>NW_028270190.1:19012977-19612977 GCF_037043375.1 Chiloscyllium plagiosum
AATTCTTCTAATCTGCTCATCTCTGGATTGTGTGAGTAAACCCACGGAGGCGCAGGGAGAATGTGCAAACTCCTCAAAGATAATTGCCATAGGATGGAATGGAATCCAGAGCCCTGGCACTGCGAGGGCACAATAATAACCAGTGGGACCCAGTGTCAAATATGCAAACAGCTTTGTCCATTTCCGATCAAAACATAAACAAGAGCAGAATCTACCATGATAATAAACAGAAACATTGTCATTCCTGACAGACAGTCGGTGAATTGGAAACCTGCAGCTTCACCTCCTCAGTTTCTCCGACGTGTGTTTTTCTATTACAGACAACTTTTTGCTCCGTTACTGAATATACACCAGCAGCTGTGTAAGTGTAGAGTCATATTTCTTGGAATTAATTCTCATGATCAGGTTCCCAATTCTGTCTTATGATGCTCACATATTCAGAGTTCCTGGGGAGTAGGAAACTGTTCTGTCTGCGGTACCAGGCTTTCTGGGTGATCAGCGCATGTTCGAGTGCATCAGCATCATTGCTGTTGGAGCTGTCCAGGATGTGTCTGGATGATCAGAGGGTAAGCTGGTCCTCCAGCCAATGGAAGTGCATGGAGGACGGCACTGTTGTGTTGCGCTGGAACGGCTGGTCTCCCATCCAATGTAGTAAATGGATGGTCCTCCCAGTTTCCAATTTCCTCCCTCTGTCTGACTCTCCCATTCTCTTACCCTATCCCTCTTTCTGCCTGCCTCTCTCCCTTTCCATCTGTCTGATTTTCCCTGTCCCTCGGTCTCACTCTCTCCCCCTCCTCTCCCTCTGACTGATCCTACTTATGGAGGACTCTCTGTCTCTGTCTCTGTCTCCATCTGTCGGATTATCTCTTCTTCCATCTCATTCTCTCCCCACCTATCCCTCTTGTTGACACTCACTGTTTCTCGCTCTCCCTCTGTATGTCTCTGTCTCTGTTTCCATCTCCCTCTCCATGTCTCCCTCTCCTCTCCATTTGGTTAGCACTCTCCCTCTTTCTCTGCCTGACTATATCTCTCTCCCTCTCCCTCTGCTTGACACATTCTCTCACTCTCCTTCTCCGAATGTCTGGCTCTGTCTCTCTGTCATTCTGTTTCTCTCTCTCTCTCTCCCCCTCTCTCCCTCTCGCTCTCCCTCCCTCTCCTGCTGTTTGAAACTGTCTGTCTCTACCTCTCTCACATACAAACACCCTCCCGTTCTGTCTGACTCCCTCTGCCCTCTCCCAGTCTCTCTCTCTCTGTCCCTCCCTCTGTTTGACTATCTCTCTCTCTTTCGCTCCCTCGCTCGCTCCCTCTCTCCCCCGCCTCTTCAGGGGTCTGAAACTCTCTCATCCCTCCCTGTCTCTCGCTGTCTGGCTCTCACTTTCTTCTCCTTATGTTTGTCTGATTCTCACTCTCTCACCTCCTCACCCTCTGTCTCACTCACTCTATTTCTCCTCTCCCTCTCCCCGACTCTCTCTCCATCCCTGTCTTCGTTGGTCATTGTCACTCTCACTCTGCCTGACACACCCTCCCACCCTTCCTTCTCTCTGATTCTTACTCCTTCAATATCCCTCTGCATGAGTCTATCACAATCCCTCTGTTTCCTTGTGACACACTATCCCTCTCCTTAACCTTCTTTCATACGCTTTCTCCCTCTCCCTCTCCCTCTCTCCAACTTTCTCTTCCCATTTATCCTCTGTCTGCCTCTGTCTGACTCTTTCTGACTCTCTGCCTCTGTCTGACTCTTACTGTCTATCGCTGCCTCTGTCTGAATCTCTGTTTCACTCTCTGATTCTGCCTGTCTCTCCCTTTCTCTATCTCTCCCCCCTTTCTCCCCCTTACTGCCCCTCCCACTCTCTGATCGATGGATATATGAAGAGGACGGGTTTGGAGGGATACGGGCCAGATGCTGGCAAGTGGGACTGGACTGTTGGGATATCTGATCGGGTTAGACTGAAGGGTCTGTTTCCATGCTGTACATCTCTATGACTCTGTCTTCCTCCCATTATTTCCAATTCTCTCTTTCTCTGGCTATCCCCCCTCTCTCTGACTCTCTCTCCATCCCTCCCCCTCAGTCTGATGCTCACTCCCTCTCTGTCAGCCTGACGTCTCTCCTCTCCCTCTGTTTTTAGCTGTCTCCCTCTCCAGCTCGCTCTCACACTCTTCCCCTTTGCTGTTTGTGTGCATGTGTCTCTCTCTATCTCTCTTTATCTGACTCTATCTGTCGCTCCCCTCTCCCTGTGTCTGACACACTCTCTCGCCCTCTGCCTCACTCTCTCCCGATCCCTTTCCTTCTTCCATCTGTATGACTCTCACTTTCCTCTCCTTATGTCTGTTTATCACTCTCTCATCCCACCCTCTGTCTGACTCACTCTCTCTCCATCTCCCTCTCCCTGACACCCTCGATCTCTCTCCCTCTGTCTCTCTCTCCCTCTCCCACTGTCTGACTCTCACTTTCCTCTGCCTCTGTTTGCCTGAAATCTGTCTCTCTTTCTCCCCACTCTCACCCTCTCTCTGACTCTCTCCCTTCCTTTCCTTCTGGTAGATTCTCTCCCTCTCCTTAGGTATGACACTGTCTCTCGTTTTCCCTCTGCCTGACTCTATCTCCCCGCCCTCACACTCCATATGTCCGACTCGCTTTGTCCTCTTCCTCTGTCCAACTCTCTCTGACTCTCCCTCTGTTTGAAACTCTGTCTTTCACTTTATCCCTCTCTGACTTTCTCTCCTCTCCCTCTGTCAGAATTTCTCTCCCGCTCTCCCCCAAACTATTTCTGACACTGTCTATATTTCTCTCACTGTCCGATTCTGTATCTCACCCATCCCACTGCCTGACACTCCCTCACTTCCTCTCACAATTTCTGGATCTCGCTCTCTCTCTCTCTCTCTAGCAATCTCCATCGCTATCTCACTCTATCTCTCCTAATCCCTCTCTCCGAAGTTTCTTTCTCCGTCTCTCTGTTTCTCTTTCTCTCGGATTTCCTTCTTCCCTCTCCTCTCTGTAACTCTCTAACTGCATCGATCGGAATCTATCTGACACTTTCTCTGTAACTCTCTGTCCTCTCCCTTTGTCTGACTCTTTCTCCTGCGCTCCGTCGCTCTCTGACTCTCTCTCTTTCCCTCTCCCTCTCCCACTGTCTGAGTCTCACTTTCCTCTCCCATTTACTGTCTGTCCGGTTGTCTGCCCCTTACCCTCTGCCGACTCTCTCTCTTCTTCTTCCTCTCTCTGTCAGTCTAACTCTCTCTCCTTGTGACTGACTCTCACTCTCTCCCTCTCCCCCGTCTGACTCTCCCTCTCTCTATCACACACTGTAATTCTCTCTCCCTCTCCTCTGCCAGACTCTCCCTCTCTCGCTCTCTCTCAGAGTCACTCAGCCTGTAACACTCCATCTGTATGACTCTCTCCCTCTCCCTCAGTCTGAATATCTCTCGCCGTCTCAGTCTATCTGAAATTCTCTTGCCTTCTCTGACTCTTTGTCTCGCCCCTCCATCTATCTGCCTCTCTCTCCCTCTCACTCTGTCCTGCTCTCTCTTTCTTATCCCTCCTATTGCTCAACTGTCTCTCTATCACTGCCTCCCTCTCCGTTTGTCTCTTACTCTTTCACTCACCCCCTCTATCTGATTCGCTGTCTCCCACTCTCCCTTTATCTGACACTCTCTATCTCTCTCGCCCTCTCTCTCTCAGTCTCTTTCTCTTTTTAACCGCGCCCGCCCTTCTGGCTGTCTATCTTTCTCTCTTTCCACACCCCGTCTGACACTCTCTTTCTCTCTGCCTCTCCCTCTTCTGACTCTCTGTTGTCTCTTCCTCTCCTTCTGTCAGAATATCTCTTCCTCCCTCTCCCTAATTCTCTCTCTCTCCAATACCCTCTGTCCGACTCTCTCTCCCCCATCTTCTGCCTGACTCTCTGTCTCTCGGTTCCCCCTCTCTCTGGCTGACTTTCCGTCTGTCCCTCTCGTTGTCTTTCTCTCTCTGTCTCTCCATCCGTCTCCATCTGTCTGACGCTCTCTGCCTTCCTCTCACCCTCTGACTCTGCCACACCTACTCTGCCTCTTTGTGACTCTCTCTCCTTCGGTCTCAAACTCTCTCTATCTCTCTGTGACTGTCTCGCCCTCTCGTTTCAGCTGACTCTATTCTCTTCCTACCCACTGTCGGATTCTCTCTCTCTTCCCCGCTCCATCTGAATCTCTCTCCCGCCCCCCATCTCCCGGTGTCCGATATACCTCTCCCTCTACATCCGTCAGAATCTCTCTTTCCCATTCCTTCCTCCTGGCTCTCTCACTCTCCCTCATTCTGACTCTCTTTGTATCCGTCTCCCTTTCCCTCCGTCTGACTCTCAATGTCCAATTCCTCTGTCTGTCTCCCTCTTTCTCCCCATCCTCTGTGTGACTCTTTCTCTTCCCCGTCCCTCTGTCCCACTCTACCTCTCATTCTTCCTCCCCCTGACTCACTCTCACATTCCCTCTGTCTGACTTCAACCTTGTCCTTCTCCCTCTGTGTCGTTGCATGCCTCTCCCTCTGTCTGTCTCTCTCTCACCTTCCTCTTTCGACCGTCTGTCTCCGTTTGTTTGACTCTCTCTCATTCTCCCTTTCCCTCTGCCTGACTCTCTCTCTACCTCTCCCTGTCAATCTGTCTGACATTCTATCCGTCTCTCCCTTTCCCTCTGTCTGACTTGCTCTAACTCTCTCCCTCTGGTTGACGCTCTCACATCTTCTTCCGCTGTCCGAATCTCTTGTTAGCCTATCAATCAATCTGATTCTGTCTTCCCTCCCTCATTCTGACTCTCCCTCTCCCTCTGTCTGACTGTCTTGCTCTCCCTTTGCCTCTGTCTGAATCTGTCTCTTCTCTCTCTCCCCTTCTCTCTGCCTAAGTCTTTCCCTTTTCCTTTACCTGTGTCTGGCTGTCCTTCCAACTCTCTCTCATTCTATCTCTCGCTCCGAATCTCTCTCTCACCCTGACACTACTGTCTGACTCTTTCTCTGTATCACTCCCGTCTGACACACGCTCTCTCTCTCCCCCTCTCCCTCTGATTGAATCCGTTTCCCTCTCCCTCTGTATCACCCTCTTTCTCTCTCTGTTCCTCTCTCCCCATTCTCTCTGACGGATTCTCTCCCATTCCCTTTCCCTCTGCCTGCTTATCGAACTCTATCTCTTCAACTCTCCATTTTCCTTTGCCTGACTCTGCCTCACTATGTCTCTCATGCATTCTGCCTGACACACTCTCTACCTCGGCCCTCTCCCTGTGTCTGTCTGACACTCCCTCTCCCTCTTTCTCTCTGACTCTCTCCCTTTTCCGCTCTCTAAATTAGTCACTCTCCCTCTCTATTTGTCTAACTCTCTCAGTCCGTACGTCTGACTCTCTGTCTGCCTTTCCCTCTGTCTGACTCTCTCTATCCTTTTCACTCTGCATTTATCTGACTCTCTCTGACTCCCTCTAACTCTGCCCGGCTCTCTCTGTCTCCCTCTCCCTCTGACGCTCTGTCCGTCTCTCTGTCTCTCTGTTGGACCCTCTTTCTCTCAGTCTCTCCTTCGCTTTCTCTCACAGTATCTTAAACTGTCTCTCCCTGCTCCCTCTGTCCGACCCTCTTTCTCTCCACTCTCTGTCTATGACGCTCTCTCTCCCTCTCCACCTGTCTCTCTCTCTCCCCCTCGCTCTGCCTGACTATTCCTCTCCCTCTCCTTGTGTGTGACGCTCTCTCTTCCTCTTTCGCTAGCTGACTCTCTCTCCCTCCCCCTCTGCCAATGTCTGACTTTCCCATTTACCCTCTTCCTAAACCTCACTCTGTCTCTTCCTTCTTTCTCTCTTCCTCCGTCTGACTCTCTTACTCTCCCTTCCCCTTCTCTGGGTCTAACTCTCTCACTCTCCCTCTCCAACTGCCTGTCTCACTGTCAGAATCTTTCTGACAATCCCTTCCCCGCATTTCTCTCTCTCACCCTTACCCTCTGTCTGACTCTCTCCCCTCTTTACATTTCCCTCTGTCTTACTGTCCTTCGCTCTCTATTTCTCCCATTCTCTGTGCCTACCTCTCTCCCTCTCCCTCTCCGCCTGCCTGCCTCACTGCCAGAATCTTTCTCACAATCACTTCCCCGAATTTCTCTCTCTCACCCTCTCCCTCCGTCTGAATCTCTCTCTCTGTCTCTCTTCTGACTCCCTATTTCCCTCTCCCTCTGTCTGACTCTGTCACTCTACGTCTCTATATATGCAACTCCGTCTCCCTCACACTCTGACTGACTCTCTCTCCCTCTTTTATCACTCTCTGTCTAACTGTACTTCACTCTCTCTCCTTCTCCCATTCTCTCTGTCTAACTCTCCTCCGCTCCGTCTCCTTCTGCATACCTCTCTGCCTGAATCTCTCAATCCAACTCTCCCTCTCCCTTTGACCGTCTCTGTCCGACCCTGTCTCTCATTCCGTCTCTCTGACACTCTCTCCCTCCCTCTCTGTCTCTCGCACCACTCTCCCTCTGTCTGTCTCTCTCCCCTTCTCCCTCTCTCACACCCTTTCTCTCCTCTCTCTGTCTATCTCTCGGCCTCTCTCTTCGTTTTCCCTCAATCTGACTTTCTCTGTCTCCCTTCCTCTCCCTCTGTCTGGCTGTCTTTCTCAACCTACCTCTCTCCCATTCAATCTCTCCCTCTCCTCCTCTCCCTCAGTCTGAATCTCTCTTTCTCTCTCTCCCGTTCTCTCTGCCTAAATATCTCCTTCTCCCTTTCTATCTGTGAGACTGTCATTCTGCCTCTTTCTGCCTTTCCCTCATCCCGATTCTCTCTCTCTCACCCTGAAACTACTGTCTGACTCTTTGCCTGTCTCGCTCCCGTCTGACACCCTCTCTCTCACTCTCCCTCTTTATGACTCCGTCTCACTCACCCTCTTTCTAACTCTCCTCCTCTCTCCCTTTTCCCCTACCCCATTTTCCTTGCCTTACTCTCACCCGTCCCTCCCTCTCCCTTGCTCTGACTCTCTCTCCAACTCTTCCTCTACCTGTGTCTGACTCGGCCTCCCCATGTCTCTCACTCCCTCTGTCTGACATACTGTCTCTCTCTCGCCCCCTCTTCTGTCTGCTTGACACTCTCTTTCTGTCTGCCTGAGTCTCGCTCTTCCCCGCTCTGTCTGACTCTCTCTTCTTCTCTCACACACATCCTTGCTCTCACCCCCGCTCTTTCTCTCTGTCCGTCTATACCTCCATCTTGCCCCGGTATGGCGTTCTCTCTCTCTCTCTCTCTCTCTCTCTCTCTCTCTCTCTCTCTTTCTTTACCCTCTCTACCTCTTCCTGACTTTCTCTCTCTCCCTCCCCCTCTGTCTTTATCGGTCTCTCTCTCTGCCTCCCTCTCCCTCTGTCTGACGCTCTCGCCCTCACTCCCTCTATCTGATGCTGTCTCCCCATCTCCGTCTGTCTGTCTCTCCCAAAAATCCAGGTATCTCTCTCCTTCTCACTCACAGACCCTCTCTCTCCCTTCCTCTCCCCACTTGATTTTCTATGTCTGACTCTGTCTCCCCCTCACTCCCTTTCTCTGATTCTCGCTCTTTCTCCCACTCTCTGTTTCGATACATACCTGTCATTCTCTCTCAACGATAACAATCTCTTTCTCTCTCACTCTATTACTTTCCCGCTCTCTCTACACCTGTCCCACAATCTCCCTCTGCCTCCTTCCCACTCTCTCCAACTGCCTCGCACTCGCTGCCTTTGAAGTTCACTCCCTTTCTCTCTGCAGCCCACCTTCTCCCTTTCTACATATATTCAACTCTATCTCACCAAACCGCTCCAAATCTGTCCCTCTCCCCGCCCACACTCTTTCTTTCTATCTACGATACTCGCACCCCTCTCTCTACATCCCTCCCACTCTCTCTGTATCTGCTGATCACTGTCTCTACTTCCCTCCAACTCTTCCCCTCGCCACTTTCGCGCTCTGTCTCTCTCACCCTCCCCTCATCAACCTCTCTCTCAATTTGTAACCCACCAACGCTTTCTCTCTCAACACCCATCTTTCTCTGTCTCTCTAACCACGTCCCTCTACATCTCTCTCTGTATCCTCCTCACACTCTCTCTTTTCCCTGTCACTCTCTCTCTCTGTATTCTCCTTCCCTCCCTCTCCATCCCACTTACTCTCTCTCTCTCTCGCTCTACCTACCATCCACTGTTTGTCTCTATATGCCTGGCCCACCCTCCCTCGGCGCCCCTACCCTCTCCCTCTCTCTCTAACCCCTACCTCCCTGTATCTGTGTCTCCCCTCACACTATTTCTCCCTCCCTGGCGACTTCAAAATCACGCGTTCTCTCGACATGCTCCTCTCCAAGTCTGTCCCTCTCCATTCCAATTCCCTCTCTATGACCCTCTGCCTCTCTCTCTCTCCAGCTCTCTCCCACTCTGTCTCTCTCCCTGCTCCCACTGTGTTTCTCTGCCTCGCCAACACCTCTCCCACTCTCTCCCTCTCGAATCCCTCCATTCTCTCCCTCTCTCCCTTCACCCACTCTCTCTGTAAACATCTCTCTCACTCTCTCAACCCTATCCTCCGTCTCCAGCTCCGACTCTCTTTCACTCTCCTTCCCTCAACTCTGTCTGTCTCTGCACCCCTCCCACTCTGTCTGTCTCTACATCCCTCCCTCTCTCTCTCAATTCCGCACGCCCCACAATCTCTTTCTCCCTCCAACATCCTTCTCACTCTCTGTTACCATCCCATGCTCTTTTTCTCGACCCTCCCATCTCTCTGTCTTCCCTCTTCCACTCTCTCTCGCTACCCCCTCCCTGTCTCTCTCCCCCCTCTCTCTGTCTCTGTCTCGAAACACCGACTCCATCTCTGTCTCTCTCACAACCTTCTCATACACTGTCTCTCCATACACCGCCCAGCCTATCGAGCACGCTCTCAGTCTCTCTCCCTAGTCCCTCTCTCTCTCTCTTTCTCTCTCTCTCTCTATCGCTACCACCCCACCCCCGGGCGTGCTCAAGCACTCTCTATCCCCCCTCCCAATCTTCCTCCCTATCCCACTCCAACTCACTCTATTCGCCTGGCCCAATGTTTCTTCCTCTCTCGCGAATCCTCGCCCCAACCTCTCTCCAACTCCTCCCTCACACTACCTGCCTGCCTATCTCCCTCGATCGTCACTCTCCCTATCCCTGTGACTGTCTCCCTGCCCCCTCACACACGCTCTCTTTCTTTAGCGCCCTCGCTCCCTCTCCATCTCTTCCAACCCCAAGCACACTCTCGCTCCACTCCCCTACTCTCGCTCTGGACCCATCCGCCATTCATCCTCTTCCTATATCTCTATGCCCTCCTCACACTGTCTCTCCCATCATCCCTCCAACACATTCACACTATTCCCCCCACCCTCTGATTCTCTTTCCCTCTTTCTAACCCGCTGTCAATCTCTCACTCTCTCTAAGACTCTCCTATTCTCTCCGTTCTTGTTCCACTCGCTCAGTCACCATAATCACATCGCAATCTCACCGCACACCTCTCACTGTCTCTCTGTATACCCATTTCCCGCTCTCGCCGTCTTCACTCTACCACTCTCTCTCGACATTTCGCTCCCGCTGCCTCTCTCCCTCTATCCCACTCACTAAACCTCACTCTACCCCACTCTTCCACGCTTCCTCTCTCTCCACCCCCACTCTCGCTGTTCCTCGTCAACCTCCCAATTTCACTTTCTCTGTCTCGACACCCCTACCTCTCTGTGTCTCTCCCTCCCCTTCCAACTCTCTCTCGACCGCCCCCACTATCTCTTCAGTTCGCCCCAATCTCTCTACCTGCCTCCGATTCCCATTCTTTCTGTCCAACATCTCCCCCAATCTTTCTGTCTATTCTCCACTCCCACTCTCCCCTTCCTACCACCATCGCTCTTTCTCCCACTCTCTTTGTAACCCTTCTTTTCTCGACACCCCTCTGTCTCTGTATCTCATTTTTGCCAGAATCCAACTCTCTCCCTATCCTCTGCCTCTCTATCTCTCTCGACACACCATAACTCTACCTCATTCTCTCTCATCTCCTACAACACTCTGTCTATGCATCCCTCCCACTCTCACTATACATCTTTCTCACAGTCTTTCTCTATTCCCGTCCCATTCTCTCTCTCTCTCTCTCTCTCTACTCTGCCCTGACTCCCTCTCAGGCTACCCTCTTCCCTCTCTCTCTGTAACCCTGACACTCATCGAATATAGAACATACAACGTTACTGCGTAGCACAGGCACTTCAGCCCTCGATGTTGCGCAGACCTATCAAAATTATCTGATGCCCATCTAAACCTACACAATCCTGTAACTTTCCATATAAACTGCCCAATGTCCATTTAAAATTCACTTAACGTCTGCAATTTCTGCAGGAAGGCCGTTCCACGCCCCGACTACACACTGAGTAAAGAATCGACCCCTAATATCTGTCCTAAATCTATCAGCCCTCAATTTAAGGCGGTGTCTCCTCGTGTTAGCCTTCACCATTGGATGAAAATGGCTGTCATTGTCCAACCAGTCTAACGCCCTGATTACCTTATGTGTCTCGATTATATCCTCTTGCAACCTTATTTTCTCCAACGAAAAAAGCCTCAGACGTTCCTCAGAAAATCTTCTGCCATACCAGACAGCCTTTGCACCATTTCCAAAGCCTCTGCATCCTTCCTCTAATGCGGTGACCAGAACTGCATTCAATACTGCAAGCGCAGCCTTACCAGTGTCTTGTACAGCTGAAGCATAACCTCCTGGGTCCGAAAGTCAATCGCCCTACCAATAAACGTCAACACACCTATGCCTTCTTAACAACCCTATCAACACGTGTCGAAACGTTTAGGCATTTACACGCCTGGACACCGTGATCTTTCCGTTCTACAAAGAATTTTACCATGAGTCCAGTACTGTGCATTCCTGTTCCTCCTTCCAAAGTGAACCACCTCACACTTTTCTGTTTTAAACTTTATTTGCCACTTCTCAAACACGCTGTACATCTTATCTGTGTTCCTCTGTAACCACGACATTCTTCAGCGCTACCCACAACTCTGCCCAGCTTCGTGTCTTTCGCAAAGTCAGTAATCCATCCTTCTCCACCCATATCCAGATCATTTATAAAAATGGCAAACATCAGTGGCTCCCAAACAGATCCTTGCGAAACACCACTGGTAACAGAGCTCCAGGATGAACATTTCCCATCAACCACGACCATGTGTCTTCTTTCAGCGAGCCAATTCTGATCCAAACCGCTAAATGACATTCAATGCAAAAACACTATTATACGCAATTGCCTATCGTGTGGTAACTAATCAAACGCCTTACGGAAGTCCACATACACTGCCTTACCTTCATCCACCTGTTTTTTGTCACCTTCTCGAAGAACGCAATAATCAAGTGAGGCACGACCGACCCTTCACAAAACTGTGTTGGCAACCCTAGTCAATTTATTCCTTTCCAGCTGATTATAGATCCTGTCTCTTCAAATCTCTTCTTTCAACTGACCCACAATCAAAGGATATCTAAATGGCCTATAATTAGAAGCGTTATCCTGATTCCCCTTCTGACACAAAGAAACAACGTTTCCTATCCTCCAGTCTTCTGGCACTACTCGTGCTGACGACATGAAGACCAAACCAAAGTATCTGCAATCTCCTCCCTTGCTTCCTCGAGAATCTGAGGATAAATCTCATCCGGCCCAGGGATCTTACCTAAATTCGGATCTTCTCAAGTTACTAAAATCTCCTCTTTATCAACCCCAATCTCAGTTAAACTTGTAGCCTGTATCTCCGCTTTCTCAAAAACATTCCGGTTTTCCAATGTGAAAATTGAAGAAAAGTATTCATGAAGTGATTTCTCCACACGTAAATTGCCACTACTGTCTTTGATTGACCCTAAACGTAATCTGGTCATTCTTTTATTTCTGATTTACCTGTAGAACGTCTTGGGTTTTTCCTTGATCATATCCAACAACAACTTCTCATGCACCCTACTGGCTCTTCTGAGCCCTCCCTGTTGATATTTTCTACCGAACGTATAAGTCTTGCTCCCGCTAACCTCGACGTCTTGCCTCACCCTCGCATAAGCCTTCTTCCTCTTGACAAGAGCTTCAACGTCTTTCATAAATCATGGCTCCCTCTCTTGACAACTGCCTTCACCACTAATAGGTATATTCTTATCAGGAACCTGCAGTAGCAGTTCCTTGTGTAAGCTCCACAGGTCAAGTGTTCCAATCCCCTGCGGTTTCCTTCCCCATCCTGTGCATTCTAAACCTTAACTAATCGCATCATAATTGCTTCCCCCCAATTCATACCTCTTCCCCTGCAGTATATACCTATCGTTGCTATTTTAAACATAACTGAATTATGTTCCCTATTGCCAAAGAGTTCACCTACCGACAAATCTAACACGTTGCCGGGTTCATTACCCAATACCAATTTCTGTATGGCATCTGCCCTTTTAGGCCATTCAACATATTGTGTCAAAAACCATTCTGCACACATTGAACAAATACTGACCCACCTAAACTGCTTGCAACTACAGTATTCCCAGTTTATGTTGGGGAAGTCAATGTTCCCCATTAGAACCACCCAGTTACTCTCGCTCCAATCGAGTATCATCTTAGCCATCCCTTCCTCAACATCCCTGGAATAATTCGGAGGCATACAGAACACTCCAAGTAGAGCGAACTCTCCTTATCTGTTTCTAACCTCATCAAAAGTTCCTCAGTGGATGAGTCCTCAAACTGAATATGAGTTATCTCATCTGCGGTATTGCTACCCTTGCTTAAAAATACGACACACGCTTGGCTCTTTTAACATCGTCTCTGTTCTTGCAGAAGCATCTCTATCCTGGAATCGGTAACAACCATTCCTGTCCCTCCTCTAGCCATGTCTCTACAGCGACCACATTAAAACCCAGGTACCAACCAATTCTGCACTTTCACCCTCTCCTTGTTTCTGAGTCTCCTGGCATTGAAGCACACACATTTGAAACCAACATCTTGATTGCAAGTGCCCTCTTGCAACACTTCAAACCTATCCCTGATATCACTACCCTCAACATCCTGTACACTGGGACGCCAACTCAGGTTCACAAACCCCTGTTGCGTTAGTATAAACAATCCCCCGAAGGGAGTTGCCAAATTTCTTCCAGGATACTGGTATCCCTCGGCTTCACGTGAAGACCATGTTGCTTTTAGAAGTCCCACATTCCTCAGAAAGAGCTCGAATTATCCAACAATCCAAAACCTTCCCTGCTGTACTGTCCTGCAGTCACGTGTTCAGCATTGCGCTCTCCCTGTTCCTTACTTCACTCGCACTTGGCACGAACAACGAACCAAAGATAACAACTCAGTTTGTTCCTGCTCTCAGGTTCCACCCTAGCTCCTTGAATTGCTGCCTCCAATCTCTATTTTTATTCCTCGCTATGCCTATGTGGACCACAACTTGGAACTGCTCTTGTTCCCAAACAAGGATCTGGAAAACACGACCAGAGACATCTGGAACGCTCGCACACAGGAGGGAACACACTCATCGCGAGTCTCTACTTCGTTCCCACAAAGTCTCATATCTGTCCCCGGATTATGAAATCTGCAATGATTGAAGCTCTGCTCGTTTTCCCCACTCCGATCTGAGTGACAGGGACAGAGTCTTCGAGAGGTGCCTCTGCTCCAAAGCGTATCATTGGTAAGTGGTCGTCCCTGCAACAGCATCCAACATGTTTTACTTGTTTTGAGGGAAAAGACCACAGGAGAAACCTGCACTACCTGCCGGCTCCCTTTCGGTCACCTGATGGTAACCCAACTACCTTCTTCACGGAGCTGTCGAATAACTACTTCCCTGAAAACCTTCTTAATAACGCCCTCCGCCTCCTGAATGATACGAAATTCATCCAGCTCCAGTTCCAGTTCAATGATACGGTCCTCGAGGACATGCAGCTGCGTGCACTTCCCACAAATATAGTCAGCAGGTATATTAGGGGTGACAAACTGCAGGAGGAACATTCAACTGCGTGAACCGACACTCCCACTGCTCCAATATTCCCAATACACCGCTGAAAAAGTAAATCCCGAAAAAAAAACCTTTCACCTCACTAACGGATGCACTGATGTGTTTTTTGTTTAGAGGAGGATTGCTGGAAGGCACTGCACGAGTAATATTTAAGCTAAAGCAACTGCCCAAATATGGAAACTCGTGACCTCCCCAACAGCCTCCTACTCGAGGCTCCCATACATCCTGCTGGAACAACAATGGCTCGGTCCGGCGCTCAGAGGAGTGGTTACGAATATTTTGCCTACCATCCCGACACCCATTTTATCGACGCTCGCGAACACCTGACTGCTCGAAAAACAATGGTGGCCACCGATGCTAAGGGTGAGTTTTAAACCTTTTTGTTCACCTTGCTGTCAGTCTCTTGCGCGATGCTCTATGGACTCTTTACCTAGCTCACACTCCCACTCTCTCTGCCTTTCCTTTCAGTCTCAATGAATCTCACGCTCTCCCTCTCCTTCCGTCTTTATCGGACACACACACTCGCTCGTCCTTCTCTCTCCCTCTGACCCAGTGACGGGAAAGATGTGGAGAGCTTGACGGAGGCGTGGAAGGTTAGACAGCTGTGGGGTGTTGGGAGGAGGGAGAAAATTAGGGAGAGATAAAAATGAGGGAGACAGAGGCAGCAGGAGAGTCAGAGAGAAAGGGAGGGTGAGAAACAAGAATGACGGAGAAGAAATCGGGGTGGTGAGAGAGGGAGGGTGACGGTGGTGTACGATCAGTGAGTGTGAAAGGCAGAAGGGGAGAGAAATTGAGAGTGGGCAGAGAGTCAGAGGGACACAAGTGACGAGAGGGGAGAGAATCTGGGGAAATAGTGCAAGAGAGGGATCAAAGTTGAAATGGGAAACGGAAGGATAAAGAGAGATAAACAGTTGCGATTGAGTGGAAATTGGATCAACCATGGCCTGGTTGCGGTTGGTGACCCAGAGGTGAAAATATGCACAGGATGATTTAAACACAACTCTTGAGCACAGTCCTGTTCGCCTCCACTTCCCTGAGGAGCAGGGCTTGGGGCTGAGTCTCTCTATCTCAGCTCAGCTTTTTCAACACAATGACCAATATCGTTTATTCTGCGGCATGGCACTTCACCATGAACACTTTTATTGCTGACAACTTGAAGTTTTTGCTACAGCCAATGGGATGGTGCCTTATCTTACAGATCATTGAGTTGAGAGAAACCTCGAAATACGTCCCTGTCATTCGCTGTGAGACAAGATTGAACAAACCAGCACGAACTTCAGTCTGTTATCAG
Source organism: Chiloscyllium plagiosum (assembly GCF_037043375.1). NCBI lineage: Eukaryota > Metazoa > Chordata > Chondrichthyes > Orectolobiformes > Hemiscylliidae > Chiloscyllium > Chiloscyllium plagiosum. The sequence continues at coordinate 19,028,197 of NW_028270190.1, forward strand.
AGCGACAAGCTGCTTCATTGTTGAAACATTGAACTGAAATGAGAAAACCACGGATAGATTGATTAATGAGTGAATTTGATTGATTGATGAATTTGTGTCACAGGAAATTTCAGCACTTTCTTCAACTGCTGTCTGAATTTAGTCTGGGTCACGGCATAAATCACGGTGTTTGTGCAGCAGCTGAGGAGCTGCAGCATAATGCCCAAATCCAGCACAAAGAAATCTAGTTGCAAAGTGCTATGCACAATCCATCGCATCTGGTTCCAAATAGAATACAACAGTAACGTTGACCAAAACAGGATGAAATTGGCCGAGATCACACACAATAAAATGATGGATTTTTTTCGATTGTTCATTTCTGTGTCAGACTGAGCGGCTTCATTGGTGTGAGCCCGGAGTCTCCTCCGCGCTCTACTGGTCACTAAAATGTGTCTGACGGTGAAAACATTGAGCAGCAGAATCAGGAGAAAAGGGAGACCCGGGGTTATAATGTAGTGGAGAAACTCGATTGTGGCCCAGGCAATTTCGGAATCACGAGCTGTTAGCACAGAACAAAACCAGGGTAAGTTAAACAGCTGATAGCGAGCTCCGAACATAAAATACCAGAAAATATTCTTTAAACAGCTCAGCACAGTCACTACTCCCAGAACCACAGCTGCCGTTTTCTCACTGCAATATTTAATTTTCAGCTTCTGGCAACAAATGGCTACAAACCGATCAAAGGTGAAAGTGACGGTGAACCAGACAGAACAGTCAGTTGCTGCATAAAGCAGGACAGCGTGGATGTTACACACGCGGATGGAGAATAGGAAATAAAACAGTTTCTGATAAACGATAGGAATTTGTCTCAATATCAGGTCAAGGATAAGGACCAGTAGATCCGCCATTGCCATCGCCCCCAAGTAACGTCTGACACATGAAGATAATCCACAATCTTTACAAAGTAGGACGTAGATCGTCACTGCGTTAACTATGAGGAAGCAAACAAAGACATTATACATCAGCTTGGAGGCAAATTGACCAGTTTGATTGACGACAGAGTGAGATTTCCATACGTGTCACCGTAATCAGAGATTTATTATAATAATTGAAGCTGAAATAACAAATCGGACTTTCTAAATTAATGACAAAAATAGTCATACAATATAAGAATGCCTCCCCCCATCCCCAAACACACAAAAAACCATTCATCATAATAGATAGTTTCTAGAACAATCCTGCACAATCGATCACTCGAGATCAGACACGGGTCACTTCTTTCCATTTCCTAATACGAAGGGTGAAAACGTCGCCATCCTGAAGGATTCTGTCTCATTTCCTTGAAGACAAGTGGCGGTGAAAATTTCTGTCTTTTGATTTAAGTTATGATTGATCCTGTGTAGGGAAGAAATGCAAACGCAGGGAAACCATACTCACCGCTTTCAATGCGTGAGAAGACTTCAGGGCAGTGTCTCCTTCTCCATGGAACATCATCTCTTAACTTGCGGTCTTAGCTGTTGCTCTATTAACTTACGTTCGGCCAGTCACACAAACATTCAGGGATTGAGTGTTTCAGGGAATGTCGGGTGCATAATATTTTAGAAAACGATGGAGACAGAATATTGTCAAGAATGTCGGTTATACATTGTTCCGGGGAATATCGGTTTAACGATGTTCTGACGAATATCATTTATAGAATATTCCACGGAATGTTGGGTTTCGAATGCTACAGAAAATATCAGTCATAGAATATCTCAGAGCATGTCGGTTATGGAATGTTCTTGGTAATGTCAGGTACAGTTTTCCGGGGAATGTAAGTTATAGAATCTTTTGGAGAATGTCAGTTTTGGAATGTCAGTGTAGAAAGTTCCAGGAATGTTCGTAAGGTAATGCCGCAGGGGATGTGAGGGATACAATGTTCTGAGGAATAGCCGTTACAGAAAACCGGGTGTAGAACGTTCCGGGGATTGTCAGTTATAGAAAGTTTCCAGCAATGTCAGTTCTCGAATGTTCTAGGGAATGTTCGGTTTCGTATGTTCCCGAGAATCTTAGTTATAGAATGTTCAGGAGAATGGCAGTTATAGAAAGTTGCGTGTAGATTGTTCCAGAGAATGTTAGGTACAGAATGTCCTGGGCAATGTCAGTGAAGGAATGTTCCAGGTAAAATTAGGTGCAGTATTTTCCGGAGAATGTCAACTATAAATTGTTCTGGAGAATGGCAATTAAAGAATGATCCGGAGAATATCAGTCTTATAATGTTCTGAGACATGTAAGGTGTAGATTGTTCTTGGAAAGGTCGGTTATAGAATGTCCTGAGGAATGCTGTGTTCAGAACGCTCCGGAGAATGACTGCTGTAGAATGTGCATACAGACTGGTCTGCAGAATGTCAGATGAGGAATGGCCTGGAGAAGGTAAGTTATAGAATATTCTGGGAATGTCGTATATAAAATGCTCCGGGAATGTCGAATGCGGAATGCTCCCGGGAATGTCGGGTATGAAACGCGGCAGAGCCATAGCGACTCACATCTTCCCATTGAGATTGCTGAGACCCACTTAGGCTCATGGTGAGAATCTCTCCCCAAGCTCAATTCAACTGGGACATTGCAGCAGAAACAACATTATTAAGACAATACATCAATCCTGATTTGTACCATCGTCTTTTGTGATCGTACAGATGTCATTCATTATTCCGAGAACTCGCTCACTTCCTTTTCATTTATATATATTTGAGACGTTACGGGGGTAAACGCTCCTGTTAAATTTAAAACCAGGAACACAGTAAAGATTTATTCCATGCAGTATTCTGTAAATATTCGAGTCGCCAAGGACTACTCAAAGTAAAAATTAACAACTTTATTTCCTAAAGTAAAACAGAGCATAATTAATTTATCTTTATTTATAATTGCGTTCTCTAAGCTATCTTTATCTTCTTTCTTTTATACTAGGTTGAGAAAACGCCTAATTAAGATGGTAATTAAGAAAAAAAACAACACTTTGTATCTTAAAACCATAGAGCTTTCGGTTCTAAAAATCTTCCTGCGTCTTTTTTTCCTTCTGGTTAAGAATTCCTGTTTAATTGATCGAAAAGGTGCCTTTTTAAAAGAGCAATTTTTTAGGCAGTCTGCTTAAATTCTCGGTCATGACAGTTCACCTCCCACTTGTTCAATTTTCCCTGGTCTTCTACTCGAGAGCATCGGAATGTGTCATCAGCCCTCAAGATTGTCAATATACTCGATTCAAACTTGATTGAAGTTTGATATGTTTCGGGGATAATTTAAACTGATTGGCCGAATTCGAATGTGTTTTTGTCTTCAAGCAAAAAAAACAATCGAGTTTTTCAGCCCAGTGTTACATTGTTGCCTTTCTGAAAACACTTGGTGCTGTGTCCGGTAGTCTTCTGCTGTTAACTCTCTGAAAGTACACCCACGTCTTCATAACATTAGCACTCCCAAATCGAAACAGCTCTGGATATTGAGTTTCCAATCTCGGTCACTGAAATTATTGAATTTTATCCATTCACTCAATGTATTCAGTGAATTCGTTAGTCTGTTTTGAGAATAGAAAACACGATCTGATAGCGTGCTTTTCATTCAGCATTTAACCCGTTATTACCTGCTCCATTTTCGCCTTTATTTCTCATGTTGATCCAGTCATGAAACTGTCAGATACCGTCATAATCACAGAATCAGGGCTGATGAGTAATGTTTCATGAATCCCCAATCACGATCCCTGGGTATATCCTGCCCCACTGTCAGGGCAGATCCATCAGTGTTGAGTTCACCGTGGGATGCAATCAAGAAATAGTTTCCCTGAAATTCCTAAACATTGATTCCAGAATCTGGGAAATCTCATGGTAACACGACGGAGATGATCAAGGAAATAGCCTGATGATGGACATCTGTTGACCTCCACGCTAGCTTTCAATGATAACTCAGTTCCCCATAATGTGGAAAACAAATCGGAGTCAGCACTGTCAGTGTCTCCACAGGCCCAACACTCATCGAGTAGGGCGAGTCTTCCAATACTCAGGAGCCCGACTGTGAGACGTGATGGGTGAACCAACAAGAGTGTAACATTCTCACCAAACTATTTGTCACAGATGGATCTGCCCCTCAAGCTTTCTGTCGGAGCAATACGCAGACTGCCCTGGCAGAAGGAAAGTCTCAGTGTCATATTGAAGGTATTGCCAACTGTCTTATGTGGCACTTTTCCCTGCGAAGTCGGACATAATTATAAATGACTGAGCAAATGGAAGCTGGGCATCCAAGAGGCATTGTGAGCCATGAGCAGCTGCGGCATCAATAGCCTTCCACTCAACAGAAAATCATAAGTGGGCTGTTTACTGATGGTTCCAATACTTTCCGCATAATTCACAAGTACATATATGCTGAAGCAGGCTACTCAGCCCATCAAGAGATTTAAACAGGAACAGAAAGGGGTATTTCAGCCATTCGAGGCGGTTCTCAGCAATTGGAGTCGATGTTTTCCCATCGCTCATGCATGTTACAAAGAAAATGGACAGGAATATTACGCTTTCCAAAACTGCTGCACAGGAATACGGGGAGGACTGGCAACTGAGCGGGAAGCAGTGATGAATGAGAGAAATTAGCTTCTTTATTAGGTTAACAGAAAGTAAGGACGGCAGTGACACAGTGACCAGTACTATTTGCAATCTCTGCCAAGATTTTTTTTTCATAAATGGAACAAAACAACTACATTTCTGGAGGACACGAAGTAGTTAGGAAACTAAGTTATCAAGGATGTAGACAATCCGCAGGTATAGAATCAGTAAATGCATCAGCAACGGACAACAGTTTGACAGGTGGAATGCAAACTGGATAATGGCGAACCTGTCAATATTTCTTGAAGAATAAAAGACTGTACATTACATAAATGGAGACAGAATGCAGGACTTAGCGATATTCAGTGTACACCAAATTGTTCTTTCTAACCCGTTCAGACATGGGATGTGTTGCTCCATCTCCCTGCTACCTTGCACCTGAGATGTTCACTGATGTTCCCAGTTCCCCCTTTGCTCTCAGGACACACGATATATTGTGATGTGGTTGTTTGGCGAAGGGGAGCAGCAAGCGGGAGGGTGTTTTGAGCCGTGTACCAAATGGACAACGTTTAACCGAGAGCCCATCCATTATGGAGACCTAAAGATGAAGAGAATGATGACTGCTTCTGATTGAAGAGGCTGTGGTTGCTGCCAGGGCAGTGAATGATCACAGTGCATCATACATGGAGTGAGAGACAGAGGATCCAATCACAAGAATAAGAACTGAAAGCATTGTCAGATCAGCTGCAATGATTATTTATATCACATTCTCATTTCACCTCACCGAATCAGCCCAGACACCATAAGCCAGAGGAATGAAATTTTCAACACAGTGCACTATGTAGATCAAGATCTGCTCGTTCCAAACCAGCAATCTACCGAGTGTGGAGTCCCTCCAGATCACAGCAGTACATTGATCCGTAAACAAGGACCAGATATCTGTTCAGCACCGGTTGCTATACTGACCACAGCAGTGAATTTATCTATCAGCCTGGAGTGGATATCTGGTCAGCACGAAAATATTGGGCCGGGTGCGGTCTGGAGACTGAGCCTGGTTTGCTCTGTAGACAAGGCCGAGTGCAGTCTGCAGACCGGGACCAGTGCAGTCTGGAGAATTGGCCCAGCGTGGTCTGGACAATGGACCTGTCGTGGAGTGGAGACTTGGGCAAATGTGGTCTGGGGGACAGAACAGGTTCGGTGTGGAGATTCTCCACAGTATGGTCTGGACTCTGAGTCTGGTAATGTATGCAGACTGGACGCAGTGCAGTCAAGAGACTGTGCCTGGTGTGGTATGCCGTATGGGCCCAGTGTATTCTGGAGACTTACGATATTATACCTAGCTACCTTGCACCTAAGATGTTTCCAGATGTGAAGAAACTGCAAAACTCCCACTCCATTCATTGCAGTGCACGTGGCAGTGAAGCTAATTCAGTTTAAATGTGAGAGATTCAATGACTTTGATACATTTTCCAAACAAAGCTGCTTCTTGTGCAGAGGCGCAGGTCTGCTTGCAGAAGGTGGTATGACATCACTTTTAACTCCAGAAGGAGAGGGAATTGCAGAGAGAATGTGACATTGAGGAGGGACGTTCAGATTCTCATGTAAATGGATTCACTCCCAAAACAACAGAAACCCAAATGATCAGAGATGCAGATGCAGAGATACACACATTAATACGCTAAAGGACACACTGAAACACAAAGACAAACGCACACAAACACGCAACTATGAACATTCAGGGAAATGCAAACATTCGGCCCATCATCCCTGCCTTGGCATTCAATGTGATCATGACAGATATGATATAGGCCTCACCTTTATTTCCTATTAGGAAATAAGGCAGTGCAAGTGACTGACCTGATCGAGTGGGAGCATTTTGGGAGCAGTGACTAAAATTCCATTAATTTGAAAATAGTTCTGGAGGAGGATCGGTCTGGTCCACAAGTTAACATTATAAATTGGAGCATGATTACTTCTGATATATTCGGCAGGATCTTTCAAAACATCTATTGGGGTCAGCTAGACATATTTAGATGGACGTCAGGCAAGTGTAAGTCTTTCTATAGCCAGTTAATCAGAGTTCAGGGACAGCATGTTCTTCGAAGTGTGAAAGGCAATGCTCACAGTAGTAGGGAACTGTCCATGAATTGGGATTTTGAAGCTCTGGTCAAGAAAATCGAACGAGGTATATGTCAGGTGTAGGTTTGAGGAGCATATGGGTTACAGCAGTGCACTTCCGAGGCAAATCTGGAAGGAATGTAGGGAACATGAGATAGATTTGATGAACAGGGTGAAAGAGAATCGAACGGGATTCTTCAAGGATATTAAGGGCAAAAGAGTAATTAAGAAGAGAATAGGGACCCTTAAAAACGGAAATCAATCTACGTTTGGACACACATAGAGGTGAACTAGGCTTGTTAGGTTTATTGTCAAATGTATTCACATGAGGAGAGCGAAGGTTTTACAAGTCATCACATATGATGCAGTCTTAGGGTAAAACATACCCCTCCCACCCCGCCCCAGGGACAGAATCCTCTTGCTAAGCAGAAAAATAAAGAAAACAAAGTTAAAATATAAAACATTATAGAGATATCTATAAAAACGAAAAAAAAACACAAAGAAGCACATTTATCTGTTCAACAACCCAGTTTATAAGAGCCTGGCCATGTTGGGTTCACATTCTTCACAAGGAATCTACCTATCCAAATGTGACGCATGACAGCCTGTTCCTGATATATGTCTGAGATCCTACAGGAATATATCATGTCAGTACTTACTGTGAAGAAAGACATGGAAGCTAGGGAACTCGGGTCAATAAATCCATGTCATGATGTTTTGAAAAGAGGCCACATGACAGAGGAGGAAGTGCTGGAGTTTTTGAAATGCATAACCACAGATAAATACCCAGGACCCGTTCAAATCTATCCAAGGTCATTGTGGGATGCTGGGGAAGAAATTTCAGGACCACGAGCTGAGAAATTCTATGATTCGCAGAGTTCAGAGGAAGTGTCAATGTATCTGAAACGTTAGCTCTGATTGCTCTGCACAGATTCTGCCAGCCTGCTGAGCTTTTCCAGCAACTTCTAATTTTGTTTGTGATTAATAGCATCCTCAGTTCTGTTAATTTTATTTGTATGATTTACTGCCACCGGTGAGGTGCGAGAGGACTGGAAGACAGCTAATGTTTTGACATTAAGTTTACAAAGATTGCAAGGAAAGCGGAGTAATTACAATCATGAGAGTCTGATGTCAGGGTTGGGAAAGTGTTTGCAGGAGATTCTGAGAGACAGGATCATCAGGCATTCGGAAATGCAAGGATTACTTTTGGATAGTCAGTACATGTTTGCATTTGGTTAAACTGATCTCACCAACTTGATTAAAATTATTCAAGAGATGACCAATGAGATAGATGACAGAAAAGCAGCAGACGTTGTCGTCAACCAACAAGGTTCCAGGTAGTATACTGTTAATAAGTTTAGATCACAGGGAGAGCGAACCAATTAGATACAAAATTGGCTTGACAGTAGGAGACAGAGGGTGTTCGGTGTGAATTATTTTTCTGCCTGGAGGCCGGTGATCAGTGGTATACCAGAAGAGTTTTGCTCGGACCAGTGTTGTTCATTAGTTTCAGATATGATTTGGATGAGAAAACATGAATAATAGTAGACCGTGTATAGACGACACAAAAATCGTGGACAATGAATATAGTCAAGTAAGAGAATAATGAGATCTTGATCAACTGGGCCAGTAGGCCGAGGAATGATAGATAGAGACTGAAGCAGACAAATGTGAGGGGTTGCATTTTGTTAGACAAACCAGGGAAGGATTTACAGTTAACAATAGGGCTCTGGGGAGAGTTGTCAAACACAGACATCCAGCGATGCAGTTCGGTAGTTCCTTCAAAGACAATCGCAGGTAAACAGGGCAGTTTAGAAGGCATTAGACACACTCACCTTCATTGGACAAAGCATTGAATGATACCAGAATGATAAGGTCACGTTTGGAGTACTGAGTACAATTCCCGTAGACCTACTACCGGAATGATGTTATAAATATTTCAAATGATGTAATTAAGACTGGAGATTTTGAGATATAAGGATACTCTGGACAATGCATTATTCTGTTATTGCAATTTTTTTATTCTTTATTAGGTAAGGAGACCAAAACTGCACGCAATACTGCACAGTGATCGAGAGAGGATGTCACTGAGGCCCGGGAAAGCTGCAGGGAGCATACGACCTTTTACAGACTAATATTTCTAATCAATCTGTTTTCAAATGGTAGTCTGCCGTTCTATATTGTCCCCAAAGTGCACAACATAACATCTGCCACATCGCTCTTCATCTGCCACGTGTTTGCCCATTCATTCCATTTGTCTCAATCACCTTGGAGATTTTTCACGTCTTCAGCCACTCACAATCTGGCATCGTTTAGTACTGTCAGAATACTTCAGATATTGCATTTGATTCTCGCAACCAAATATTTGATGTGTATTAGGAACAACTGGGTCACAAGGCCCTATTCCTCTGATAGTCCACGAGCCTTCGTCGCTCATAACAGGATCCTTTATTTTGGTGTTTCGGTTCCACGGTCTCCTTTGTTGGACTTTGTCCGCTCTGACATTTTTTTTCTTTTTCTAACTTTCTCCCGCTCTCCTGTCTCTCTGTAACTTACTGACCTTGTAACTTGGATAGCACCTACAGTGGCAAGAGCCTAACACAGGGATTTTGAACGGACTCAGGTCGTGGACATTAAGTGCTTTGAACCAGGGCCCAGGGAACAGACATCGATTTGGACCCACTGCGTAGGAGATTGAGTCCCTCCTTACATTTCCAGAGCAAGCACACGACCTGGAATCAGCAGCAGCTACATCGGCAGAGGGGAAATTCGTGAGATTGGGTCCAGGAGAAGATGATGATGCCTGAGGATCGGAGAGTTCGTTTTTGCCTGCATCCTGCGCTGGAAGTGATGAAGCAGATGGTGGAAGGGCGTCATCAAAACGTCGATATGGTGGGCCCAGTGTAAGCGACATGTCTCTGACATTGGAGGGTCAGGCACAGGGGAGATGATGCATTGATGGAGGAGTAATGGTTCAGCGGCAAATATGGCACTTGTGGATCAGCACGGACGATATTGGGACGGTCCGGTGTAGATGGTGATGAAACTGTTATGGAGGGATGGCGTTGCAGGTATCATCGATGTGGAGGAGCTGCCTCAGGGCCCATGGAGTTTCCTAACTCTATATCTGTTGTTTGTTCCATTTTCTTAAATTATGCAAAACAGCGAGGTTTTGTAAAATCTTGTCAGTGATATTTTCCTGAAAAATACACGTGGTAAGAAACTCAAAATCGAAAACTTTGACTCACTGTTTCCTGCAAGTGTCCTATCCTAAGACTCTATCCAGAAGTGAGCCCCAATCCGACAAGATTTTATTTCGCACACTCGGCTTCGGGATTTATGAAAATTCTTTCTGAAAATCCCAATAACTTGCACCGGTTGCTTCTTCATAATATATCAGCTTGTAATTTTCTCAAATATAATTCCCATTTCGTAATTCTATGTTGACCTTGTCTCTGTCCAATACTTTCAATCCCAATAATTTCTCCGAAACCATGCATTTACTAATTTCATTCTATTCCCTTTTCCTACCAGCTTAAAACATAGAACATAAAACATAGATCACAGGACGTTACAACGCAATACAGGGCCTTCGGACTTCGATGTTGCACCGTTCAGTGAACATAATCTGATGCCCATCTATACTACTCAGTTCCATTATGCCCCATATGAATGTTCAATGCCCATTTAAATGCCCTTAACGTCGGCGACTGTACTACTGTTGCAGGCAGGGAACTACCCATAACATCTGTCAAAAACCTATCACCCCTCAATTGATGCTGTGTCCCCTATTTTAGCCTTCACCATCCAAGGAAAAGCTCTCAATGCCCACCCTTCCTAACCCTTAGGTTTGCCAGTTTTCTGGGAAGATTTTTAAAAAATATTGTGCTGGAAGGCAGAACTGAAGGCACAATATCTTCGTGGTTCTGCCATTTCCTTGTTCTCCATTCTCTGCTTTCGGACGACAGAAGCTGCACTTTCTTTATTTTTCCATTGACATCGACATACTGTTTATGAGGCATTAGAGTTTACTTCTTCAGCCATTGTTAATATATTCTCCGGAATCACAGCATATTCTGTCATGAGCTGCTCAACGATTGACCTTGCTCAATCAAAGAAGCATCGACACTGCACCATCAGTAATCTGGCATGATCTACATTCGTCCCATTTTCCATCACGACGCCCGTAGCCAGGGATGTTATGGCACTTGAAGTGCTCATCCAACTAATTCTTAACGGTTGTGATGTCACGCTTCTCAACTACCCTCTCAGAAAATACATTTCAGATTCCAACAACCTCCGCGTGAAAACAAATTCACAAATCGTCTCCAAATCTCAAAGCTTTCACTTTCAAAGTGTGTTCCCTTATTGTTGGCCCTCTGACTAAATAAACAACACCTGTATATCCACACTCTCCATGCGTTTCGTAATCTTATCTTTCTGAAACACATCCCCCTCCGCCTTACCTACTCCACAGCAGAAAATCAGAACTTATCCAACTTGTCTTCATAGCTGTTAGGCTCCAGCCTAGGGAACACACTGGTGAATCTTCTCTGCAGCCCCACCCGTGCAATCATATTCTTCCTGTAATGTGGCACTTAGAACTGCACACCGTATCCCATCTATGGCCGAAACAAAGACCTGTCTAGCTTTTGTAATCTACGTCTCACTGAATGAATCGCTATCACCACGGTCGTTGCTGCCTTCTCAACTCATCTTTCACCCTGCCCAGTTGCATTGAGGCACCTGTGGAGAAGCACCCCTGAACTTCCCAGTTTGCTGCCATTCATTGAGTTCTCCCCTGTCTGGTTCCTTTTACGAAAATACACCACCTCATATTTATCAGGGTTCCATTCCATCCGCCATTGATCTGCCCATCTTACTATTCCATCTATGTCTTCTTGTAACGTAAGACCTTCCTCTTCACTGTCAATCACTCGGCAAATGTTTGTGGCAAACTGAAACTTCGTGTTCACATTGGCCACACACCGCTCAGACGCCCCCCAACATGTACATCTGCATCAGTTATGAATATCACCAATAATAAGGAACATAGCACTGATTCCGATGGTGGAGGAGGGGACACGGTTCTCCAGTCACACAAACAGCTTTCTAAAACCATCCTCTGTCTCTTGCCATGAACTTGAATTTCGATGCAACATGGCAAGTCATTAATGAGTCCTTGCTTATTGTGTTCCACTTCACAAGCGTGTCGAATATCTGGGGATTCTCGTTAATCTTGTCTGCGAATAGGTTTCCATTCTTCTCTTCGGCAGTTTCCTCAAAGTGAAGAATTTCCTCTTTATTGCATACTTATCTTGAATTCTTTCCTTGAATAAAGAATAGACAGCGAGAGAAATATTCTATTTACTTCCATAATGTCATATGCTTTGTGACTTTCGTAAGTTTCACTTGTTCTTCGAAACTCTATAGGTCACAAGCGTGTATCTTCATCAGATAACCTCGCCATCTGAGGGTCGAACATGAGGAATATTCATTAAAGTTCCTTTATGGTCAGTATGCATTTTCTGATTTTGGGACATGAAAACTGTACATAATATTCTAGGTACAGTCTCACCAAGACTCTATACAAGTGCTTCATGATATATTTATTTCTACATTTCCATTTCATTCAGTGAAGGCAAACCTAACTTTAACTTTCCAATTACATGTATTTTGCCAAACACCCTTTACCTTTATTGCATTTGCGTACTCACCGTGTAAGATCTTATAGAAAGCCTCCTGAAAATCCAGATATTCCACTTCCACTGTGTCGACACTGTCTATGCTGCAAGAAACAACTTCAATCAATTCTTAATTTTGTCAAGTATGATTTCTCTGCCAGAAAGACAGACTGATTCTCTCCAACGCTGCCGTTAATTTCTAAATATCCAATAAATAATCCTTAATGATGAATTCCAACAGGTTCCACACAGAGACTAGAAAGGATATGGAATAGTTTACCTGCAACGGTAGTAGATTCGCCAATTTTAAGTACATTTAAGTCGTCATTGGACAAGCATATGAACGCAAATGGAATAGTGTAGTTTAGATGGGCTTCAGATTGGTTTGACAGGTCGGTGCAACATCGAGGGCCAAGGAGCCTGTACGGCTCTGTCATGTTCGATGTAGATGTCAAGTTCATTGGTCAACAGTTCTCCACATTACCTTTTCTTAGTTTTGTAAACGTTTGGATCATGGTTAATATCTTCCAGTTATCTGCAGTGGCTTCCAGATTTGCAGGATGTACAGAAAAATAAAACACCATCATCGACAGTGCGATTAATATGTTTATCACCCTTCTTTTCTGATGTTCTGATATGTAGTATACCTGGTCTGTCAAACTTATAAAAGCTCAATCCAGCTGCCGTTTTAAAGTATTACCTTGTTACCAATATGAATTGATTTTGCATTTTTAGTTCCAAAAGTTCTTATGATCGAATGGCATCTCTGGGAGATTTGCTGGATTTTCCTCCATGCAGGCTGATGCAAACCAGTTAGTTCGTTTCTCTACTATTTCCCAGTTCTCCACGACATGTTGTCACGTCCCTATTACAATGTTCCACAGTTGATCTTGCTTTTATTTTGCCCTTTTTGAATTATAGACAGTATACTTTGTCAGTGTTTGTGTTTCCTGTTCGTTTGTAATGATACTCGCATTTTGATTTCTTTTTGAGTTTCATGACCGTCCTTTAATGGATTTTATTTTTCAGAATTCTGACGTTTCTACAAAGTCTGGAATTCATCTGAAGCCACTTTCTTTGTTTTAATACAATCTTTAGTTTCTTCATTTAACCATCGTTGAATCACCACCTTTTTTTATTTGCTGTTTGTATCTTCGAAAACTATATGTATTTTCAGACGTTGCAGTATTTATAAAAGTAATAGTTATTGCTTGTCTATCACTCAATGTTATATTGTATTTTCACTCGAACGAACTAGGCCATCTTGCCTCCAGGGTTCCATGATGTTTGACCGTAATGCTCAAAATGTCCATACTGTACGCAGACGCTTCGTAAAATACAATATTTTCTTGTCGATTTTTCTCAAAAGCTGATTCAGTGCAAGTTTACTATTTAGCCCTTTTGACCACACAACACCAAATCTGAAAAGCCTGGGAGAGAGCTCGATTCACAACACTATCTTCAACCTCCCTCATATACACTTATGAAATTTATTTTTCACAAAATTAGCAGCCACTTAGTTAAGGCAGTTCAGATGCAACTTGACATCATCCATTAAAATTGCAGCACCCAAGATATGTACATACCAATTTTCGATAACGTAAAATGCTCACAATGTGTGCAAAAATTTGCGGTAAGATATATAATACACCAATGCTGGCTTCTCCATACTATTTGTAAGCTCCACTGAAACAGATTCTATGGAATCTGAGGCACGTGGTCTGTGGCGTTGTTAGAGATAGACTTGGACAAAACATTCGGGGACACTCACCTCGACGCAGAGATAATCTGAAGAAATGCCGAGCAAATCTGGGCAAGCAACAGTCAACTTCACAGCTTTGCCAGGATAAGTCTCACCGTATTCTCTCTGTTCCCTGACAGTCCCTGTATATCCGTCACAGCACCCAACCCCGAACGAGTCCAATGCCCCAAGACGCTCACTAATGCAATGCAATCCTTAAATCTGTCTTTGTCTCTCTCTCTCTATCTATCTATCTCTGTCGCCTGCACTATAGTCCCCACACTAATAACACTGCATGAATCCAACACTGTTGACTAACCCCCTAGGCACCTCACCATCCACCCTCCCCAACGTCTACACCAGCACTAACACAAACAAAATGAACATGCCCACCTTCATGCCGTCCCTGCCTTTCTCTCATCCCCGGAGAAGCAGCCTGGAAAAGGACAGAAGGATATAAATTGGGTGGTGGATTCTCCAATATGCGCTCGCTCGCACTTCCCCATCTTCTCCCCCGCAAACCCAATGTGTATTGAACCCTGGGAAAAGCCGGAGATGGCCACAAAGAATCTTATGGAGATTGAGAAGCATCCACGTCCCAACAACAATGTTTAGTGTCGAAACATTTTCTTTTGAGCCACTCTGTCGGTTCCAATAGTTCTCTCCCTCCTGAAGCAGCAAATACCTCATTGCATAATTGCAGCGACAGAAATACACAGAGACATATGGAAACACCCTAACATACTAGTACTCACAGTACATTCACAGAGACAGACACGCGCACATGTAGAGGCAGAGAGACATGCATAGTATAAACATACAATAATCACGAACAAAGATACAAAGCTCAGGCAATGATATAGATGGGCAGATGTAGACACATAATGTACAGAACGTCACCTTATCGACACATACTGTCACACACAGACTCAAACACTTGTGTCTTTAAGACAAGTAGGTTCTTTTTTATTAATAAAAGGATAATGAGTTACAGAGTGAAAGCAAAAGGATGCTTTTCGGAATCATATTAGCCATTGCTAATCAGACTCGATGGGGCGACTGTCCTAATTTTGTTTCTATTTTATGCTTGTGTGGTGTCATGCTGTCTTGCAATTTCTTTGCGAGACACGAGCTGAGGCTGGGTTTGATACATGTTTGATTAGAAAGAGAGTGGTAACAGGCTAGGAAAGTTTGAACAGTTTACATCTATTCCTAATCATTGTGCTCTTATGTTTCAAACAGGCGGTGATTTGATGTTAGATTAACACAAGTTTTAAAATGACGTCTTTTGGATCTTTATGGTTATGTTATCTGTAATGTCCTTCTCGTCAGGGAGCAGTGAAGATTCGGTTAATAAAGGTACTCATGGCTGAGCTCGACCGATCTTTCCTGGGCAGGAGAGTTGATGTTTATTGAGTTCAGATTGGAAAGGCATGGTCAGACATAAGCGGATGGTGAGACGACCCTCGGATGGTCAGACACAGTCGGATGGTCAGACACATGGAATGGTCAGACAAAATCGGATGGGCTGACAAGTTGGATGGTCAGACACAACATGATCGTGACACACAACTGGATGGTCGCACACACTGGGATCAGCCATGTGCATACTGAATTGTGCAGCCTAATTGACAACTGTTGCCCCAACTCCGTGTATTTGTCTCCCTATGCACTCCTCGAGGTCGCGACCGAAGTAGATGACGAACCCATTCACACAGACAGGATCGTTACAATGAGACATGAGGAGACCATTCTGCCTATTCAACGACTTTCGCAGAAATAGAGAATGAAGTTGTTTACCTCGTTGAGTATATTACACAGCCCGGAAGGATGTCATTCAACTCGGCTGCGTTGCTGAAAAGGACGCTGTCAATAACAGGAAACAGAGAGGACTGAGTCTGCAATAATGACTTTGACGTGGAAGGTTAGTGAGCGAACCTGTAGCAGAAATGACATACGTGAGTGGCCTACTTTGGCAGTACGGATACAACAATGGTGAACAAATGAATTGGAGAGGGTTTGCAGAACTCTGTGACAAAGATGGTTTCCATGTCCCTGGTTCATGTAGCATGTGAAACCGCTCTTCAGATGCAGCATGTGATTTGGAAGGAAAGTGAAATGATGCTGTTTCATGCAAAGTTTAACAAGTTCAATCCTCGGAATGTTTTAATGCATGTGCACAGGGAGAAACTGAGGACTGCAGATGCTGGAGATCAGAATCGAAACGTATGGCCCTAGAAAAAAAAAGTAGCATCCGAGGAGCAGAACAGTCGACTGTCCAGCATAAGCCCTTCATCAGGAAACTGACAAAAACGTTCAACTCTCTGCTCATCAGATGCTGCCTGACATTCTGTGCTTTTTCAGGTGCTTTTTCACATGCGCCTGCATGTGACTTACGGATGCCAAGAAAATGACCCAAACTGAACTTAAATCATTCCCCTGATGACTAAACATTGAATTTTAATGTTACCAGTGAAGGACTGGGGCTGGAAAAGCGATCGGTGGACCTGCAGCATGGATCAGAACGCACACAAGAAATTCTTAAAGGGCGTACAAGTGGGAATTCCCTCCCCAGAAGCTTGTGGTGCCTGGGTGTTTACATTCATTCAAAGTTGAGTTCGTTGAACATTTTAAAGGCAAATGAATGAAGGCAAATAGAAAGCAGGCAGAAAAGGGCTGCTGAGACACACAATCAAATCAGCTACCAACTTTGTGTCTGGGTAAGCCGTGACAAAGGTACCAATGACACATTCCTGCTCCTCAGTCCGATGCAATATTTAGCCACTAAAACCTCCTGCACAGGAGCATATGAAGGCCACTTGCTCCAAAGGCCTGCTTCACACTGAAACAGGATATCAACTCAATCCCTCAACACTGTCACACACGTTTTGGTGTTTGCTGGAAACTGTTGTTGGAAAATCCAGCCTGGTTGCTAAAGACGCCAACTGTCTCTTTACAGGACGTTTCCTCTCATTGTGCTACATTTGTTGGTCATGTTGCAGATCCAGATTCACTTTGAATGCACCCCCTTTTCCTCTCTCAGATATTGCTCCCAAAATACCTGCCTCTCTGTGACTATAGCATTCGATATCTGAACGTCGTGCAAAACAGCAATCATGACATTTTCAATGACTGAATGTAATTCGGATGCTGAATCCTATTGTGCCGTTGTGTAATATCATGGCTGAACAACTTTGACATCAGGTCCTGTTGAATACACAATTCTTCACAGACTTTATCTCTCCAACAGTCCAAACGTACATCTCCCTCCTCATTCAATATTTTCTTTGAACGAGAACTAACTCTTTTGACGAGAGAATACCTGACATTCACTACCCTCTGCGAGAAGGAATTTCCTCCAAATATGTATAAAAACCTATTCCTATGTTCAAAAGCGGTGTTCACAGGGGTTCAAATAAGAGTTAAAAAAACTGAACCAAGACAATAGTTGATCAGGATGATATCAGAGATCGCTGACGAAATTGAGTAAAAGGGCATCAGGCACAATCTTTCCACTGGCTGGAGTCATTCAGAGGACAAAGGAAGATGTTCGTGGTTGGTGGACATCAATCCTCTCCGTTCCAGCACATATCCGCAGGAGATCCTCAGCGTAGCTTCCTTGCCAGGAACATCCTCATCTGCTTCATGAATGTCTTTCACCAATCATAAGATCAGAAGTGTGCAAAACAACTGATGAAAACGACATGTTCAGGACAATTTACTATCCCCAACCTCAGTTCCAGAAACAATCTGTGTCTGTATGCAGCAAGACACGGAGAACATTCAGGCTTGTGCTGTCAAAGTGTCGGGAACATACATGTAACAGCACTGCCAGGCACTTCCACAATTAAAAGAGGAGCTCATTCGGCATCTTAAGCTGCTTGCAGACGAATATGCGGAAGCCATTCAGCCCATCAAAACTACTCAACAAGATTCCTGACAGTCCATTCAATACTCCTGCCTGTTGCACAGGAAGAGAACTACTCTATTCAGTGTCTTGATCTGTTCAACCGGAACAGGCCGAGCCCGGTCATGTTCTTGAACCTGTTCTATGGGAAGGGGAGTAGGTCATGTAGCTCTGCGAGGCACTTATCCAAGAGAAGGGCATGACATTGATGCACCAACATGACAAACCTATGAAGGAGACACTGCGCAGGTTGACTGATCCATGATGTTCTCTGTGTGTCCTTTGCCTGTTGAACACAGGATACTTTAACGTGGATTGCTGCGAAGGAAGAGAGAAGCCAAATGATTTGCGCCAAGTCTGAAGGAGACATCTTCCATCTCCGAGAAGGCAGACCGATGTTCATCATGGACGTCAGAAGCTGGTGTGAATAGTTAATCCTTTTAAAGTGAACGTAGTGTGGCAGCTGTCGGCATTGAGGATAACCTGATGTTCAGTGCAGGGGCACACACCAACTGCACTGTATTAATATGGGGAGAATTAATTCAAAGGCTGGACTCCTCGTCTCTCCATCGCCATGGGGAGTGGGTGTGCGTGAGGGGAACGTTCTCAGAGGCACAAAACCATCCAGAATCATGTAACCCAACTGAAAAAAGCCATGGATTTGTCGCATTATCCATATCTGTTTATGATTGAATGAGTGATTGTACATCGCGGTCAAGAGTCAATGCAATTACCTCTTATTTTCTCACAAACCTACAGAGTAATCTTCACTCACTCTTCATGGTGATATCAATTAGATTGGTGAAGTTCCTTTGCACTTTGTGGCAAGGAGTATATTTCTAACGCAGGAGAGAAAATCTGACCACAATACCCCAAATACGACGTCAACCACACTTTCAGCGTCGATCACAATACCTTTTCCCTCACTTTGCCGTCTCCCTTGCTTTGTCATGCCATAAAAAAACCCATTCATTCACTGTGCACTCCGACTGACGTGAAATTTAAATGTTCCTTACATCTGTATTTCAGCATCAATAAATCCAGCACCCGAGATATCTATGGAGATAAACATCACTCTCTGGAAGAATTTCAAAGAGAGAGAATACACCTGAATTCGGGCCATCTCCATGAATAGAAATAGTTGTGAGAAAGTTGGAAAAATTTAGGGGAAGGCAGCTATCTTTCCTTTTGTTCTTCTCTCACAGGATGTGAGTCGCCTTGATCAGGACAGTGTGTTATGTCTATCTTTAAATGAGGTTCTGGTTCAGCTCTTCCCCAGAACAGTCAAAAGTAAAACACATTGCCGTGTGTCTGCAGACATCCAGAGACCTGACCAGGGAAGAATGCTCCATTGCCTTTCCTAAAGGACATAAGGCAAGCAGATGTGCTGATACCAACAGATTATAATGCTATGGTTGCAAATTATGAATCAATGACTTGACCACCATGTGCCTCCTTCCCGCATGACAGATTCTGTGGACAGAAGAAGTTAATATCTCAAGTGCAATCATTTGGGAACGGAGGTGTGTTTAGAAGAGAATTGAAACAGCTGTATCCGAATTTTACAAAGTTACAAACGAAGGTTTATTCAGCAGTTCAACAGAAGATAATATGGAGACTGGGACATCTTGATGTTGGCCCAGGACAGGGTTTTTGAGTGGGGAGTATGTGGACATGTAAACCTGTGCAGGAGAATAAGGACCATGGAGTTTAACAACAGTCTGTTATCTCTTCGCATTCCAGTGAGTAAATTGCAAATATTAAGTTGTTAGCTATAATTTGTAAGGTAAGGAAATTTTGATTTGAATTGAAAACGTTGTCTACCACCTTTCCAAAATTTACGTATCAGGAGCATCAAATCATTTCAACCTGTTTTAATATACAGATAAAAGGGCTTACCAGGAACACCGACTACAGCAAGGATGGGATAGTAACCACCTTGAATGATCCAAACAATATCCTGGATCCGCGATGCTAATGATATCCAAAGCTGAGAAAGATAATGAAGTCCGTCAAACAAACTCCTGTCCATTGTTGGAACATTCCAGTTTATTGTTCTCAGATTCTGGTCCATTATCATATTTCTCCAGTCTAAAGTTCTCCAATTCCGATCTCTCCTACCCCCTCTCAGTGCTGCTGATTGCTATTCATGCAGGTGGTGATGCTCCCGCTCAAATTGTGGAATAACGCATTGAAATGAGTGCCTTTTGCATAGAAGGGACTAATCCTCGACTGACACATTTAGAATCTCAAGGACTAACCTTAATCACATGGACAAAACAAATAACGCCAGTTAATCGCTTCTAATTCAATATGGTTTTAATATAATTCAAAATAACTTTTAACATTTAGGCGTTCTAACCGGCATATATATTCGGGTTTCTGAGAGAAGAGATTTTCGAGATGGTAAATCGATTGAGTGTAATCATTCAAACTGTTATGGACATTGGCGCGATGCTAGAAGATTATCAGAACTCAAGCATGCTTCTATGTTCCGATAGGTGTATACTTTGTGTAAATGCTGATCTGTCATTACCTATCCCTGTGCCTGACTCTCTGTCCCTTTTTTTATGTCTGACTCTGCCCCTCCTGTCCATCTCTGTTTCTCATCCCCTCTCGCTCAGTCTGAGTCTCTCTCTCCTCTCCTTCTCCCTCTGTCTCACTCTCACTCTGTTTCCCTCTGTCTGACTCTGTCTCCTCCCTCCCCAATCTCTCTCTTTCTCCCTCTGTCAGACTCTCACTCTCTCTTCCTCCATCTGATTCTGTCCCTCCCAGTTTCTTTTCTGTCTGACAGTCCCTACCCCACCTTCTGTCTCACTCTCTGTGTAGCTCTCTCACCCTCTTGGTCTGAATCTCCCTCTCCTTCTCTCTCTCTGAATTTCTTTTACTCCATCTCCCACTCTCAGACTACCTCTATCTCAGTCTCCTCGTCTGTCCTTCTCCCCAATATCTGTACCCCCCTCTGTCACACTCTCGCTGCCTCTTCATTTGTGCGACTCTCTCTCTTCACCAATTTTTCTGCCTAACTCCCTTTTCCCATCTGAATTTCCCTCTCTCCTTTTTCCTCTTTCTGACTCTCTCTCTCAATCACACCACATCTCCTTCTATCTGTCTCTCTATCCCTGTCCCTCTCCCTCTGACTGTTTCTCTCCTAATTACCGTCTCTCTGAGTCCAAGTCTTTCATTTTCTCTCCCCTCTCTCTTTGTCTGCGTCTTCCTCCCCGTCCGCCTATTGTGTCTGAGTGTCTCTCACGCTCTCATTGTATCTGACTCTCTCTCCTCCGTTCATTCTGTCGGATTCTGTCTCTTCCCGACTACCACTGCCTGAGTCTCACTCTATCAATCTCCCTTCTCCACTGACTGACGCTCACTCTCCACTCCCTCTGCCTGTCTGACTCTGTCTCTCTCTATCCATCTCCCATTGTCTGACACTCTCCCTCCATTACTCTGACTCTGACACTCTTGCTCCCTCTCTTCTTTGTCTTCCTCTCTGTCCCTCCCTCTCTCTCCCTCTGTCTGACTCTCTCTTTCCCTGTCAATCTATCTGACCTTCCCTGTCTCCCCTTCCCGATTTAACTCACTCTCTCCCTCTCCCTCTGTCGAACTGTATCGCACGCTGTCCCTCCTTTATCTGAATCTCTCTCGGTCTCTCTATTCTCTCTGAAACTCTTTCTCTCCCTCTGGTGGATTCATTCTCTCTCACCTTCTCCCCTTCCCTCTGTCCGAATCGCTCTCACTCCCCTCTCCCTCTGTCTAACACTTTGTCTCCCTCTCTCTCTGACTCACACCCATTCCATCTGTCTGACTCTCTTTTCCCTCCATCTCTCTGACTTTCCCTCTCTCCCTCGCCCTCTGTCTGGCTCACCTCCTCCCTCTCCCTCTGTCTACCTTTACCACTCTCCCCGTCTTTCTGTCTATCTGAAACTCTCTCTCTCCCTGTCTACCTCTCTCTGGCACTCCCTCTACCCTCACAATCTGGTGGACTCATCATGTCTCTTGCCCTCTTTCCCTCTGTCTAAATCGCTCTCTCCACAATCCCTCTTTCTGACTTCCACTCCACGGTCTGAATCTCACTTCCTCGACGTCTGTCTGATTTTCTTCCCCCCCCCTCCCTTCACATCTGTCCAAATCAATCTCTCCCACTCCCTCTCCCTCTGTCCCACTCTCTCCTCCTCCTCACTCTGTCTAATGCACTGTTGGTTTCTCTTCCCTCTTTCTAACTCTCTCTCTCTCTCACACTCTACGTCTCACTGGCTCTCTCTTGCTCGGTCTTGCGGACTCTTTCTTTCGCACTCTCACTCTGTCTCACAAGCTCTCTCCCTCACTCTCCATCTGTCTGCTTCTATGTCTGAATCTCTCTCTCTCTGTCTCCTTCTCCCTCTGTCTCACGTTTCCTCTCTCCCTCTCCATCTGTCTGACTTTTCCTCCCCCCTCCCTCCATGTGGCTTACTCTCTTACTCTACTGCTGTCTGATTTCGTCGCTTTCCATCTGTCTCAATCTGGATCGCTCTCTCTCCCGCTCTACCTTTGTCTGATTCTCTCTCTTGCCCGCTCCCCGTGCTGGACTCTCTCTCTCTCTTTTCACTATCTCTCTCTCCCCGTCCGTATCTCTCTCTCTCTTTCCTCTATCTAACTCTCCCTCTTTCTCACCCCCTTTGACAGTCTCTGTCCATCCCTTACCCTCTGTCTGACTCTCACTCTCCCGCACCCTTCTGTCTGACTCTCGCTCCCTCTCCGTCTGTCAGACGCTCTGTCTGTCTCTCTCTCTCTCTCTCTCTCTTTGGCTGACTCTCTCCCTCCCTTCTGACTCTCAATTCCCCTCCGTCTGTCTGACTGTCTCTCTCCTTCTCCAAGTGGCTGACTCTTTGTGTCTCACCTTCTCCGTCTTTCCGAATATCTCTCTCTCTCACACACACACACACCCACCCTGACTGTGTCGCTCTCACTCAGCCTCTGTCTGACTCTGTCATTCCCTCTTGGGGACTCTCTGTCTCTCTTTTACTCCCTCTCCCCCGTCTGAAAATATCTCTCACCCTCTCCCTCTCTCTGACTTTGCCTCTCTCTCCCCCCGCGTCTTCCTCACTTTCTCTCTCTGTCTGAGTTTATCACTCACTGTCTCTCTCTCTCCCTGTAACTGTACCTCTGCATTACCACTCTCTGACTCCCTCCCTCTTCGCCTCTCGCTCGTTCCGAATCTTCATCTCTCTCTTCCCTCTGCCTGGCTCTAACTCTCCTTACCTCTCACTCTCTCCAAATTTATCTCGATCTGTTGGTCTCTCCCTCTCTGTCTGTCTGATTCTCTCGCACTCCCGTTCCCTGTCACTGAAATAGAACATAGAACATAGAACAGTACAGCACAGAAAAGGCCATTCAGCCCACGATGCTGTGCCGACCATTGGTCCTCATGTAAGGTATATCTGGTGTACGAACCTTCAAATTTCTGTGACCATATTCATGTGCAGCAGTCTCTTAAATATCCCAATGACCACTCTTCCACAACTGCTGCTGGCAAGGCATTCCATGCGCTCACAACTATCTGCGTAAAGAATCCGCCTCTGACATCCCCTCTATACTTTCCGCCAAACAGCTTAAAACTATGATCCGTCGTGTTAACAATTTCTGCCATGGGAAAAGGTCTGTGGCTATCGACTATATCTAAACCTCTCATTATCTTGTACACCTCAATTGGTCCCCTCTCTTCCTTCATTTTTTCCAATGAAATAATACTGAGCTCAGCCCAAATCTCCTAAAAAGAATAAGCTCTCCATTCCAGGCAGCATCCTAGTAAACCTCCTCTGAACCCTCTCGAAAGCATCCACATCTTTCCTATAATAGGGCGACCAGAACTGGACACTGTATTCCAAGTGGGGTCTAACCAAAGTTTTCTAGAGGTACAACAAGATCTCACAGCTCTTAAACTCAACCCCCCTGTTAATGAAAACTAAAGCACCACATGCTTTCTTAACAACCTTCTCCACCTGGGTGGCAATTTTAAGGGATCTACGTACCTGCACATCAAGATCCAGCTGTTCCTCCACACTGCCAGAAATCCTGTCTTTAATCCTGTACTCAACTTTCAAGTTCGACCTTCCAAAATGCATCGCTTCGCATTTATCAAGGTTGAACGCCATCTGCCACCTCTCAGCACATCTCTGCATCCTGTCAATGTCACCCTGCAGCCTACAACAGTCCTCTATACTGTCAACGACACCTCCAACCTTTGTGTCGTCTGCAAACTTGCTGACCCATCCTTTAATCCCCTCATCCAAGTCATTAATAAAAATTACAAAGAGGAGAGGCCCAAGAACAGAGCCCTTTGGAACACCACTCACCAATAACTGCCAGGCAGAATACTTTCCTTCCATTACCACTCGTTGTTTTGTCTCGACCAGGCAATTCTGTATCCAGGTAGCTAAATTTCCCTGTATCCCATTCCTTCTGATCTTCTGAACAAGACTACCATAGGGAACCTTATCAAATGCTTGCTGAAGCCCGTATATACCACAGCCACCGTTCGACCCTCATCAACCTGGCTAGTAATATCGTCAAAGAACTCAATAAGATTTGTGAGGCATGACCTGCCCCTCACTAGCCACGCTGACTGTATTTAATCAAGCCATATGCTCTTCCAGCTGTCCATAAATCCGATCCCTCAGTTTCCTTTCTCACACCTTGCAGATGACAGGTGTGGGACTGATTGGTCTGTAATTGCTAGGGATTTCCCTATTTAATTTCTTGATTAGAGGAATTTCATTTGCCTCCCTCCTATCCTTAGGGACGGCTCCCGTAGAGAGCGAGGATGCAAAGATCTTCATAAGCGGTGAAGCAATCACATTTCTCGCTTCCCAAAGCAGCCGAGGACAAATCTGCTCTGGCCCTGGAGACCTGACAAACTTAATGTTTGTCAAGATTTTCAGCACATCAGATTCCTCAATCCCATCGGTCCCAGCATACTTACGTGATCCTCAATGGCTTCATTCACTACAAGGTACTTTTCTTTCGTAAAAACAGAAGCAATAAAACTCATTTAGGGCTTCCCCTACCTCCTCAGACTATACACAAGTTGGAAATACGTTGCTGGAACAGTGCAGCAGGTCAGGCAGCATCCAGGGAACAGGAGAATCGACGTTTCGGGCATAAGCCCTTCTTCAGGAATGAGGAAAGCGTGTCCAGCAGGCTAAGATAAAAGGTAGGGAGGAGGGACTTGGGGGAGGGGCGTTGGCAATGCGATAGGTGGAAAGAGGTCAAGGTGAGGGTGATAGGTCCGACTGGGGTGGGGAGGAGAGGTCAGAAAGAAGGTTGCAGGTTAGGAAGGCGGTGCTGAGTTCGATGGATTTGACTGAGACAAGGTGGAGGGAGGGGAAATGAGGAAACTGGTGAAATCCGAGTTCATCCCTTGTGGTTGGAGGGTTCCTAGGCGGAAGATGAGGCGCTCTTCCTCCAACCGTCGTGTTGTTGTGGTCTGGCGATGGAGGAGTCCAAAAACCTGAATATCCTTGGTGGAGTGGGAGGGGGAATTGAAGTCTTGAGCCACAAGGTGGTCCGGGTGTCCCAGAGGTGTTCTCTGAAACACTCCGCAAGTAGGCGGCCTGTCTCCCCAATGTATATCGGGTGCAGAGGATGCAAAAGGTGATGTGTGTGGGGAGACAGGCCGCCTACTTGCGGAGCGTTTCAGAGCACACCTCTGGGACACCCGGACCAACCAACCCAATCTCTATCACTCTGTCTCACTGACTCTCTCTCTAACCCTCCCCGTCCCTCTCGCTCTCTATCTGACGTTCTTTGTCTCTCCCTGTCCCACTGATTGACTCTCTCTCTCTCTCTCTCTCTCTCTCTCTCTCTCTCTCTGTATGTCTGACGCTATATCACCCTTCCCTTCTGTTTGACTATCTCTCTCAACCTGTACATCTGTCTGTCTCTCATTCGCCTCTGCCTCAGTCTGTTTCTCACTCTCCGTCACCCTCTGACCCACTCTCTCCTTCCCTCTCCCTCTGTCTGATTATCTCTCCCTCTCTTCTGTCAGACTCTTTCTCTCCCTCTGACTTTGTTACTCTCCATCTCTCTCTGTCTTACACACTCTCCTGCTCATTCTCCTTCAGTCTTTCCCCCCTCTTCCTCAGTCTGACTCTGTTACTCACCCACTGCAAATGCCTGACATCATCTTTATCCCACTAAATGTCTCTCTCTACCCTCTACATCTGCCAGTCTCTCTCTCTTTCTCTTTCTCTCTCTGTCTCTGACTCTCACTCTGACTCTTCCTCAACCAATCTCACTCTCCATCTGTATTGGTATTTCTCAGTCTCTCTCCCTTTGTCCGATTTTTCTTCTCGCTCTCTCGCCTCCTCGCTCTGTCTGATGCAGCCGTTCTTTACCTGTACCTCTATGAGTCCCTCTCCCCCTGCCTTTTGTGTGTGTCTCTCTCCCTCTGTCTCACTCCGTTCACCTCTCTATCTGACTGTCTCTCAATCTCTGTCTGTATGAGTCTGTCTCTCTTTCACACTGTCCCCCGGTCTGAAACTGTCCCACATTACTCGCACTGTCTGACTCTCCCTCACTCTCACTCTCCCTCTGTCTGACACTATGTCTCTCCCTCTCCCTCTGATGTTATCCTTCCCCGCTCCCACTTTTTGACTCTCTCTCCCTCTACCTCTGTTTGACTCCAACTTCTCCTACTGTCTGACTGCCTGCCTCCCTGTCTGTCTCCTCTCTCTCGTCTGATTCACTTCACCTCTTTCTCTGTGTGATTCATTCTCTCTCTCTACCCCTCCCAGTCGCACTCACTCTGATTTTCTCTATCTTTAACTGTCCCACTATTGACTCTATCTCTGTCTGACTCTCTCTAACTCACGCGCTGCTTCTGTCTATCTCTCTCTCGCACCTGTAACTCTATCTGTCTCTCACTCGCCTCGCCCCCTGTCTGTCTGTCTCTCTCCCCCTTCAACCCTCTCTCTGTTCTTCCCGCTCCCTCTGTCTGACGTTCGTCTTGCCCTTCCTCTCTCGCAGTCTCTCTCTCTCTCTCTTTCTCTGTCTGACTCTGTCACAGTCTCTCCATCTGCCTGACTCTCTCGCTCTCTCCCTCTGTCTGACCTTTTCTAACTGCCAGAAAATCTCCATCTACCAGTCTCTGTCTCTCTCCCTCTCCATCTGCCAGTCTCTCTCTCTGTATGAATGTTTCTCATTCCCTCTCACTCTCTATCTTTCTGAGTCTCTCTCTCTCCCTCTTCCTCTGTCCAATGCTCTCTTTCTCCAAACTCTGTCTGACTCTCTCTTTCTCCTTCTTCAGCTGTGTGACTCTACCTCTCTCTCAATCGCCTTCTGTCTGACACGATATGTCTCCCTCTCCCTCTGATTGTATTCTTCCCCCTCTACCACTTTCTGATTGGCTCTCCTTCTATCTGACTCACTCTGCCTCCCCATCCCTCTGTCTGACTCTCTCTCGCCGGTCTCCCTCTGTCTGACTCTCTCTCCCTTTGTCTGACTCTCTTGCCCCTCTTTCTAACCCTCTCTGTCCGCTTCTCTCTGTCTGACTCCCTCGTTCCCGCTTCATCTGTCTGACTTTCCCTAACTTCCTCTACCTGTATCTGACCCTCTCTCACTTTCTCCCTCTCTCCTCTCCATCTAGCACCCGCTCAATCCATTACCTCTCCCAATGGCTCGCTCTCCCTGACATTTTCTCTGGTTCTCTCTCGTTCTCTCTTTCTTCACTCCCTCATCTGACTTCCTCCACTTCTCCCGATGTCTCTTTCCCTCCCTCATCGTCAATGTGAATTGCTCTCTATCCTTCTCCTAATCGTTCTGTCTGTCTCTCTCACCGCCACCCCATCCCCCATCTCCCTTCGCACGAATTATCTCTCTGGCTGTCCATCTCCCGGTCCCTCTTTCCGATGCTGTGCCCTTCTCTCTCTCCCTTTATTTATTACTGTCTCGCTCTTTCTTCCTCTATCTGACTCTCTCTCGCCCTGTCAGAAAGTTTCTCTCTCCTTATTTCTGACTTTCTCTCTTCCTCTCCCTGTCTGACTCTATATCTCTCACCTCTCTCCCTCTGACTCTTCATCTCCCTTTGTCTGACTCTTTCTCTCTCTCTCTCCATTTTCTAGACCCTCTCTGTCTCTCATTCCCTCACCCTCTGATTGAAACATTCTCTCCCTCTCCCTCTGCCTGACTCACTGTCTCCCTCTCAACATGTCTGCATAGCTCTCTCTCCCTCTAGCTCTGACTAAAAAATTCGCCCTTCCTCTCCATCCGTCTGACTCTCTCCCTCTCTTCCCTCCACTTTTCTTGCATGACACTCTCGCTCCTTCTACCAATGTCTGATTCTCTCTACTCTTCTCCCTCAGTCTGAATCTATCACGCTCTCCCTCTGTCTGACTCCCTGTTTCCCTCTCACTACGTCTGACTTTCTCCCTTTCTCCCTCTCCCTCTGACTTACTATCTATCTCTTCCTCTATTTGACTACCTACCCCTCCATCTCCTTTTACATCTCTCTCCCTATGTCCGACTGTAACTCTCTCACCCTGTGACTGACTCACTCTATCTTTATGACTGATTATCTCACTCTCTCCCTCTGTCACTCTCCCTCTCCCTTTGTGTGACTATTTTACCCTCTGTCTGTTTTTCATCTCTCTCCCTGTGTCTGACTCCATCTCCCGCCCCTCTGTCTCCCCCTCTCTTTCTGTGTCTCTGTCTCTCTCTCTTCCTCTCCTTCGTTCTACCTAACACTGTCCCACTCCCTCTCCATTTGTCTGCCTCTCCCGGTCTGACCCTCTGTTTCTCCAACTCTCACTTTTCCTCTGGCTTACTCTATCTGACTCTCCCAACCTGGCCGTGTCTGAATTTCTCTGTCCCTTCTTCTCTTTGCCTCTGCCTGACTCTCTCTTTTCCTCCCTCATCATCTTCTGGATTCTGTCACTGTCGCTCTCCCTCTGTCTGACTCTCTCCCTCGACGTCCCACTGTCTGACTCTCTCTCTGTCTCACTCTATTTCTCATCCTCTCCGGTTGCCTGACTTTCTGTCTGACTCTCTGACTCTGACTTTCACAATCCATCTGTCTGACTCTCTCTCTCTCCCTCTCAATCTGTCTCAAATTCTCTCTCTCCCGACCCCCCCTTTTTCCCTCCCTCAGACTGTCTCTCTCACAGACTCACGCTCTCTACCCGTCTCTCTGACTCTCTCCCCCTCTATATCTCTCTCCCACTGTCTGACTCTCGTTCTCCCTCTGCCAGACACTTTCCCTCTCCCCCTACTTATCTCTGAATATCTCTGTCTTTACCTCCCTCTCCGTCTGATTCTCACTCCCTCCGTTTCTCACGGTCTGACTGTCTTCGCTCTCTCCCTATCCTTCTGTCAGAATGTTTCGTTCTCTCTCTCCCATTGTCTGACTGTGTCTCACCTTCTCCCTCTGCCCGAATTTCTCTCTCGCTCTCCATGTCGGACATTCTGTCTGTCACTCTCTCCACCTCTCTTCATTCCCTCTCCCTCGTCCTGTCTGAAACTGTCTGTCCCTCCTTCCTTCTCCCTCAGCCTGATTCTGTCACTCTCCCTTTCCCACTGTCTGGCCCCCTCTCTCTCCCTCTCTCAGTCTGAAATTCTCTCACCCTCTCTCTCTGACACTTTATCGCGGTCTTCCTCTGTCCGAATCTCTCGCTCTCCCCCTCCTTCTGTCTGACTCTCTCTCTCACTCCTCTCCCTGTGTATGACTCTCGCTCTCCCTCTGTCTGACTCTTCTCTCTCCTCCGTTTCCTGTCTCCATCCCTCTGTCTCTCCTTCCTGACTCTCTATCTGAAAGTTTCGCTCCCCTCCTTCTGTGCGACTCTCTCTCTCCCTATCCCTCTGTCGGATTCTGTCTTGCCCTATCTCTCTGTCTGACTCGCTCTTACTCTACCTCTACCTCAGTCTATCTCTCTATATCACTCCCTTTGCCTGACTCTCACTCACTCTCTCTCTGTCTTCGTCGTTTTTTTCTGTCTGTCACTCTCGCTCCCTCTCCCGATATCTGACTCTCTCTATCTTTCTCCGTGCGCATGACTCTCTCTCACTCTCCCTCTACATCACTCCGATACTCTCTCTCCTTTCTCTGTCTCTTTCTGCACCCATCTCTCCCTGTGTATGATTTCCGCTCTCCCTCTGTCTGACTCTGCCTGCCTCCCTTTCCCTCTGAATGACTCTTTCTCTTCCTTTCCCGCTGCCTGGCACTCTCTCTCTCTCAATCTATCTGACACTTTCGCTTTCTCCCGCGGTCTGACTCTGTCTCTCCCACCTCTACATCTGTCTGAAACTCTCTATCTCTCCCTCTGTCTGAATCTCTCTCCCTCTCTCTCTCTCTTTCCCTCCCTCTCCCTCCCTCTCACTGCTCTCACTGCTCTCACTGTCTGACTCTTCCGCTTTCCCATTCGGACTCCACCTCTCTTACTCGCTGTCTCCCTTTCTCAAAGTCTGACTATCTCTCTCTCGCTTTCTCCATCATATTTTCTGTGGAATTCTATCGTGCTCTGACTCTCTCTCTCCTTCTCCCTCTGCCTGACTTTGCAACTGTCATTCTCCCTCTCTCTGAAAATTTCTCTCTCCCTGTATCTGACTGTCTCGCTCCGACACTCTGTGTCCATCACCTCTGTCTGAAAATTTCTCCCTCTACCTCTGCCTGACTCTGTCACTTAAGCTGTCACCCACACATTGTGTCTGACAGTTTCTCTGTAACTCTCTATCCGTCCGACTCACTGTCTCTCTTCCTGTCTTCTCACTCCCTCTCCCTCTGTTTGACTCTTTCTCTCTCTTCTACTCCCTCTGTCGGATTTTCTCTCTCTCTCTACCTCCCTCTTGCTGACTCTCTCTATCCCTCCTCCCCATTAGTTTATCTCTCACTTCCTCTTCCCCTGCCTGGCACACCCTCCCTCTCCCACTCTCTGACCCTCCCTTTCTGTCTCCCTCTTCCCCCGGTTAACGCTCTCTTCCTCTGTCTCTCTCTCTCTCTCACCTACACGCCAACTGACTCGCTGTCTCTCCCTGAATCTGAGTCTCTCTCTCACTCTCTCCCGTTGTCCCACTGTCGGACGCACTCTCTTTCCCTGTCCTTTTCCAACATTCTGTGTCTCACTTTCCTCTCCATCAGTTTGTCTGTCTGGCTCACTTTCCTCTCCCTCTGTTTGTCTGTCTGCCTGGCTCTCTCCCCCTACCCTATGTCGGTCTCTCTCTTCTTCCTCTCCGTCTGCCTAGCTCTCTCACTCGCTCTGCCTCTGCCTGACTTTCACTCTCTTCGTCTCCCCATCTGACACTTTCTCTCCCTCTGTCCGTCAATCGTTCTCTCTCTTCCTCGCCCGCTGTTCACCTCTCTCTCTCTTGCTCTCTGTGTCTGCCCCTCTCTCTCCCTCTTCCTCTGTCTGACTCTCTCCCTCTCCCTCTCCCAATCCATTTGTCTGATGTTCTCTATCCTTCTCCTTCTGTCCTACGCTGTCTCTTTCGTTCACTCTATCTGCAACTCGTCCTCCCTCTCTCCCTCTTTTGACTCTCTCTCTCTCTCTGTGTCTCTCATTCTTCACACCCAACCAGCTCTGTCTGACTCTCTCTCCCTCTCACTTTATTCGATTCACTCTCTCTCTCTCTTTCTCTCTCTCCAACCCCTCCCCCACCTTTGATTGGCTCTCTCTCTCTCTCCCCCCGCCTCCTGTGAGAGTATCTGTCCTCCAACCTCTCCCATTGTCTGACTCACACGCCCTCTCTCTCTGTCTGACCCTCTCTCTGTGCCCCTACCTCTGTCCGACACTCTGCCGTCTTTCCCTCTCCCTCTGTCTGATTCTATCTCTCCCTCTACCTTTGCTCGACTCTCTCAATCCATCATCCTCTGACTGACTCGATCTCTGCCTGTCTCCCTGTCTGTAAATCTCTTCCTCTTCCTCCTTATCCAGCTGCTTGACACTTTCTCTCCCTCCCCTTCCCTCTGTCTGATTGCCACGCTCCCTCTCCCACTTTCCGACTCTCTCTATCGGACCCACCCTACTGTCTGACTCGCTCTCCCACTCTCCATCTGCCTGACTCCCTCTTCCTCACCTTCGGTCCGTTTGTCTCTCTCTAACCCCTCCCTCTGTCTGACAATCACTCCCCCTCCCTTCCCTCTTTCTGATTCTCACTACCTCTCAATTTTGACTCGTTTTCACTCTCTCACTTTCCTCCATCTTTTTCTCTCCCTCTCTCTCACCCCCTCTGCCTGACTATCTATCTTTCCATCTCTCTTTATTTGATCCCTTCGCTCCCTCTCTCCATCTATCTGGCTTTTTCTCTCTATCTCATCCCATCCCTCTGTGTGACACTGTCTAACGCTCTACCTCTCCCATTGCTTGAGTCGTTCTCTTTTATTCTACCTCTGTCTGACTTTCTGTCTCTCATTCACTCTCCCTCTGCCTGACCCTGTCTCTTTATTTCCCTCCATCTGAGTTCTCTGCTGTCTTTCCCTCTCCTTCTATCAGAATCTCTCCCCCCGAATGATTGTCTCACTGCATCTGTCTGAAACTCTCTTTCGACCTCTCTGTGACCCTCTCTCCCGCTCTCCATTTGTCTGACTGTTTCTCCCTCCCTCCCGCTCTCCATTTGCCTGACTGTCTCTTCCTCTCCCTCGGTCTGATTCTCTATCTCTCACCCCTCCCTCTGTCTGACTCTCGCTGTTCCTTCCTTTCCCTCTATTTGCTGCGCACTCCTTCTCGCTCTTTCTTACTTTTCCATTCTCTCTCACTCTCACTCTACCTCTCACCTCTCTGTTCGACTCTCTCTCTCTTCTTCTCCCTTAATCTAACTCTGTCCCTCTCTCCTCCTCTACCGCTGTCGAGATCTATTTCTCTCTCACTCATCCGTCCCCTCTGCCTGACTGTGTATTCCTCTGCCTCTCCCTCTTCCAAACTGTCTGTCTCTCTTCCTCCACCTCTCTCTCTGTCTCTCCATCGGTCTCCATTTGCCTGACACTCCCACGCACTTTCCCTCATCCCCTATTTGACACTCTGCTATCTCTCCCTATCCTTCTGGCAGCATCTCTGTCTACATCTCGACTAATTTTGACTCCCTCTCCCTATGCCCGATTCTCGCTTTCCCTCATTCTGTATATGACTCTGCCTCTCACTATCCCTCTGCCTGACCCTTTCCCTCACTCTGTCCCCCTGCCTCTCTCCCTGTCTCTCTCCCTCCATCTCCATCTATCTGACACTCTCTCTCGTTTCCCCG
The DNA here is from genome assembly GCF_037043375.1 of Chiloscyllium plagiosum. Classification (NCBI taxonomy): domain Eukaryota; kingdom Metazoa; phylum Chordata; class Chondrichthyes; order Orectolobiformes; family Hemiscylliidae; genus Chiloscyllium; species Chiloscyllium plagiosum. The sequence goes on from NW_028270190.1 coordinate 19,061,389, forward strand.
TCCCTCATGAAGGCACTGTTACACACCCTCTTCCTCTCTCTAAATCTCCCTTTTACTCTCCATGTGTCTGACTGTCTCCCTCCTTCGCCGTCTGTCCGACTCTCCCTTCCTCTGCCTGAAAGTCCCTCTTTCGCTGTCCGTGACACTCTCTCTCTCTTCCTATCACTCCGCCGGACTGTTTCTTCCTCTCTCGTACTCTCCATCTATATGACTCTCTCACTCTTCCTCCCGCTCTGTCCGATTCTCTTTTTCTAAGCCCACCCTCTATATGACTCTCTCTAACCTTCTCACGCTTCATTTATCTGATTCTGTCTATCTCCCTCTCCCTCTGCCCGACTCTCTCTCTCTCTCTAAAAGGCTCTGTCCTTTTCTCCATTTCCGTCTGTCTGACTTTTTCTACTCCCATTCCCTCTGTCTGAAACTGTCCATCCTTCTCTCCCTCTGTCTGACCCTATTTCAACCGACATGTCTCATTCTCTCACTCCCACTCCATTCTGTCTCAAACTCTCTCTCTCTCCCGCTGCCTCGGTCTGACTTTGTCTCTCTCTCTCTCTTTCCGCCTGCCTCTATCTGGCCCTGTCTCTCCTCCACGCTCTGCCTGACTCTCCCTCCCTCTCCCTTTGCCTCTGTCTGACACTCCCTCGCTCCATCTCCACATGTGTGACACTCTCTCTGTCTCGCTTCCCTTCTTTTCTACGCTCTCTTTCTCTCTCCGTCTCCCAATATCTGACTCATTCTTCCTCTCCCTCCGCCCGTCTCTGTACCTCCCTCTACCCCTCTTTCTCTATCTGAGTCTCTTTTTTTCTCTCTCTCACCTTCTCTCTCACCTTCTCTCTGCGTAACTCTCTCCCTCTCCCTCTCCCTCTTCATGACTCGCCCCTCTCTTCCTCTAACCCTGTCTGACTCTCTCTGACTTTCGGTCGCCTTCCCTTTGCCTGATGCTCTCTCTCATTCCCTCGTTCTCAGTTTGACTTTCTGTTGACTCTCCCTCTCCTGTCAGATTCTCGCTCTCTCCCCCAACTGATTCTCTTTCTCGTTCACTCCCTTTGCCCAACTATCGCTCTCCATCTCTCTCTTACTAACGCCCTTCCTCCCTTCCTCTGCCTCTCTCCCTCTTTGCCTCTCACTCCATCTGTGTGAAACTCTCTCTCCTTTCCCATTTGGCTGAGTCTGTGACACTCCCCATCCGTCTATTTAAATCTGTCATCCTTTTACTCTCTGTGTCTGACTCTCTCTCGCTCCCTCGTACTCTGTTCGACTCTCTCTGTCTCTCCTCTTCTGTCTGAAAATCTCTCTAGACGTCTGTGACTCTTTCTCTCGCTGTCCTCCGCCAGATTATTTTCCCTCTTGAGAACTCTACATCTGTCTGTCTGTCTCTCTCGTCCTCACCGTCTGTCCGATTATCTCTCCACCCACTACCTCTATCTGACACTCTCTATCCTTCTCAATCCTCGTCTATCTGATTCTCTCTACCTGCGTCTCCCTGTACATGACTCTATCTCTCTCGGTGTCTTCCTTTGTTTGACTCTCTCACCCCCCCCCCGCTCTGTCTGACTCTCTCTCTCCCTTCAGTTTGATTCTCTATCGTCCTCTCCCTCTGTCTGAAGCTGTCTCACCCGACACCCCCACCCCACCCCCAGCCAGATTCTCTCTCTCTGCACCTCTGTCTATCTGTCTTTCCCTCTCTCCCTTGCTCTGTCTGACTCTTTCTGCATCTCCCTCTCCCCCGTCTGACCCTCTCACTCCATCCCCCGTTTGAGACCCTTTCTCTCCCTCTCCCTCTACCTCACTCTCCCTACATCTCTCCCACTCCCAACGTCTGACCTCCATTCTTCCTCCCCTATGCTTGACTCTGTCTCTCCTGCTTTCCCCTCTGTTTGCCTCTCTTTCTCTCTCCCTACCATCTGACTGTCTCTTTCCATCTTCCTCTCCTCTCCCTCACATCATTCTCATTCTGACTCTTATTCTCTTTCTCCCTCTCGTCGAATCACTCTCTCTCTCACCCTCTCTCCCTTTCTGCCTCTTTCTCTCTCCCTCCCGCCTGAATCTTTCTCCCCTATCTCTGACACGCTGTCAGCCCCTCTCCCTCTGTCTGAGTCCGTGTTTCCCCTTTCCCTCTGTGTGACTCCGTCTCCATCTTCCTCTGTCTGACTCTCTTTCTCCCTCTGTCTAACTCTCTTCCTTTCTTCCTTTACCCCTTCTATCTGCCTCACTGTCTCCCGCTCCCTCTTCCTCTGTCTGCCTCTCTGTCTGATTCCCTCTCTCTCCAACACTCCTTCTCCCTTTCTCTGACGCTGTCTGGCCATATCTCTCACTCCCTCTGTTTGACTCTTTCTCTCCCCATACACTCTCTCTCAAACCCCTTCCATTTCCTCTGTATGCACCCTCCCACTCTCTCGACCCCATCCCTGTCTGTGTCTCTCCCCTTTCTATCCGCCCCTCCTTCTCGTTCTGCATCACTTCCCCACCACTCTCTCTCTTCCCACGTATCACACTTTTGCTCAGCATCCCATTCCACTCCATCTCACTCGACCTCCTCTCTCTCTCTCTCTGTTAGTCTGTCCACATCCCTCTCCCTCTATCCCGATTCCTCTCTATCTCTCTCGAACCTCCTCCTCTCACTCCACTCTGCATATTGACTTTCTCTCTCTCCAGCTATCTCGCACTCTCTCGCTTGGTCTCGGTTGTGACCTCACACTTTGTCTCTCTATTATCTTCCTCCCTCTCTCCTTCAAGCTCCCTCACACTCTCCCTCTAATATCAATCCAAACTCACCATCTTTCTCTATCTTTGTCTCACCTTCATTTCTTTCTCTCCCTCATCCCATACTATCTGTCGACCTCCTGCCTCCGACTCTCTCTGTCCAATCCCCTCACACTCTCTCTCCAGCTCCTCCCTCTCTCTACAGCTCCCTCCCACACTCACTCTTTGTACACTCTCCCTCTCTACCCCGTCCAATTTTGTCTCTCCAGCACCCTCCCACTCTCCCTCAAGCTCACTCCCACGCCCTTTCTACCCTCCTCCCACTCTCACTCTATACCTCCTCAAACTCACTTTCTACCCAACTCCAAGTCTCTCTATTTCCCCATCAATTCTCTGTATTCCTAACCCCAACTCCCTCTCTCTCACTCTGAAACCATCACACTTTCTCTCGACCCCTCACACTCTGTGTCTCTGTCCCTCCTCCATTTCTCTCTCTCTGCATTCATCTCCCTTTCTATCTCTCTTGAACCGCTCCCTTTCACTCTCTCTGTCATCTTACCTCCCCTCACATTCTCTCTCTCTAAACACCCCCCTCTGAAACACTCTCCGACTCTTTCTGTCGCGCCTACTCTCTGTTGGTACACATTACGTATTCTCTCTTTCCCTACTATCCCACTCTTTTGCTCTATCGTTCTTCCTACTCCCACACTGTCTACGCCTCTCCCACTGCCTCACTCTCTCCAACTCCCTCGCACTTTCACGCTTTCAAGCCAATCCCACTCTCTCTCTCTACATCCAAATCTCTCTCTCTCCATGCTGCTTCCACTCTGTCCCTCTCTAGCCCCTCCCCTCTCTTCTACCAAATCTTGACCGTCCACGTAATCTCTCTCTCTACACCTTCCAACTCTATACCTCTCCACTCCCCCACTGTCTGTGTCAACTTACAGTCATCCTCTCTCTCTGTAACTCTCTCACGTTTTCTCTCTCGACACCTCCCCCTCTCTCTATCCCACTCCCCTTCCAACTCTCCCTACCCCTCACTCTTTTCGCTCCCCATTCTCTTTCTCCAACTCTCCTCACTCTCTCTGTAGCATGCTCCCACTCTTGCTGTCTCTCTGTATCCCCTTCCACTACCTCACTACCTAATCACGCACTCTCTTTTTATACCTCTCTTTTTCTATCTCACCCTCGCATCTCTGTCCTCACTGCCAATCTCTCTCTCTCTCTCTACCCTTCTCACATTCTCTTTCTCACTCTCCTCACTCTCTCCCTGCATTCTCCCACCCGCTGTCTCAATCTCTCCCTCTCTCTACTCCGTCTCTCTCTCTCTCTCATTAAAACCCTCCCACTCTCTCTCTCTATCTGTAAGCCTGGCCCACTCTGTCTTGACTCCCGTCCCACTCTCACTACCTCTCCCTCTCTGTTTTTCTCTGTATCTCCTCCCTCCCACACTTTCTTTCACAACACCCACTCCAACTCTCTCGCTCTACCCATCTCCCACTCTTTCTCTCTAAATCTTCCTCACAATCTCCATCGACAGACCTCCCAAGGACGTTTTCTCTATATTCACCCGACCCACACGCTTGTCTTTCTTCTCTCTACCCCACTCCCACTCTCTCACTCTCTCTCAACGCCTCTCCGAAACGTTCTCTCTGTCTCTCTCTGCCCTTCTCACACACTCTCTCTGCCGTTCTCCCCCTCTCTCCATCTACACCCACCTAAACTCTCTCTCTGTACCTTCTCAGTCTGTCTAATCATTCCCTCTCTGATCCCAATCATCTCTTTTACTCTCGATAACCCTCTCCGAATGTTTCTACCCTCTATCTTTCAAACCCACTCCTGCTCTTTCTCCATCTATTATCTCCCAATCTCTCCCCGACACCCCTTCCTCTCTCTGTGTGTTTCTCTCTACCGCCTTCCAATCGCTCCCTGTCCAAACCCCCAATCTCTCTCTCTCCATACCCTTCTCTCTGTATGTCTGCCTCTCTCCCCGTTCCCACTCTCTCTCTAAACCTCTGTCACTCTTTCTCTCTCTCTCTTCTCTACCTGCCTCCCACTCTGTTTCTAAATCTCTCCAACACCTCTCCCATTGTCTTCCCCTGCATTCCCCCACTCTTCCGCTCTCGCGTTACCGCACCCCTCTCTCTCGCTATCTGTCTGTAACTATCTCTCTCCAACTCCCTTTGTCTCTGATTATGTTTCTTTAACCTCCCACTCAACCTCTGTACTGCTCCCTCTCGATCTCTCTCGAGCCCTTTCTCCCTGTCTCTCTCTCTCTTCCCATTTCTCTCTCTCTCTCCCCCTCCCACCCTATCTGCCTCTGCATCACTCCCGCTTTCTCTACACCCCCGCACACGATCTCTTTACATCCCTCCCATTCTTCCCCTCCATACCCCTTCCCATAGTCTCTGTCTCTCTCTCGCTCGCTCTCTCTGTAACCCTCCCATGTTGTCTCTCTCGACCATTTCTCTCTGTCTCCTGTTCCACTGTTCTCACGACTACAATCCTTCTCTCTCTTTATCCATCTCTCGATTTCTCTAGAAACTCCCGTCTCCATCTTTCTCTTTACCACCCACCCAGCCTCTCTCCAAACACAGTTCTCTCTATCTCTCTCTAACTCGCTCCCATTCTCTCTCCATACACCCCCACTCTCTCTGCCTCTGTCTCTCAACCACCACACCCCACACTCTCTCGCACTCCCAATTCTCTGCCAACCAAACTCTCTCCACCACTCCCAGACTCTCTTGATACACCGAGCTCACTCCTTCTTCCGCATTCTCTCCACAGACCTCCCCCTCTCCATCTCCCTAACTGCTCCCTCTCTGCCCTCCTTCCAATCTCTCTCAACACCGCCCACTCTCTATGATTCCATCCCCGCCTCTGCCTCACATACTCTCTCTCCCCCATTCCATCCCACTTCACTCCATTTTTCCCAACCCCTGCCGCTCTCTCCATTCCTGAACTCTCTCTCTTCCCCTCCCTCTCTCTTCACCACTCTCCCACTCCTTCTCTCTTTATCTCTATACACTCCGCACACTTTCTCTCTTCACTCCAGCCACAGAAGTCCTTTCTCTATTACCCCATCCACTCTCTTTCCCTGTCTCTACCACGCTCCCAATCTCTCACTCTCTCTCTGTCTCCCCCACTCACTCTCTGCCTTTCTCCCACTCGCTCAATCACCATTGCTTCCACACACACACTCTCCGCACTCATCTCACTCTTTCTGTATTTATTCCTCACGCTCTCACTGAGTTCCCTCCCACTCTCTCTCGACAACTCTCTCCCTCTGTCTCTCTCCCGCTAACCCCTTCTACTTAATCTCTCACTACCCCACTCCCAATCCCTTCCCCTCTCTCTGCCCCCTCCTACTCTCCCTTTTCCTCGACGACCTTCCCATTTCTATTTCTCTCTCTCGACACCTCTCATTCTATGTCCATATCTCTTGCCCTTCTGACTCTCTCACTCACTAACACCATCCCACTTTTTATCACACTCTACCTCCAGCTCACTCCCACTGTTTCGCTGTCTACCTGCCTCCCAATCTATTTCTTTTTCTCCAACATCTCTCCCAGTCTCTCTCTCTCTATTGCCCTCCCACTCTCGATTTCCCTATCCCATTCCTCTCTCCCTCTCTGTCTCTGTAACCCTCACCCTCTTGAACAATTCCCTGTCTGTCTCATTCCCTCCCAACCCCCACACCGTCTCTGTACCCTCCCTTTCTATTTCTCTGGAACCCCTCCCTTTCTCTATCCCTCATGCTTTCTACCCTCTTCCCCCGCTCTGTCTCTGCATCCGTCCCACTCTGACTCGGTATGTTTCTCACAGTCTCTCTCTACCCCCTCCCATTCTCTCTCTTTATCAACCACATCTTCACACACTCTCTCTGCCTATCTCTTCTCCCTGTCTCTCTCTGTAACCATCCCACTCATCGAATATAAAACATATAACATAGAACATTCCACATCAGTGCAGACCATTCGACCCACGATGTTGCGCCGACCTATGAAAATAATCCAATTATCTGATGCCCATCTAACTTACATCATCCCATTATTATACACATCTATGTCCAATGCTAATTAAAAACCCTTAATTTATGCGAGTCTGCTACTAGTGCAGGCAGGCCGTTCCACGCCCCTACTGCGGTCTGAGTGAAGTAACCACCCCTAATATCTGTCCTAGGTCTATCACCCCTCAATTAAACGTTATGTGCCCTCGTGTTGGCCTTCACCATCCGATGAAAATCCATCTCACTTTCCGCTCTAACTAACTCTCTGATGATTTTACACATCTCGATCAAGTCACCTCTCAGATTCTCCAACAAATAACAACCTCACTTCCCTCAGACTTTCATCATAAGACCTTCTCTCACATCAGGTTACATTCTACTTAATATCACTTGAATTGTTTTCAAAGTTTCCACATCCTTCGTATAAGTCGATGACCAAAACGGCACGCAATGCTCCAGGTGCCGCCTTACCACTGCCTTTTAGAGCTGAATCATGACCTCGTGGCTCCGAGATTCAAGCCCTCTACTAATAAACATCCATACACCGTATGCCTTCTGAGTAATAATACCAACCTAGTTGCTAAATTTCAGGGAATTATGCAACAGGTAACCGAAATATCTCTGTTCATCTACACTGTCAAGAATTTTACCACGAGCCGAGTACTCTGCATTCCTGTTATTTCTTCGGAAGTGAACTACCTTACACCTTTCCGCAAAATCTCCGTTTGCTACATCAGATCACAGCTCCTCATCTTACTGGTGTAATCAATAAGCTGAGAGAGGCACCTCCTACCCTTCACAAATCCCTATTGACTATCAATAATAAAGTGATCCCCTTGCAGAAGATTATAAATCCTATCATTTATGAACTCTTCGAACACCTTACACGCAACTGAAGTAAGGCTCTCTGGTCTATAATTACTAGAGTTGCCTAAATTCCATTCTTAAACAATGGAACAACATCTGCTGTCTTCCAGTCTCCTGGCATTAATCCTGTCAACAATGATGACGTAAAGATCAAAGTCAATGGCTGTGCAATGTATTCCCTTGCCTCCCATAGAATCCGAAGATAAATCCATTCTTGCTCAGGGGTCTTTACTATTTTCTGATCTTCTAAAATTACTTAAAATCATCTTTGTCAACCTGAACCCCTTTTAATATTATAGAATGTATCTCCGAATTCTCACAAGCGTTGCCCTATTCCAATGTGAATACTGACGAAACGTATTCATTCAGCGCCTCTACTGTATCCTCAGATTCCACACACATCTTTCCCCGACTATATTTAATTGGCCCTTATGTTATTGTAGTCATTCTTTTATTCCTGATATATCCATAGAAGGTCTTAGTGTTTTCCTTGATCGTATCCATGAACTACATATGATGTCCCATCCTGGCTCTTCTTAGATCTCTACGTCGATCTTTTTTGGCTAAGTTATAACTCTCAAGACCTCTAATTTAGCCTTCACTACTCATCCTCACACAAGCCTTCTTCCTCTTGAGAATGGCATCAACGTCTTTGGTAAACAATGGCTCCCTCTATCAATAACCACCTCGCTGCCAAATAATTATATACTTATCAAGGACCCATAACAATTACGCTATTAATCTCTCTCCTATCGACAACTATCTTTGTTATTCTATCCTCTACATCCATGGAACAAATCGAAGGTCTGTAGAAAACAGCCAACAGAGTGACCTCTCCTTTTCTGTTTCAAACCACAGCCCAAGTACGTACGTGGCTGAGTCCTCGAACGTTCTCTGAGCTGCTGCAATACGATCCTGGATTAACAATGTCATAACGTCCACCTCTTTTGACATCATCTCTGTTCGTGCTGAAGTATCTAAGTCTTGTAATCTGCAGCACTCTGCATTCCTGTCCCTTTCCAGATATGTCTCTGAAATGGCCAGGTACCAACTCATGCTGCAATTCTACCCATCTTATTTCGGATGTTCCTGGCATTGAAATACATAAACTTCATTCCAACATCCTGTTTGCTGGTGCCTTATTGAGACCACGTAAACCATACTGTGATCTCACTCCCCTCAATATCCTGTACACTGAACGACAATTCAAGTTCCCAACCCACTGCTGAACTAGCTTAAACACCTCCACCCTAGAAGAACATTCACAAATCTCTCCCACGGACTCTGGTACTCCTCTGGTTCAGCTGAAGACATACTGCTGTAGAGATCCCATCTTCACCTGAAAAAGCTCCACTTATCCAAGAACACAAAACCCTCTCTCCTGCACCATCCCTGCAACCACGTTTCCAATTCCTTTCCCTCCCTGTTCATCGCTTCACTAGCACGTGACACAGGCAACAAATCAGAAGTAACAACTCTGTATGTTCTTGCTCGCAGTTTCCACGCTAGGTCTCTGATTTCTGACTTAGATCTCCAGTTTCTTCATCCCTGTGTCGTTAGTGCCTTTGTGGATCACGAGTTGTGGTTGCTTCCCCTCCCCGTCAATGATCCAGAAAACACAATAAGAGGCATCACTCATTCTGGCACCTGGGAGGCAACACAATAACCGCGAGTCTCTATTTCATCCCACAAAGCCTCCTAACTTTGACGTTCTCAATGAATAAAGCTCTGCTCCTCTTCCCATTCCCCTTTGATTAATAGGGACAGAATCTGCGACAGAAACAATTTCTTACAATTGGTAAGTTGTCACCTTCTCACCTGCAACAGTATCCAAATCGGCATTCTTGTTGAGCACAACAACCACAGAGATCACTGCACTGCCAATTGGTTCCATTTCCTACTCCAGATGGTAACCCATCTATGTTCTTAACGTGACCGTGGAGTAATTTCCACTCTGTAGCTCTTCTTAATAACCCCTCCGCCTCACGAATGATCCGACGTTCATCAAGCTCCATCTCCAGTTCCCGAACACTGTTATCGAGGATCTGGAGTCAGGTGCAATTCCCACAAATGAAGCCAGCAGGGACACGAGAGATGACACTTACCTCCCACATACTGCAGGAGGAACATTCAACTGCCCTAACCTCCATTCCCACTATTCCAAATTCCCAAATAAAACGCTGAAAAGGTGAAACACAAAAGAAAATAGTTATTAACGTATCAACCGACGCAAGAAAATCCTTTTTGGTTCGAGGAGGATTGAGAGACCCTACCCGAGTAGTGTTTTCGGTAAAGCGACTGCCGAAATATGTAAACTGATGATGTTTTTGACAGCCTCCTGCTCGACCCTCCCGCACGTCATGCAGCTGGAGCAACAATGGCGGGCCCCGATGCGAGAGGTGAGTTTTTAATTATTTGGCTCAACTTCCAGCAGCCTCCTGCTCGACACACTCTTGAATTGTTCTCTCCACCATTCTCACCATCTTTCTCTATCCCCCGACATTTCACTTTCCTTGAATATCTAGGTCTCTCCCTCCCGCTGTCTCCATCTGCTACAATCTCTCGCTCATCCTGTCCTCTCCATCTGACCCCATAGCGGGGAAAGGTGTGCAGAGTCTGAAGATGGCGGCGAGTAGGGGTGGTGGGAGGAGAGAGGAAATTTGGAAGAGATAGGATGGAGGGAGACACCCAGGGAAGTGCGAGAGAAAGGGAGGGAGAGTGAAAAAATAAACTAGGGGGCGGATGAGAGAGGGAACGAGTAGGGGGGTGTCGGATGAGAGAGAGTGAAAGGCAGAGGGGGAGAGTAAGAGAAAGTGTGAAGAGAGAGAGTGAGGAAGAAAAATGATGAGAATGAGAGGTGAAGAGGAAATAAGGACAGATTGCAAGAGGGAGGACGGGCAGGCAAGAAACAGAGTGAGAGATGGAGAGCAAGAGATAGTCAGATACGGGTGAAAGAAGTTTGGGTGAACTGGGGAGAGAGATGAATTTTGCTGAAAGCGTGTCTGGAGTGGGGGCCTCAGAAGTGAAAGAAAGAACATGTTGACTTAAACACACCTGCTGATTTCAGCCCATACCCCTCCATTTTCGTGAGGACCAGGACTTGGGACTGAGTCTGCCTCTCTCAGCTCAGCTTGTTCAACACAATATCAACCAGCACTATCGTTCATTCTGTTGCTTAGCACTTCATAATGAACATTTTTATTGTTAAAGAAATGTTCGGTACAGTCAATGGGATGGTACCTTTTCTCACTAATCCTTCAGTTGAACGAAGCATGGGAATGTGTTCCTCTACAGCCATGTGTGATAAGATTGTACAAAAACAAAACACTACCCTCAGTCTCTTACTATAGCAACAGGCTGCTTCAATGCTAAAACATTGAACTGAAATGAGAAAATCCCGGATGAATTTATTACTGATTGAATTTGATTGATTGATGAATTTGGATAATATGATCAATTTAGAAAAAGGGAAATTCAACACATTCTTCAGCTACTGTCTGAACTTGGTTTGAGTCACGGCATAAATCATGGTGTTTGTGCAGCATTTGAGAAGCTGCAGCAGAAAGTATAATTCCAAGCACAAAGAAATCCAGATGCACAGGGATGTCCACAATGCATTGCATCTGCTACGATATAGAATGCACCATTGACATTAAATATTACATTTGATTATCTAAACCAAATGTTGATTATGAATTGGGAACAGCTCGGGCCCAATGACTGATTTCTGTGATACTCTACGAGCCTTAATCTCCAATATTAGGATCACTTTATTCCGGTGCTTACAGACTAAGGGGTCCTGTGCTGGAGCTTGTCTGATTCGATCTCTTTTCTTTTTCTGATTTTCTCCCCTTGTCTTTTCTCTCCATAACTTACTGACGTTGTAGCTTGGACAGCATCTGCAGCAGCAGATTCGAAATTTTGAGCAGATTCAGACATGGGCCTCGAGAGGTCTCCATCCGGGCACAGGGCACGTACCTCGAGCTGGGCCCAATTCTGGAGCAAGCACAGGACGTGGAGTCAGCAGCAGCTACATCAGCAGAGGCGATGTGGGTAAGATAGAACCCAGCAACAAAAGATGATGCCTGAGGACCGGAGACTTAGTTTAGGTTGGCTCCTGAGTTGGCATGATGAAGGGCATCATGGAAACATCGATGAAGAGGGCACAGTGGTAAGAGATATGTCTGTGACCTTGGCGACGAAGCGGTGATGGAGGAGTCACAGCCCAGCGGCAAAGATGGCTCCTGAGGATCAGCAACATCGATGTTCGGAGGGACCGGTGTTGCTGCTGATGAAGCTGTTGTGGTGGGATGGAGGTGCAGGTATCATCGATGTTGTGGAGATTTCTCAGAGCTCATGGTCCTTTCTCAAGCTACATCTTTCATTTCTTCCATTTTCTTAAATTACTCAAAACAGCGCTGTTTTGTTGCGATAAGTGACAGCATTTCACTATATTTTATTATACCTTTCCCGCAAAATATGCCTGGGAATAAACTCAAAATCAAATCAAAAAGTTTGACTCACTGTCTCCTCCCTGCTCTCCCATTCTACATCTATATATAAGCCTCAATTTCATAAGATTTGATTTTGCAAAATATGCGTGGGGCTTCATCAAAAAGTTTTTTAACATCCCAACACAATCGTAGAGCGCTTTTCCATAATATATCTACCCGTCAGTTGCTCAGATATGATTCACATTTAAAAATCTTTTTCGGCTGTGTCTATGCCCATTCATTTCAATCCAAATAATTTCTGCAAAACCATGCATTTACAGATTTAATTCTGTGGCCTTTTCCAACAAGCTTAGAAATTAGGACACAAAACGTAACAGTGCAGTACAGATCCTTCGACCTTTGATATTATGCTGATAAATGACAATTATCTGATGCCCATTAAGCTACTCCGTTCCATTATTAAAAATATGTCTGTCCAATTCCATTATCGTTGGCTACTCGAATAAAGTTGCAGGCAGGCCGTTCCACGCTTCTACGTCTCTCTGAGTGAACATAATACCTCTAATATCTGACCGATATCTATCACCCCTCTATGTAAAGCTATGTTTCCTTGTGTTAGCCTTCAACATCCGAGGAAAAAGGCTCTCACTGTCCACCTTATCTCACCATTAGGTTTCCTAGTTTCCTGGGAATATTAAAAACAATCTTGTCTGAAGGCAGCACTGGTATAGTTTCTTCACAGTTCTGCCATTTCCTTGTTTTACATTCTCTCGTTTCAGACTGTAAGGAAGCTGTATTTTCTGTTCCTGTTACATCGGCGTAATTTTAAAAGGCATTAGCGTCCATTTCTATAACCGTTGTTACTGTGTTCTCCGGTAGCACAGCAATTTCTGACTTCAGCTCCTCAATGATGTACCTTCCTCAAACACAGAGACATCGTCTCTGTGCCATCAGAAATACAGCCTGGTCCAAATTTGTCCCAGTTTCCTACACGAGACACATAATCTGGAATGTTATGATACTTCAAGTGCTCATCCAATTACTTCTTAACTGTTGTGAGGTTACTGTTGAAAACCACCTTCTCAAAATGTTCATTCCAAACACGAAAACCCAATGGGTGAAAAACAATTTGCAAATTCTTTCTCGACATCAAACCGTTCACTTTCAATGTGTTTTCCCTTTATCTTGGCCTTCTGACTAAATTAACGGCTACTGGATGTCCACCCTGTCTATTCCTCTCGTCGCTTTATTCTTTTGAAACACATCCCCTCAGCCTTCCCTGCTCCACAGCAAGCAATCCGAGCTTATCCAGTCAGTATTTCATGGCTGATATACTCAATACCAGCGAAAACACTTGCGAATCTCCTCTGCACTCCCTCCACTACAATCACATTCTTCCTGCAATCTGGCACCCAGAATTGCACACTATGTCCCATCCCCGGCCTATACAAGATCCATCATAGCTTGAATAATCGATTTCTCGCTCAATAAACGCGAGCACCACGGATACATTCTTGTCTCACCTTCTACCGTGGCCAGAGACCTGTGGATAAGGAACTCTGAACTTCTTAGGGTTGTGGTTTTGTTCGCCGAGCTGGGAATTTGTGTTGTAGACATTTCGCCCCCTGTCTAGGTGACGTCCCCAGGGCTTGGGAGACTCCTGTGAAGCCCTTCCGTGTTGTTTCCTCCGGCATTTATAGAGTTTTGTCTCTTCCGCTTGCAGTTGTCAGTTCCAGCTGTCCGCTGCAGTGGGCGGTATATTGGGTCCAGGTCGATGTAATTGTTGAGAGAATCTGTGGATGAGTGCCGTGCCTCTCGGAATTACCTGGCTGTTCTCTGTTTGGCTTGTCTAAGAATAGTGGTGTTGTCCCAGTCGAACTCATGTTGCTTGTCTTCTGCGTGCGTGGCTAATAAGGATCGTGGTTTTGTTCATGCTGGGTTTCGTGTCCTTTGTCCTGGTGAGTTGTTATCTGAGAGTGGCTGTTGGCTTTTGTGCTGTTATGAGTCCTAGTGGTCGTAGCATTCTGGCTGCCCGTTCAGAAATGCTCTTGATGTATGGTAACGTGGCCAGTCCTTTGGGCTGTGGTATGTCTTCATTCCTTTGTCTTTCCCTTAGGCATCTGTTGATGAAATTGCGGGGGTATCCGTTTTTGCTAAATACTTTGTAGAGTGTTCTTCTTTCTCTTTATGCAGTTCTGGCGTGCTGCTATGTGTTGTGGCCCTTTTGAACAGTGTCTTGATGCAACTTCCTTTGTGTGTGTTGGGGTGGTTGTTTTCGTAGTTCAGGACTTGTTCTGTGAGTGTGGATTACCTGTATCCCTTTGTGCTGAATTCTCCGTTCGGTGTTCTCTATACCATCACATCTAAGAATGTGAGTTAGTTGTCCTTTTCTTCCTCTTTAGTGAATCTGATTCCTGTCAGTGTGGCGTTGATGATCCGGTGTGTGTTTTCTATTTCTGAGCAAAACCAACGTAGTGCACAAAATCTCATGCAAGGACTGCACAAAACACTACATAGGACAAACAGGAAGACAGCTAACGATCCGGATCCATGAACACCAACTAGCCATGAAACGACACGACCAGCTATCCTTCGTAGCCACACACGCAGATGACAAGCAACATGAGTTCGACTGGGACAACACTACTATTATAGGACAAGCCAAACAGAGAACAGCCAGGGAATTCCTCGAGACATGGCACTCATCGACTGATTCTATCAACAAACACATCGACCTGGACCCAATATACCGGCCACTGCAGCAGAAAGTTGGAATTGACAACCGGAAGCAGCAGAGACAAAGCACTATAAATGCCAGAGGAAACAAAACAGAAGCACTTCACAGGAGGCTCCCAAGCACTGAGGATGTCACCTAGACAGGGGACGAAATGTCTGCAACACAAATTCCCAGCTCGGCGAACATAACCACAACAACGAGCACCCGAGCTACAAATCTTCTCACAAACTTTGAACTTCTTAGTGTGCTAGAATCACTGATTAACCCCCTGTCCGGTTCCTTCTCTCAAAGTTCATTATCTCATACTTGTCAGGGTTACACTCCTTCTGCTATTGACCTGCTCATCTGACCATTACACCTATATCTTGCTCTCTGCAAGACGTTCCCACTCACTGTCAAACAGACAGCAAATGTTTGTGTCAAACTCACGCTTACTAATCACACCCGCCCCCTTCCCCCGCCGCCCCCCAACGTTCATATCTGCATGAGTTATGAATATCATAAAATAAGAAAGGACACAGCACTGATTCCTGTGGTACACCAGGGTATACTGGTCTCCAGTCACTCAAACAGCCTTCTACAACCAGCCTCTGTCTCCTGTCACGAAGTTGAGTTTGGATGTAACTTGACAAATCACGAATGGGTCAAATCTGTTCCTTGGTTATTCTATTCCACTTGATATGCCTGTGGAAAATCCGGGGATTCCCACTAATCTTGTCTGCCATCGGTTTCCATGCCAGTTTGTTAGTCAGTCCCCTCCAAGTGAAGGATTTCCTCCTTCTTGCTGTTTTATATGGTCTGTCTCTCAGCCTTGATTTTTTTGTCTTGAATATGAAGTAGGTAGCTAGAGAGACAATCTGTTTATTTTCACCTAGTAATGTGTTTTGTGAATTTTCTATGGTTTACTTGTTGTTTGAAACTTTAGAGGACACAGGCGAGTTTCCTCATCAAATAATCTCGACATCAGAGGGCAGAACTGGGCAATATCCATTGGACGTTATCCATGAGCAGTATATTTTTTTCTTAGATTGGGACACCAAACACTATACACAATACTCACCAACACTCTATGCAACGGCTTCATAATGTTTACTTGTACATTCCGATTCCATTGAGTGAAGGCCAACCTAACTTTAACTTTCCACTTTCACATATTTCTCGAAAAAGCATTCGCATTAATTGCATTTAAGAACTCACTGTGTGAGTTGTTACAGAAAGCCTCCTGAAAATCCAAATATCCTACTTGTACTATTTCTCCACTGTGTGTGCTGCAAGAAACAACTTCAAACGATTCCGAAGTTTATCAAGGTGATTTCTCTATCAGAAATCCATACTGATTCTCTCCACTGCTACTGTTACTTTCGTAATATTCAATAGCTCATCCTATAAGATAGTTTCCAAGTGTTTTCCGGCAGATATAAAGTTAATTGGTCTCCAGTTCTCCACACTAACTCGTCTTCCCTTCGTAGAGGCTTGGATCACGATTACTACCTTGCAGTTATTTAAAATAGCTTCCAGCCTTTGCTGGATGTACAGGAAAACACAATACAGTCATCAACAGTGTTATTAATATATCTATCTCCATTTTTCTGACGTTCTGATATTAATAACATCTGGTCTGTCAAACTTAGCAACGCTCAATCCAGCTACTTTTTTGAAGGACTACCTTGTTGCAGATATGAATTGATTTTGCATTTTTAGGTCCATAAGTCCCTGATGATCACTTGTTATTTCTGGGAAACTTGCTGGGTCTTCATCTATGAAGACAGGTGCAAACTAATTGTTTCGTTTCTATGAAACTCCACTATTCTCCACGATAACTTCTCCTATCCCTGTTATAAACTTCCACTGTTGATCTTGCTTTCATTTTACTTGAATTGTGCATTGTAGATTTCGTCAGTCTTTGTGTTTTCTTATCATTTGTATTAATGCTCTCTTTTTTTGTTTCCTTATCAGTCTAATGGCCATTCTTTTCTGAATCATATTTTTTTCAGAATTCTCAGGTTTCCACAAACTCTGGAATTCTTCTGAAGCCGCTTCCTTTGATTTAATACAGCTTTTAATTTCATAGTTTAACCTTCGTGTCACCTTCAAATCTTTTGCTGATTGTACATGGGACAAAAATGTGCATTTTTCAGACGTTGCAGCATTTTTAAAAGTAGCAACATTGCTGTCTACCACTGAATGTTAAATTGTACTTTACCAATTCACTCTATCGCACTTGAGCCTGCAGCTCCAGGGCGTCCATGTTGATTGACGATAATGTTCAAAACACCTGTGTTGTGTTCAGTAAAATGCAATTTATTGTTGTCAAAATGTCTAAAAAGCTGCTTCATTGCAAGTTTATAAATGAGTTCCCTGACCACACAACAGCAAATCTGAAAGTCCTGGTCTCTAGTTTGGTTCACAACATTCTCTTCAAACTACCTCAGATACGCTACGGAATTTATTTTTCACAGTATAAGCATTCACTTAATTAAGGATAGTTTAGATGGAACTCCAGATCATCCATTATTACTGCAGTACCCATGATACTTGGATATCAAATTTCCATAGCGTTTAATGCACAACATTTATGCTGTAGTTTTTGGTAAGGCATACAATGCGCCAATGCTTGCTTCTCCTTGCTATTGGTAATCTAAACCCAAACAAATTCTGTGGAAGTTCAGGGATGTGGTCCGTGCCGTTATCAGTGATAGACTTGGACAAGATATTCAGTGAGGCTCACTTCGACGCTCAGATGATATGAAGGAATGTCCAGCAATACAGGACAAGCATTAATAAGCATCCCCGCTCTGCCAGCATAAGTTTGACCTTCTGCTCCCTGCTCTCTCGCACTCACTGTATATCTGTTGTATCGACTTCCCCAGAATGAGGCCAATGTTCCAATATTCTCACTATTGAATGCAACTCAATAGTCCCCTCATTCTCTCTGTCGCTTTCACTGTATAATCTCCTAATAACAATGTATGGATTCAAAAATGTGGACCAACTCCTTTCAGACACCTCATCATTCCGCCCCCCAAGCCACCAGCTAAATCAACACGAACAGCAGGGCCGCCCTCTTCCACTCTTATTCCCTCCCTTCCTCTCTCATTCCGGGAGAAACAGCCTGGAATACCACAGAGTGGTGCAAGCTCGGTGTTGGAGTGTCCTATGACCATTCCTTTACACTCTTCTTCCGCTCCTGCCATCCGCCAACCCCAATATGGATCAGAACCTGGCACGTGCCGGAGGTGACCGGAGCGAATCGTATGGAAATTGCAAATCGTTCCCGTCCCAACAACATTTAATGGAGGACAATTGTCACTTTGAATTAGATTAGATTAGATTACTTACAGTGTGGAAACAGGCCCTTCGGCCCAACAAGTCCACACCGACCCGCCGAAGCGCAACCGACCCATACCCCTACATTTACCCCTTTTAACCTAACACTACGGGCAATTTAGCATGGCCAATTCACCTAACCCGCACATCTTTGGACTTTTTCTGTTCGGATGCTTCCCTCCCTCCCAAAACAATAAATATCTCATTGCATAGTGATACAGAGACATGTGTAAACACCCCAAGAAAATAAGACTGTCATTACATACATGGACATAGACACGCGCACATGTGAGGTTGATAGAGACATATACAGTCACAAGCAAACAGTCACAGATACAGATAAAACGCGCAAGCTATGACACAGATGGACAGATATGGACACAAAATGCACAGCAGCATCAACTCATGGACAAATGCACACATATAGCCACAAACAGATGCAGACACGGGTGTATTTAAGAAGAATGGATCACTTTTTGATTAATAACAGGTCCAAAGTTCCCGGGTGAAAGCAGGAGCATGATGTTGAGAAACTTATACGCCATTATTAAACGGCATATCGGACGCGTTGGGCGGAATGGCCTAGCTCTGTTACGACTTTATGCTTGTGTGGTGTCATGCTATCTGGTATTCTCTTCCCGAGGTACGAGCAGAGGCTGGGTTTGAAACATGTTTGATTGGAAAGAGTCAGTGGTAATGTGGGATAGGTTTTGGACAACTGAATGGGATATGTCTATTCCTAAGCATTGCGTCCTTACATTTGAAAAGAGTTCGCGAGTTCATGTTAGGTTATCTCTGTTATGAAATTAGGGCTTCTACATCTTTAAGGTTGTGTTACCTGTGGTGTGAAGTGAAGATTCGATTACTGAAGAAATTCAAACTAACCTAGACTTAAATTTGCTGGACAATAGAGTCAATGTTTATTGGGTTCAGACAGGAGCAAAGTGGTCAGACACAATCGGATGGTCGGACTCAATTGGATCGTCAGACACAGTAAAATATTCAGACAAAATTGAATGGTCAGACGTACCCAGATCAGCCATGAGAATTCTGAATGGTGCAGCCAAGCGGCCAATTTCTGCCCGTAGCCCACGTGTTGGTATCTCAATCAGTCCCTTACGGCAGTTGCACAGGAAGCGGGCAAGCCCATTAAAGCAGAAAGGATCGTTGTAACGAGACGGGCAGGAACCATTCTGCCCCTCCAAGAAGATGCACAGGAATAAAGAATGAAGTCGTTCAGTTCGTTGAGTACATTATGCCGCCCAGGAGGAGGCCATTCAATGCGCCCACGTTGCGAAACAGGAAGCTGTCGCGAACAGCAAATAGAGCTTTGAGTGGCAAAGTTATAATTTATATCATGCCGGAGACATCACTGTTAGATCACTAATGATCAATAATCTGCATCCAGACCTGGATGAAGGGACTGTATGGATTGAAGCTGAATTAGCTTGTACACAAAAATGGTAAATAAATATGTCATCAAATGGAGGTAGTGAGTCTGTAATTTTGAGGTTGACGTGGAAGTTTAATGGGCAACCCTTCAGCACAAACAACAGACATGAGTTGCCTATTTTCGCAGGAAGGATACAACAATGGTAAACAACTTAAATGTACAGAGATTGCCGAACTCTGTGTGCAGACGGTTTCGTGCTCTTGGTTAATAAAACATGTGAAGTTAATCTGCAGATGGAGCAATTATTTTGATAGTTAAGTGGAATGATGCTGTTTTATTCAGAAACTATCAGGTTTAATCGTAGGAATGTTTTATTTCACCTGTCCAGGGAGAAACTGAGGACAGCAGATGCTGTAGGTAACAGTCGAAAATTGTGACACTGGAAATGCACAGCCGGTCAGGCAGCATCTGAGGAGCAGGAGAGTCGACGTTTCGGATATTAGCCCTTCTTCAGGAACATGCCCGAAACCCCAACTCTCCCGCTTGTACGGATGCTGCTTGACCTTCTGTGCTTTTCCAGCATCCATCCGGGGCACACTGTGCACTTTTCATCCCCTAAACTAAAGAAAAAGTTAAAATGCATTCAGAAGATTTTCCACGATATGTGTTCCTGGAATGAAGGCATTCTGAAAAGAAGGATTATCAGGTTAGGTCTTAGATGAGAAATCTTTTTGAACCATACACGATTTTGAGCAAAGTGTATCAGATGGAAATATATTTTCTCTTGTCAGGGGGATGGAAACGAGGGGGAAAAATTAAGAATAATACGTACTATTTTTAACACAGATATTCTGAAAGCATCAAACGATTTTTAAAAAAAATACACAAACGTATATAAACATGTCATCGAATTCGAAAGCAGATTTTTTTTGGATCAAGAAAGACACTTTGTACGAAAACAGCAATGATTCACATGCATATAGTCCATCATCATATACTTCAGAAAATGTTCATGGAGAACACACACAGTCCAATTTGGTGTTCAATTGACATTATTATATGCTTCAACACAGAAAGAGAGATAAATGTAACCTGCCTGAGGAGGAGCGACCTATTGCTCTCTCTCCTCTTACTTTGTTCCGTCTGACAACAAAGTGCAAGAGCAGAAAATCCCTGAGTCGTCTCAACCACTCGTGGAGAAATGCTGATTCCGATTCATTGGAATCTGTCCACTGACTTAAGCGAAGGGACTTCACCCAAATCCAACTGTCCTGGGAAGAAATCACCTTACCCGCAGCTTGTATGAGCAGAAGTACCTCAGATGACAGAATGACAGTTGGAACATTCTATCACTTTTCCATTTGTTATGAATTCAACTATTGTGAAGCTATGGAAAGCTTTCATTTTCTGTTTGTCTAACGATGTGTGTGTGTGTTTGTGCGTGTCTTACATTTGACAAGAAAATGACCCAGCTGGAACTTATACCATTAACCTTATGACGAAACTTTCAAATTTGCTGTAACTGGTGGTGGAGTGAGGCTGCAAAAGGGATAGCTGACCCTGCAACATTGATCAGAACACACATGCGGAATTCTGAAATGGCTGTTCAAGTGGGAATTCCCTTTCCCAGACGTTTGTGGTGTCTAGTGTTTGCATTGACCCAAAGTTAAGTTTGTTAAACATTTCATGGACAAGCGAATGCAGGGAAATGGTATACGAGTGAAAAGGGCTGCTGAGACTACTATTAGATTAACTACGAGCTTAGGGTCTGGTGGAACTGTTGCAAAGTATGTAATGACCAACTTTTGCTCCTCAGTCCGATGTTCCATTCAGTCCATCAAGTCTCCTGCACAAATATAATGGAGCCCACTTGCTCCAATTACCTGGTCTGCAGTAACACATAATAACACGTTGTGGTGTGGGTTGGAAAATGGTTTTGGGAAATTCAGACTGATTAAAAAAAGAGGTCTCACGTCTCTTCACAGAGTGTCTCCCCACTGCACCTTGTGCTTCATTTATTGGTCATGTTGTGGACTCAGATTCACTGTTAATATAGCTCCAATACCTCACACCGAGATGACTCACAAAATACTTCCATTTGTCTCACAACAGCATGCAACAAAAGAACGTCCAGCAAAATAGCAAACATTAAATTATCAGTGGCAGAATATAAGAGCATCAGGAACAGGAGCAGATACTTCGAATACTCGGGCCTGCCGGGCCGTTGTGTAAGATCTTACCTGATCAAATGTGGAATCAAGTCGATTTTAATGTCCAATTCTTCTCAACTCTCAGCCCTCGAACAGATCAAAAACTAATGTCCCTCTTCTTTAAATAATTTCTGTGATCTAGCTCACCCAACTCTTTTGACTCTAGAATTTCTGCCATTCACTACCCTCTTTGAGTTGAAAATATCGACAAGCATGAACCAAGATCTATTGATACGTTCAAAAGAGGTGAATACAGGGGCTCAGGTAAGAGAGACAGACCGTGATATGAAGGCAATCTTTGAGTAAAGATGGTATCAAGGAACGCTGATTAAATTGAATTTAATCAGAATCAGGCAGAATCTCTCCACTGGCTGGGGTCATTCAGATGGCAAATGAAGATGACCGTGCTTGGTGGACACCAATCCTCTCAGTCCAGGGACATCTCTCGAGAAAATCCTTTGGGTAGCTTCCTCAGTAGGAATATCTTCAGCTGCTTCATCAATGTCTTTCCCCAAAAATAAGATCGGAAGCCGGGAAAATCACTGAACATTGCAACATGTGCAGAACAATATGCTCGCCACCCAAACCCCTCAATTCCTGAAGCAGGCTGTGCCATGTACAGCAAACACGGACATCATTCAGGATTGTGCTGTTAACGTGTCGGGAACATACATGTAGCACCGCTGCCAGGCACATCCATATTTCAAAGAGGATCTCATTCAGCATCTGAAGCTTGTTGCACACGAATACGTGGAAACCATTCAGCCCATCGAATTTACAGAACAAGAATATTGACACAGGAAAAGAAGGACTGTGCTCTGCACATCGAGCTGTTAAATAGGAACTTGCAGAGCACAATCAGGCTCTTGAAAATGTTCCATGGGATTAGGAGAAGGCGATTCTCCCCTTCGAGGCAGTTGTTCAAAAACAGAGGATAACGTTGATGTTCCAAATTGACAAACCAATGAAGTAGATCCAACACAGGTGACTGCTCCATGATGTTCCTCGTGGCTCCATTGCGTGTGGAGCACTTAATAATTTAACCTGGTTTGCTGGCAGTGAGGAGGGAAGCCAAATGTTTTCTGCCAAATCTCAAGGAGACATCTTTCATCTCCGAGCAATCAGAAACATGTTCGTCAAGGAGGTCAGAAGCTGCTGGGAATAGTTAACACTTTTGCAATGAAGGTATATGGAAGATGTCGGGATTGTGGATAAATGACGCTCAGTGCAGTGTCACGCTTCAATTGCGCTGTATTAATATGCAGAGAGTTTATTCAAAGCCTGGACTTCCTCATAGCTCAATCGACATGGGGGATGGGTGTGGGATGGGGGAACACGTTCCCAGGCACATAACTTATCCCATATCATGTAATTCAACTGGAAATAAATACGCCAGGGAAATTTTCACTGTATCAGTGTCTGTTTATAAAATAATGAGTGATGTTTTCATCACACTCAAGGTTCAGTGCAATCACCTCTTATTCTCTCACAGTGCAACAGAGTAATCTTCACTCACTCCTCAAGGTCCAATCACCACAGAGATTAGCTTGGTGAAATTATTTTGCACACTTTCTTTGGCAAGTGAATCATCCCTTATAAAGGAGAAAAAATCTGTTCATAATACCGAAATACAACATCAACCACACTCTCAGGGTCGATCACAATAATTCTTTTCCCTCACTTCACCGTCTCAGTTGCTTCATTGTGACAACAAAACCCATTCCTTCTCTGTGAAATTCGAGTGACGTGAAATTTAAATGTTCCTTGAATCTGCATTTCAGCGCGAATAAAACCGGCAACAGTGATGGCAATGGAGATAAATATTGCTAGTGGGCAGAATTTAAGTTGGATAGAATACATCTGAAATAAGGAATGGCCGCCTACCTGAACGGTAGTGAGCTGTATGAATGTGAGGTACAGGCAGAGAAAGGGGTTTATCTTTCCTTTTATTCGTCTCTCACGGGATGTGTGTAGCCCTGTGTCGTCCTGATCAGGCCAATGTGTTAAGCCTATCTTGAACGAAATGCTGGTTAAGCTGTTCCACAGCATTGGAAAGAGTAAAACACATAGACATGGGTTTGATGTTATCTGGAAACCTGACCTGGGAAGAATGAGCCATTGCACTCTCTCAAGGGCATGAGGCAAGCAAAAGTGCTGATATCAACGAATCTTTGTTGTGCAGCTGTCGATTATGAGTCAATTACTTGGCCACTATGGACATTCTTTACGCCAGCCAGACTCTGTGTCGGGAACAATTAAACATCGCTAATGCAATTGTTTTGTAACAGGAGTATGGTTAGACGGGAGGTGAAACAGATGTTTCCAAATTTAACAAATTTACAAATGATGATCTATTGGGATGTTGCATGAGGCTAAGAATCAGACTGGGGCGTCATGATGATGGTCCTGCTGAGGTGGGGGGTGGGCAGCAATGCAAATCTGCGTAGGAGAAAAAATACAATGCCGTTTGAGAACTTTCTGATTCCTCCTCACAAACCAGTGTGTAATTCTTAAATAGTTAATTGCTAGCTTTAATTTGTAAGGAAAGGAATTTGTGTTTGGAATTGAAAACGTTGACTTCTGACTTCCCAAGTTTACATGTCAGGAGCAGCAATTCTATTCAAGCTGTTTTAATAGACAGATAGAGAGACTTACCAGGAACACCAACCACAGCAAGAATTGGATAGTAAACACCTTGAATAATCCAACTGATATCCTGGATCCGAGATGCTAATGATAACCAAGGCTGAGAAAGCCAGTAAATACCGTCGTAAAAACTCCTGTCTATTGTGGTAACATTCCAGTCTGGTCTTCTCAGATTCTTCCCCATTGTTGGGACATTACTGTCTATTGTTTTCAGATTCTGACCCATTGTTGGGACATTACAGTCTATTGTTCTCAGATTCTGAATTCTCCTGCTGCTCTCTCCGGAGCTGCTGATTCCTTTTAGTGCAGTCGGTGATGCTCACGCTCATATTATGGAATAACAGATCGAAATGAGTCTCTCATTTAAAGAAGAGGCACATATTCGACTGACACATTGAGGATCCACTGAGACTGATGTTAATCACGGTCGCTGAACAAATAACTCGAGTTAACCGCTTTCAATTCAATGCTGTTTTATTATTGATTTTTAAAAGATTCAAAAGTTACAAGTTCTGAATGGCATACGTGAGGGTGACTGAGGGAAGGAAGTTTGAGATGGCAGATAGATTTTGCATAATCACTCAAACTGCCTTGGATATGGGAGTAATACGAGAGGATTGCCGGAACATAAACATGCTTCTTTATTGAGAAATGGAAACATACAGCTGTGACTCCTGATCAGTCATTGCAATATCAATAAAACATTGTGAGAACCTTTAACGTCCATAATCTGATGGGAAAGTGTTCCTAATGCACCATAGGTTTAAAACATTGAAATGGCATGAATATGTTAACAGAGAAAAGTACCTGACAAGTGCAATTCAGATTGTTATTCTTGGAGCAGAGAAGGAAAGTTAGAGGATGATGCTCTTGATGTTATCAATTACAATGAACTGCGATGAAGTATCATTTACTGGACTGCAATTATAGCATGATTATCAAACGTGGAAGAGAGAAAAACACAGATAATTGGGGAAATGTCTGGGAACGATGGAGCATGATATTGCCCAGTCATCAGTATTGGAACATTACTCTTCATAATCCTTATATTGAACATTTTCATGGACACATCTACAATCATGAACGAGGACAACCAATAGTAATAAGACCATAAGACATAGGAACATAAATTTGTCCACTCAACCTAATGAGACAACTCTGCCATTCAATCATGACTGATAGGTTTCTCAAACCATTCTTGCGCTTTCTCCCCATAACCCTCAATCCCGTTGACAATCAAGGACCTATTTATCTCCGACTTAATTGTACTCAATGACCTGATCTCCACTGACTTCTGTGGCAGTCAATTCCATCGATTCACCACTCTCTGGCTGTAAAGGATTCTTCTTATCTCTGTTCTAAAATGTCTTCCCTTTAGTCGATGGCTGTGCCCTTGGGTTCCCGTCTCTACTTTCAATGGAAGCATTTTCTCAACATCCACTATCTCCAGGTCTTCCATTATTCTGTAAGTTTCAACTGTATGCCCCCTCCTAGTTATAAACTTCATCGAGTACAGACTCAAAGTCTCAAACGCACCACATATGTTTAGTTTTTCATTCCTCGTGTACCTCCTCTGAACATGCTCTGGGCCAGGATATTCTTCCATAGAAAGCGGACTCAAAACCGCGCACAATACTCCAAAAATGATCTGACCAGAACCTTGGAGAAACTTCAGAAGTAAGCGTTTATATTCAAGTCCTCTCAGAATAAATGGCATCATTCCATTTACCTTCTGAACTACTGATTCGACCTTCAAATTTCACTTGAGAGGACTACAACTCTAAAGTGTCCTTGCGCTTCAGAGTGCTGAATTTTCTCCCCATTTGGAAAATATTCCATGCCTCTATTCATTCTACTCAGGTGTATGACTTCAAAATTTACCATATTATAATGCATCTGCCACTTATTCGCCCACTCTCCTAAACTGTCTAAATTTTCTGTAGCCTCCCAGCCGCCACAATGTTCCCTCTCCCTCTATCTATCTTTGTATAATCTGCAAAATTATTTAAATTTCCCTTAGTTCCTTCATTTGCATCATTGTTGTATAAAGTGAAATGCTGTGGTCCAAATACTGAGCCTTCTGGAAAACCACTTGTCACTGGTTGCCATCCTGAGAAGGACACTTTTATCACCACTATGCATTGGACCAGACAGCCAAGCTTCTATCCATGCAAACACGTTGTATCTCACATCATGGGCCCTTATGTCAATAAGTAACCTCCTGTATGGCACAACTTGTCAAAGGCATTCTTGAGTTCCAGGCAGATAGCACCCATTGGTTCTCCTTAGTGTGATCTGCTTGTTACTTCTTCAAAGAATTCTAACAGATTTGTCAAAAATGATCTCCTCTCGATGAAGCTGAAAAATGTGTTGCAGGAAAAAGGGCAGCAGTCAGGCAGCATCCAAGGAGCAGGAGAATCGACGTTTCGTGCGTAAGCCCTTCTTCAGGAATGAGGAAGGTGTGCCAAGCTCGGGGGAGGGGAAATGAGGAATCTGGAGAAATCGGCATTCATCCCTTGTGGTTGGAGTGTTTCTAGGTGGAAGATGAGGCGCTCTTCCTCCAGGCAATACCTGACAACACCCCCCACCAAACCAACCTCCACTCCCGGCACCTTCCCCTGCAACCGCAAGAAATGCAAAACTTGTGCCCACACCTCCCCCCCCCCCTCACTTCCCTCCAAGGCCCCAAGGGATCCTTCCATATCCGTCACAAATTCACCTGCACCTCCACACACATCATTTACTGCATTCGCTGCACCCGATGTGGCCTCCTCTACATTGGGCAGACAGGCCACCTACTTGTGGAACGTTTCAGAAAACAGCTCTGGGACACCCGCACCAAACAAACCAACGGCGCCGTGGCTGAAGACTTTAATTCCCCCTCCCATTCCGCCAAGGACATGCAGGTCATTAGCCTCCTCCATCGCCAGACCATGGCAACACGACGCCTGGAGGAAGAGCGCCTCATCTTCCGCCTCGGAACCCTCCAACAACAAGGGATGAATGCAGATTTCTCCAGCTTCCTCATTTCCCCTCCCCCCACCTTATCTCAGTCCCAACCCTCGGACTCAGCACCGCCTTCTTGACCTGCAATCTTCTTCCCGATCTCTCTGCCCCCACTCCCTCTCCGGCCTATCACCCTCACCTTAACCTCCTTCCATCTATCGCATTCCCAACGCCACTTCCCCAAGTCCCTCCTCCCTACCTTTTATCTTAGCCTGCTTGGCATACCTTCCTCATTCCTGAAAAAGAGTTTATGCCAGTAACGTCGATTCTTCTGCTCAATTGATGCTTCCTGACCTGCTGCGCTTTTCCAGCAACACATTTTTCAACTCTGATCTCCAGCATCTGCAGTCCTCACTTTCTCCTCCTGGCGATGAAACCATGCTGACTTTGCCCTATTTTACCATACAGTTCCAAGTATTCAGAAATCTCATTCTCCAAAGTGGATTCCGAGATCTTATCCATCACCAAAATAAGGCTAATTGGTCTGCAATTTTCCGTCTTCTACTATACTTTGTTTTGAAACAATGGTGCGACTTTAGCATTTTGCCAGTCCTGTGGGATCCTTCCTGATTGCAGTGATTTGTGAAAGGTCACCGCTGATGGCTCCACTGTCTATTCATCTATCTCCGTTTGAATTCTGGGGTGTAGCCCACCTCGTGAAGACGATGTATTTAGCTTCAGGTCATTCAGTTTTTCAAGCACTATCTCCTTGGAGCCGGCCAGCATTGTCAATTCTTCCCCGTCACTCTTTTGAATCTTTGGAATATTACTCATGTCTTCCCACGCGAAGACGGATGCCAAGTCATTACTAAGCTCCTTAGCAATTCTTTGTTCCCCATTACTTTATCTCCTGTGTCATTTTCCAGCAGAATATGAGCATCTCTGCCTCTCTTTTGCACTTTATGTATCGAAATAAATTCTTAGAGTTTTCCTTTCTATTCCTGGCTAGCTTACCCTCCCGAAAATACTCTACCTCCTTATTTCTGATTTTGTTGCCCTTTGTTTGTCTTTGTATGGATCCCAATCATCTGGTTTCCCACTGACCTTGGTCACATTCTGTGCTTTCTCTTTCAGTTTTACGCTGTTCCTGACTTCCCTTGGCAACCGTGGTTGCCTCATCCTCCCTGTACTATGCTTCTTTCTCGTTGGACTGAATCTCTGCTATATCTCCCAGACCTTCTGCCAAATGCTATGCCACTTTTTCTTTTCTCTTGGACCCCTCTCTCATTCAATTGTACCCATATCCTTCCTCATGCCTCTGTCGTTGCCTTTATTCCGCTCTAATAAGTTTACCTCTGATTCTATTTTCTTCCTCTCAAAATCAGTCATGGTATGATCACTGCCGCCTCATGGCTCCTTCACCTTAAGTTCCCTTATCAAGTCTACCTCATTGCACATATTATATGCAGTGTTGCCTGTCCCTGGTGGGCTCCATCACAAACTGCTCCAAAAAGTCACTTTGTACATATTTCTCAAATTTATTTTCTTGCAAACCACTACCAACTTGATTTTCCCTGACCACCTGAGCATTTAAATCCTATATGGTGACTAACTTTGCCTTTGCTTCACAGCTTTTCTATCTCTTGGGTGTATTGCGCCCCAGCTCCTGACTACTATTTGGAG
Source organism: Chiloscyllium plagiosum (assembly GCF_037043375.1). Classification (NCBI taxonomy): domain Eukaryota; kingdom Metazoa; phylum Chordata; class Chondrichthyes; order Orectolobiformes; family Hemiscylliidae; genus Chiloscyllium; species Chiloscyllium plagiosum. The sequence continues at coordinate 19,090,364 of NW_028270190.1, forward strand.
GTTTGTTCGTAACCCCAACTATTTCTGTTTTGTAGCTTTTGCGGTTTTTCAATTCTACCCATGAAGATCCTGGGCGATCTGACAGATGTTATTTTGTTATCGATACAATTCCATTTCTTCCGAAAAATGCAGCCCTGCCCCTAATGTCCAGCTGCCCACCTTTTAGAAAGGATGCACATCCTTGCTCCCCATCTTGATAACCTTTCAGCCACGTCTCCGTGATGCTCAGCACATCATACCTTGCAGTTTCGACCTGCGAGATAAACTCATTTACCTTATTACTTATACCACGTGCATTCAAAGTATCCCATCTTCAGTCCTGTATTAAGGTTTCCTCTTCTCATTATCGTTCATTTATCCAGTGTGCTTGAAGTTTATTTGCTGACCATTTCCATAAACTCAGTCCTATTTGTGTCTGTGCAAGAGAGTTTAAAAACGTGTTAAATTAGGCACTTCTATTTCTCCTTTTTAAATTCCGGTTTATTACGAACACTCAACCCATCACGCCTAATCATTTTATAGCCCTGTCTACAGCCCCAGTTTGCGACTCAATTGGAGTGTGCCCCAGCATTGTTCAAATGAATACTGTCCCATCAGAGCAGGTTGCTTCTTCTCCAGTAATAAAATGCGTTTATACGGCAAAAAACACAGGGTCGACATAACTTTATACTTACCAAATTATGGAAAGTACAGAAAGGTAAGGTTGTTAAAATGTACTCATAATATTGAGCTATATGATTTGAAATGTGTATTACAAAATCATGGAAGTTGTGTGCAAACTTTATCAATCATTGTTTGAACAACAGCTGAGATCATTATTTTCCCCTCTGTCAGTGATCACATCACTGAGACTCTCTGGCCCAGGCTCTCACACAGTTTTTAGGGGTGGTTATTATTTCCTGCTGCTGTTGGCCCAGTCAGTATTAATTAATCCATCTTCTCCCTGGAACTAATCTATTGGTCTACTGGATTCCGTTTAGCTGTCAGCAATACAGTTCTGTAATATTATTGGAGAAAAATGACCTGGGATATCAGCCAGTATTAGCAGGATGCTCACAGGGTAAGTGAACAGACAAAGAGATGGAGACTTTGGGACTTTCGAAATCAATTTTCCTTCTCATCTGTTTCTCCTCATGCTGTCTCCTAATCTGTCGAACTTCATTCTCATTTAACACCCCTTCCTCTCGCCCAGTCTGTCACTCCCTTTTTCTCTGCACTTTGTTCATCTCCCTTCAGTTTCTTTCTCCCTGTCTCTCTCTGTCTCTCTCACACACACACACATTCTCACTCTCTCGATAACCAATCACTCCGTTTTCAGATAGTACAGCTGGAGAGCTCATGGAAGCGCGATGGACTGAATAGACTCCATCTGTGCTGCGACCCACAAAAAAAAAATTGAGGTGCCTGGAGAGACAAACTGTCCGGTGAAGGACATAGTGCATAAACAACTATTATCTCTTCTCCTGATATGCAGGGGCCTATGCGTTCAAACAACGTAAATTAAAGTTCGAGCAGGCAGAAGGACTTTCACGAGATATTGCAATCAGAATGTAATAAATAGTTCCCACACATCAAATGTATGTTTCTCTGATAGCTGCTCCTGCCAAATAACTACTGCTAGCTCCCGCCTTGTACTGAGTTATTTGCCTTCCCCAAATTCAGTAGCTTCACCCAAACCCCTGACGTAACCATGGTCTTAGCTATCTTAAAATTAAGGAGCTGTGATCATCGTTTCCAAAATGCTCTCCTCCTGCAAGTTCAGTCACCTGGCTCGCCTCATTAGCCAATCCGAGAGCCAGCATAGCCCTTGCTCTTGTTGGACTATTCACAAGCTGTTGCAAGTAAGCATCTTGAATGCATTAACAATGTCTGCCCCGTCTCAGCCTGTTGTTCCAAAGTAGCTCCAGTCAATATTGTGAATGTCCAACTCAACCACTATGACAAGTCTGTTTTACATGCACCTTTCAATTATTGGATGGCATATTTGTTTCTCAATGTCTCGGTGGCTATTGGGGGGTCCCGAAGTATAATCCTGACACAGTAATTTCTTCCATTTATATTTGAACTGTACCTGTACTGCTGTAGTGTTTGAACACTCCAGTATGTCCTCTCTGAATGCAGGTGTAACATATTCCCCGATCCATAATGCAACTCATCCATCATTTTACTTTGCTTTTTACGTCGTCTAAAACAACAAGAACGGGGAAAGTTGAGCAGCCAGTCCTGTCCCCTTCTCAACGAAATCCCTACAATGGTCATACATCCTCCCATGTAAGGTTTTAGGCTCTACGTTCATCTACATTACCAGTAATGTTCCTTGCGTTGAAATAAACACACTTCAGCCCAAATCCCTCAGATAATGACCTGTTAAATAGTTTGAGTTTCCCTGATGGAAATTATTCTTCTCTATTATCCGGAGGCAGGGGATCACGAAATACTAAATCCGGAAAGTGTTATGAACAGACAATTCTAATTTCCTCCCTTGTCCAGTAAATCTCAAGTTTGGATTCTGCATGTTGTCCAATTCAAATAAAATGTTGGATAATTATTTGAAGAATAATTATTCAAGCAATTGTCTCCAGCCACTCACTGCAAATTCTGGAACTCTTTCTGGACCAATTGGATTGACTGGTCATTTTCCCTCTACCAATCTAATCTCTGTAATATTGTCAATGTAGTTATATACACTCAACTAAGCTCCACGATCATCTCTCTTACCTGTCATAAACTTCACATTAAAATCAGCACACTTCAGACTCCCAGTCCCACTCTTTTCAGTAGCTTCTGCCTGTTTGTTGTTGGTCTTAGCTGTACGGATGTTAGTCTCTAGCTCCTCCTCAATCACTGTACTTGTCTACCTACTGCATTGGTTCCCACGCCCTCCTGCCACACTCATTTAAACCCTCCAGATTGACAGTAGTAAACCTGCCTGCCAGTAGATTGCTGCCAGTTCAGATGCATCTCGTTCTTCTTGTATAGGTCCGCCCGACACGGGAATCCCAATGATCTACATGTTGGAAGAGCTAACTCTTCTCCCAGCAATTTGGCCATGTGCTTTAACGTCCTTCAATCCCGAATAAAACCGGCAGTAACATATTCTAGCCTCTCCCAATTTCAAATCCCATTTCAGCACAACTCCAGCAAGAATTTGCTTGAAAATGGATCGATTTGATAATTGTAACTTAAGTGTGAATTCAATAACCTGGAAGAGGTGTCGGCCGTATCAGTCCCATGACAACGGATCTGATAGCTATGACCTCCACGAAATCTGTTTGACGAGGCAAGCATATGGAACATCTACTTGCAGCTGGACAAGGATAGGCAGAAGCTAATCCATAAGATCAGAAAATGTCAGGATACATGAGTTCAGCCTGCTTACTCTGCTTATTATTTAAAGGAGTATTAGCTACTCTGTTTCTCCGAATGGAAGGGTTTTTACTGAGCATCCCTGAAGGGTCAGGAAGTGTTCAGTAACTTGTTTTGCGCAGCCATGCGTAGTGAGATACCACCGAAATGCGATGGGTTTTCGGGAGTCCCAAGGCTGGCAAGCGAAAGGCTGCATGTAGTAGTGAATAGGCTGAAGCAGTGGAAAGACGGAGTGTGCTGTCTCGGCACTGCAATCACACAAGTACCCGGGCAAGTTTCCCAAACACTCATGGGAGCCCGAAAACCAGGGCTGCTTTTATAACAACCTGCCGCATTTACCCCATTTCACCATAAAAGGAAATCAAAAATACTGCAGATGATGGCAACGCGAAACAAGCACGGAGACATACTGTGTAGAGATAAAATAAAAGTGAATTGTTCTCATGCAGACACGAGGAGAATGTGCAGCCTCCACGTCGACATTCAACTGGGAATGGATTTGAATCCCGGTCCCTGTCCCACCGTGACACGCGATGATGCAATACACGACGAGTATAGTTGCATGCTTGTTTTGCGCTTGTAATTCACTGGAACACTCTCACTCAGTCTGTGTAAGATTTGGAAACTTAATTTTAACGCAGCAGAGGTCAAGTGAAAAAAAAACAATGTGGAGAACATGAAGCATTAAAGCTAGATCGCTATAGAAAAGGAGATTGCAGGAGTTTTGTTCCGAGAAATCAAACGAAGAGAGGCAAGAGTGTGCATTGGACCACTGGCCATTGAGGCTGGCTCCAGAGAAACGGAGAAGAAAGAAGTAAACAGGTACTTTGCATCAGTCCTCACAATCAGAGACACTAGTCGCATTCCAGAACCTCAAGAAAGTCAAGGGTTGGAAATGAGTGCAGTGATCTGCACTGAGGAGAATGCGCTAGGGAAGCTGTAATGTTTGACGATAGATGAAACACGGACAGGAAGGATAAGAAACCAAGGTTCTGAAGAATAGAGCGGAGGAGATTGTGGCGGCACTGGTTGTGACTTTTCAGGGAAAACTGTCTTCCGAGAGAGTCCCAGCGAAGTGGAAAATGAAAATGTAAAATCTCTGTGAAAGGAAGGAAGGCAAAATAAATAAAAACTTCCTCTGGTAGGCCTGACATCGGCAATTAGTAGGACTTAAGTGACCATTATTCAAAATAAGATTGCAAAGTACTTGGAGGTGCATAATAAAACAGGGCTGAGACAGCACGGCTTCGTCAAGGTGAGGTCCCATGTGACAAGACTGTCAGAGTTCTTTCTGAAGAGAATAGGCAAGATTGATAAAAGGAGGACTGTGATTTGTTTTGCTTACAGTCAGTCCACTAAGTTTTAATCTGCATTAAATTGAATCTTCTTAATTTATTGTTTACAACTTGCATAACCAAAGATACAAAAACAGTTTGTTTATAAAAATTGAAATAGAAAACTTATTAAATAAAACAAGTATGGACGGTCGGGTAATGAGTTTCTGCATGATGTGGGAGATGGTGGACCCGATTGTAGCTCACAGTGATCATGTCTACAGCAAATGTAGTTTGCTGGAAGAATTCCTGCTCAGAGTCGATGAGCTGGAATTGGAGCTCCAAAGTTTGTGACATATCGGAGAGAGGGTGTTTTACCTCGATGCTGTTTTCCAGGAGAAAGTCACACTCTTTAGATCAGCTAACTCAAATTCAACCAGTATTCAGAGAGATGCGGGTGTGGCTTTAAACAAGGAGAAAGTGAGGACTCCAGATACTGGAGACCAGAGTTGAAACATGTGGTGCTGGAAAAACACAGCAGGCCAGGTAGTATCCGAGGAGCAGGAGAATCGACGTTTCAGGCATAAGTCCTGAAGCAGACGTCGGATACTACCTGGCCCGCTGTGTTTTTCCAGCACCACATTTTTCAACTCTTGTCTCCAGCATCTGCAGTCCTCACTTTCTCCTAGTTGAACATAACCTACTGCGAATCTTCTTGCAAGGGTGGCTTTAAATAAGTCAGGGAGATGGTCTCTGGAGGTAGAGTTTAAGTACCCTCAGCCCCTGTCTCTGTCTAATAGATTCAATAGATTTGATCCCTGTGTGGGTGGAAATGGGGTCTGCCGGGAGTATGAGCCAGTTGGCCGCAGCACCGAATTTGGCAAACCATTCGAGGGGAAAAGAAGATAAATACTGTTGTCATTGGAAAGATTATGGTTAGAGGCATAGACGCTATTCTCTGTGATCAGGAACGACAGTCCTGGAGGATGTGCTGCTGGCCTGGTGCTCGGGTTTGGGATATCTCATCTGGGCTGCAGATGAATGTGGAGTGCGAGGACAAATATCTATTGGTCGTGGTCAATGTACGCAACAACGACATCGAGAAATCTTGGACAGAGTTTTTGCTAAGTGATATGAACAGCCAAGTTCTAAATTAGAAAGCAGAACCAAAAAGGTAATGATCTCTGTTTTGCTAATTTAGCCAGGGATTAAATGGCACATTATGGATTAGTGGTGCTGGAAGAGCACAGCAGTTCAGGCAGCATCCGTTAATTCGCACAGTGTAAACAAACGTTTTGGAGGTAGATGCGTGATTGAAAGATTGGTATGGAATAAATGGGTTTGAATTCATCGGAAATTGTCACCAGTACTGAGGAAGAAGGGAGCAAATCCGATGGAATGGTCTTCACCTGAATCGTGCTTGGGTGAGAGTATTAGGGAATGACAACTAGGGATGGAGGCAAGGCATTGTACTAAATGTGGTGGAGCTGGTATCAGTTACAGGTACATTAGAACACATGAATTAAAGAAGGAGGCAATAGAGTAGAACTCAGGGGTGGCTATTAAAATCTTCAGGACATACTCATATGGAACAGAGGTAACAGTCAAATTTCAAGCACGCTGGACAAACGTAAGGCAATGAGAAGAGGGATAGTAAATACTGGAACGAAGGTGTTTTATCCGAAAGCACGCCATATAAGGAATAATGTAAATGTTGTTGTAGGGCAGTTTCGAAATTGTCAGGTGTAACCTGGAGGGTATCATGGAGACGTAGCTGCAAGGGGATCAGGATTGGTAGCTGAATATCCAAGGATATACGTTTTATCGAAAAAAAAGTCAAGTGGGCAAAAGTTGTGGGGTTGCCATGTCAGTAAGAAATGAAATTAAATCAATCGTAAGAAACGGAGTAGGGTCAGTGGATAACTGTGGCCCACATGTGCACCATGCCCTCCCCTCACCTGACAAAAAAGGAGGAGTTTACAGAATTTATTGAGCGTGAGGACCGGCTCAACCAGGCTGAGGAGGGTGGTGGTGGTTATGTGCGATCCAGCCCGTTGCTCCAGGACGAAGCAGAGAGCCCTGAGATCATCCTGTTGGGGATAGATGTGGAAAGCGAGTGCATGTTCACGGGAAAGAGAAGGGGATGGAGCTTGCAAAATGGTAATTCTGAAACTGGTGTAAACTGTCAGCGAAATTACGGATGTACATGGACAGGGACTGGACAGTGGAGAAAAGACTGAGTCAAGGCAAGAAGTGTTGAGTTGTATAACGCAGGAGCAGCTGAGGCAATGGGTCTGTCCGGGTTGTTTTTTTGGAGGATATGGAAGCGAGCTGCACTTTCAGAGGATCATCTGCTTGGGGGCTGACGGCTGAGAGGGGCGATGACCAGATGAAGTGTAGTCAGTTATCGTAGTTGAGACAATGTCCTCATGTTCCATGGCGGGGTCATGCTCCAGTGGAAGATAGGTGGATGTATCTGAGAATTGGCGCTCAGTCTCTGAAATTTAGGGTCCAGTACACCCGACTACAACAGTACCATCCTTATCGGCACATGCTTCATTTCAAAGTCAAGCTTGAAACTAAGCACGGAGAGAGTAACCTTTTCGGGTGGATGTCGGTTCGTTTGATTGCGGGTGATGCAGAAAAAACGGCGAAAACCAATGTCCTCAATGAAATGATCGAGAGCAGGTAAAGTGGCAGAGGAAGGAGTTCAGGTGGAAGGAAAGCTTTCGAACTGGTCAGTGGGATGGGGAGAGTATTCTTGTCCAAAGGAATGGGCACTGAGGCGAACATGAAGAAGAAGATTTCAATTCCATGTCAAGTCCTAAATTCAGTATTTTGGGGTTGCACAGGGAGAAAGCGGATACTTCGCCAGGTCTAGAATTTTCAGCATCAGAGAGTGATAGGTCAGGACATATCGAGCAAACATGAGAGGATTGGTAGAGGGGATAACGTCAGATGGCATGGGTGGGGAAGGGAGCAATGTTCCAGAGGAACATGGGCATCTCTGAGTTGTTGCATCTTGTGGGCCTTGATGCCTGGAAGGAAAATGAAAAGTTTATTATTAGCACAGTGAAAGAGCAAGACAAGGAAACAGAATTGTGGAGTGGTGCAGCTTTAAGCCAATGTAATGCGACACTGATGGAGAGAGAAAATGTTGAGATCATGGCATTGACATCACATGATCAGTCTACAGAAAATAACTCATTGAAAATAATCGGGATTGTAATCGTATTGTAATGCCCTAAAGTAATTGGGGTAACACTCAACCAACAAGATCTTACATTTCTGAGACTCCAGACAAAACTGTGAAAACATAATTATATGTTGATATTTTTAAAAAGGATAATGTTATCGATGGATTCTGGAAGGCATTCTCAGAGTTTATTTGTCACTCCCAACAGCTCTGGGGAACCTGAAAGCGAGCTGCCTTCTTCAACCATCTGTGTTTAAGCGGTGCGAATGCACACACAGATATAATGGGATTCCAAGCTAAAAAAACGATTCTGAAAGAACAATATATTAGTCCCAAGTCAGAATCGTATGTTACTTGGAAGACAACTTGCAGGGGTTGGATTTCCGACTGTTTACTGAGAAAATTACCAGGACAGAATGTACTCCGATTCACATTGAACACAGTTTTCTCAGGGTCATTGATACAAGATGAGTCAAATACTATTTGATTGCAAAGGAAATGACTCTGATCTCATCTGAACTAACCTTGGAACATCAGTTACAGTAATAAAAAGCAAAAGGGCAGAAGACAGCTTGCTTGAACACTGTGCTCGCTCTGCTCAAAATGTTAAAGGAAAACTAGTTCATGGACTTCTGATTCTGAGGAGATATTTGTCCTATTTGTGATGAGGCTTTTTGGTTAGGCGTTGTAACAGAGAAATAGAAAGCTCCACTCTGCTCCGTGAGAAACAAAACCAAACTGTTCAAGGTGCATCGGAGAGTGACAGATACACACTATTGTCTGTTCCTACTGGACATTGACCATCTCAACCACATCATGCACTGATCACCAATAACAACAGATAAGTCAGCAGATTGTGTCATCCAATTTGGAAAACAGAGAGGAAATGGATGGCCAGGGTAATTGGGAGTAACTGGGGAACTGGTGTAAATTACAGTAGCAGTGGCAGCAGAAAAGTGTGAAGAGAGATCGTTTGTGGAAGAGTCTTTCGCAGCAGAAGGGATAGTGCAAGGATAGAAGGAATGAAAGGAAACAGAACGAATGAGGAAGACGAGTGGGAGATGAATTCTTAGTCACAGTATTAAGCTTGTTTTTGGAGAAGTGAAGTCGGGCGTTAAAACATCACTGTTCAGGAAAATCATGTTCGGATTTCTGTTGAAAAGTAGGAAATGATTTTTTTCCACATTCTTTTTCCCGAATTGATTCTTGTTCTGTTTGCACATTCCCTGTATTTATGTAACTCTATCAAGTGCAGAGGATATGATTTCTTTTCTCCCTGAGTGTGGCATTTAGACATTTTTAACTTTCCTTTTTTCAGTACGAAAAACAATGGGCATTTGTTCTAACAATTTGCTTGCAATTCAAGGTAGAGATGAGAATATAACCTACTCTCCTGATATGGGTCCTTAATGTGGAATTTAATTGAATTTTTATCCACATCACACATGCTCTGACAAACCATGAACGAGTCTGTGTATATCCTGCAGAGGAAAAAAAAATCTTCAGCTCTGAATATTGCAGTGAATGTTACAAAGGATACTCCAGTGTCACATGATATACAATTGTTACAGAGAAAGATGCCAATCCCCAGACCATCGTAAATCATTTACAAGCTTTGTGAGTAAAACATGCAGATACGTAGAGTGTAAAACATCGATTCAGCTTCCGTGTTCATCTTTGCATTTCCGTGTTGATATAGCTATTTGTGGCTCCCAAATGATAGGACGTAACGACATCACTGATGAAATTTAACACTGATAAATGTGAGATGTTTCACGTCAGAATGAAAAAGACAAGGGAGTACTCAAACCATGAAGTGGGGGGGGGGGTGTTAAATTTGTTCAGGATACAGGAGTACAAAATCATAAGTGTATGGAGAGGATGAACACACAACAGCTGCTCCCCTTCGTCGAAGGTTCAAAAGCAAATGAACACAGATTTCAAGAGAAAGGCAAGAGGCTGCGAGAGCATTTGTGGAATCGGTTTGGCACTAAGAGAGTGGTATGCTTCTGGAATGCGTTTTCTGGGAGGGTGATGAACCTGACAAACTTTTAATAAATGCTGGATATGTATTTGGTGGTGCAGTCTCGATCGGCCACATTTACATTGTACAAACAGTGTTCTGTTATATACTCTGATATATGTTGGAGCAGTAGCCAATGGTGCTTGCTTTTTTGTGCCTTTGACTGTACTAAGTGGCTATATTGCAAATCAGCGACCTCTCATGGACTATCAAATCTTACTCAATCTGGGGCAGCCTAGCCACCTGTGAGATCACCCAGGATAATTCACATGCTCAGTGCAAATATTGTCCAACAATAAGATCAACATTATTCCAGCTGTTTGCAACCATGACTATAATTTCAGCAATAACATGGAAGCGGTCTTTCCTTCGTTATAATAGACTTTCAGCTGTGACCGTGTTACTTCTCTGAAGCGTAATAAACTACTTCCCAGGTAATTGCTTGGACAAAGAGCAAGTTCTCCAGTGTTTTCCTGTCAGGTAGTCATCACAGCCTTCACCCACCCCACTCAACTCCACTCCACCCAGCCTCCAAGGCCTAATGAATTTATTAATTGATCCCTTGATGCAGTTCTATGTTCCTGTGACTTCAGCAAGTGCATCCAAATAGAATGTTGGTATTTAAGACAGACCGCATTGGGAATGAAGGAAAACACCAGTGTCCCAATTAAATCCAAATCCATTCTTCAGCACCATTTCACAATGCTCAAGTACTGTAGATGGCTTTGCCCCTATTCCAAAATAACCATTTAGGTTTAGCTGATGAGCCGAAAACAAAAATATTTCTGTAGTTTGGTCAGGCAGTAAGTATATCAAACACGAGAGAATCCAAAAGCTTTCCTTGAATCAGTGGTATAATCAATATCCAACGACAAATATCCTTAATGTAACAATTCACCCAACATTTAACTGGACGAGCCAAGTAAACTCAGCATTTCCGATGCTGATAATTCTGTGGTGAGTCACTCATCTCTTAAAGCTCTCCAATTTCTATCCATTATCTAGATGGCACCTGTCAGGGAGTGTGATGGAAGACCTCCTGGTCCCTGGATGAGAGCGGATGCAACAACTGCTGTCGAGGAGAAAGCAGTGGCTTATTTAACGTGCATCACCAGTAATCATGCCTCCCTGCATCACTGACACCAAAGATGTACTGCTGGGACTTTGCCCCAACAGCACTGTGGATTATCAAGACCAGCTGGACTGGGACTTATCAAGAGTAATTGATGCTGGTCTTGTTCCGTTAAAATCCCAAATGAATTCAAAAGAAAACACAATTTTCTTATAATCATAGAACAATACAGAAATATTTAATGGACTGATGAGCTTATCACTGCCTCTGCAGTTGTGTGATACATTTTCAGAACATAGGTTGAAACTCAATACCAACTGACAGCTCAGATCACAAATATTAGAAGATAACAGAACACTTAAGAAGCAGCTGACTAAACACTTAAAATGTTAGGACATATCCGGCTATAGATCCAAAGTAAAGGGGATAAATGAGGTTTGTTGGTTTCTGCCTGGAATAGAATTGTTGGGCTGAAGGGATTGTTTGCATGCTATGTGCCTCTATGACATTAGGCTTTGAAAACATAAGATGTCGTCTCACTATTTGTATTGCTGTGCGCGTCACACAGTGAAGAATACTGTGAAAAAGGGCCACAACACACTGCAGTACACCAGAACTGCAAAAAGAAGAAGAGGAACACCTATACAAGGTATTCGCCAAAAACGGATACCCGCGCAACTTCATCAGCAGATGCCTAAGAGAAAGACCATGGAACGAGGACATACCACAACCAAAAGGACGAGCCACACTACCAGACATCAGGAGCATCTCGGAACTGACTGCCAGACTACTGCGACCCCTAGGACTCATAACGGCACACAAACCAACAGCCACGCTCAGACAACAACTCACCAGAACGAAGGACCCGATACCCAACATGAGCAAGACGAATGTAGTGTACAAAATACCATGCAAGGACTGCACTAAACACTATATAGGACAAACAGGAAGACAGCTAACATTCCGCATACATGAACATCAACTAGCCACGAAACGACACGACCAGCTATCCTTAGTAGCCACACACGCAGACAACAAGCAACATGAATTCGACTGGGACAACACTACTATCATAGGGCAAGCCAGACAGAGAACAGGCAGGGAATTCCTAGAGGCATGGCATTCATCCACAAACTCCATCAACAAACACATCGACCTGGACCGAATATACCAAGCACGACAGCAGACAGCTGAAACTGACAACCGGAAGCGGCAAGGACAGACCACTATAAACACCGGAGGAAACATCAAAGAAGCGCTTCGCAGGAGGCTCCCAAGCACTGATGATGTCGCCTAGCCAGGGGACGAAACGTTTGCAACAAAAACTTCCAGCTCGGCGAACAGAACCACAACAACGAGCACCCGAGCTACAAATTTTCGCACAAACTTTGAGTGAAGAATACAATCTCCATGGTCGCATCCTAACCTGAATCTACACCATTGCCCTGTCACTGTCGTTTGTTCAGAATCTTGTGCCTCTCTTTGAAATATATTTGTTCGTGTCCCTGCACCACGAGGAAAACTGGGGTTCACCACCATATTCTGAATGGAAATTAGACACGGGCATTAAATGCTGGTCTTGCTAACCGAATTTACTTCACAAGAATAACTTAAAGGAATCTGCATTTTAAAGATATCAATTCGGCACCATCTGATTCCTAACGGCGTTTTAATGAGGCTTTCACTTTTTACTGAGTCTCTGATCTTTCTGTAAAACTATGAAGTTTCCAGAAGTGCTTTCCAAGTTGTGCTCATAATTCAGCAAGGGAGCTTTGTGGCCATGAGAATGCATTCGTTATTTTTCAGTACTTACGGACAAGAGAAAAGTAGATACTAATATCAGGAGAAGGTTCTTGGCTAACCTGAACCCACTCTGCCATGCGGTAAGATCATGGATGATCTGATTGTGGCCTCAAAGACCCATTCCAGGTAGAGTTGTGGGAAAGACTGTGGGTTTGTAGAAAACGTACGTCGGGAGTCTGTTCTGTGGGTTTTCAGTGATCTGCTCGGACGAGGAGACACACCACTCCCAAGCATCCCAGATGTCCATCTATTTAGAACACCATGTGTTTCTCACCTTTCATTCATTCCCCATTCCTCCTCTCTAAACAACCTCGTCAAAAATTCAATATGACAGAGTCCCCCTTGCCCTCACTTGCTTCACAATCTGGGTCCGCATCTAATGCATCATCCTTAAACACTTCCGCCACCTCCAACTAGAACTACCACAAAAACATCTTGCCATCCCAACCACTTTCCACCTTCTGCAAGGACCGTTCCTTCAGACAATTCTTGGTTTCCGCCACTCTTCCCACGAAACGCCCGGAACAGCCATGTACCTAGTCCAGCAGGCGAAGAAAATGCAACATCTGCCAGCACAGCACCCCCTCACACCCATCAAAGGCACCAAACAGTCCTTCCACTTGACACAGAGGTTCACTATTCTTTCTTCAAACCTAGGAATATATTGAGGACTGCAGATGATGGAGATCAGAGTCGAGAGTGCGGTGCTGGAAAGCACAATACGTCAGGCAGTATCCGCAGAGCAGTAGAATTGCCAATTTGAATAATTCCTGCTGCACTTTTCCAGCAACACTCTCTCTACTCTGCACCAAACTACGTTACTGCATTAGATGGTCACGATATCTTCTTATCTACATCGGGGAATCCAAATTTTAACATAGTGAATGTTTCTCCATTCATATCAGTCGAGCCAAAAGGGGAGGACGTGACATCCCAGTCACCGTCCATTTCAATTCCCCCAACCACTCCCTTTCCGACATGACCATCCTTGGTCTCCTCCATTGCCAAAACGAGCCACAGTGCAAATTGGAGGAACAACACCTTAGCTTCCGCTTGGGCAGCCGACAGCCCAGATGACTCTACATTGAGTTCTCCAACATCAAAGAATCCCTTCAAATCCTGCGACTATCTTCCCAGCCCGTCGCCTTCTACTACTCCTCCCTGCCACTATCTGAATTCATTCCTCCCCTTGACCAACTCAGTCACACACTGGAACTTTCTTCAACTATCCCCACTTCACCACCCTGACCCCGACTCACGCTTTATCTGCAGCTCCCCCTGCCACCCCACCACCCAAGTCCTGAAGAAGATTGCAAACTGACGTCTGGGTAAAAATGTTGCTTGGGCCTGCCAACTGAATTTATTTTGATACCTTGTGTCAATTTGGGCACTTGCAAGCTGCTTACGCACAGACATTATTTTTTTCTGTTTAATACACTGAAAGGAGGTGTATTTCTTCATAGGATGTCACAACGCTTTCCCTCATTTTACAAATTTGCCACTTTGACACACGATTTCATGACAATTGACTTATGTCCACTACATATTTTCCTTCTGTTTTCAACGTTAAAATTCTTCCATAATGCAGTCAGAATGTTTTGCCTAAAATATTACCACATTCCAATGGAATTGACAATGTAATATTTTAAAAACATTTTCAAATCCATTACCCAGTTTCCAAACTGCAGTTTCAGAAATCAATGTTTCATTTGTAAAAGGATGGTCAACACACTTCAATTTCGATATAACTGGTCAATTTCCATTTTATTATGAAATGCACACGTTAATTAAGGACTGGATATGTGACCGTAACATTTGACTTCGATTACACCTGGAATGAAACAACACGAATTGTGACTGGGAACAGCCCATTTGGTTTCCAGGCCTGCTCTGGCAGACAACAGAATTTGATTCTGATCTTATCTCCACATGCCTGTCTTATTTCCAAAACACCGAGCAGACCTCCATTCACCAAAACCCCTGGCTCCCACTATCCTTACCAATAACGATGACTAGAAACCAATAGAAAAGCGGATGGGACAATATAGAAAGGTAAGAATTAAAAGTAGCAGTAAGCAATTCAACCCTTGCTGTCCACTGCACCATTTAATATATGATCATGGCTAATTTGTCCCGAAAGGCATTTGCGCTGCTTTTCATCAGAAGCATACTTATTTCTTTCTTTAATCTGTGGTGTGATTTCGACTCCACGACACTTTGGGAAGTGAGTTCCATAGATTCACTCACCTCTGAAAAAATTAATTTCTCCGCAAATCAGTTTTGAATATTCCTTCTGTCACTCGCTATCTATGACAGCACGTTCGAGATGGTCCAAATCATCTTTCCAACGTTCAGCTTATCATTCTCCTTTTCCATTGTATATAAGTTAATCAGATACACCCCTCTTCTGTCCCATTCTTATGAATTCCACCAGAGTAACCCCATGCTATTCAACTGCTCTTCCTTTGACGCCATAAATAAACCTGGTGACCTTCCTCTGATCTGCCGTCAGTGCCACAACATCCGTCCTCATGTAAGGAAACCAAAACTGGATACAACTTTCCATGTGTGGTAACATATGTCATTTTAACCACATTTATTTACGAACATCATCCATACCTTCTGCAACGAATGCCAGAATTTCATTTACTTACTTATATGTACGTGAAGAAAGACACTCTGATCCATAATCATTGACTGATTTGAATCTGCTTCTCATGTAAATAGAAACCTGCCCTTTGCTTTTTTGCGGCCGCAATGGACTCCTTTTCCAAAATAAATTCCGTCTTCCAGGTTCTCTCCCATTCTCCTGGCCTATCAATATTTATCTTCAAGCTCGAACTCCTCATCACAGCCCGCTGACTCCTCTCCCTAAGCCTCATGGTGTCAGATTAAACATTGAAACGGAAGCCTCCAGCTGACTCCCCTCCCTTAGCCTCATGTTGTCATATCAAACTTTGACACGGAAACTTCCTGGTGACTCCCTTGCCTCAGCTGTTGGATCAGTGTTGCTGCAAGGAGACCGAATGGAGGAAGCTCTGAGAATGTGGCAAACTGGAGATTGGAAACCAGATGGGCCACTTCAAAAGAGCCAAGAATGACTCAGCAGTAACGTTACTGATCGTAATTATCGGCTCCAAAAGGACATAGATACTGGACTGGGTCTGCACTGGTTGTGGAGGGAATGACTGAGCTCGAGAAACAGACTTCAACTCATTCCCACCAATCGACAGAATAAAGACACATTGATCGATTGCCATTTTGGTAACAGTGTCTACTGCACACATTATTTCCAGAGACAAAGTTCCACTATTACATTGCGAATAACCTCTCTGTGTATGACACTTTTGCTGTGTTAAACGGGACAGATTTTGATAGATCTGGTAACTTCGCACTGGACTGTGCGAGGTAATTCGGGTCTTTACCAACAGCAGCAGAATTGCACCCCGGCGCAAGATGCTCTATCACTGTCTTGCATATGCTCCAAGTTACCTTGTTCAGCAAGCCAGAGGATGCCTCTTTGTTCAGCAGAGAACAGAGGAGCGCCTGCCAATCAAAGCACCAGGTACGCCTCAAAATGAGGTGAAGTGACCAACCAGGACCACTTATTCACCAAATAGCGAAAGTTGCAAGTGATTGACAGAGCTTACCAATGAATCAGACGTAATCTCTGTAATCCTGTCACATGCAGTCAGTGTGAATGGTGGTGGTCAGAAAAACAACTCACGAGAGGAGGAGGATCCACAGTTGTAAATTTGCTTAATGACGGCAGAACCAACAATAGAAAAGATGAGGCTGAGATAGAAAACATGACGGCAAGTGTCGATGCAATGATCTATTTTAGATGGCAGTCTAATTCATTTTGTGTCGTATCTGCAAACGGCTGAAGGAATTTGATCATGCAAAGGTTGTCGGCACTAATAATATTCAATTCAAGCAGTTCCTGCTGGGCGACAGCACGAGCATCTACCTGACAATGTGGAAAACTGCGGGTGTGTTCTGTACACACGCAAACATCAAATATTCAATGACTGCCCCATTGCTGTAATCGTTATAATCAATAAAGTGATGAAAGATGCCATCTGCAGTGGTATCAATCAGCAAGTCTTCAGCAGAAACCTGTTCACTGAAGCTCAGTTAGGGCTTGTCAGGTACACTCATCACCTGACCCAATTGAAGCGTTGGGACAGACAACAAGAAAACACACAGCTTAACTGTGTGAGGCGAGAGGCGAGAGTGACTGCGCTTAGCATCATCACACCTGCATTTGATCAGGTTTGGAATCAAGGATTAATGGCAAATCTGGAGCAAATGTGCATCAGGGAATCCTCTGCCTTATTTAAGGTCATGCCTGGTGCAAATAATACAATTGGGGTTGGTTGAAAGCAGACATATCAGTTCCACAACAGGTTTGCAGCAGTTCCCCGGAGGCGGGGGTAGGAATCACGGATAAACCTGTAGGTCAGATGGGGATGTTCAGGTTCTGCTCTTATTTAATGGAGACGACTGGTGGCAGTTTTATTAAACAGTCATCATGCGTCAAGAAAGGGAGAGGTTGAATGTGAAAATCCATTATACTCACTTCCGACAGTGCAAGAATTAAAACCAGACTGTTGGTATTAATCTGAATTGCAGACCAGCTGTTCCAAGAAATGAGCGAACCAAGTCCTCACTGAGCTCCTTCGGGAAGATATTTTAATGTCAATCTGTTACCATTTGTTGTAACATACCACTGTAGCAGGTGGAACTTGAAGAGGATTTTCGAGCTCAGAGGGAAAGATATGATCTGTGAGTTAGAAAAGTGTTCTTGGTCCTAGAATTAATAATTCTCTGTTGCCTCTTAAATGAACATCCCTTTGCCGTAAAGTCACAACTGTGTATGTTTGCCAATGAATGGACCGTTTTCAACACCATTTGCAATTACTCAGATCTGCAAAGTATGATGGCGTGAGCTCAATGGTGGCAAGTAGCAATTGCATAATACACATGCCAGAAAGCGGTCATCTCTAACAAGACAGAATTGAAATATCATCCTCTCACGTCCAAAGCCATTGTCAGCACTTAACTCGCAACTAGCAATATCCTAGAAATTAATATTATCTCGAACTGGAGTGACCATATAGATTCATTAACCATCCTGTGAAGGGCCTCTGCCCGAAATATCAATTCTCCTCTGCCTCGAAGACTGTCTAACCTGCTGTGTTTTGCCAGAAACACACATTTCGGCCTATATAAATTCATTGCATCCAAGAATATGTCATAAGTTCGGAAACCTGCTGAAGTAACTTACTTCATGATTTCGGAAAGCCTGCCCTCCCTCTATAAGACGTAACTTGAATGTGTTTTTTTCATGAAATACCGCGGATAAAGTGATGAGTGCGAATGCTGGAGATCAGAATTGAGCGTGTGGTGCTGGAAAAATATCGCAAGTCAGGCAAAATCCGAGGAGCAGGAGAATCGAAGTTTCGTGCATAAACCATTCATAATTATTCCTGCTGAAAGTGTTGTGCCCCAAAGGTCAAATGTTTGCTCCTCGGACGGTGCCTTCCCGGCTGTCCTTTTCCAGCACCAATACCATCCATTTGTCTGGCTGAATGCAGCTTCACCCCTCATGCAATGACATTCAGGAGCAGCAATGCCTGCCATCTGCACGGTGATCTTCAGAAATTTACCAAATCTCCTCACAAAAATATTGCCTTTGGAATCACGAATAGAAAAACGGACAAGACCAGCAGATGTATGAGACCATTATGACGTTCACTTTCCGTTCTAAGCCACACACAATCTTGATTTGTAAATGCATTACGACTCCTTTGGAGTCACAGTTTCAGGTACCCTCCCTAATGGTATTGTAAGTTCACCAACAATACGTGGAATGGAGCGGGTTAATGTGGCTGCTCATTTCCACCTTCTCAATGCAGTAAGGGACGGGAAATTAATACTGGTCCAATCACTTTCCAGGAATAAATTAGAATGAAAAATATTGTCCAACATGCCCATTGCTGGACACTGAGTTTGGGTTTCTTTTGAGCGCAGGCTGGTTGAGTCGATGCAATACCTTCTTTGTTGTGAACAGCTGGAGGGATATGCTCTTTGAAAAAAAAAATCAGTCAGTCTTTCAGTGGTATCTATTACATAGCTAGCAGCACACAAACACTGCCATTCGGTAAACACATCACTGAACAGTAGGATAGACAAAAACAATTGAAAATGTACTCATATCTGACTGTAGAATGTTTAGATACACAGTGAGATTGTTGGAATGAAAAGTCTTGCTGTGCATTTTCGCACACAGTATTTGTACAAATAAAAATGATTGCATATTTAGAAAATCCTGGCAACTCTTAATTACTTGTTCTTAGGTACGGTAACGAAAGTCGTCATTTCAAAGCCTCTAACTGTGATTTGTTTAAAATTGTCAGCATGTTGTCTTGAAAGAAAACTGAATAAATGGGCGAATTTGGTGCTTATTGAGTAATCGAAGGGTGCCTATTAACAAAGCACGAAGTAACTTCAGTTAAAAATGTGTTCGCTGTTAATGTTCAGAATAATGCTGCAAACATGTACATTAAAAATTATATCCAAGTCATGCGCAAAGACATTGGGCCGGGATATAAAATGTCCATCAATGCAGCTGCATAACACTGTTTGGGTACTGAAGTTGTTGAGTTGACATACACTGAACATGGTCTATGAGAAATTCAATGTAAGGTGCTATGTTCTGCAGGAATCTTTCCTCTTTATGGTCCCTTCATTCAAAATCGGGTCCAAGGTGCAGAGTTGCGCATTTTTGGTGGTAAACCAGAAGAGGTAAACTTGCAAGGCATGCTTGTTCTCAGGCCTTTAATACAGATGTTGAAATATGTTTGGGCCAGCACAAAGCCCTGTACTTGTGCATTGGCCAGTCTGGGCCAAATATGTCGCTGTTGAACCTTCATGTCTGGAAGGAAAATGAAAAGTTTATTATTAGCACAGTGTAAGAGCAAGACAAGGAAACAGAATTGTGGAGTGGTGCAGCTTTAAGCCAATGTAATGCGACACTGATGGAGAGAGAAAATGTTGAGATCATGGCATTGACATCACATGATCAGTCTACAGAAAATAACTCATTGAAAATAATCGGGATTGTAATCGTATTGTAATGCCCTAAAGTAATTGGGGTAACACTCAACCAACAAGATCTTACATTTCTGAGACTCCAGACAAAACTGTGAAAACATAATTATATGTTGATATTTTTAAAAAGGATAATGTTATCGATGGATTCTGGAAGGCATTCTCAGAGTTTATTTGTCACTCCCAACAGCTCTGGGGAACCTGAAAGCGAGCTGCCTTCTTCAACCATCTGTGTTTAAGCGGTGCGAATGCACACACAGATATAATGGGATTCCAAGCTAAAAAAACGATTCTGAAAGAACAATATATTAGTCCCAAGTCAGAATCGTATGTTACTTGGAAGACAACTTGCAGGGGTTGGATTTCCGACTGTTTACTGAGAAAATTACCAGGACAGAATGTGTGCCGATTCACATTGAACACAGTTTTCTCAGGGTCATTGATACAAGATGAGTCAAATACTATTTGATTGCAAAGGAAATGACTCTGATCTCATCTGAACTAACCTTGGAACATCAGTTACAGTAATAAAAAGCAAAAGGGCAGAAGACAGCTTGCTTGAACACTGTGCTCGCTCTGCTCAAAATGTTAAAGGAAAACTAGTTCATGGACTTCTGATTCTGAGGAGATATTTGTCCTATTTGTGATGAGGCTTTTTGGTTAGGCGTTGTAACAGAGAAATAGAAAGCTCCACTCTGCTCCGTGAGAAACAAAACCAAACTGTTCAAGGTGCATCGGAGAGTGACAGATACACACTATTGTCTGTTTCCTACTGGACATTGACCATCTCAACCACATCATGCACTGATCACCAATAACAACAGATAAGTCAGCAGATTGTGTCATCCAATTTGGAAAACAGAGAGGAAATGGATGGCCAGGGTAATTGGGAGTAACTGGGGAACTGGTGTAAATTACAGTAGCAGTGGCAGCAGAAAAGTGTGAAGAGAGATCGTTTGTGGAAGAGTCTTTCGCAGCAGAAGGGATAGTGCAAGGATAGAAGGAATGAAAGGAAACAGAACGAATGAGGAAGACGAGTGGGAGATGAATTCTTAGTCACAGTATTAAGCTTGTTTTTGGAGAAGTGAAGTCGGGCGTTAAAACATCACTGTTCAGGAAAATCATGTTCGGATTTCTGTTGAAAAGTAGGAAATGATTTTTTTCCACATTTATTTTCCCGAATTGATTCTTTTTCTGTTTGCACATTCCCTGTATTTATGTAACTCTATCAAGTGCAGAGGATATGATTTCTTTTCTCCCTGAGTGTGGCATTTAGACATTTTTAACTTTCGTTTTTTCAGTACGAAAAACAATGGGCATTTGTTCTAACAATTT
Source organism: Chiloscyllium plagiosum (assembly GCF_037043375.1). Classification (NCBI taxonomy): domain Eukaryota; kingdom Metazoa; phylum Chordata; class Chondrichthyes; order Orectolobiformes; family Hemiscylliidae; genus Chiloscyllium; species Chiloscyllium plagiosum. The sequence continues at coordinate 19,111,549 of NW_028270190.1, forward strand.
GCTTGCAATTCAAGGTAGAGATGAGAATATTACCTACTCTCCTGATATGGGTCCTTAATGTGGAATTTAATTGAATTTTTATCCACATCACACATGCTCTGACAAACCATGAACGAGTCTGTGTATATCCTGCAGAGGAAAAAAAAATCTTCAGCTCTGAATATTGCAGTGAATGTTACAAAGGATACTCCAGTGTCACATGATATACAATTGTTACAGAGAAAGATGCCAATCCCCAGACCATCGTAAATCATTTACAAGCTTTGTGAGTAAAACATGCAGATACGTAGAGTGTAAAACATCGATTCAGCTTCCGTGTTCATCTTTGCATTTCCGTGTTGATATAGCTATTTGTGGCTCCCAAATGATAGGACGTAACGACATCACTGATGAAATTTAACACTGATAAATGTGAGATGTTTCACGTCAGAATGAAAAAGACAAGGGAGTACTCAAACCATGAAGTGGGGGGGGGGGGGGGGGGGGGTGTTAAATTTGTTCAGGATACAGGAGTACAAAATCATAAGTGTATGGAGAGGATGAACACACAACAGCTGCTCCCCTTCGTCGAAGGTTCAAAAGCAAATGAACACAGATTTCAAGAGAAAGGCAAGAGGCTGCGAGAGCATTTGTGGAATCGGTTTGGCACTAAGAGAGTGGTATGCTTCTGGAATGCGTTTTCTGGGAGGGTGATGAACCTGACAAACGTTTAATAAATGCTGGATATGTATTTGGTGGTGCAGTCTCGATCGGCCACATTTACATTGTACAAACAGTGTTCTGTTATATACTCTGATATATGTTGGAGCAGTAGCCAATGGTGCTTGCTTTTTTGTGCCTTTGACTGTACTAAGTGGCTATATTGCAAATCAGCGACCTCTCATGGACTATCAAATCTTACTCAATCTGGGGCAGCCTAGCCACCTGTGAGAACACCCAGGATAATTCACATGCTCAGTGCAAATATTGTCCAACAATAAGATCAACATTATTCCAGCTGTTTGCAACCATGACTATAATTTCAGCAATAACATGGAAGCGGTCTTTCCTTCGTTATAATAGACTTTCAGCTGTGACCGTGTTACTTCTCTGAAGCGTAATAAACTACTTCCCAGGTAATTGCTTGGACAAAGAGCAAGTTCTCCAGTGTTTTCCTGTCAGGTAGTCATCACAGCCTTCACCCACCCCACTCAACTCCACTCCACCCAGCCTCCAAGGCCTAATGAATTTATTAATTGATCCCTTGATGCAGTTCTATGTTCCTGTGACTTCAGCAAGTGCATCCAAATAGAATGTTGGTATTTAAGACAGACCGCATTGGGAATGAAGGAAAACACCAGTGTCCCAATTAAATCCAAATCCATTCTTCAGCACCATTTCACAATGCTCAAGTACTGTAGATGGCTTTGCCCCTATTCCAAAATAACCATTTAGGTTTAGCTGATGAGCCGAAAACAAAAATATTTCTGTAGTTTGGTCAGGCAGTAAGTATATCAAACACGAGAGAATCCAAAAGCTTTCCTTGAATCAGTGGTATAATCAATATCCAACGACAAATATCCTTAATGTAACAATTCACCCAACATTTAACTGGACGAGCCAAGTAAACTCAGCATTTCCGATGCTGATAATTCTGTGGTGAGTCACTCATCTCTTAAAGCTCTCCAATTTCTATCCATTATCTAGATGGCACCTGTCAGGGAGTGTGATGGAAGACCTCCTGGTCCCTGGATGAGAGCGGATGCAACAACTGCTGTCGAGGAGAAAGCAGTGGCTTATTTAACGTGCATCACCAGTAATCATGCCTCCCTGCATCACTGACACCAAAGATGTACTGCTGGGACTTTGCCCCAACAGCACTGTGGATTATCAAGACCAGCTGGACTGGGACTTATCAAGAGTAATTGATGCTGGTCTTGTTCCGTTAAAATCCCAAATGAATTCAAAAGAAAACACAATTTTCTTATAATCATAGAACAATACAGAAATATTTAATGGACTGATGAGCTTATCACTGCCTCTGCAGTTGTGTGATACATTTTCAGAACATAGGTTGAAACTCAATACCAAATGACAGCTCAGATCACAAATATTAGAAGATAACAGAACACTTAAGAAGCAGCTGACTAAACACTTAAAATGTTAGGACATATCCGGCTATAGATCCAAAGTAAAGGGGATAAATGAGGTTTGTTGGTTTCTGTCTGGAATAGAATTGTTGGGCTGAAGGGATTATTTGCATGCTATGTGCCTCTATGACATTAGGCTTTGAAAACATAAGATGTCGTCTCACTATTTGTATTGCTGTGCGCGTCACACAGTGAAGAATACTGTGAAATAGGGCCACAACACACTGCAGTACACCAGAACTGCAAAAAGAAGAAGAGGAAAACCTATACAAGGTATTCGCCAAAAACGGATACCCGCGCAACTTCATCAGCAGATGCCTAAGAGAAAGACCATGGAACGAGGACATACCACAACCAAAAGGACGAGCCACACTACCAGACATCAGGAGCATCTCGGAACTGACTGCCAGACTACTGCGACCCCTAGGACTCATAACGGCACACAAACCAACAGCCACGCTCAGACAACAACTCACCAGAACGAAGGACCCGATACCCAACATGAGCAAGACGAATGTAGTGTACAAAATACCATGCAAGGACTGCACTAAACACTATATAGGACAAACAGGAAGACAGCTAACATTCCGCATACATGAACATCAACTAGCCACGAAACGACACGACCAGCTATCCTTAGTAGCCACACACGCAGACAACAAGCAACATGAATTCGACTGGGACAACACTACTATCATAGGGCAAGCCAGACAGAGAACAGGCAGGGAATTCCTAGAGGCATGGCATTCATCCACAAACTCCATCAACAAACACATCGACCTGGACCGAATATACCAAGCACGACAGCAGACAGCTGAAACTGACAACCGGAAGCGGCAGGGACAGACCACTATAAACACCGGAGGAAACATCAAAGAAGCGCTTCGCAGGAGGCTCCCAAGCACTGATGATGTCGCCTAGCCAGGGGACGAAACGTTTGCAACAAAAACTTCCAGCTCGGCGAACAGAACCACAACAACGAGCACCCGAGCTACAAATTTTCGCACAAACTTTGAGTGAAGAATACAATCTCCATGGTCGCATCCTAACCTGAATCTACACCATTGCCCGGTCACTGTCGTTTGTTCAGAATCTTGTGCCTCTCTTTGAAATATATTTGTTCGTGTCCCTGCACCACGAGGAAAACTGGGGTTCACCACCATATTCTGAATGGAAATTAGACACGGGCATTAAATGCTGGTCTTGCTAACCGAATTTACTTCACAAGAATAACTTAAAGGAATCTGCATTTTAAAGATATCAATTCGGCACCATCTGATTCCTAACGGCGTTTTAATGAGGCTTTCACTTTTTACTGAGTCTCTGATCTTTCTGTAAAACTATGAAGTTTCCAGAAGTGCTTTCCAAGTTGTGCTCATAATTCAGCAAGGGAGCTTTGTGGCCATGAGAATGCATTCGTTATTTTTCAGTACTTAAGGACAAGAGAAAAGTAGATACTAATATCAGGAGAAGGTTCTTGGCTAACCTGAACCCACTCTGCCAAGCGGTAAGATCATGGATGATCTGATTGTGGCCTCAAAGACCCATTCCAGGTAGAGTTGTGGGAAAGACTGTGGGTTTGTAGAAAACGTACGTCGGGAGTCTGTTCTGTGGGTTTTCAGTGATCTGCTCGGACGAGGAGACACACCACTCCCAAGCATCCCAGATGTCCACCTATTTAGAACACCATGTGTTTCTCACCTTTCATTCATTCCCCATTCCTCCTCTCTAAACAACCTCGTCAAAAATTCAATATGACAGAGTCCCCCTTGCCCTCACTTGCTTCACAATCTGGGTCCGCATCTAATGCATCATTCTTAAACACTTCCGCCACCTCCAACTAGAACTACCACAAAAACATCTTGCCATCCCAACCACTTTCCACCTTCTGCAAGGACCGTTCCTTCAGACAATTCTTGGTTTCCGCCACTCTTCCCACTAAACGCCCGGAACAGCCATGTACCTAGTCCAGCAGGCGAAGAAAATGCAACATCTGCCAGCACAGCACCCCCTCACACCCATCAAAGGCACCAAACAGTCCTTCCACTTGACACAGAGGTTCACTATTCTTTCTTCAAACCTAGGAATATATTGAGGACTGCAGATGATGGAGATCAGAGTCGAGAGTGCGGTGCTGGAAAGCACAATACGTCAGGCAGTATCCGCAGAGCAGTAGAATTGCCAATTTGAATAATTCCTGCTGCACTTTTCCAGCAACACTCTCTCTACTCTGCACCAAACTACGTTACTGCATTAGATGGTCACGATATCTTCTTATCTACATGGGGGAATCCAAATTTTAACATAGTGAATGTTTCTCCATTCATATCAGTCGAGCCAAAAGGGGAGGACGTGACATCCCAGTCACCGTCCATTTCAATTCCCCCAACCACTCCCTTTCCGACATGACCATCCTTGGTCTCCTCCATTGCCAAAACGAGCCACAGTGCAAATTGGAGGAACAACACCTTAGCTTCCGCTTGGGCAGCCGACAGCCCAGAGGACTCTACATTGAGTTCTCCAACATCAAAGAATCTCTTCAAATCCTGCGACTATCTTCCCAGCCCGTCGCCTTCTACTACTCCTCCCTGCCACTATCTGAATTCATTCCTCCCCTTGACCAACTCAGTCACACACTGGAACTTTCTTCAACTATCCCCACTTCACCACCCTGACCCCGACTCACGCTTTATCTGCAGCTCCCCCTGCCACCCCACCACCCAAGTCCTGAAGAAGATTGCAAACTGACGTCTGGGTAAAAATGTTGCTTGGGCCTGCCAACTGAATTTATTTTGATACCTTGTGTCAATTTGGGCACTTGCAAGCTGCTTACGCACAGATATTATTTTTTTCTGTTTAATACACTGAAAGGAGATGTATTTCTTCATAGGATGTCACAACGCTTTCCCTCATTTTACAAATTTGCCACTTTGACACACGATTTCATGACAATTGACTTATGTCCACTACATATTTTCCTTCTGTTTTCAACGTTAAAATTCTTCCATAATGCAGTCAGAATGTTTTGCCTAAAATATTACCACATTCCAATGGAATTGACAATGTAATATTTTAAAAACATTTTCAAATCCATTACCCAGTTTCCAAACTGCAGTTTCAGAAATCAATGTTTCATTTGTAAAAGGATGGTCAACACACTTCAATTTCGATATAACTGGTCAATTTCCATTTTATTATGAAATGCACACGTTAATTAAGGACTGGATATGTGACCGTTACATTTGACTTCGATTACACCTGGAATGAAACAACACGAATTGTGACTGGGAACAGCCCATTTGGTTTCCAGGCCTGCTCTGGCAGACAACAGAATTTGATTCTGATCTTATCTCCACATGCCTGTCTTATTTCCAAAACACCGAGCAGACCTCCATTCACCAAAACCCCTGGCTCCCACTATCCTTACCAATAACGATGACTAGAAACCAATAGAAAAGCGGATGGGACAATATAGAAAGGTAAGAATTAAGAGTGGCAGTAAGCAATTCAACCCTTGCTGTCCACTGCACCATTTAATATATGATCATGGCTAATTTGTCCCGAAAGGCATTTGCGCTGCTTTTCATCAGAAGCATACTTATTCCTTTCTTTAATCTGTGGTGTGATTTCGACTCCACGAGACTTTGGGAAGTGAGTTCCATAGATTCACTCACCTCTGAAAAAATTAATTTCTCCGCAAATCAGTTTTGAATATTCCTTCTGTCACTCGCTATCTATGACAGCACGTCCGAGATGGTCCAAATCATCTTTCCAACGTTCAGCTTATCATTCTCCTTTTCCATTGTATATAAGTTAATCAGATACACCCCTCTTCTGTCCCATTCTTATGAGTTCCACCAGAGTAACCCCATGCTATTCAACTGCTCTTCCTTTGACGCCATAAATAAACCTGGTGACCTTCCTCTGATCTGCCGTCAGTGCCACAACATCCGTCCTCATGTAAGGAAACCAAGACTGGACACAACTTTCCATGTGTGGTAACATATGTCATTTTAACCACATTTATTTACGAACATCATCCATACCTTCTGCAACGAATGCCAGAATTTCATTTACTTACTTATATGTACGTGAAGAAAGACACTCTGATCCATAATCATTGACTGATTTGAATCTGCTTCTCATGTAAATAGAAACCTGCCCTTTGCTTTTTTGCGGCCGCAATGGACTCCTTTTCCAAAATAAATTCCGTCTTCCAGGTTCTCTCCCATTCTCCTGGCCTATCAATATTTATCTTCAAGCTCGAACTCCTCATCACAGCCCGCTGACTCCTCTCCCTAAGCCTCATGGTGTCAGATTAAACATTGAAACGGAAGCCTCCAGCTGACTCCCCTCCCTTAGCCTCATGTTGTCATATCAAACTTTGACACGGAAACTTCCTGGTGACTCCCTTGCCTCAGCTGTTGGATCAGTGTTGCTGCAAGGAGACCGAATGGAGGAAGCTCTGAGAATGTGGCAAACTGGAGATTGTATACCAGATGGGCCACTTCAAAAGAGCCAAGAATGACTCAGCAGTAACGTTACTGATCGAAATTATCGGCTCCAAAAGGATATAGATACTGGACTGGGTCTGCACTGGTTGTGTAGGGAATGACTGAGCTCGAGAAACAGACTTCAACTCATTCCCACCAATCGACAGAATAAAGACACATTGATCGATTGCCATTTTGGTAACAGTGTCTACTGCACACATTATTTCCAGAGACAAAGTTCCACTATTACATTGCGAATAACCTCTCTGTGTATGACACTTTTGCTGTGTTAAACGGGACAGATTTTGATAGATCTGGTAACTTCGCACTGGACTGTGCGAGGTAATTCGGGTCTTTACCAACAGCAGCAGAATTGCACCCCGGCGCAAGATGCTCTATCACTGTCTTGCATATGCTCCAAGTTACCTTGTTCAGCAAGCCAGAGGATGCCTCTTTGTTCAGCAGAGAACAGAGGAGCGCCTGCCAATCAAAGCACCAGGTACGCCTCAAAATGAGGTGAAGTGACCAACCAGGACCACTTATTCACCAAATAGCGAAAGTTGCAAGTGATTGACAGAGCTTACCAATGAATCAGACGTAATCTCTGTAATCCTGTCACATGCAGTCAGTGTGAATGGTGGTGGTCAGAAAAACAACTCACGAGAGGAGGAGGATCCACAGTTGTAAATTTGCTTAATGACGGCAGAACCAACAATAGAAAAGATGAGGCTGAGATAGAAAAGATGACGGCAAGTGTCGATGCAATGATCTATTTTAGATGGCAGTCTCATTCATTTTGTGTCGTATCTGCAAACGGCTGAAGGAATTTGATCATGCAAAGGTTGTCGGCACTAATAATATTCAATTCAAGCAGTTCCTGCTGGGCGACAGCACGAGCATCTACCTGACAATGTGGAAAACTGCGGGTGTGTTCTGTACACACGCAAACATCAAATATTCAATGACTGCCCCATTGCTGTAATCGTTATAATCAATAAAGTGATGAAAGATGCCATCTGCAGTGGTATCAATCAGCAAGTCTTCAGCAGAAACCTGTTCACTGAAGCTCAGTTAGGGCTTGCCAGGTACACTCATCACCTGACCCAATTGAAGCGTTGGGACAGACAACAAGAAAACACACAGCTTAACTGTGTGAGGCGAGAGGCGAGAGTGACTGCGCTTAGCATTATCACACCTGCATTTGATCAGGTTTGGAATCAAGGATTAATGGCAAATCTGGAGCAAATGTGGATCAGGGAATCCTCTGCCTTATTTAAGGTCATGCCTGGTGCAAATAATACAATTGGGGTTGGTTGAAAGCAGACATATCAGTTCCACAACAGGTTTGCAGCAGTTCCCCGGAGGCGGGGGTAGGAATCACGGATAAACCTGTAGGTCAGATGGGGATGTTCAGGTTCTGCTCTTATTTAATGGAGACGACTGGTGGCAGTTTTATTAAACAGTCATCATGCGTCAAGAAAGGGAGAGGTTGAATGTGAAAATCCATTATACTCACTTCCGACAGTGCAAGAATTAAAACCAGACTGTTGGTATTAATCTGAATTGCAGACTAGCTGTTCCAAGAAATGAGCGAACCAAGTCCTCACTGAGCTCCTTCGGGAAGATATTTTAATGTCAATCTGTTACCATTTGTTGTAACATACCACTGTAGCAGGTGGAACTTGAAGAGGATTTTCGAGCTCAGAGGGAAAGATATGATCTGTGAGTTAGAAAAGTGTTCTTGGTCCTAGAATTAATAATTCTCTGTTGCCTCTTAAATGAACATCCCTTTGCCGTAAAGTCACAACTGTGCATGTTAGCCAATGAATGGACCGTTTTCAACACCATTTGCAATTACTCAGATCTGCAAAATATGATGGCGTGAGCTCAATGGTGGCAAGTAGCAATTGCATAATACACATGCCAGAAAGCGGTCAACTCTAACAATACAGAATTGAAATATCATCCTCTAACATCCAAAGCCATTGTCAGCACTTAACTCGCAACTACCAATATCCTAGAAATTAATATTATCTCGAACTGGAGTGACCATATAGATTCATTAACCATCCTGTGAAGGGCCTCTGCCCGAAATACCAATTCTCCTCTGCCTCGAAGACTGTCTAACCTGCTGTGTTTTGCCAGAAACACACCTTTCGGCCTATATAAATTCATTGCATCCAAGAATATGTCATAAGTTCGGAAACCTGCTGAAGTAACTTACTTCATGATTTCGGAAAGCCTGCCCTCCCTCTATAAGACGTAACTTGAATGTGTTTTTTTCATGAAATACCGCGGATAAAGTGATGAGTGCGAATGCTGGAGATCAGAATTGAGCGTGTGGTGCTGGAAAAATATCGCAAGTCAGGCAAAATCCGAGGAGCAGGAGAATCGAAGTTTCGTGCATAAACCATTCATAATTATTCCTGCTGAAAGAGTTGTGCCCCAAAGGTCAAATGTTTGCTCCTCGGACGGTGCCTTCCCGGCTGTCCTTTTCCAGCACCAATACCATCCATTTGTCTGGCTGAATGCAGCTTCACCCCTCATGCAATGACATTCAGGAGCAGCAATGCCTGCCATCTGCACGGTGATCTTCAGAAATTTACCAAATCTCCTCACAAAAATATTGCCTTTGGAATCACGAATAGAAAAACGGACAAGACCAGCAGATGTATGAGACCATTATGACGTTCACTTTCCGTTCTAAGCCACACACAATCTTGATTTGTAAATGCATTACGACTCCTTTGGAGTCACAGTTTCAGGTACCCTCCCTAATGGTATTGTAAGTTCACCAACAATACGTGGAATGGAGCGGGTTAATGTGGCTGCTCATTTCCACCTTCTCAATGCAGTAAGGGACGGGAAATTAATACTGGTCCAATCACTTTCCAGGAATTAATTAGAATGAAAAATATTGTCCAACATGCCCATTGCTGGACACTGAGTTTGGGTTTCTTTTGAGCGCAGGCTGGTTGAGTCGATGCAATACCTTCTTTGTTGTGAACAGCTGGAGGGATATGCTCTTTGAAAAAAAAATCAGTCAGTCTTTCAGTGGTATCTATTACATAGCTAGCAGCACACAAACACTGCCATTCGGTAGACACATCACTGAACAGTAGGATAGACAAAAACAATTGAAAATGTACTCATATCTGACTGTAGAATGTTTAGATACACAGTGAGATTGTTGGAATGAAAAGTCTTGCTGTGCATTTTCGCACACAGTATTAGTACAAATAAAAATGATTGCATATTTAGAAAATCCTGGCAACTCTTAATTACTTGTTCTTAGGTACGGTAACGAAAGTCGTCATTTCAAAGCCTCTAACTGTGATTTGTTTAAAATTGTCAGCATGTTGTCTTGAAAGAAAACTGAATAAATGGGCGAATTTGGTGCTTATTGAGTAATCGAAGGGTGCCTATTAACAAAGCACGAAGTAACTTCAGTTAAAAATGTGTTCGCTGTTAATGTTCAGAATAATGCTGCAAACATGTACATTAAAAATTATATCCAAGTCATGCGCAAAGACATTGGGCCGGGATAAAAAATGTCCATCAATGCAGCTGCATAACACTGTTTGGGTACTGAAGTTGTTGAGTTGACATACACTGAACATGGTCTATGAGAAATTCAATGTAAGGTGCTATGTTCTGCAGGAATCTTTCCTCTTTATGGTCCCTTCATTCAAAATCGGGTCCAAGGTGCAGAGTTGCGCATTTTTGGTGGTAAACCAGAAGAGGTAAACTTGCAAGGCATGCTTGATCTCAGGCCTTTAATACAGATGTTGAAATATGTTTGGGCCAGCACAAAGCCCTGTACTTGTGCATTGGCCAGTCTGGGCCAAATATGTCCCTGTTGAACCGGTATGTATCTAACTTTCCATCGAAAGGGATTGTGTGAGCAACAGTCCAGCTCCAGATTCAAAGCTCTCTGGACTGACTTTAGAGATGAACAGCGTTTTGGAGGCAGTGGTGGTGCCCATTTGCTCAGTGTCTGAAATCAGGCTTTTTTCAAAGTTATTTTCCACAGCTTTGCTGACTACAAGATGGTGTGTTCACTGACCTGTACATGAATCAGCCATTTAATACAGTTACTGAATTGTGTAGTAGTTAACTTTGTAATCGGTTAAATTAATTATTGTTAACTTCATTAAATTTTAACTGAAAAACAATAATGTTTGGTCTATGTTGTAATGTGTAAGAAATAAAATGGCATTAACTCTTCATTGTAGAAGATGTGAAAGTGACCTGCTATATATTTCCCACAGGCAAATCAGGCAACAGTCCGACATTGTAAGACAGGATTCAGTGAACAGGAATATTTCCTCGGCAAGATCATCATCTGCTCTGGTTAGTTTTGTCCCGTCGACAGGCTAGAGCCAGACAGTGGGGAGGGGGTTCGGCTCCTTCGTCTGTAGTCAACATGGAGCTCAGCATTGATGCTGAATCCTGTAGCTGACAGACTGCTCTGCGGCAGGTTATAATTGACCACTTTTTCATCAATACACCTGGTGCAGATACAGCTCAGGGTTTAATATATCGATAGAAATGTCTGAGGGACCGTCTGTATGTAGGGGAAAAGTCATATTCACAATTTACAGACTCCTAACCATATTATGTTGCCACCTGTGTGCTGAATGGGACAGACTTTGAGTATGTCGAGTAACGAACAGTCAGGCGTCCATGAGCTGCAGTGGGCCATCGGCAGCAGTAGAATAATACTCTGGACAACTGATACAGGGTGCAACCTCACGGCCTCCGATATCTCCCCCTCTGAAGAAAACGTAAAGCCAGGGATTCACTCTCATTCGGCAAAGAATTTGGAAGGACGTGCCGAGAACAACATCAGAGAGACCCAGCTATGAGGGGACAACCTGGAGAAGCTCTTATTGTCTTCATCTAAAAATAGGCTAACATGCATGTAAAACAGCATACCAGCAAGTGATGGACAGCTCAGTGATCCCACAATAAATAGTTCCAATCTATCTCTCCGGGTCTGCCACCTCTATTCATAAAAGATAGCAAAAAATTAACAGACCATTGGAGGAGGAGGCTTCTCTCCAACAATGAAATCCCCAGTTTTGGTGGAGTGCAGCACACCTGAAATTAACAACAAAGCAACTACATTTGTAACAATCTTCAGCCAGAAGGGTGAAGTAGATGATCAATGTTGACCTCCTTCAGTGGACTCCAGCATCACAGACCCCAATCTTCAGACAATTTAATTCACTCCACACAATGTCAAGAATTGGCTGGAAACATTGAGGACTCTGATTTTACTTTAGCGGTTATGACATCTCTCGTGAACGTGTTCCATTCCAGCAAGAACACTGCCCTCTACCAACAATGTTATAAATGGCCCAATTATGTCTTGTATACAAAAAGCAGGGCACTTGCATTACAGCCAGTCACTGACCCATCGGTGTACGGTGTACCACGTAAATGTAAAGGAAGTTTCAGCAATAATGTGATCAATCAGCAACAACCAGCTCAGATGCTTCCAGTTCGTGTCCCGTCAGGCTCACACGTCTCCTGACCCCATTGCAAGATTAGTTCAACAGAATGGAATTCCAAAGGAGTACTGAGACTAATTCCTCTTCATATGAAGGCTCCATTAAAGAGTCATGATTTGGAAATGCCAGATGAAGGACCGTCGCTCCGAAAGCTAGTGTGCTTCCAATTAAACCTGATGAACCTTAACCTGGTGTTGTGTGATTTTTAACCATTGAAGAGTGCGTGACAATAGGAGACCGACTAAAATGAAAGTTAGTCAGAACTTTTAGAATGTACTCTTCTGTTTAGAAGCATCGCGACCAAAATATCTGGTTATTGTCAGTTCAGTAATTCGAACTCCAGGAGAGCTCTGCAGCCATTCCTCAGGACAATACGTGTCTGAGACTCTAGATGTTTCAATTACCCTTTCTCCGTGATGAGGTCAGAGTGTGAATGTTCACTGATTATGCCATTCCTAAACAGACCACCTTTAATGTAACAAAACCTGGAAAACATTCAGGTTTAGTCTGAGAAATTGCAAGTAATATTCCGGCCACAAAAATATTAGACAAATAAGATGACAAACAATGAAACCACCGTCTTTGATTTTCAATCCCATTTCTACCACTGCGCTCCTAATACGGTGTTTATCAGCATCCTGGGTTCTATATTTGACAGGAACTTGCATGGACTAGCCACATTAAAAAAATGTCTTCAAGAGGATATCAGAGGGCAGGAAGTGTGCAGTGCATAGCTTACATCCTAACTCCCAAAATCCTATGATGGATTACATCTCAGTACTAACCCTGGACAAAACCAGCCAATGTAATGGCTATCACTTCCCTGATCCTCCATCCCCTCCCCCACTGATGCTCAGCACTCGCAATATGTAACATCTACAAGATTCACTGCACGAAGAATGATGCGACAGCACCTTACAAACCGACAGCTATCTGGAAGAACAAAGGCAACAGGTACTTTGTAAAACCAACTGTCTGAAAGCTTGCTCTTTGATACGGTCAGATGAAATGAGACTCACACAAGAGTTTGCAATTCTCAACTGGTCAGTCCCGAAAAGCAGTCCAAATGCGGCAAGATTTGGACATCAGCCGGGCTTGGGCTGGATTGTTTAGATCAGAGCAGTGCTGGAAAAGCACAGCAGGTCAGGCAGCATCTGAGGAGGAGGAAATTCGACGTTCCGGGCAAAATCCATTCATCAGGAACATTCATGCTGAAGGGCTTTTGCGCGAAACTTCGATTTCGCGCCTGCAGCCTGACCTTCTGTGCTTTTCCAGCACCCCTCTGACCTAAACTCTGGTTCAGAGCATCTGCAGTCCTCACTTTTACTTTGGACTGAGAAGTGGCAAGAATCAATCGTGCGACACAAGTGTCAGACAATGACCATCATATAACATCTAACCATTGCTATTCAACATCGAAAGACATTGCCATTGCTGAATCCATTGTCACTAACATGTTCAGGTTTATCCAAACAATACAGCTGGTATGTTGAGAACTTCAGAACAGATGTTAGGAATCCTACAGTTCGTAACTTTTCTCCTGTCTTACTAAAGCCTGTCCATTATCTCCGAGATACACGTCAGCAACATTATGGAACAAAATCCACTTGTGTGAATGAGTACAATTTCAACAGTACTCAAACATTTTGACACTCTCCATCATGTGTGTATGCTATGGCACTCCCTAGAGAGCACCTTCCGCACTCATTGCCATTGCCATCTGGTTGAAAAAGGACAATATTTCGAGAATAGTGATCTCAATTCATTTGTTTCAAACGTAAGTATTACAAAGGACAAAGCTGTAATAAGACTTGGAGTTTAAGAATGACCCAGAACTATTTTATTAAGCGAGAAGAGATTTCATTCAGTTGAACAGGAAACAATAATGAAACGATAAATCAGAATCAGAGCAGTCGGAGATATTCTGAGGGCAGATTGAAGTGGCTCAGTGGAAACATGTTACCAAACGTAAAACAGATCACACTATCAAATCCATCCTAAAGGCGAAACTGGAGAAACTTGGTTTGTTTTTACTTCGTCATCAGTGGCTGCGCAGTTTACTGATAGACATGTAAAAACTCATCAGAGGCATGCAAAAGAATACTTCGAGGCTTTATCCGAGACTAGATATATCATTACTTGCGGCCATATGTTCTTGGTAAAAAAAAGGGCATAGTTTGATGGAAGTTTCACAGGAAAATCTTTTCTTTTTTCTTTTCCAGACAGCATGTGAAAGTACACTGGAGTACACTGGTAGATGAGAAGAGGATAAAGTAACAACTAATAAGAGATATCTTGACACAGACATGAGTAGGCGCGGAACGGACTGACATAGAACATGCCAAAGCAAAATCTTCCTTTTTAACTTTAGAAGGGCACCATCTGTCAGTGCAGGCTTGGTGAGCTTAAGGGCCTTTTCATGAGATATTCTATTCGAAGAACCAAACCTTTAGAACGGGAGTGGCGAGATGCTCATTAACTGATTACTGATGACCAACAGACAAATCAATGTCGATCCCTTGTCATCAATTTGCAGCTTCGTGTCCTTGCTTCAACAGAGGGAAACTCAATCTGGAGTATTTGAGATGAAAGTCAGAGCTGGTAACTGATAACTCCACCTCAGCCCTCCCTCTTGCAGACTTCTTTCTTGAACTTCAAAGTCTCGAGCTACACTGCACAGACAGAAGATGCATGCATTCCACACCCATCAATGCTGGCATCTGTTATATGCCAGCCTCACCCATACCATCGCAGCACATCTCCGACCTACTGACAGTCCAGTTCTGCGCATCAATGCTGAATCTCTGAGTGCACTGACAACTCTTATTGCAACGCTGCTGTAACGACACTGTTTTCAGGGACACACACTCAACTCATCGACTGCACCTCTTGGCTGCTCACTGGATATTTGTGCACCGACACTTTGAACTGAAATGAAGGCTCACAAAATCATTATCCTACATTACACTGCCATTAGTCGTTGTTGTGGTTCTGTTCGCTGAGCTGGGAATTTGTGTTGCAGACGTTTCGTCACCTGTAAACGTGACATCCTAGTGCTTGGTAGCCTCCTGTGAAGCGCTTCTGTGATGCTTCTTCTGACATTTATAATGATTTGTCTCTGCCGCTTCCGGTCGTCAATTCCAGCTGTGCACTGCAGTGGCCGGTATATTGGGTCCAGGTCGATGTGGTTGTAGATAGATTCTGTGGATGAGTGCCATATCTATAGAAATTCCCTGGCTGTTCTCTGTTTGGCTTGTCCTATAATAGTAGGGTTGTCCCAGTCGAACTCATGTTGCTTGTCATATGCTTGTGCGGCTACTAAGGATCCTTCGTAGCTGGTCGTGTCGTTTCGTGGCTAGTTGGTGTTCATGGATACCGATCGTTAACTGTCTTCCTGTTTGTCCTATGTAGTGTTTTGTGCAGTCCTTGCATGAGATTTTGTACACTACGTTGGTTTTGCTTATGGTGGGTAGCGGGTCCTTTGTCCTGGTGAATTGTTGTCTGAAAGTGGCATGTTGGTTTGTTTGCTTTCGTAGTTCAGCAACCACCCCCACACACACAAAAGAAGTTGCATCAAGACAATTTTCAAAATGGCCACAACACAATGCAGCACACCAGAACTTCAAACAGAGGAAGAAGAACACCTCTACAATGTATTCACCAAAAACGGATACCCCGTCAATTTCATCAACTGATGCCTAAGGGAAAGACAACGGAATGAGGACATGCCACAACCCAGAGGACTAGCCAAGTTACTATACATCAAGAATATTTCAGACTACTACGACCACTAGGACTCATAACAGCACAAAAACCAACAGCCAGTCTCAGACAACAATTCAAGACAAACTAATATAAACGCCGGAGGAAACGCTTCACAGGTGGCTCCCAAGCACTGAGGATGTCACCTAGATAGGGAACGAAACATCTGCAACACAAATTCCCAGCTCGGCAAACAGAACCACAACACCGAGCACCCGAGTTACAAATCTTCTCACAAACATTGCCTTTAGTCGTTTTGACCCCTAACCAGAGCTTCCAGGTTCACACGCTGCTGTACATGCTTGTTGCTAAGCATAGCCACAAAACCAGGAAGTTTGATATCATTGCCCCAAAGGCAGTAAAGTTGTCCAGCACATGGAGTCAAGGGGAGTTTCAGATAACAGCCCGGGAGCTTGGACAGGTCAGTCAGCCTCTTGTGATTGTTACGGTTAGGTTCCTTCCCCTATTAGGGTGAAGGGCGAAATGTTGGGATGACCTATATCTCTCTTGGTTCTTTCTGCCCGATTGTGGGTTAAGGCTTCTGGAATGACAGGAGTACCAAGAGGTAACACAGGCGATGGCATTGGGGAGCACAGCTTTTGGTGCGGGTGGAGCTGATGGAAAGGTGGCGAGGTGTCCTGAATGGTCGTGTTGGCAGCACAGGCACGATGATAAGTTGTGGAGACGGGTAGAAGAGAGGTTAGAGAGAGAATGAGAGAAGGTGCTGCATTCATAGAGGGAGAGGGAAAACATGAGCCTTGGTGGGGAGGTGGATGCACGAACAGTGAGTGCGAGGACACAAAGTGCAGATGGTGTCATTTAACCTGGTAGAGTTGAGGCAGTCACAGCTGAGCATTTACCGAGAAAGCTGGCACCTCACTGAACCAGTGGTAAACGTCATAGCAAGCTGACAAGGTCTGGTGCCATGGTCTCACCTGTCAAGTTCGGAGCAAGATAATGTACATCTCCCGCACCACGCCATTCACCAGAACATCGGTGACTTGTTTACAAAGTTGGGCTAAGGTTTTACCCCACCTGCCGTGCCCAGAGCCATTTCCGATTAAGAATACAACAGTGTAATGAATTTTTAAAAGTTGGCACCTGTAACTTGGACTAGATTACAGTGTTGCTGGAAAAGCACAGCAGGTCTCACAGCACCGAGGAGCAGGAAAATCAATGTTTCTGGCAAAAGGCCTTTGTCAGGAAGGGCTGCTGCTCCTCGGATGTGGCTTGAACTGCAACGCTTTTCCAGTACCACTCTAGTCTATACTCTGATCTCTAGCATCTGCAGTCCTCAATTTCACCTGTAAAAGGGAGACTCGTCCATTCACGGTAATTCAGGCACTGGGCAGTTTTTTTGCCGAAGGGGAAAATCATATGGTTGATGTCAGGTGAGAGGAAGACCAAGAGGGTAGAGAAAGTAGTTAATGAGACAGATTGGGATGATCCCATGAGAATATGCTCTTAATCTTGTAGACAGACACCCTCCCTAAAACCCAACAGAAATAACACTTGACTAACTCACAAGATAAATCAGGCCTCTGTCGACCTGACACAAAACAGAGAGGTATTCCACACATTGTAGTGTGAAGTTTTGGGGAGTTATAAATTACGAAGTGGGGAATTATATCACATCTTTATAATGGGCTAACACAATGTACTAGGTTGTTGAAAGAATCCTGGAAAAATCCCCTGTCTTACACAGACCATCATTATCCAGTTCTCACTGGATACTGGGATGGTACCAAATAACGGGAGAACGGCTAACACCGCAAATTCAGTTATTTTGGAGCAACGGAATGACTAAATATGTCGAAACCAATAATTTTCTGACAAAGGATAAACGGTCACTGAGAAAGTCCCGACGACTGCAGGAAAGTCGGCCTGGATTTGTTGAAGAACGATCGTGTGCAATTAACCTGACTGTGTCGGTTTGAGGCAGTATCTTATAAACTGATGTGTCTTACTTGAATTTGACTGGAAATTAAAAACGAGACTTTAAAAAATACCAAATGTGGGCTGCAGGTGAGTGGAGCTAGTAACCCACAAAGATGCAAGTCAAGTCCTTTGGGGACATCAATAATAGAGAGGAATGTACAATAAATGAGACCATAGTCAGTGTAGGCCGATTCATGAAGGTAGGTGGACATGTCAATAATCTCGTTCAGACAATAAATGACATAATTTCCTCGATCAGTCAAATTGCACAAAATACGAACAGGACGTTTATGCTGAAAATGCCTAAATAATGACTCCAGTCACAGCTTGTATACTGTTGTCAGTTCTGGTCATCCGATCACATGCAAGGATAGAATTGGACTAGAGAGAGTACACAGGAGATTCGTTACTCTGTGAAAGTGAAAATGCAATTATGAGGAAAAATTGGATCAGAGGATGCTGAGAGGAGATTTGATTGGGTTGCATATATAATCGGGGCTGGGTAGAGAGGGAGGGAATATCTTGTTCCTGTTGGAAAGCTCAGTTACCAGCGGCGAATATTTAACGTAGTTCGTTGAAATATTAGAGAAATGTTGATTAAAGTTGTTATTTAAGCCAGAGTACGGATGGGATCTAGAAGTCACACATGGAAACGAAGTAGCGGCAGAAACGCTTAAACCATTTTCAAAAGATGCCGAGATCTGCACGTAAAAACCTATGGTGGCTGGGGAGTCAGAAAAATGACTTCAACGAAACATTGTATTTTGTACAACATAGACAATATTCAGAACGATCGCCTCTGTGTTGTGCTACTTTCTGAAAGTTTCATACGTTACCAATATATGTTAGGATTAATATGCAGGGATGATGGGAATGGGAAGAGTGGTACAGTGTGTAATATGATTATCATCACAATAATACTGATCTCATCCTTTAATGCACAATACCACTTCACTTGTTGGCATTTTTGTCCTTCCTGTATAAATAGTGAAAACAATTGTATACCCAATTCTCAGTCTTGGTCACACTGCAGCTACATTTCATTATGACAGATGCATCTGACATAGTTCAGAACATATAAAACTATTATTTCATTTGCCTTCTCGAAATACAGCAGGTTTCAAAGACCAGAATGGTTCCACGGTCCAGAGGAAATTAAATAGATTGAAAAGTTATATGAAGGCTGGAGGATATTACAGAGTTATGGATTGTGCTAGATACTGAAGAAGATGCCAAAGACAAGAACAGCTTTAGGTTTTGGGTGAAGTGAAAACGGAGGTAGAACATCCAGTTCAATATTTCGTCTGTAAGAGCATGTACAAGGTAAACCCTTGACGAAATCTGGCAAACATACTACCTGACAAAAATATGTTATTACTTAGCTCACTGTGTCTGTCTGCAGCAAAAATAAAATCGGGACGGTGACAGGCCAGTCAGGCATGTGAGGCCTGTAAGTGGCGCCCACACTGTGACAGAAATTCTGTTCAATGATGCAGATCAATTTCATACCAGCTGATACAAATTTCTTCTTCCCAGTAATGTTACCTCCGAAAGTGGCAGTTTGTTCTGATCTGAGCCCCTGTTGAGCGGACCATTGATCAAGAATTGATACCTGGGAGTTTTTGTTGCATGGAATCATTTCTTTTGTAAGTGTTTTCGGCCAGAGTCACGTGGAGACAGAGACACAGAATAGATAAATACACTGAGATTGAAAAGAAAACCCACTGCAATAAGCATTTATAGCTATCCACATTTATTCTGTGAAACATTCCCATGATGAGATGAGGAAGATCCCAAGATCCCACTTTCTCCTGAACATGGTCAGCGGATCTAATCTATCCTGGAACCGACCTCCAATATCCGATCAGAAAGTTGATAGACTCTTCCCCCAACCTGAACAGAATAGTCAAAACAGGTAGATGTCGCTCGGAAATGGGCCTCTGCATTTGCGTCTCATTATGATTTTTATTTTTGAAACGTACAAACCACCAGGCAAATCCTCAATTCTTTGACATTTTCATGGTTTGCGTAAAGAATTGTTGTTCCTTTGCCAGTTGTCATGGTGGTGATTATCGAGAGTGTGGTGCTGGAGAAGCACTCCAGGTCAGGGAGTATTCGAGGTGCAGAAGAATGTATGTTTGGAGCAAAAGCCCTTCATCGGGAATGATGTGGTTGTGGGTATGTTGCCAACCTCGCAAGTTGATTTCCTGACGCTTTGGCCCTTGTCTAAATGACATCTTCAGTACTTTGCAGCCTCTTCTGAAGTGCCTCTGTGCTGTACATTCTGGAAATAATTTGGCTCCATTTCTGCTGCTTCCAGTTGCCGGTACCAATTACTTGTGTAGTGGCTGATTTTGTTGGTCCAGGTCAATGTGCTTGTTGATGGAATCCGTAGCTGAGTGCCCTGACTCGAGGAGTTCTCTGGCAGTCCACTGTTTAGCGTGTGCTATGAGTGATGTGTTGTCCAGGTCGAAGTCATCTGTGCGTATATTTATTTGGTCAGCTGCTCATGGCGTGTCGAAACTAGTTGGTGTACAAGGCATGTGGATTGATAACTGTCTGCCTGTTTGTCCTATGTAGTATTTCGGGCAGTCTATTTTTTTTGGAATAATATAAATGAAGTTTGTCTTGCAAATGGTGAGAATAGGTATTTTGTTCTGATGAGTTGTTGTCTGAGCTTGGCTGTAAGTTTATCGGCTGTCATGAATCCAGGTGATCGTAGAGGTCTGGCTATCAGTTCCAAGACTTTTTTATGTAAGATAGCGTGGCAAACAGGTGGACAACTCGCAATCCACATCCACGAACACCAACTAGCCACTAAACGTCACGACTGTCTCTCCCTGGTAAGTGACATCTTCAGTACTTTGCGCACTGATGACAGGACCACAAATTCGACTGGGGCAAAATAATCTTCATAGGAAAAGCTAAACAAAGGAAAGCGAGATAATTCCTGGAAACATGGAACTAATCCACGGACTCCACCAACAAACCCATACTGCATTGAACAACCAGAACAGCCAACCAGAAGCAAAAAAGAAAGGAACCAAGTGAAATCCAACTGAGACAGCACGGAGAAATTCACAGGCGGATGCAAAACACTTAAGATGTCAGTGAAGAGCACTGGACGGGGACAAAACGTCTGCGAATCAGGTTTTTACTGGTGTCTAGCGTGGCACGATGGCTCAGTGGTAAGTACTGCTGTCTCACAGCATCAGTGACACACGTGCGTATCCAACTTCACGCGACTGCCTCTGTGGACTTTACGCTTTCTTCCTTTATCTGTGAAAGTTTCCTTCGGGATTTCCAGTTTAGTCTGATAATCCAAAGATGTACTAATAATGGTGAATTGGACATGATAAATTGTCCTTAGTGTTCCGTGATAGGTCGGTTGGACGCACTAGTCTGGGTAAATGTAGAGCTCTGGGTTGGATAATCTTCGGACTTGTTGGGACAAATGGCCTGTTTCCACACTGTAGGGATTGTAATTCCTCTGTGCCAACCATTCACTCCGCTATAAACCCACTCATTTCTACAGCCTTTCTACTTTGTAAAGTTCACCATGCTCCCGGATATGTACAAGTCCACAGTAGTTGGTTTGAGTTTTTAGAAGCTGTTAGAGGTGGAGAAGAAGCTTTCTGCTTGGAAGAAATTAAGACAGAGAGTTTTAAGAAAACAGAAGAAAAGATTATATTGGTGCTGCAGGTTGTTGATAAGAGGAGGTTATACTGAAATGTATGGGACTTCTTTCGGAGAATCTTACAGAAAGAGGGTTCTGGCAGCTGGAGATGGTCGAAGAGACTGGGAGATATGTAGATATTTATAAACATTACAGATACGTGGAGTATTTTTGTCGTGACTGGAGTTACGGTGGCATGGTAGCTCAGCGGTTGTCACTGGTGTCTCATATTACCAGGGACCCAATTTCAGTTCCAGCTCCAGACGATTGTCTGTGTAGAGTTTGCGCATTCTCCCCGGAGGATTCCACCCACAATTCAAAAGCATGTGCAGATCAATTGGCCATACTAAGTTGCCCATTGTTTAAGTATGTACAGATTACGGGCATTAGTCAAGGCCAAGTATAAGTGAGCACTTGTTGGATCAAAGTGCATACATTGGATGTGTTCTATTATTCGAGACAATGAGGGCAATAGGAAAACATTATTCATTATATGAACAGTCCGAATCAGGGAAATCATATTAATGAAGTTTTTCTGGCTGAGAGAAATAAACAGGAGCGTCAGGGGTGATTTGGTGACCTCTGTGTCGTTATTTCACTTTTAGCATCTGGCAGATGTTACAGGGATCGGGAAGGCTGATGGTGTTTCAAAAGATCGGGGTGTATTTACAATATGAATGTTGCAGAGATAATGAGCTGTGTAGCGGTAGAAGGTGGTTACAGGCTTGGGAGCTGTATAAGGGTGAAAAGGATATTGCAAGGCTGGTTAGGCATTGGATTAGGTTACACAACAAGAACAATTGTCGAGACTGGAGCAAACAAAAGACAATGGCAAAGTTGTAGGTGTTGGGGAAATTTCCATATGCGATGAAGATTATAGTGGCTGGAGAAGGCTGTGAAGTTAAGGACATTTGACAGGCCACGAGGGAGTTAGTGATGTTGGTGATGACATGTTCAAGAGAAGATTGCAATGATTGAGAAGTTTCAATGGATCGAGTAGTTACAGAGAGAATGAGAGTTGTGAGTACTTCAGAAATGTTACATAAGGAGGGAGAATTGTAAAATCTGGAGGTGATTCCAGAGAAAGGAGGTTTATATGGCTTGCATGAGTTACTGAGATAAGGAGGCCTGTATGGGCTGATGGTGATTGCAGAGAATCATAGAATCTCAGCAGGTTAGAAACAGGCCATTTGGCACAAGGGATATCCACACCGAGCCAGACCCATCTCTCCACCCTATTACTCTGCATTTACCAAATCCGCACACCCCTAAACGCGCTGAACAAATCTGCATGGCCCATTTTCCAAAACTGGAGAGACGGAGAAACCCAAGCAGACACATGGAAAATGTGCAAACTCCTCACAGATCGTCTCCCGGGGCTCGAATTGAACCCAGCTTCCTGGCACTGTGAGGCAGCCGTACTAACCAAAAAGCCACCATGCAGCAGTACAGAGATCATAATATATCGTCCAGGATCAAACTCGTTGAAGAGGCAAGATATTATTCGATTTGGAGGAGTCTCAAGGCATCAGACTGAACGATGCAAACATCTTATGACAGAAGCATGACATTTGGCCAATCATGGTTACACCAGCCCTTCAACTGAACACATTGCTGTCGAATAATCTCCTCCTCCCACGTTTTCTTACACGTTAGTTTTTGTATCAATAATCATCCAATCTCCGCTTGAATGTTTCCATTGAACATGCATCTACAGCACATCCAAGTGCATTCTGAGTACTCGCAGATCATGTTTTTCCAGGTGCAACTCCCTCTTCTGGTTTTGAACCAGCATTACTCATTCTTTTAACACGCTCTGTGTGAGGTGTGCACAGAGTATTCATGGACAGCGTGGGCTTTCGGTTTTCGTATAATCCCCGCCTGCTCTCCGATCTCTAACCGATCCTTCAGCATTATTCTTGCTTTGCAATTCGATTCTCTACCTGCCATCGATTCGATTGCTCTCCATCATCCAGGAAGCATTAGGTTTATTTATCCTGCTCTTCCCATTTGGTGGGCCATTCCTCGATTGTACCCAAGCCGCCTCCTCACTAAAAGGAGCCTATGGTTCTTTGTTTTTCTTTTCTAACCAACGGGGTGTTCCAGTGAAACTTTCCCAGCTTCATTCTTACCACATTGGAGGCCACACACAGTCAACGAACTTTTCTGACTCTCAATTTTTGCGTGCTATTCTCACTCGGAATTATTGCAAATCATTCTCCACCATTATCCTGAAATTCTAAAAGAATGGTTCCTGTGTCCCAAAACGATTCCTTACTGATACTGGATCCACTTGCTCAATCTCTTTCCTAAGCCCCAGGTGCAACAGTACATGCTGTCTTGGGCTGAACACACATTACAACAGTAAGCTCTCCTCTATGTAATCTAGTTACACCCACCCCTCATGACCTTGCACGAGCAGTATCCCAATATATACCTGGATAATCTACGTTTCTCACGGTATGAAGGTATAGACGTGTACTGGACCTTCAGAAAAGTTAAAAGAAAACAAAACTACATGACAGCACCAAGTGTTCTAAACAAGATAGACTATAACATTTTTGTTCCAGCAGCTAGAGGAGCTGGCTGCCTGGAGAGCAAAAAGCAAACTCAAATTACGCCAATCAGTTTAAATAACAAAGAAAATCCAAACTCAACTCAAGTTTGAACAAAGTATATTGACGATATTAAAAACCAATGACGCAATGCGGTGTTTTGAGGGCTCGTCCGAGAATTTAAAGGTTTGGGTGTTGGATTTGTTATTTGAACTTGTTAGAGAGAATTGAATAGATGTGGATGTTAAAAATATCCCAAGAGGTTTTAACATTTACAGATTAGTGCCCGACATCTTTAAATAAAACGTCGGTGAGTCTCTTTGATTAATTTTCTTGAATTTTGGCTGATTAAATTACAATTGAGAGAAGTGGTAATTACAATTGTGAAAGAGAGTGAGGAATTTGAAGGTGATTCTCAAACGTGCCAAGAAATTTTAGAAGGAAAGAAATATACCATACTTTTAGAATGAGAAACGAGGTTAGGTTTGGGTTTAACGAAGGACAAAGGGAAAGCTGTAATTGAAAGGGCATTACTCGAACTTCGACGTAAGTCAGAGAAACAAAAAAGCGCAGTAGGGTCGAAAAACGTAAATTGAAATTGAGGGAAAAATGTAGTTAGCAAATAAACAAACGGAGAAAGTGGAAAGAGAAACAGAGAGAGGAAAGAGAAAGGGAGAGAGAAACAGAAAGAGAGAAAAAGAGCGAGAAAAAGGGAGAGAGAACGTTCTTAACTGAGCAAAGTGGGACAGATGAAAGGAAGAAAGAAGGAAAGAAAATGTTGTTTGCTGAGCAACAAGATGAAGAATTTGTACTGAGAAATTTCGACTCAGTCAGCCAAGTTAATTTAATAGGATTTCGATTCAAAGAGAAGGTAGCAATGTACACAGATGTGTTAAAACTCTGCTACATTCTATGAAGTACATGTTGAAGTCTTATTATTTCATTTAAAACAAAACGACTCAGCAGATGGAGTGTTCCAAGGATTTATGGGTAATGCCATTTCAAACTGAAATTATACGCAGAACAAGTAAGTTATTTGTCACGCTGTCAGATCAGGGATCAAGACATTATCGAGAAGGTAAACAGGTTATTTTAAGCGCTTATGAATTAATCGCAGAAACATATATACAGCGATTCAGAAACATAAAGAAGGAACCAGGTCAGATTTATGTTGATTTCGAAAAAAATAAACGTAATTATTTTGATGGATGTATCGTGCTCAGAACCAGAAAAGTCCTTTGAGGATCGACGAGAGATTATTCTTCGGGTCAAGTATAAAAAAAAAGTTCTAGATTTGTTTACCACGGAAGAAGAAAGAAGGCCAAGAGAATGGAAGGAGGTGAAAGGCCTCAGGTGTTTTCCTTTGATAAAGTGGGTCACCAAAGGTCACAGCGCTAATCGTTGAAGAAAGGCACTGTGGGAAGAGATGTGGTCAGATAAGCTAAGCCAGTGGCATTAATGAACGTAGTAAAGAAGACCTCGAGAGCAGGCGAGGGGCTGCAGAATAGTGCACAGCCTCGGCAGGTGCCAGGAATGGAGCTAGTACCTGATCGCTCCAAGAATCGGGGGAGAAGGAGGAGGATTTATAATTATGAGAGATATAGGATCTAACAATCACTGATATTAGTTGATGAGTGATTGTGCACTCTTCCCGATCTGTCAATCGAGATTGCAGTAATTTGTGGGATAGAATAAACCCCATAAATTAATCGTTTCCAATGGAAGACCATGTTTCAGTGCCAGATTAAGATTGGGCAAGTTACAGTGGCAGTCATTGACAGGCTATCAATTCCAGGAGATAAAAACAAGGACTACAGATGCTGGAAACCAAAGTCTAAGTTAGAGTGGAGCTGGAAAATAAAAGGTCAGGCAGCTTCCAAGAAGCAGGAAAACCGACGTTTCGGGCAAACGCCCTTCATCAGGAATAGAGGCAGGTAAATCTCTCCATTCTGCAGGCACCCTGCCTCTGTTCCTGATGATGGGATTTTGCCCGAAACGTCGATTTTCCTGCTTCTCAGAAGCTGCCTGACCTGGTTTGCTTTTCCAGCACCACTCTAATCTATCAATTCCAGGAATTAGGTTTGTCCATGGGAATGATTTGGCAGAAACCAAAGTGGCAGTAAAACCCCTTGCTGTGGATCAGCACAAGGAAGACCAAGAAACTGATGTGTTAAACCAGAAATATTTGCACAGGCTGTGTGGTGACCAGAACAATATCATAAGTACGAGCAAAAAGTAAAGAACAAGCTGACGGAGTTGAGGTACAATTAACGGATACCCTGTTTGACGTCATGATGCCAGAAGAGCTTCAATAGGCAGCGGGTCAAACACAAGTGTGTATTCCTGAAAGGATAAGCGTTTTGCAACAGAAAGACAAGACGATAAAAGTTACATCTGTGGATGAGTACTCCAAAAAGGAGGCAGAGAATATTCTGGAGGGTTATTATCTGAAAGATTGAAACCTAAGATGGAAATGGAGACCACCACAGGCTAGTGCAGAGGAGAAATGGGCCAAAGTGTACGAGGTTGGTTGCCAGTATAATACAGACAGGAAGTGCTAGGGGTAGCATATTACCTAAGTGTTGGAGGTCACATGGAGGTAGGAAAGACTCAGGCTAAGGTACGAAAGCACTTCTGTTGGCCAAGAAAGCACAAGGATGTGGTTAGCTTTTGCTGAACGCGTCATGCATGCCAAACGGTAATTAGGCCACAGGATGTAACAAAACCAGCACCTTTGTGGCCAATTACTGCAATCGGAGCACCTTTCACACAGCTTGTGATTGTGTAGGTCCCCTTCTGAGAATTAAACGTGGAACAAATACTTGTTAACCACAATGGATGTGGCTACCAGTTTTCACAGGCAAAGCCGCCAAAACTGAGTATCGAAACAAAAGCGGAGGTAGACAAATTTTAGATTTCGTCACACGGTATGGGCGACTGAGAGAGAGTCATTCGGAATGAGGGTAAACTTTTACTGAGGAGACCGTTACCGGGGTTATGGATAGCTTATGTATACAACACTTGAAATCCAGTGCATATGATTCTGAATCCCAGGGAGCTTAAGAAAGGTGACATCAGACCTTGTATATCATATTGAGAAGATTCTGTTAGGATTACCTGAATGATTGGAATAAAGATATTCCATTCGTATTGTTTGCCGTTAGAGATGTATCAATCGAATCTACTCAGTTCCCTCCCTTTGAGGTAATATTCGAGCATGAAGTGAGACTTTCTTTGAAATTAATGATAGAAAAATTGGCAGATCGAAAGTCGGATATCTCGCACTTCGATTATGTATTGGAGGTGAGGGAGAGCTTAAATCGAGTAGGTGAGTTAGGTAAAGAGCACCTAAAGTGGCCACAGTGTTGGATGTAGCTGCCGGCTGATGAAAGCTCTGTGATTCGGACGTTTTCCCGAAGGGATGACGTGTTAGTATTATAGATCCCTTCAAAGTCAGGTTGAGTAGTCCCTACCAAATTTAGAAGAAGTTCAGTCAGGCGAACTATCTCGTACTTCTGCTGGGTACGGATCAGTATGGTATCAATAAGGTATCGAGTAAAGTATGTGAACATATTGAAACTATGCTGTATAGGAAAAGAAAGATCTGGTGACACACGTGTTAGTTACTACCTCACAATGTGAGGATTCAAAACCAGATGACGTGAATTTTGATCTTTCTCAAACTGGAACCCGCATTCCCACCTAGTATTGCGTCATCAACTAACAAGGAAACATTTGAATGTTGGATGTGGTTTAATTGTTGTCCATTTACCAGAGAATGTTACAGGTAGAGGGAGGGTATGTCTACTGCCAAGTATTGCAACAATAGGTCGCGGTCAAGGTATTGGAGTATGTGACAAGGATAGGGAGGGGTGCAGGGCTGAAAGAGGTTTATGTGATCGGCAGGAGTATGGATGATGGAATATTTTACTGGGATACGGAGGGTTGTGGAAGCAGGAGTCTGTTTTCCAGATAAGGAGAGTTGTCGAGGCTGGACATGGTTAAAGAAATAGGGAGTGTGCAGGGGCTGGACGGGTCTAAAGGAATACAGATTCGAGATTGGTCCTGAAAAAAATGTTACAGGGATAGGGAGGAGTGCAGTATCTGGAGGAGATACCAGGGTTAGGGAAGGACGTAGGTTCTGGAGACTCTTAACGGGACAGGTCTTCAGAGTAGTTTCTGGAAAATGTTACAGGGATATGAAGGGGTGTAGGTGGTGTAGCATGTTACAGAAAAGCGAAGAGGTGTAGGTGCTGGAGAATCTTACCCAGATAACGATGTCTTTTAGACTGGACAGTGTTATAGCGATAAAGGGTGGACAGGTTTAATAAGGACATTTTAAACTGATAGAGAGTGGAGATGATCTTTGAGACTTTTAGGGGATAGGAATGAGTGCAGGAGTTGGAGGACGTATCGGGGTAGGAAAAGCTGTAGGCTCTGGAGAAAGTTATAGAGATAACGAAGGGTAAAATTTCTGGAGGAAAATACAGTGGTAGGGAGTGCTGTCGTTGCTGGAGAATGTTACGAGTATCACAATTGGGTGTAGGTGAGGGAAAATGTTTCAGAGAGAGAGGAGTTAAGCTGCTGGATAATATTTCAGGGATATTGAGTCTGTGTAGGTACTAGAAAATGTTACAGCGAAAGGGAGTGTGTGTAGGTGCTGTCGAATGTTGCACGGATATGAAAGGGTATAGAGGCTTAGGAATACCGACAGGGATTGGGAGTCAGTGCTGCAGCGATATGAAGGGATGTCGGTGCTGGAGAATAACAAAGGGGTGAGGAGTGGTTGTCAGTGTTGGGGATTGTTGCAGGGATAGCGTGCGTGTGTCATTGCTGGAGAATGATATAAGGACAGAGAGTGGGTGCAGTTGCTAAAGAATTCTATACGAATGCAGAGGGTTGTCGGTGGTGGTAAACTTTACAGTGTTAGGGAGGGATGGAGATCCTGGAGAATGTCACAGAGAAAGTGAGTGTAGTTGGTTTTGGGAAATATTCTGGGAAGAGGGAATGGGTGCAAATGCTGGAAAATATTACAAGAAGAAGGAGGGTGTCGATGATGCAGAAAGGTACAGGGATAGAGCGTGTATGTAGGTGCTGAAGAATTGTATAGCAATAGGGAGTGTCAGTAGGTGCAGCAGAATTTTACAGCAATAGTGTTACAGCAATAGTGAGTGGGCATAGCTTCTCGATACTGTTACAAGGATAGGAAGGCGTGTAGATGCTAGGGAATAACGACAGGGATGGGAAGTGGGTGTCAGTGCTGGAAAATGTTGCTGGGACAGGGTGTGAGTGTCGGTGCTATAGAATCTTGCAGGGATAGAGAGTGGGTGCCGGTGCTGGAGAACACTATAGTGATTCAGAGGCTTTAGGTGCTGGGGAATGTTACAGGGATAGGGAGCGTTGGAGGTTCGGAAGAATGTCCCAGAGAAAGTGATGAGTGTATGTTTTCGGGAATGATATAGGAATCGGGAGTGGGTGTAGATGCTGGAAAATGTTACAGGGATAGGTAGGGCAGAAGTGCTGCAGAAATGTTTAGGGAAAGGGAGGTATGTGGAAGCTGGAGAATGTTACTGGATAGAGAGTTGTGCAGATGTTATAGTAGGTTATAGGTGTAGGGAAGCATATAGGGGCTGGAGAATATTATAGGTGGAGGGAAGAGCTGTCAAATATTACAGGCATCCTCAACGGAGTAGGTTGTGGAGAATGTAACAGGGAAAGAGAGTGTTTATGCAGGCGATGGAGAATATGACAGTGACAGAGAGCAGAGCCGATGGTACAGATGGATACAGGCATGAGGAATTCTGTTGGCACTGGTGAATGTTACTTGAATAGACAGTTTGTATCGGGGCAACAGAATGTTACTTGGATAGCGCGTGTGTAGGGTCTGGCGAATGTTACAGGAATCGGGAATGGGTGCAAGTACTGGGGAATGTAACAGAGATAGGGAGGTAAGCAGGTGCTGGAGGCAGCTGCAGGGATATTGAGGGTGAGGGTGTCAGAGTGTGTTATAGGTGCAAGGAAGGAATTAGGCGCTGGAGAACTTTGCAGGTATGGAGAGGGGTGTAGCCGCTTTAGAATGTCACGGGATAGGGAGTAGGTGAAGCGACTGGAGAATGTTACAGGGATAGGGAGCGGTATAGATGCTGGAGAAAGTCACAAGGATAGGAAGTGTGTGTAGGTCCTGGAGCATATACCGGAATAGGCAGTGGTTGTAAATGTTGGAGAAAACCACAGGGATACAGACGACTGCAGTTGCTGGAGAATGGTTTAGGGATTGGGTATAGGTACTGGAGAATGTTATAGGGATAAGCAGAGATATAGTTTCCAGGGAATGGTAAAGCGGTATGGAGGTCTGCAGGTGCTGGGCAATGTTAAACGGATAGGGAGGGGTGTAGGCCCTGGCGAATGCTTCATGACTAGCGAGTGGGTGGAGGGCTCTGAGATGTTCCGTAGATTGTGAGTGATGAGTGCCCTGGTGAATGTGGCAGGGATCAGGAGTGGTGCAGGTGCTGTCGAATGTTACAGGGCTAGGGTGAGGCTGCAGGGGTCAGAGAAGCTTACATGGATGGGGAGTGGATGTAGGTGCTGGAGAATGTTACAGAGATCGGGAGTGGTATAGGTTCCAGAAAATGGTAAAGTTGTAAGGAAGGCTGTCGGTGCTCGGCATTGGTAAATGATGGGGAGGAGCGTCGGTCCTGGCGAATGGTACATGAATAGTGATTGTCTGATTAGATTAGATTAGATTACTTACAGTATGGAAGCAGGCCCTTCGGCCCAACAAGTCCACACCGCCCCGTCGAAGCGTAACTCACCCATACCCCTGCATTTACCCCTTACCTAACACTATGGACAATTTAGCATGGCCAATTCACCTGACCCGCACATCTTTGGACTGTGGGAGGAAACCGGAGCACCCGGAGGAAACCCACGCAGACACGGGGAGAACGTGCAAACTCCACACAGTCAGTCGCCTGAGGCGGGAATTGAACCCGGGTCTCTGGCGCTGTGAGGCAGCAGTGCTAACCACTGTGCCACCGTGCCGCCCACTGAGATGTTACATAAGTTGGGAGTGGTGAGGATCTTGTTGAATGTGACAGCGATCAGGAGGGGTGTAGATGCCAGAGATTGTTACGAAGATAGCGAGTAGATGAAGGTGCTGGACAATTTTACAGGATGATGTTGTAGTCGTACTGGTTGGAGATTTTACAGGGGGAGGAAGGGGGTTAGTTTCTCGAGGATGTTACGCGGAGAGGCATTGGTTGTCGGTGCTGGGGTATGTGTGTGGAGATGTTAGAGTGATATGGAAAAGGGTGGGCCCTGAGGGAATGATACGCGGATATGGAGCGGTGCAGGTGCTGGAGAGTTTTACAGGGCAAATAAAGATGTCCAGATACTGGTGAATGTTACAGTAATAGGGAGTGATGTATGTGCTGAAGAATGTTATTTAGGCAGTGAGGTGTGTAGATGCTGCAGTGTGTTACTGAGATAGCAACGTGTGTAGGTGCTGGAAAAGGGTGCAGGGATAGAGTGGGACAGTTAATGAAGAAGTTTACAGGGATCGGGTGGGTGTAGGTGTTGGAGAATGTTTCAGTGACGGAGAGTAGTTGAAGGAGCTGGAAAATGTTAACGCAATAAGAAGTAGGTGTATAGTTTGGAGGTCTTACAGGAACAGGGAGTGGTGCAGGTGTTGAAGACGTTTACAGGGAGCGGAAGGGGAGGAGGACCAGGAGAACGTGATCAGAATAGGGAGGTCTGTTGATACTGGAAAATGTTACAGTGGTTGTGAGGGGTGTTAGTGGTGAATAATGTTACAGGGACAGGGTGTTGAACTGCAGGGACAGGAACAGCGATTGAGTCACAGAGTCATGGAGATGGACAGCATGGATACAGACCCTTCGGTCCAATCCGCCCATTCCGACCAGATATCCCAACCCAATCTTGTCCCACCTGCCAGAATCCTGCCTATATCCCTCCAAACCCTTCCTATTCACATACCCATCCAAATGCCTTTTAAATGTTGCAATCGTACCAGCGTCCACCACTTCCTCTGGCAGCTCATTCCATACACGTACCACCTTCTGTGTGAAACTCTCTTTTATATACTTCCCCCTCACCCAAATGCTATGCCCTCTAGTTCGGGACTCCAGGGAAAATACTTTGTGTATTTATCCTATCCATGCCCCTCATGATTTTGTGAAACTCTATCAGGTCACCCCTCAACCCCCGACGCTCTAAGGAAAACAGCCCTATCCTGTTCAATCCCTCTCTATAGCTGAAATCCTCCAACCCTGGCAACAACCTTCTAAATCTTTTCTGAACCCTTTTAAGTTTCACAACATATTTCTGATGTTAAGGAGAACAGAATTGCATGCAATATTCCAACAGTGGCCTAACCAATGTCCTGTAGAGCCGCAACATGACCACCTAACTCCTGGAATCAGCACTCTGTCCAATAAAAGAAAGCCTACCAAACGCCTTCTTCATTATCCTATCTCCCTGCGACTCCACTTTCAAGGAGCTAAGAACACACACTCCAAGGTCGCTTTGTTCAGTAACATTCCCTCCGACCTTACTATTAAGTGTATAAGTCCTGCTAACATTTCCTTTCACAAAATGCAGCACCTCGCATTTGCCTGAATTAAATTCCATCTGCCACTTCTCAGCCCATTGGCCCATCTGGTCAACATCCTGTTGTAACCTGAGGTAACTTTCTTCGCTGTCCACGACACCTCCAAGTTTTGTGTCATCTGCAAACTCACTAACTTCCTCTTCTGCTTGCATCCAAATTATTTATGGTAATGACAAGTGGTAGGACCGAGAAACGATCCTTGCGGCACTCCATTGGTCACATGTCTCCAGTCTGATAAACAAGCGCCCACTACCACCTTCTCTCTTCTATCTTTGACCCAGTTATGTATCCAAGTGGCTATTCCTCCCTGTATTCCGTGAGATCTAACCTTGCTAACCAGTCTCCAGGAGGAACATTTTCGAACGCCTTGCTGAAGTCCATCTCGATCACATCTACCACTCTGACCCCATCAATCTCTTTATTACTTCTACAAAATGTTAAATCAAGTTTGTTAGACATGATTCCTCAAGCTCAAAGCCATGTTGACTATCCCTAATCAGTCCTTGCCTTTCCAAATACATGTACATCTTGTCCCTCAGGATTCTTGCCCACCAACGACGTTAGGTTCACTGGTCTCTCGTTCTCTGGATTATCCTTACCACACTTCTTAAACAGTGACACCACGTTAGCCAACCTCACGCCTTCCGGCACCTCACCTGTGACTATTGATGATACACATATCACAGCAAGAGACCCTGCAATGACTTGTCTACCTTCCCACAGGGTTCTCGTGTACACCTGATCTTGACCTGGGGATTTATCGACCGTTTTGCGATTCAAGACATACAGTACTCCCTCCTCTGTAATATGGACATTTTGCAAGGTGTCACTATTTATTTTCCTACATTGTGGATCATCCCTATCCTTTCCCAACATAAATGCTGAAGCAATGTACTCGTTTAGTATCTCCCCCATTTTCTGAGGCTATGCACAATGGCCGCCTTGCTGATCTTTGAGGGGCTCTATTCTCTCCCTAGTTATCCTTTTGTCCTTAATATATCTGTAAAATACCTTTGAATACTCCTTATATCTATTTGCCAAAGCTAAGTCATGTATCCTTTTCGCCCTCCTGATTTCCCTCTTAAGCATACCCCTCCTGTGTTTAAACTCTTCTAAGGATTCACTTGATCTATCCTGTCTAAACCTTACATATACTTCCGCCTTTTTCTGAACCAAACAATCAATTTCTTTAGTTATCCAGCATTCCTTATACCTACCAACCTTTCCTTTCACCGTAACAGGAATCTACTTTCTCAGTATTCTCGTTATCTCGTTCCTGACGGCTTCCCATTTTCCAGCCATCCCTTGAATGTATTTTCAGGAATATCCTCCCACAGCACAGCTGTAATGTGATCTCTTTTCAAAAACACCTCTGCGCTTCCTCACTTGCATCATCTTCGATCCTTCCTGCAGCATTTGTATCCTGGAACATTAAGCTGCAAGTCTTGCTCATTCCTGAGCTATGTTTGTGTAATTGCGGTGATATCCCAGTCCCATACTCGTAACCATACCCTGAGTTCATCTGCCTTCCCCTTTAGGTCCCTTGCATTGACATAAATGTAATTTAATTTATTCGTCTTAACTTATCACTGCCTGCCCTGACTCTTTGATTCGATTCTGTTCTCAACAGTCTCAGATTGATCTCTTTCCTCACTATCTCCCTGGATCCACCCTCACCCCCCACCCCCCCACCCCCATCCTTACTAGTTTGAATCCTCCCGATCAGGTCTCGCGAATTTCCCTGACAGTATATTAGACGTCTTCCAATTTAGGAGTAATCCATCCTTCTTGTACAGTTCACTTCTACCCCAAAAGAGATTCCACTGACCGAATAATGTGAATCCTTCTCGCATACACCAGCTTCTCAGCCATGCATTCATTTGCTCTATCCTCCTATTCCTGTCCTCACAAGCTCGGAAGTAGGTACAGAGTAACATTGCACAGATTGGGACTGATGTCGGTTCTGGATAATTTAACAGGGAAGTCGTGGTGTGTACTTTTGGAACAATGTGACAGGGATTGGGAGTTGCTGTCGGTGATGGAAAATTTTACAGGGACATGATTTCCGTGAAAGTGCTGGACACATTTTACAGGGATAGGGATTGTGCGAAGAAGCTGGAGATGTTACAGGGATCGGATCGTGCATAGGTGCTGGTGACTGTTGGAGGGATGCGGAGGTGCTCCGGAACTGGAGAGTGTTAAAGAGATAGGGAATGCATATAAGGTATGGATGGAGAATGTTACACGAATAGGGACTGCATGGTCGTGCTGGAGAAGGTTACCAGAAAAGCGAGGGGTTTAGGGTCTGGAGAAGTTTCCGGGGATAGGGATGGTTGCAAGTGATGGAGAATGTCACAGGATAGGGAAAACGTGTAGGTTTTGCAAAATGTTACACCAATAATTAATGGAATAGTTGCCGGAGAATTTTACAGAAATAAATACGTGTGTAGCAACATGAGACGATTGAAACTATGAGGACAAGTGAAGGTGCTGTAGAATGTTACAGGGCTAGGGACTGGTATAGGCTTTGGAGAATGTTACAGGAACATGGATTTGGAGTAGTTACATGTATTGAGTATTGTGCATTTGCTGGTGAATGTTACTGGGATAGGCATGGGTATAGGTGCTGGCAAATGTCACAGTGGGTAAACGAGATGGCCAATGTTACAGGGACAAAATTTCCATGAACGTGCTGGACACATTTTACAGGGATAGGGATTGTGCGAAGAGGCTGGAGATGTTACAGTGATCGGATCGTGTATAGGTGTAGTTGTACTGGTTGGAACTTTAATGGGGTAGGGAGGCAATTAGTTGTTCGATTACATTACATGGATAAGCAGTGGGTGAAGGCCTGGTGAAGGTTACGCTAACAGAGTGTGGTGAATGTGCTGAACAATATTACTGTGATAGGGAGGAGTGTAGGTGCTTCAGAGAGTTAACAGGAATACGGAGGGATGTAGATACTCGAAAAAAGCTGCAGGGATCGAGAGTGGTGAAGGTGGTGTAGACGTGTCCAGGAACCGAGAGGGGTGTCGGTGTTGGAGCATGTTACAGTGACAGGGAGTGGGTGAACGTGCTGGACAATTTACATCAGTAATGAATGGTTACATGGTTTGGAGATCTTACTCTTATCGAGACTGGTAGAGAACTTTACAGGGATCGGGAAGGCTGGAGAAGTTGGATAAAGTGTCAGTGGATAGGGAGTAGTATTGTGGCTGGTGAAGGTGACAGGGTCAGTGAGGTGCGTAGATACTGGACAATGTTAGAGGGACAGGGATCAGTGTTGATGCTGGAGAGTGTCACAGGGATATGGGGTGGGGGTAGGTGCGGGAGAATGTTACATGGATCGTGAAAGATGTAGGTGATGCAGAATGTGACAGAGAAGTGGTGAGGTGTAGGTGCTGGACAAGGGCAAAAATATGAGGAGTTACTGGACTTGCAGGATATTGTCACAGGGACAGGGAGTGCGTAATGGTGCTGGACAACGTTACAGGAAAAGGGAGTGAACGTAAAGGATAGAAATTTTACAGGGATATGGAGGCGTGTATTTAATGGAGAAGGTTACAGTGAAACTAAGAGGTGTCGGTGCGAGAGAATGTTACGGAACAGAGAAAGAGTGTTGGATGTTCAGAATGTTACAGGGAAAGGGAGGGGTGTCGGTGCTGGATAGGGGGCACAGGGATGGGGCATAAGTGTAGGTCTTTGATAAAGTGGCAGGTTAGGGAGGGGTGAAGGTGGTGAAAATGTTGATCGGGATAGTGAGGTGTGAAGGTGTTGGACAATTTTGCGGGATAAAGGAGTTAGTGTAGGGTCTGGAGACATTACTTTTGATATGGAGGTGTGTAGGAGCTGGAGAGTCTTACAGGGTTAAAGAGGAGTACAGGTGCTGGAGGATGTTACAGGGATAGACAATGGGTGAACGTGCTGGACAATTTTACAGGAATAGGCAGTGGTTGTACGGATTGAAAGTTGGAATGAATAGGGAGGAGATAAGGTGCTGGAGAATGTTGAACGGATAGGGAAGGGTGCACGTGGAGAACAGTATAGGGAGCGGAGTAGGTGCTGCAGAATATTACACCGGTAGGGAAGTGTGTGATGTAGGTGGTGGGGATCGGGAGATGTGTTGGTGTTGTAGATTGTGACGGATAGGGAGAGATGGAGGTGCTGGCGATTGTTACAGTGATAGTGAGGGAGATTGTTCTGGAGAATACTACAGGGATATGGAGCGTTTTTGGTGCTGTGGAATGTCACATGGAAAGGAAAAGGTGGTGGCGCTGGGGAATTTTACAGCAACAGTGAGTGGGTGAAGCTCCTGGAGAATATTACAGGGAAATGGATCGGTTGAGGTGCTGGAGAAAGTTTCACAAATAGGGGGTGGGGTGTGACGGAGCTGAACAGGATTGCAGGCATAGGGAGTGGCTGCATGTGCTGCAGAATGTCACAGACACGGCAGCGTGTTTGGATGCGAGAGAATGTTGTCGGGATTGGTAATGTGCGCAGTTGCTGGAGAACGTTATAGGGATAAGGAGTGGGTGAATGTTCTTGAGAATGTTTTAGGAATATGGAGTGCGTGTAGGTACGGAGAATATTACAGCAATAGGCAGCAGTGTAGTTGCTGGAGAATGTCACAAGAATATGGAGTAGTGAACGTGCTGTGCAATGTTACAAAGATAGTGAGAGATTTAGTTGCGGTAGAGTTTTGTGGAAGACTGTGGAATGACTGTACGGTTTGGAGATGTCAAATGTTAACGGTGTGGTATAGGTGCTGCTGAAAGTTGCAGTTATCGAGGGCGTATCGATGCTGAAGAATGTTACAGGCAGGGGGTCGGTGAAGGTGTGAGACAGTGTTAAAGCAATCGGCAGTAGTTGTACAGTTTGCTGATCTTACAGGCATAGTGGGTGGTGCAGTTTGGCTAGTTGTTTACAGGGATAAGTGTGGATTACGTGTTGGAGAACACAACCGGAATAAGGTGAGGTAGCGGGGCTGACGAATGTTCCTGTTATAACAAGGAGTAGAGGTGATGGAGAATGCAACAGGGATATGGAGAGATGAAGTCGCTGAATAATGTTACATGGATAAGGAGAGATGAAGCTGTTGGAGAATGTAAAAGTCATAGGAGAAGTGTGTAGGTTCTGGAGAATGGTACCGCGATAAGGTGATGTGTAGATCCTGGAAAAAGTAGCAGGGATCGGGAATGGTAGGAGGTGCAGGAGAATGTTACAGGGAAATGGAATGTATGTACATCCTGGACAATGTTACAGAGATGGGTGGCGTTGCAGTAGAAGTTGAGAGGCAGTGGGACGCATGTTGGTGCAGCAGAATGATACAGGGAGAGGCAGTGGGCGAAGGTGCGTAACAAATTAACAGGGATAGTGGGTCGCTGGAGGGGAGGGAAGTGTTGCATGAAAAGGGAGGGATGCAGGTATTGGAGAATGTTACAGGGAAATGGTTGGGTGTAAGTGCTCGAGGAGGGGCGGGATGGAGGTGCTGCAGAATGTCACAGTGAGTGGGCGAAGTGCAGGTGCTGGAGAATGTGACAGACAGAGGAAGGCTGTCGTGGCTGGGGAAGGTTACAAGGATTGGGAGAGGGTGTTGGTGCTGGAGAATGTTTCAGAGAGAGGGAGATTTGCACGTCTGAGAGAATGATCATGGATTGAGGATGGGGTTTGTAGGGGTTGGAACGAATTACAGGAATAGGAAGTGGCTGTCGGCGCTGGAGAATGTTCCAGTGATCTGTAGTGTTGTTAGATGCAGTAGAATGTTACAGGAAAATGGAGTGCATGTACCTGCCAGAGAATGTCACAGAAATATGGAGTGGGTGTCTGTGTGGTGAATATTACAGCGATAAGCAGCAGTGTAGGTGATGGAGAACAGTACAAGCATACGGTCTGGTTTAGGTGCTGCACAATGGTGCATGAGTAGGGAGACCTTTGGTGTGGCAGAATCTCGGAGTAATTTGGAGTGTGTGCCGGGTTCAATGATGGTAAATGGATACAGTGTGGTATACATGCTGGTGAATGTTACAGCTATTGACGGGGTGTAGATGGTGGACAATGTCACAGTGTCAGGGAGCAAGTTAGGGAGCTAGAGAATGTACCGCAATAGGAAGTTGTTGCACGGTTTGGAGATCTTACAGGAAAAACCGTGTGGTACAGGTGCTGGAGAAGTTATGAGGGATCGGGGAGAGTTTAGGAGTCAACGAACGTTACCGGACAAGGTGAGGTGGCGGGGCTGGAGAAGGTTACAGGGATAGTAACGGCTGGAGGTGCTGGAGAATGTCACAGGGACAGAGAACGGTGCAGGTGTCGGTGAATGATAAACGGATATCGAGAGATGTAGGTGCTCGATACTCTTACATGGATAGAGATTGGCGTAGGTGCTGGAAAATGCAGAAGGATAGGCAATGTGTTTACGTTCTGGAGAACAATACAGCGATATGCTGATGTGTAGGTGCTGGAAAACGTGACATGGATCGGGAATGGGTCTTGGTGCTTAATAATTTTACACATATAGTGAGGTTAGTTGTTGCTGGATAACATTAGAGGGATAGGGATGTTTGTTGGTGCTGCAGAATGTTCCAACAACTGGGAGAGGTTCTGAAGCTGGTGAGTCTGACCGGACGAGGGAGGATTGTCATGGCTGGAGGAGGTTACAACGATAGGGAGTGAGTGGAAGTGCTGGAGAATGTTTTTCGCATAGAGAGCCGCTCAGGTGTCAGAGAATCATCACGGATAGAGGATGAGATATGTTGGGTTGGACAGGCTGACAGGAATAGGCAGCGGATGTAGGTGCTGGTGATTGTTACCAGGATTGGAAGGGGTATAGTGCTGGAGAATGTTAGGGGAACAGGGTGTGGGTGTCGTTGCTGGGGACTGTTACATGACTAGGGCGGTGTGTATGTGCTGGAGAACATTAAAAGAATACGGACGTGTGTCGGTGCTGCAGAGTGTGGCAGGGATATTGAGTGTGTGGGTGGTGCGGCTCGAAATGCTAAAGGGATTGGGAGGGATTTGGGCCCTAGAGAATGTCACAGGGATGGGGACGGGTTTAGGATTGTAAGAATGTTACAGGGACAGGGAAGGGTGCAGGTGGTGGAGGATGTCACAGAGCAAGGGAGGGTTTTTGAACCTGGAGAATATTACAAGAATACAGAGTGGGGCAGGTGCTGGAAAACATAACCGGGATAGTGAGGTGTGTCGGTGCTGGCGACGTAAACAGCAATAAGGAGGGGTGTTCTTGCTGGAGAATGTTAAGGGGATAGGGATGCGAGTAGGTGCTGGAAGATTTTTCAGGGACAGCGAGTGCGTGTAGATGCTGGAGATTGTTATTGTGATTGAGAGTGTGCTGGGGAATGTTACATGAGTACGAAAACGTGGGCATGATTGTGAATTCCCAGGTATAGGG
The DNA here is from genome assembly GCF_037043375.1 of Chiloscyllium plagiosum. NCBI lineage: Eukaryota > Metazoa > Chordata > Chondrichthyes > Orectolobiformes > Hemiscylliidae > Chiloscyllium > Chiloscyllium plagiosum. The sequence goes on from NW_028270190.1 coordinate 19,151,652, forward strand.
AGTATGTGCCAGGGCTGAAGAAGTTTACATGAATATGGAGTGCATGTCGGAGCTAGTATATTTGGAAATACGGAGTGGGTGGATTTGCTTGACAATGTTCCAGGGCTAGCGCGGGTTGACAGATCTGGAGAATCTCACATAGATTGTGAGGGTGTACTTGCTGGACAGTTTGTAGGATAGGGCGGATGTGAAGGGGCTGGAGAATATCTCGAGATAGGCATTGGCTGTAGGTGCCGCAGAATGTTTCAGGGGTAGTGTGGACGGTAGGGGCTGGAGAAGGTCACAGCGAGTTGTGGGGGAATAGTTGTTGGAGAAGCTTACAGGACAGCGAGGACTGTCAGGACTGTAGAAAGTTACACTTTAGGGGTGGAGTGAAGTTGTTGGAGAATGTCACGGACAGTCAGTAATTATCGGGGCTGGAGAACGTTACAGAGAATGGGAGATGTGTCCATGCTGGTGCAAATCACAGGGATAGGGAGTGTGTTTTGGTGCTGGAGAATTGTACAAGGAGAGAGAGTGGGAATGTTTGCCAGAGGATGTTGCAGCGATAGACGGTGGGCCCAGGTGCAGGGCAAGGATACTTGAATAGGGTGTGGGTGTGGATGCTGGATAATGTTAAAGTAATACAGAGATTTGTAGGTACTGGAGAATGTGGGATGGATAGGGAGTGGAAGTAGCGATGGATACTGTTACAGGGACATGAAGAGAATTCGGTGCTGGAGAATGTGACAGGGAAATGTTGGGCTGTACTTGCTGGACAAGGTTGCACGGATTGGGAGTGAGGGTTGTTGCTGAAAAATGCTGCAGAGACATGGATTGTTTCAAGGTGCTGGACAAGTTACTGGGATAGGGACTTGTTGCAGTGTTCGAGATGTTACAGGGATAGCAAGGGTTTTAGGCCATGGAGAATGTTCCTGGGAAAGGGCTGGATGGACGTGCTGGAGGATGTTACGGGGAAAGGTAATGGTTGCAGTTGCTGGAGAATTTTAAAGGGTTATGAAGGAATATTGCTGCTGGTGAATGTTTCAGGGATTCTGGAGTAGTTTTAGGTGCAGGAGAATATTACAGAGGTAGGGTGCTGTGCCGGTGCTGAAGAATGTTACAGGGAAAGGGAGGGGGTAGGTACCGGTGAATATTTCAGGGATGTGGAGGGGTTAGGTGCTGGAGAATGTCGCAGGATTTTGAGGAGGTGTAGGTGCTGGAGAATGTTACAAGGATTGCGTGGGGAATACGCTTCGGGGAAGGCTACAGGGGTGTAAATGTTGGAGAAACTGACAGGGAGAGTCAGTGTGTTTGGGTGCTATAGAAGACAACAGGGCTATGTAGTGGGTGAAGGTTTTTCATAATGTTCCAGGGATCGGGACTCGAGTAGTCGCTGCAGAATGCTGCATGAATATGGATTGGTTTTAATTGCTAGAGAGTGTTACAGGTCTAGCAAGTGGATGTACGTGCTGGAGAATATGGTTAAGGTCGTGAGTTGGTGCAGGTGCTTCACAATGTGATCGGCATAGTGAGTGGCTGTGGGTGCTGGAGAACATTACAGCGATAGGCAATGGTTTCAAGTGCTGGAGACGGGTCAGGAATTAAGAGTGGTTATAGGTGCTGAAACATTTTACAGGCTAGGGAGGGATTCAGGTGCTGGAGAGTGCGGCATGAATAGAGAACGGGTGTTGGTACTCGAGAATGTTTCTGGAGGAGAGATTGGGTGTAGTTGTTGACGAATTTGACATGGGCGGAGAGCGGGTGTCGGTACTTGAGAATGTTTCAGGTACAGGGAGTGGGTGTGGGTGTTGGAAAATGTATCAGGGATATGTAGTGTGCAGGTGCTGGATATTGTGACATGGAGAGGAGTTGGTGTTCGTGCTGGAGAATGTTACAGTGATAAGGAGTGGATGTAGTTGCTCAACAACGTTACATTGAAATGTAAGAGTGTCGGTGTAAGAGAATGTAACATGGCCACGGATTGGGTGTTGGTGTGGAGGATTTTACAGGGATAGGGATTACATTAGATTAGATTAGATTACTTACAGTGTGGAAACAGGCCCTTCGGCTCAACAAGTCCACACTGACCTGCTGAAGCGCAACCCACCCATACCCCTGCATTTACCCCTTACCTAACACTACGGGCAATTTAGCATGGCCAATTTACCTGACCTGCACATCTTTGGACTGTGGGAGGAAACCGGAGCACCCGGAGGAAACCCACGCAGACACGGGGAGAACGTGCACACTCCACACAGTCAGTCACTTGAGGCGGGAATTGAACCCGGGTCTCTGGCGCTGTGAGGCAGCAGTGCTAACCACTGTGCCACAGTCCAAAGATGTGCAGGGTCAGCTGAATTGGCCATACTAAATTGCCCGTAGTGTTAGATAAGGGGTAAATGTATGGGTGGGTTTCGCTTCGGTGGGTCGGTGTGGACTTGTTGGGCCGAAGGGCCTGTTTCCACACTGTATTGTAATCTAAATCTAATCTAATGTTACACGGAATTGGAGAGTTGCAGGTTTTAGAGAATGTGACTGGAAGAGGGAGGGTGTCGTGGTTGAAGAAGGTTACAAGGATAGGGAGTGGGTGTGGGTGCTGGAGAATGTTTCAAGGATAGGGAGCGGTGTAGATGCCAGAGAATGATTATGTGTAGGATACGGGGTGCGTCGACGCTGAACAGAATAACACGCTGGAGACGGATGTGCTGTTAGCACAGGTGGTGGAGAACATTACAGGGATAGGGAGTGGGAAAATGGTTTTTCAGAATGTTACAGGAAAAGGGAGTGAGTGCAGTTGCTGGAAACGTTTGGAGAGATAGGACATGTGTGAAGGTCCTGGCAATTTGACAGGACAAGGGCGTCTGTTTTGCTGCTGGAAACGTTGTAGGAATATGGAGTGATGTCGGTGTGAGATAATGTAACAGGGATATGGAAGAGTGCAGGTGGATGAGAAGATTGCAAAGATCGGGATCGGATGCAGGGGTTTAAGATTGTTCCAGGAGTAAGGAGTGGGTTATGGTGCTTGGGAATGGTCCAAGGATTTCTAGTGGGTGCAGTTGTTGGAGAATTTTGCAGGGGTCGGGAGTTGCTTTCGGTGCTAGAGCACGGGAGAGGGACAGCTGATCATTGTGGGTGCTTGAGAATCTTACAGAAATATGGAGTGGGTGAAGGTGTTGGAGGATGCTACAGGGATAGAGAGTGTGTGTTGGTGCTAGAGAAGTTTACAAACATCGGGATTAGGTTATAGGTGCTGGAGAATGTTCCAGGAATAGTGAGTCGGCGCAGCGGTTGCAGAAGATTACAGTGACAGGGTTTGGGTGTAGGTATTGGAGAGTGTGGCAGAGATGGGGAGCTCTGAACGGGTTGGAGAATGTTACAGGAATAGTGTGAGGGTGTAGGTGCTGGGAAAATCTACAGCGATATAGAAATGTGTAGGTTCTGGAGAATGGTACGTGGATGGGGATAGGTGCTCGAGAATGCTACAGGGGTAGGTCGGAGTTGTAGGTTCTGGACAATGTAAGGGGAAGTGTGAGAGGGAGTAGAGGCTGGCGAAGCCATTGGGATATGGCGGCTTTTCGGTGTTCGAGAATTTTACAGGGATTAGGTGTATCGGTAGATGAGACGTTTACAGTGATAGACAGTTCGTGTTTGTTATTGAGAATGTTACAAGGATAGGGAGTGTGTGCAGTTACTGCAAAATGTTACAGGGATAGGGAGTTGGTCGAGGTGCTGAGGAATCTAGGAGAAAGTGAGGACTGCAGATGCTGGAGATCAGAGCTGAAAAATGTGTTGCTGCAAAAGCACAGCAGGTCATGCAGCAGCCAACGAGCAGGAGAATCGACGTTTCGGGCATAAGCCTTTCTTCAGGAATGAGGAAGGTGTGCCAAGCAGGCTAAGATAAAAGGTAGGGAGGAGAGACTTGGGGGATGGGCGTTTGGCATGCGATAGGTGGAAAGAGGTTCAGGTGAGGGTGATAGGCCGGAGAGGGGGTGGGGGCGGAGAGGTCTGGAAGAAGATTGCAAGTCAAGAAGGCGGTGCTGAGTCCGAGGGTTGGGACTGAGATAAGGTGGGGGGTGGGGAAATGAGGAAGCTGGAGAAATCTGCATTCATCCTTTTTGGTTGGAGAGTTCCAAGGCGAAAGATGAGGCGCTCTTCCTCCAGCATCCAAGGAGCAGGAGAATCAACGTTTCGGGCATAAACCCTTCTTCAGGAATGAGGAAGAACTCCTCATGTTCACAGGAATACGGAGTGGGTACAGGTGCTGAAGAATGTGACTGGAAAGGGAGTGGGTGTTGTGCTTGAGAATGTTACAAGGACAGGGAGTGGGTGTCGGGAATGCAGAATAGTACAGGGATGGGGAGTGTGTGCAAGTGCTGGAGAATCGTACTGTGATATGGTAGGGTGAAGGTGCTGCAGAATGTGACATGGATAGGGAATGGGGTCGGTGCTAGAGAATGTTACAGGAATACGGGGGTGCGAAAGGGCTGGAGAATGTTTCTGTAAGTGGGAGTGTTTGTCCGTGCTGGACATAACTACAGGAATGCAGAGCGCTGCAGGTGCTCGAGACTTTTTACAGGGAAAGGGATGATTGTAGATGCAGGAGAATTTTACAGAGACAGGGAGTTTATGCTCTGGAGAATGTTACACTGATAGGGACGGTCGTTAGTGCATGACAATAATATCAGGATAAGGGATGGGTGTAAGTGCTGGAGAATGTTACAGGTACAGGGAGCCAGTGAAGGTTCTGGACAATAGTATAAGAAAATTGGCATGGGTCTAGTGGCTGGCGTTGTTACAGGGATATGGAGGGTTTTAGGTGCTAGAGAATATTGCAGGGATTGGGAGGTGTGTAGATGCATGAGAAGGTTGGAAATATAGTTAGCCGGTGCAGGTGCTCGAGAATGTGACAGGAATAGTGAGTGGTTGTATATGCTGAAGAATGTCATATGAACAGGTAGTGGGTGTAGGTGTTGGACAGTGCGACTGTGACAGGGATTGGGTGTAGGTGGTTGAGAATATTATGAGGATAGGGCGTGTGTGCAGATGCTGGAGATGGTTGCAGTTAAAACGAGTGTGTGTGTGTGCTGGAGAATGCTACAGGAATTGTGCGGGGTATAGTTTATGGAGCATGTGGTAGGGCTAGGGGACGGTGTGGGTGCTGGAGAATGTTACAAAGATAAAGAGTGGGTGTAGTTTCTGGACAATCTTTTTCGCGATGGGGAGCGGGTGAAGGTGCTGGACAATGTTACAGGAATAAGGAGTAGGTGTAGTGGCTAAATATGTTAACGGGATAGGGAGGGATGTAGGTGATGGAAAATGGTACAGGGATGGGGATGCCGGTGTTTGAGAAAGTCACAGGAATAGGTTTTGTGTGTTAGTGCATTATAGTGCTACGAGGTATTGACTTGGTGTACGTGGTGGAGAATGTGACATGGATAGGAGTGTGTGTAGGTGCTGGAGAATGTTACAGGGTTGGGGATGGGTGTGTCGTTGAATGATTTTACTCGGATAAGCAGTCCATGCTGTTCCTGGACATCGTTGCAGGATATGAAGGGGGCCGGTGCTGGAATCGTTTTCAGGGAAAGGGAGGCTTTTCAGGGCTGGAAAAGGTTACACGGACCGTGAGAGCATTTAAGTGCTGAAGAATGTGACATACGGACGTCAAAATGCAGGAGCTAGGGAATGTATAGGGACCGGGAGTGAAGTAGCTGCAGGAGGATGTTAAACGGGTAGCGTGGGTTGTATTTGCTGGAGAATGTTCGAGGTATTGCAAATGGACTAGGTATTGCGACATTTTACATGCTTAAGGAGGGATATCGGTGAGAGAGAATGCTACAGTGACAGAGAGTGGTGTTGGTACTGGACAATATTACAAGGATAGGGAGGAGTGAGATACTGGAGAATGATAAAGCGTTGGAAGGGGTGCATGTGCTATAGAATATTCCATGGATTGTGGGATGTTGGTGCTGGAGAATGTTACCTCGAGGGGGGGTGGGGGGAGAGAAAGTGTGTAATTATTGGAAAGTTTTATAGGGATAACCTGCAGTTGCCTGAGAATGTTGCAGGGTTAGGGATTGGGTGTGGGTGCTGGAGAAGGTTACAGAGGCAGGGTGAGTGTGTAGGTGCTGGACATTGTTTGAGGGATAGGGATGGGTTTAGGTGCTGGCGAATATTAAATGGATAGGTAATATTGCAGGTGCTGAAGTAGATTACAGTGATAGGGAGGTTTGAACGGATTGGAGGAAATACAAAATGGAATTGATTGTGGAGATTCTGGCCAAAATTTAAAGATATCAGCGGGAGTGAAGTCTGGAGGAGATAATTGTGCTCTTGCGAGCTGGAGGATTTTATTGAAAGAGAAAAGCAAGGCTGGAGATCTGATAGAGTTAGGGAGGCCTGTGTATGCGAGAACAGGCTCCTGAGATTTTGTTTATTTTCAGGATATTGGGAGAGTTGCCAGAAGTGGAGGTTAAAGAGATAGGCCGGAATTTCGGGCTGGAGCTAGCCAGGTAGAGAAGGGTGTGGGGGCTGGAGGTGATGAGATAAATAAATAGTGGTGTAGAACAGGAAGTGGTAAGAGAAATAGCGAGGGGTGGGGCATGTGGAGGTGATTAGAGAGACAGTATTTGGGAGGTTAGCGACAGCTGGAGTTGGATTTAGTGGTAGGGAGGGCTTTCGGGGCTAGAGATGGTTAGAGAGTTCAGGAGAGGTGTAGCGGATGGAGGTGGTTAGAGAAATGCGAGTGGGTGTAGTGGCTGGAGGAGTTTCGACAGATCGGAAGGGGTGTAGGGAATGCAACTGTATGGAATTATAGACAGAGATGTTTATATCTAGAGATGGTGAGTGTCATAAGTAGGGGCGTGAAGCTGGAGGTGTTTAGAGAGATAGGAAAGGTTGTAGCGGCTGGAGGTTAGGCAGACTGGGATGGAAGGGCTGGAGGAGTTTAGAGAAATAAGGAGATGCGACTTGGCTGAACGTGGTTAGAGAGATAGTGATGGCTGAAGGAGCTAGAGGATGTTACAGAGTTAGGGAGGGTTTATGTGCTGGTGGTTGTTGGGCGGATAGGTTAGGCTGGAATGTATGGAGATGTTTACAGAGATAGGGAAGGGTGTAGGCGCTTAAGTAGTTTGAGAGATAGGGATGTTTTTAGGGGTTGCAGGTGGTTACAGATATAGGGAAGGGCGGAGGGGCCGGAAGTGGTGAGAGAGATTGGGAGGGGGAAAGGCCAGAATGAGGTCAGTGAGATTTGGATGTGTGAAGGGACTTGAGGTGGTTAGAGATATAGGGAGTGTGAAGGAGCTGGAGATATTCGGACAGATAGGTAGTGGTTGCAGGGTTTGGACGAGGCTGGACAATTATGGAGTAGCACAGATTCTGCACGAATTCACAACCATAGAGCAAAAAATGAGCTGCCAACAGTTAGACAGGCAGAGAAGAGTGTCATACTTGGGAGTAGGATAGAGAGATAGGGAGGGATGTAGGTGCTAGAGGAATTTAATAATTATAGATACGGTTGTAGTAACTGATATAGATTGTGGAGAGTGGACGATTTTGAGATAGAAATGGATGTAGCGGCTCGACAAGATGATAGGTAGAGAGACAGACATGTAGGTGGACAGTTTAAAAAACTGAGTTGAGTAATGACTTAATTCAAAATACAGTGTAGAAATCTGTGGAATATACACTGGAGGAACGGAATGAACGAGACCTTGTAGGGTGCAATCAAAAGACCAAAGCGTCAGTAACACACGGCACAGGGAAGGCCTCTCGGTTGACTGGAACAAAAGTAAAAAGCCTGTGGACCCTGCAAAGTCATCCTTCCTAACGCCTCGGGGCTTGGTCCAGAAATTGGAGGCCTGTCCTACAGGTCTCCTTTAAACAGTTTCTCTTCGTGCCTCTGCACTGGTTGACGATATAACGGGTAGAAAGAAAACGGTCGGGGTTGTTTCAGAGCAGCCATCCCAGCTCCAGAACAGATCTGCGGCAGTTTCCCGGGGGTAGTGTTTATGGGTGAGCCTGTGGATCCGAAATGGAAAGGTTAGGCATCATACGCCTACGGCATGACAGCGTTGTTCTCTCATTAGACATAGACGACTGGTGGTAGTTTAACTGGACAGTCATCGAGCCTCAAATAAGGAAGAGGTTGAGTAGGACAGTCGTTTACAGTCACCTCAGTCAGTAAGGGAATTTAAACAACACTGTTGGCATTAATCTGCATTGCAAACTAGCTATCCAACTGATTGAGCTAACCGAGTTACGAACTTCGCTCCTTAGTGTCGAAATTTGAATATTAATCTGTTAGGATATGTTGCAACACGGTTTTGAAACAGGTAGAACTTGAAGCAATCTTCCTCGCTCAGATAGAGGGGCATTTTCATTAAGTCCTTGCACTTAATAATAACTAGTTCTTGTGTGTGGTAACTCATCATCTCAAAACCACTTGCTGTGATTTGTGCATTGCTTTCATCATGTTGAGTCACGAAAGTAAACTGATTAGATGGGTGGACTTTTTGCTTATTGAACAATCGAAAAGTACGGACTATCCAAGAATGTCTGTCCTTCAGTAAAGATACTTTGCTGTTAAGATTAGATTAGATTCCCAAATGTGCGGAAACAGGCCCTTCCGCCCGACCAGTCCAAAGTTTGGGAGAAGATTTGTAGCTCGGTTCTGTTCGCCGAGCTGGAAATTTTTGTTGCAAACGTTTCGTCGCCTGTCTAGGTGACATCCTCAGTCAGGGGACGAAACGTTTGCAACAAAAATTTCTAGCTCGGCGAACAGAACCACAACCTACTAATCCAGACTGACCCTCTGAAGAGTAACACACCCAGACCCGTTTCCCTCTGACGAATGAAAAGTGGGCATTTTAGAAAAGATTTTTTTTTATTGTCAGAACAATTTTGAAACAAACTACATAGATATTTCCAGCTCAAGTCACACACAAGGGCATTGAGCTAGGATCATGCTGACATCTACGGAGCTGCACAATTCCACGTGGATTCTGATGTTGTTGATCTGACAGACACTGGATATGGTTTATGAAGGATTCAACGCAAAATACCACGTGCAGCAGATATCCATCACATTCATTACCTATACATTCAGGATCCGGTCTAATATGCAGAATTATTGACTTTAGGTGGCATATCGGAAAAGATAATCTTGCAGGACATGCTTGCTGTCAGATGATTCTTACGAAATTTGGACTGCGTTTGGACGAGCACCAACTCTATGCTAATCGATTAGCCAGTCTGCCCCAAACATAGCCCTGTTGTTCAGGTATGTCTCCAACTGATCTGTTGTGAATCACTGTCCAGTTCCAGTTCGGAAGCACGCCGGGCAGATTTTGGAGATTGTCAGGGTTTTGCTGGTAGTGGTGAGACCGAGGAGCACCGTATCTGATTTCAAGCATTTTTCAAAAATCATTTTCAACAGCTTTGCTGACTGCAAAATGGTGTGTTCACTGACCTGAACATGAATAAGATGTTTTCAATTGTCACTGTATTGTGCAATATTTAACGTTGTACTCTGGAAATTAATTAGTGTTTACTTCAATAATTTTAACTGAAAATTAATGCTGTTTAGTTCACTTTAAATTTGTAACAATACGTAAAAAGTGACGTGCTATATAATTCCCACAGACTAATCAAGTAAAAGTCAGACTGTGTACGTAAAACAGGATTCTGTTAAAAAGGGCTCTGTCCCAGGCAACATCACCATCCTCTCTGGTGGTTTCTGTCCCACTGACAAAGCAAAGCCAGGCAGAGACGGTCAGCTTCTTCATATATCGTCTATATAGGACTCAGCAGTGAAGCTGGATCCTGTGGTTCCTAGACTGCAGGTTATGAGGAAATCAGTAAAAGAGAATTAGATAATTGGGCTCATCATCATCATTCTACCTACTGCAACTACACCACTCAATTTAATATATCCGTAGGAATGTCCACGGGACGGACTTTGTGGGGAGGATTTGCCATCTGCACATTTGTTAGACCCTGCCAACTTGTTAATGAGCTCCTGTGTTCTGAATGGGACAAACTTCAAACAGATCGAACAATTAACGACGAGGCGTACATGAGGTGCAGTGGGCCATCGGCAGCAGCAGAATCTTACTCTGTACAACTCATTTAGACTGCAACCTCGTGGCCGACATACCTCCTACTGACCAGAAACCATCAAGCCAGGGATCCACCAGCGTTGAATGAAAAGTGCAAAACGACACCTCGGTAGCAGCACCGACCCAGAGATGAGGGGCCAACCTGGATAAACTGTTATCTTCAACTGCAAAACAGGACAACTTGCATGCTAAACAACAGAAGCAACAAGTCATGGACAGCGCTCAGTGATCCCACCATCAATCGTTCAGATCGATCTCTGCAGTCATGCCATAGTTAGTAATAAAAGATGGGATACAATGAAAGAGAACATTGGATTTGGTGGCTGCTCTCCGAAAGCGAAAACCGCAGTTTTGGGGGAGTGCAACACACCAGCGAAAAAGTAAAGATGCTGCATTTGTAATAATCTTCAGCTAGAAGCGCTGAGCAGATGATCCATTTCAGATTTCTTCAATGGGCCCCAGAATCACAAACCCAAATTTTCAGTCACATTGATTCACTCCACACACCATAGGAAATGTTTCGAAATACTGGAAACAGTGATTCAATTCAAGAGCTCGCCATATTTCCAATCACGCTGTTCCAATCCAGCAAGAACACTGACATGTACCAAACATGTGATAACTTGCCTAAGTATTTCCTGTACAGAAAAAAAATATACCGCACTTGCATTGCAGCGAGTCACTGAGGCATCAGTGTAAATGTGAAGGAAGCTGGAAATAATCATGTGATCGATCAGCGATAAAGTATTCATTGACGTTCAATTAGTGTCCCACCAAGCTCACTCAAATCCTGGCACCATTATAATCTAAGTTCAAAATAGGTAAATTCCAAAGTGGCAATGAGACTAATAACTCTGAACATCAAGGCACCATGTAACAGTGGTTAAATGGTGCCTGAGTAAAATTTTAGGAGGCTGAGTTAAATTGTACTTCATCAGTATCTTGTGGAAGTACTCTCCGGGTTGGAATACTCATCAGCCACAAAACTGATTGTTTTCAATGTGGGTATGTCGGACCCCAGAAGAAATGTGCAGCTATTTCGCAGGAAATAGAATGTCTCATGCTCAAACATCTTCAGCTGTGACCATCTCTCCAACTTAAAGTTCGACTTGGGAATGTTCACTGATTATAACATTCCTGAAATAGGCTGTATTCAATGCAATAAGACTTGGGAAATATCCAGGTTGTTTTCTGACAAATATCGAGTAATTCTCAAGCCACAAAAAGCTTTAAATAAATAATACAATAAAGAATCAAATCCTTCATCTTTGATTTTCAAAAACATTACCATCACTGATGTCTGACCGTAGTATTAATCAGTATCAGGTGTCCTATCATGATCAGAAATTGCCCTGGCATCGCCATATAAATGACACTGTCTTCAAGAGTTGATCAGTAGCCAGGAGTTCGGCAGTGAGTCGTTCAGCTGCTGACTCTCCAAAGCCTTTGATAGATTGCAACCCAGGAATAACCCAGGACATAAGCAGCAGATTTAATTGCTCTTACGTTCACGAACATAAATTCCCTCTGTGGTAGCAGTGCACACGATCTACAATATTCACTGCACCAGCACCTTGTAAACCCACTGCCATCCTGGAGAAAAAGGCAGCAGGCACTTTGCAAAAATAGCTATCTGCAAGCTCGTTCCTTCAGTCATTCAGATAAACATACGTTTTCTCATGAGTTTATGTTTTTCAATTCCTCAGATCACAAAATCAGTCAAATGCAGCAAGACTTGGACAACAGTCAGGCCTGGGCTAACAAGTGACAAGTAAAATTTGTGCCACTCAAATATTAGACAATGACTACCATAAAACATCTCATCTTCGCCATTCACTATCCAAAGATTTTGCCACTTTTGAGTCCATTGACACCAGCACACGCAGGTTTATCCAAGATGAAACAACTGCGATAGGAAGAACATCAGATCAGAAGATATGAATCCTGCATCTGGTAACTTTTGTCCTGTCGTGCTAAACTCTGCACATTATCTCCGAGGATCAAGTCAGGAATATGGTGGAATAATCTCCACTTGTCTGAATGAGTTCAGCTTCAACAGTACTCAAACAATTTGAACGATAAATGACGATGCAGCCGACTTGAATGATACCTATCCACAATCACTCCCTCCCTCCACTACCGTCACTCAGCAACAGGTGTGAATGCCATGGCATTCCTTCGGCAGTACGTTCCACGCTCATTGCCATTGCCATCTGGAAGGTAAAGGACAGTATTTAGGGAATATTAATCAATTTAATTTGATTCGAACTTAAAGATTGTAAGGGACAAATGTAGAACAAGAAATTGAGTCTTAGTATGGACCTGCCTAATTTCATCAAGCTGAAATGAGATTTCATTTAAGGGAAAAGGAAACAAGAACGAGAAGATCAATCAGAATAAGAGCAGTGGCAGGCATTCTGAGAAGGGATTAAATTTGTTCCCAGAAAATCTGTTCTCACAAAGTAAAAATTATCGTGCGGCTGAACCCAGAGCTCCCCGGATGTCCATAAACACAGAGCGAGAACAGAAAAGCTTATATCAGACAGTGGGAACTCAATGCAACAGAAAGTTGAGCGGTGTGAGAAATGTGGAGGGGTGAAATCCAAGAAGAAATGAGAAAACAAATAGGATGAGTTAAATGATGATTGCAAGGAACAAAAAGCAACCTTCAGCAGATTTATTTTTCAATACAGAGAACACTTTACACTAATTAGTTCTTGGGTGTGGTAACTTGACTCATTTCAAAACCCCTTACTCTCATTTGTGCACTGTTTTCATCATATTGAGTCATAAACGTAAACCGAACATTTCAAAATTAAGGATCTTGTGTAAAGAGACTTTGCTGTTAATGATCAGAACAATTCTACAAATAATACTGCTCAGACATTTCCAGCTCAGTCACACACAACGAGTTTGGGTTAGGACCATGCTGACAACAATACGGTTCCACAATTCTGCTTCAATTCTGATGTTGTGAAACTGACATACACTAGATATGTTTTATGAAGGAGACAACGTAATTACCAAATGCTGCAGATATCCGTCACATTCATAACACATTCATTCAGGATCGGGTTCAATGTGCAGAATTAAAGTTCAAGTGGCATACCAGAAGAGATAAACTTGCAGGACATGTTTGCTGTCAGATGAGATTTTACAAATTTTGTACTGCATTTAGACCAACATTGCAGCCATATGCTAGTCCTTTGGCGAGTCCACCCCACACATATCTTTGATGTTCAGGTATTCTACAACTTGTCTGTTGTGACAAATACGTGAATAACAGTCCAGTTCTCGTTCGGAAGCTCTCCGGGTAGATTTTGGAGATGGCCAGTGTTTGAGAGACAGTGGTGAGGCCAAGGAGCACCGTGTCTCAATTCAAACATTTTACAAAGTCATTTTCAACAGTTTTGTTGACTACAAGATGGTGCGTTCACTGACCTGAACATGAACCAGCTGTTTACTACAGTCACTGAATTGTGCAATGTTTCCCTTTGTACTCTGTTAGTTTAATTAATGTTCATTTCAATAATTTTTAACTGAAGGATAATGTTGTTTGGTTTGTCTTATAATTTTTAAGAAATAAAGTGATATTAACTCTTCATTGAACAGTATTCAAAAGTAAACTGCCATATATTTCACAGACACTAATCAAGCAAAATGCAGACAGTAACAGTAAAACAGGATTCGGTGAGCAGGGCTATGTATCAAATAGCATCAACATCCTCCCTGGTAAGTTCTGTCCGACTGACAAGACACAACCAGGCAGAGGGGGGCAGATCCTTGAGAACAGTCAATATAGTACCCAGCATTGATGCTTGATCCTGTGGCTGCTCGGCTGCTCTCTGACAGGTTATGAGGAAATCAGTAAATGGAAGCATATAATTGAGCTCATCGTAATCAATCTGGCTGCTGCAAATACACTTCTCCATTTAATGTATCGGTAAGAATGTGCAATTCACAGTCCTTGTGGGAGTATCGGCCATCTTTACATTTGTTAGACCCTTCCCAACATTTTATGTACCAACCTGTGTGCTGAATGGAACAGACTTCAAACATATCGTGCAACATTCGACGAAGTGTCCATTAGGGGCAGTGGGCCATGGGCAGCAACAGAACCATAGTCTGTACAACTCATTCAGACTGCAATCACATGACCCGACGTACCTACTACTCCATCGGTAGCATCAATCCAGGGATTCGCCCTTGTTCAATGAGCTGAAGGACATGTGCGTAGCAGCACCAGGCAGACCTAGACATGAAGGGACAACCTGTGGAAGCTGTTGTCTTCACCTACCAAACAGAATGTCTTCCATGCTGAATACTGTAGGCAGCAATTGATGGACAAAGCTCCGTGATCCCACCATCAAAGGTTCAGATCTATGTCTGCCACATTTATTTGTAAATTATAGGATACAATGAAAAATAAATTGAGGACGAGGTGGCTCTCCAAAAAAAGGAAATCTGCAATTATGGGGGACAGCAGCACATTAGGAAAAGAAATTCTGTATTTGCAACAATCTTCAGCCAGAAGGGTTGAGCAGATGATCCATTTCAGTCTCTTTGAATGGGCCCCAGCTTCTCACAGTCCAATCTTCAGTCAATTTGCTTCATGCCACACTGCGTTAAGAAATAGCTGGAAACACTGGAAACTGTGATTTCAGTCCTGAGATTGTCACGTCCTCGCCAAGCCGTTCCATTCCAGCAACAGCACTGACAATTACCAACAATGTGATTAATTGCCCTAATATGTCCTTTAGACAAAAAACAGGGCACTTGCATTGCAGCGAATCATTGACCCATGGCTAGATGGTGTACCATTTAAATGTGAAGGAAGATGTTAGCAATAAAGTGATCGATCAGCAATAACCTGGTCACTGATGTTCAGTTAGTGTCCCATCAAGCTCACTCAGCTCCTGACCCCATTGTAAGCTTCGTTAAAAACAGCGAAATTCCAAAGGGGCAGTGAGACTAATTACTCTAAGCATCAAGGCAGATAAGTTCTGCAGCCCTTCCGCAGGACAGAGAGTGTCCTCGGCTCAACAATTTTCAACTGCTGCAATGACCCCGTATCCGTCATCAGGTCAGACCTGGGAATGTTCACCGATTATACCGTTCCTGGAACAATACATGTTAAATGAAACATGTCTTGGAAATATCCAGGTTTTGTCTCAAAAACAAAGAAGTAACGTTCAAGCCACGAAAAGTATTACACAAACAAGACAATAAAGAATCAACTCATTATGCTTTGATTTTCAATGACATTGCCATCACTCATATCTGAACATGGTGTCAATCAGCATCCTGGGTGCTACCATGGTCAGAAATTGCCATGGCATCACCATAAACATAATATTGTCTTCAAGACCAGGAGGTAAAAGAGAGGACTGCAGATGCTGGAAGCCAGAGTTTAGATAAGAGTGGCGCTGGAAAAGCACAACAAGTCAGGCAGCATCCCAGGAGCAGGAAAATCCACGTTTCGGGCAAAAGCCCTTCATCAGGAATCCTGATGAAGGGCTTTTGCCCGAAACGTGAATTTTCCTGCTCCTCGGATGCTGCCTGACCTGCTGTGCTTTTCTAGCACCACTCTAATCTAAACTTCAAGAACCAGGACTTCGGCAGCGAATAACTCAACTGCTGACTCCCCAGTGCCTGTGATGGATTACATTCCAATAATAACCCAGGACAATACCAGCATATTTAATTACTATGACTTTCACGAACGTCCATCCCCTCCACCACTGATGCTCAGTGGTAGTCGTGTACACCATCTATAAGCTTCATTGCACGAACACCATCTAAACCCACCACCATCTGGAAAAACAAAGGCGTCAGGTACTTTGCAAAAACAGCTATCTGCAAGGTCGCTCCTTCATTCGCTCAGATGAAGTGATGTTTGGTCATGAGTTTATAATTCTCAACTCCTCAGATCACAAAATCAGCCAAGCAGCAGCAAGACTTCGACAGCAGTCAGGCTTAGGCTGCCATGTGACAAGTAACATTTGTGCACACCAATATCTGGAAATGAACATCATAAACCAGCTCATATTCGCCATTCAACATCCATTACCATTGCTGAATCCAATGATATGAACATTCTCATGTTTATCCAAGACTATGCAACTGTTATGAATAGAACATCAGATCAGAAGATATGAATCCTGCAGCTCGTAACATTTCGCTTGTCTTTCCAAAGCCTCCGGTACCTCCGCAATTGAAGTCAGGAATATGGTGGTATAATCTCCACCTGTCTGAATGAATTCAGCTCCAGCAGTACTGAAATAGTTTGAACAATTGAAGGCGAAGCAGCCCACATGAATGGTCCGCATCCACAATCATGCCTTCCCTCCAACACCTTCACTCAGCAGAATGTGTGAGTCTCATGACAGACCTAATGCAGTACCTTCCACGCTTATGAGCACTGCCATCTTGAAGGTAAAATACAATATTAAGGGAATAGTGATCTAATTAATTTGATTCAAATGTAAGTATGGTGAAGGACAAAGCTGGACTAAGAGTTGGAGTCTTTGTATGGTTCTGTCTAATTTTATTAAGCCGAAATGTGATTTCGTTCAAGTGAACAGGAAATAAGACGAACAGATAAATCAGAATCAGTGCAGTGGCAGGCATTCTGAGAGGAAATTAAAGTGGCTCCAATAACATGTGTTCTGACAAAGGAAATATAGTCTGGCTGCCAAACGCAGAGCTCACTGGAAGTCTAGTAATACACAGAGAAAAATCAGCAAAGCTTACATCAGGCAGTGGGTGCTCAATGAAACAGAAAGCTGAGGGGTGTGTGGAATGTGGAGCGGTGAAATCAAAAATGAAATAGGAAAGCAAACTGTGAGATTGAGATGATGCTGGCAAGAAACAACAAGTAATCTTCAGCAGATTTCTTTCCAACACTGAGAACAAAAATAAGCTTAATAAGGAACATAAGAAGCAAACAATAGAAACCACATGTAGACGTAAAAGGTGTGTATATTTGTTTTTATTTGAAGGTTAAAGGGTCCTCCCCATGTGGGCTATAGTGATGAATACAGCACAGGACATAGAATACTAGAGCTTAGTACGGGCTCATCAGCCCGCAATGTTGCACCGACCAGTGGATTCAATCGGAAAAATATCTATCCGACACTATTCTGTTTTCATCCATAGGATTTTTGCAATGACCATTTAAATGCTCTGAAACGAGATGAGTCTACTACTTGGAGAATCTGGGAGAATTATCTGAGAAGCCCTTCAGACACTTCTCGATGTTGTTGCTTTTAGGAATATGAAATCGAGCATTCGAGACAGTTTGGTAAGAATGGCAAATTTGGGAACATATGATGACCAGAAAAATTGTGAGCTCAGTCAAAAAGAACAAGCAAGCACATCTAAGAGTTTGGAAAATGAAGACAGTAGGTAGGAGGCCGCAAAAAATCTTAAAACAAAAACTGGAAAAATGTAAACAAGTAGTTCGGAGAGCTAAAAGGCACAATACAATGACTTCAGCAAACAGAATTAAGGAAAATCTCAAACCGGTTTATCAGTTTTAATAGGGTAATCAGGGAAAGAGTAGGTCCATTGAATGACAGAGGATGGAATTAATGCGTCGAGCTGGAGGAAGTGGGTTAAGTCCTTAAGGAACACTTTGCATTGATAGTCACAAAGGCGAAGGATGCTTTGGTACTGAGTCAAGAGAAGGACATGTTGATATTCCAGAACATTTCGATGTTAAAAAAAAAGAATGTGCGAGATGATTTGAAAATCATTAAGGTAGACACGTCTCTGGGATATGATGGTTAAATCCCAGAATACTGACGGAAAAGCGGGTGTAAATTGCTGGGGCCCTGTGCAAACACTTTGCTGTCTCTTAAGTCGCAGGAGATGTTCCAGAGAACTGGAGCACAGCTAATGTTGCTTGTTTGTTGAAGAAGGGCAACAGTGTTAACCCAAGAAATTTCAGTCCTGAGCCTTACGTGGGTGGTACGAGAGTCTTTGCGATAGGACTGACTCACACTTTGCAAAACATGTGGACATATTAGCGCAAAGAACCATGGCTTTGTGTTTGCCAAAGTCGTGTTTTACAAACTTGATTTAATGTTTTTAGAAAGAGACTAAGGTGATTGATGAGGCCATGGGGCTGGATGTTGGTGGTAAGGACTTAGCAAGGCCCTGGATGTGGTTCCTTTTGGCAGGCGCATACAAAAGGTGGTGACAAATGGGATCAGAATTGAGTCAGTCAGATGGAAAAAAGAACTGTTTGATCAAAGTAGAGAGAGGCGTTTTGAAGAGGAGTTTGTGACTGGATATCTGTGAATAGTTTCGGTGTGCTGCGGATCATAAAGATGATTGCCAAAGAATGCAGCAGGATATAGGTCGGCTGGAGACTAGATTAGATTTAGATTAATTAGATTAGATTACAGTGTGGAAACAGGCCCTTCGGCCCAACAAGTCCACACCGACCCGCCGAAGCGAAACCCACCCATACCCCTACATTTACCCCTTACCTAACACTATGGGCAATTTAGTATGGCCAATTCACCTGACCCTGCACATCTTTGGACTGTGGGAGGAAACCAACGCAGACACGGGGAGAACGTGCAAACTCCACACAGTCAGTCGCCTGAGGCGGGAATTGAACCCGGGTCTCTGGCGCTGTGAGGCAGCAGTGCTAACCACTGTGCCACCGTGCCGCCCACCTGGGTGGATAAAAGACAGATGCCAGATAATCTGAGCAAATCCGAGATAACGCATTTAAAAGGTCAGCTGCAGGAGAGAGGTATGCAGTAAATGGAAGAAGACAATGTAGCTCGGCGTGCAGATCCACAGTTCCTTGAAATAGGCAATACAGGTGGATCATGTGGTTAAGAAGGCCTATCGCATAATTTTGTACACCCATTAGAACACAAAGTGTAAAAACTGGCATGCCGTGTTGCAGCTGCATAGAACTTTATTTCGGCCACATTTGGAATATTGAGGACAGGACTGGTTACCAGATCAGTAAAACAATCTCCGAGATCTTGGAAAAAGCTTGAAAAACGTTTACAAGGATGTTGTCTGGTTTGCAGAATGTAAGCCCTGAGAATAAATTGGACAAACTTCGTTTGCTTTAAATTGGACATCAATGGTTATGGAGCTCCCTGATGAACATTTACCCTTTTAATGAGGGTACATATATCAAACTACAAGTAGCCACAAGTAAAAGGGGGAAAGATTCCCGCAGATATGAGGAGCGTGTTTATTTTTCTGTTCCAGAATGTGAAAGTGCCTGGAGAGCGCTGATAGAGGAGAAGATAAATGGCAATGTTTAAGGGCTAAGTGAGACATAAATGAGTAAGCAGGGAATCGAATTTCCCCAACTTTCAATCCCGGATCAAAACGTCCAAATTAGCATCACCCTCTTGAACTGTCCAACCTATCCATGTTCATTCCCACATCTGTTGAACTCCTTTCCAACCTATCACCATGATCCCCACATCCAACAAATTTTTCCTTTCCAGCTATCTTCACCCGAGCCCCATCTCCCTTCCATTTTGCTTTCTACCGCTTGGACTTCCACCACATTCCTCATAATGAACCTCTCCTTGAAATGTCAACTCTCCTGCTCCTCGGAAGCTGACTGACCGGCTGTGCTTTTTTGGCACCACAGTTTTCGACTCTGATCACCAGCATCTGCAGTCCTCACTTTCTCCGAGCACAGGCATCAGGCAGAGTTAGGGGCAGGGACAGCGAATAGGCTGGAGACATAACGAGAGAAGGTGCTGCATGCAGTGGGAATGGGAGCATATGAGTCTTTGTGGGAGGTGGCTGCAGTAATAGAAATAGAATGAATGCGAGTTCGCAAATTGTCGATGGTGGCACTTAATCTGTTGCAGTGGAGAAGGTCACTGACCACCGTCCACACTGCAGGGCATTTATCCAGAAGGCTGGCACCTCACTGACACTTAGGTCAACCTCGGACGAAGCTGGCAGCGTCTGTTGTCATCGCCTCCCCTGCCATTCCTGGAGTAGGATAATGTCCTTCTCCTGCACCAGGCCATCCAGCAGAACCTCAGGGGCTTGTGCACAAAGTGTGGCTCTAGTTCTATCCCCTTTGCCACGTCCAGGGCAGTTTTGGATGGAGAAGACAACAGTATAATGACATCTTAAAGATAGCCGCTGCGACAGGGAGGCCAGCATATTCTGCTAAATCCAGGCAGTGGACAGTTTTTAGAGGCGGATTTGAATGAAAAACAATCTGGTGACTGTCAGATTAAAGGAGGAATTTAGGACCATAGAAGGTAGATTATGAGACAGACTTGGGTTGGTATCTTTAATAAATTAATTTAGTTTTGCAGGGATATTCTATCCATGAAACCCGACGAAAATGCAACTTTACCAAACTATAATAAGATTCAAATCATTGTCTGTGCCAAACTGGGAAGGTGTTCCCAGGCGTTGTGGTGTGAAATATTAAAGTGAAAATGTTAGGGAGTGTAATTGTGAAGGAGATTCACGTCATTGAAGTGGCTGACACAATGTCCCCTGCCGGTAGACGAAGCTGGGATCAAATCCTCGCCCAGTGTGTTCTGACCATCATTTTTCAATCTTCACCAGGTAGATATGTGACTTTTGTCAGACACAAAAAGCTGATAGATGGAAGTCGCGCTGTGACAGGTGAACTGAACTGCCCGACATCACAGATCATGGTCAGTGATGCAGATACAATTCCCAGCACTAGAAATGAAGTCCGTTCTGTCACAAATACTACTCAATTCTAACATTTCAAGAAGTGAGAACTGATTCTAATTAGCGGCAGTGTTGACTTTGCCCCTCGTCAAGAATTCATACTTTGCATTTATGTCTGTGGGTGTCATTTCTGACCTAACAGTTTCATTTCACACTCACATTGAGACACAAACACAGAATAGGTAAATACATTCTAAACTGAACAAGACCCAGGATATTAGTTATTTACAGATACTCGCATCCATTATAAAATTGAGCTCCCAAATCCGATTATGAAATTCCAGACTCTCCCAACCTGTTCAGGACAATCCTAATTCCCTCAATCAGAACAGACATGTCGTAGACTCGATAATAGGCCTATGCATTTTCAGCTGACGGCAGGTTCAGGCAGAGGATCTTGATCGCCGCAGCTTCTAGGGCCGAAAAACCTGGAACTACGCTGTAATTTTATTTGCTTTTTGTTCTTTCTTTGAATATCCTCATGCCATTTTCTTGGTTAAGAGCCATCGCTCTGACTGACAACCAAAACATATCTAACTCCTTCTCAATGTGACAATGATTATACTTACACTGTGTGTTCCGCCCTCCCACTACCCTCTGAGTGAAAAGGATACTTAAACTACTCTTCTCTTCGCATATCTACCTTTAAACGTTAATCTTTCTACCCAGCTGTGATCCCTCCACAAATACGAACAGGGTCTTCCTGTGTACCGAATTTGCTTTCTTGATAATTTTAAGCCTCTCACTCAAGAGACTCTTCTGCTCATAAGGAAACTCAGTGACCGTTAAGGAAGTGTTCACAATTATAGGCACCACCATCTACCCACCCCCCACAACCCCCGAACCCCAGCCCTCTGCTCTGCATGTTCGGACATTTAGTGGATGCAATAATTTGCCTTCAGCTTCTGACAACAAATGGCTGCAATTCGTTTAAGTGTAATGGATGTATTAGATAAGGTTTCAGAAAGTTCCACGAGTTTCCTTTGCTTTATTAAGTGGAAAAGGTGAAAAGGGAGAGATTAGGTTTATTTAAATGTCATCATCGCCGTCTACGCGTGGAGCCGCAGGAGATTGCCAAGATTTTAAACGAGTATTTCTCATCGTTGTTTACTCAGGAGAGAATCGTCTACGCTCAGGAACAAGGGAAAGAATGGTGCTATTTTGGGCAGCTTACTACGAAAGAGATGTCTGCAAACTTACAGCTTATTGAGCTGGTTAAACCCCCTTCACCTGATCAAGTCCGTTCTCAGAAGATGTGGGAGACTAGCGAAAGACTGCAGAGACCGTTGCAGACATTTCTGCTTCGTCTTTAGCGACTGGTAAAGTTCTGGACGTCTGGAGGTTTTCTCATGCTATTTCAATGTTTAATCAATGTAGCAAATACAAACAAAGCAACTATAGTCTAGTGAGTCTTACATCAGGGGTAGGCATATTGTTGGAGGAAGTATTGAGGGCCGGGATGAAGCATCATTTTAATTGGTTTGATTATGGATTTATGCGCGGGAATTCATGTCTAACAGATGTACTAGAGATTCTTTTTCAGAGAAGTAACAAGGAGTATAGGTGGAGTTAGGGTGTTGGGATTTCGCGAGAAGGACTGTACTCAGACCTCCAACAAGGTCCCAAATGGCAGATAGTCATGCAGGTTAGGTCTCATGGGATCCAGGGAGAGCTAACTAATCGGATTCAAAATTGGCTAGATGGTAGGAATCAGAGGGTTTTGGTTGCAGTTGTTTCATGGGCTGAAGTCCTGTCACTCGTTTGCCACAGTTGTCAGTGCTGGGAACTTTGCCTTTTGTTATTTAAAGAAGTGATCTGGGTGAGAATGTATAAGGAATGCTAAGTATATTTGCAAATAATTCAAAATTAGGAGGCATCATTGGTATCGAGGAGGCTTATCAAAAAATCAGAGGTTTCTTGATCAGATGCAGAAGCTAGAAGTGAAAATGCAGGCGTGTCAGCGTTGAAAAGCGTGGGGTTGAAGAAAGCACAACATTCAAGCAACATCCGAGGAGCAAGAGATTCGATGTTTCGACGGCAAATCCAGGGCTTATATCTAAAACATCAACTCTCCTGCAACTTGGATGCACCCTGACGTGCTGTGTATTTTACGGACCATGCTTCCCGACACTTGATCAGGTGGAGAAGTGGGCTGATGATTAGTGAATGCAATTCAAAACTACAAGTAAGTGTGACGTTTTACATATTGGAGAATCAAACCAATGTGAGACTTATGGAGGGAATTGTCAATTCTTACAGAGTTTTTGGGATCAGACGGACCGAGGAGTACAGGTGCATAGTTCTTTGAAAATGGCGTCAAAGGTAGCTAAGGTAGTGAAGAAGCTGTTTACCATGCTGGTCTTTAACTTGAAGGCAGTGAATATAGGAGTTTGGAAGTTATGTTACAACTGCATATGTCATTGGTGAGGCCGAAATTGCAGTATTGTGTTCTGAATTGGTTACCCTGTTTTAAGAAATACACTGTTCAAACGGAAAGAGTGTGATAAACATTTACAAGGATACTGCCATGATTAGTAGGCCTGAGTTAGAGGGAGTCTTCACCATGATATCACTTTATTCCTGGAACCAAATGAGAATGAAGGGTTACCTTATTGAGGTGTATTAAGTGGGAATGTTGCAAGGATTTGCAACAGCTTTTTGACAAGTTGTAATTTCGTGTGTGTCGGATTTTCAAATAATTATGTTGTTCTTAATTGGGTTTCATGATCGTGGATAAGTAAATTGGGCTTAGTATAAAACTGACTTGTTGGGGGAGCTGCATCACTCCTGGAAGATCGAATTTACACCTGCTTAAATCATGTAAAGTATTTAGGGTCTGGGCTGCATTCTTCTAATATTTTGAGGGGTTGGATCATGTTTAGCAGCAGTCTGGGCAGAGCTTGCAGTTCTGCCTCTCTTTATGATATATGGCATTAATTCTGCGCAGTCTTCTAATGCTGCAGCTCATTGGCATTTTCCAACTGTTTTGAGAAAAAATGTAGGTTCAGGCATGTCTGCCTTAACCTACGTGAAGAAGTTTTGAAGTTAAAATCAAGCCCATGTGCTATAAAAGCGAGTGGACCGGTCTCCAAATTCAGCATGTTTCTGGTTAGGATTGGTTTGGGTTGGGTTTTAGCAGGCTAGCTATTGAGGGGAACCTGTCAGTCAGTTTTGAGGCTGCTATCAAATAAACCGGTACATCAGAGAAGGTGTTCCATTGTGAATCTCTCTGCCATTTCTGTCTCTACTGTAAGAACCTTGTGCTTGGTTTTTCGTATTTTGCCAGGGGGTGCGTGTGGAGATTATTGCAGTTATCTTGAATAGCATCATCAATTTGGCATAACCTTTACGTTTTTTGGATAGTGTATGTTGTTGTACAATCCACCCTCTTTTGATTGGATTTCATTCGGCAATCTGGGAAATATATTCTGTTTTCGATGTAGGTTTGCTCACTGAGTGGGCAGGTTCATTTTCAGACTTTTCGTCAGCGTACGAGGAAACATCATCACTGAGCCTTCAGAAGAAGCACTGATGAGATGGCCCACATTCTATTTACCTGTTTTGGTTTCCTTGAGTTGTTGACTTCATTTTCTGTGGTGATTTCCTTTCCTGTGGTGATGCCATTTCCCGTTATTTTTGTATGATAAATGGGATCCAAGTCAATGTGTTTGTTGATAGAGTTCCTGTTTGTATGCCATGCTTCGAGGAATTCTCGTCCGTGCCTTTTTGGCTTGTCGTAGGATGCATGAGTTGTCCCAGTCGAAATGGTCTCCTTCCTCATCTGCATGTAAGGATAAATCTCCGAAAGGAGTGCCAGACTACTCAGAATGCTTGGGTATCATGGTATCTCACAAAATCAGGTTGGGGGAAAGTGAGATCTGCTGAGACTGGAGACCAAAGTTGAAAAATGTGATGCTGGAAAAACACAGCAGGCCAGGCAGCATCCGAGGAGCAGAAGAATCCACAGGGCTTATGTTTTTCCACCATCACATTTTTCAACTCACATCTCACAGAATCACAAAGACACTAATTAGCAACTAACGAACTTCAAAGAACCTACACATACAACACAAACTCTACCTTGGACAAGCAGGCAGCAAATTAGCCACCAGGATACATGACTATCAACTATCCACATAAAAGGCATGACCTACGTTTACTGACATCTTTACATACAGATGAGGAATGGCACCATTTTGCCGGGGACAAACATCCACCGAAGGATAAGCCAAACAGAAACTGCACGAGAATTCCTCAAAGCATGACATTCCAAAAGGAACTCTATCAATAAACACATCGAGTTTGACGCCCATCTCCCACCCCCTGAGTTAAAGAACAGAAAGACTTCTGCGCAGAAAATGACTTCACCAACCCAAGGAAACCTTACACATAAATAGAATGCGGTCAGTACCACCAAGCGTTCATCCGAAGGCTAACTGATGTTCCCTAACATTGTAACGAAAAGTCTGAAACTGCTCAAGGGTTTATGCGCGAAAGATCAATTCTCCTGCTCGTCGAATCCTATCTGATCTGCTGTGCTTTCGCAGGACTGCACTCTCGACTCTGAGCTCCAGCATCTACAAGCCTTACCTTCTCCTGGTGGCTTCATAGTGACCATCTGACTAAATATCAATTGTTGAAAAAACACATCTGATCACTATTACTCTTTCGAAATGAGGCAATAAGCTGTCCTCACCTTGCCTGACATATATGTGCCTCTAGACAGTAAAGTAACTGTTTCTTCACTGCTCCCTGAAATTGTCTAACAGATTTTTCAGTTAAACGACAAATAGGAATATGCAATACATAATGGCTGAGCTGGATGTGTAACAACACATGAACTAACTCTTTAAAACTACCATGTATTATGTCAGGCAGCGAGCAGCTACCTTGAGCTTTTCAAAATGGGAATTCCTTGCCGTGTACCAAACCCAATGAGCAGTAACTACAAGTTGAAAAATACATAGCCGCATCCAGGCGATTTCAACTGAATCTGACCTGCTTTTATAATGATTATACATCATTATTAATTCATCACTATTAACATTTATTGAAGATTTGTGTTAAATTTGTAAACACCATTTAAAGCAACAGAAGAAGGGCCAAACCATCTCAAACATTTGTGTAAAATCATGCACAGTCATGGGTCAGGATGGATAGTGATAATAACAGTGAGGTTAAGGACGTCTCCATTTTTGGAAGTCTATCTTGTTCACTGACTGCATTTCTATCAGAAAAGGCAGTATGTTCTTCTCACTTGGTCCTTCATGTGACTCCAGATCCTGTGCAATTGTGGAAGGGGAATAAATAACGGCCTTGGCAGAATGAACACGTTCAATGTGTGGGAAGGTTTAAATTTCAATCAGTGAGTGAAATGTTCTTGTTTAAACAAGGCAGACCCCACACTAGCGCAAAGAATGACACTTCTGAGGTATTTTTGACACTTGGAATAAACTGTCTCGATGCAACATCGAGTAAAATAAAATATGATCTCAGGTTGCTGGTCATGGGGTTTGAGTGAACAGCGTTGTTTCTTTAAGATTCCAGATCCTGCTTTTGTTAGTTCGTTATGATGTATGGGCAGAAATGCTCCTTCAGAGTTGAGATTAATCTTGTTCTTAGAATTGATTTGTTCATGGCAGAAATTTGACAACAAACGGCAACAAAGCTGAGCTGCAAACTCGATCTCCCCAAAGATCTTCCACATGCGATAAGGCAACGTCTCTGTGAATGTAACAGCTCAGATTTTCAATCAAGGAGCTTTTGGCTGCCTGTAGGTACAAGTCACCTCTCACCGAAAAATACACGTGAAAAAGATGTCCGACGCAATCATTCGTTCTATTTGCGATTCTGATATGGCATTATGACAATTGAATCTGTTTTAATCTGCTGCTACTATGCTCTCTCGTTTTCGCATTTGAACAGAAATGTCTC
Source organism: Chiloscyllium plagiosum (assembly GCF_037043375.1). Lineage (NCBI taxonomy): Eukaryota > Metazoa > Chordata > Chondrichthyes > Orectolobiformes > Hemiscylliidae > Chiloscyllium > Chiloscyllium plagiosum. Next base: position 19,178,399 of record NW_028270190.1, read on the forward strand.
CAGCTCACTGACTGGTCAGCCTCATCCAGACACCGGAACAGTGATAGAAAATCACTGAGCAGCATTCTAAGTGCAATTATCCACTGACAGAAACTCCCAACTTCACTGCTAGTGCAGTACTTTCTGATCTCAGAGTTCCGTCATCTGCTCCGGTTTCATAAAGTTTGAATGTATAAGGAGAGATCAGGTGTATTACTTAAGAAAAAGGGTCGCTGATCGAGAAATATTAACACTGTTTTCTCTCCCACGGATTAGGCAGACCGGCTTAGGCATTTCTCTATCGCTTATAATGAGACCTGTTTTCACTAGAATTTCCAAAGTTAAAAAAATAATCTGAGTGAAGCCCGACAAAATATTAACAAGATAAAAGCGGGTGATAAAAGTAAACTGATGCCATTGGGTGTGAAAATGATGTTCAGTCCGTTCAGGAGAGATGTTAAGAAACAATTTGAAACGAAAACTATGGAGAGGTTAGATTACCTAGATTAGATTACTTACAGTGTGGAAACAGGCCCTTCGGCCCAACAAGTCCACACCGACCCGCCGAAGCGCAACCGACCCATACATTTACCCCTTACCTAACACTACAGACAATTTAGCATGGCCAATTCACCTGAACTGCATATCTTTGGACTGTGGGAGGAAACCGGAGCAAACCCACGCAGACACGAGGAGAGCGTGCAAACTCCACAGTCGCCTGAGGCAGGAATTGAACCCTGGTCTCCAGCGCTGTGAAGCAGCAGTGCAAACCACTGTGCCACCGTGCCACCCACAACTGTCGTCCAGGCATCAATTGCTGATTTTAAATCTGAGATAAGCAAATGAATTGTCGGAAGTGCTCCCTGTTTTGATTTGTACCTACCCTTCTGGAAATTCTTTCATCCTTACCATCTCTTGTCAGTGACTTCAAATCTTGAATAAGTTAAACATCACAAAACACCAAGTTCTAGTCCAACAGTTGTATTTGGAAGCATTAGCTTTCGGAGCGTTGCTACTTCATGGGTGATTGCGCAGTATATGATTATAAGATAAAGAATTTATACCAAAAAATTGCAGCGTTATACAGGGATGTATTGAACAAACCTGGATTGTTGCGTCATTCATCTTTTCGAATGTAGGTTTTGGTTGATTTATATGCGAATCCTAAAGATCTTTGAAGTCACCTTCTCGAGATAACTTAACGTTTTGTAACAAAATGTGACGTTTTAGCTCAGACACTGTATGATAGTTGTGAGGTCAGAGTCTGTATCCCAATCTTGAATCAGACTGATTCTATTTACAACTTGTAATTTACAACATATGACATGTATTTACATCTGCATTGACTTACTGCAGATTGTCCTTTTTTTAAAGCAAAATAGAATGTGTCTACAAATTTAATTCTGCAAATACAAACTCACCCCATGGATTTTGACCTGTATCTGTGTGTTAGCGAGAGAGAGAGTGCATGTGGGTGTGTGAGTGAGTGCACAACAAAGTGTGTGTTTTCATCTGTAAAAGCTTAGCAAAGTGTGTCTGTGGGTGTAATGGAGTATATCCCTGTGAGAGGGTGTGTGCGTATGCCTGCATGTGGGGTGTGTGTGTGTGTGTGTGAGAGAGAGAGAGAGAGAGAGAGAGAGAGAGAGAGAGTGTGTATAAAGGTCTGCGTGAGTGTGCATTGGAGAATGTGTGAATGTGCTTACAGGCGCCGCCGTGACTGCCCCTAATGATATTACTCACGGCAACAACACCGAAAACTTTGCCAATATCCTGTGTTACGCCTCTTCTGCCACCGCGGATCCTACAGGAAACACTTCCGACCCCCGACGCTGGGGTGAGCGTCAATTATGTAGGTGAAATCACCTGGATCTCACTTCCGCACCAACTCCAGTTAAAGTCTCAACCGCGTCCCCCAGCTCCAGCTTTACAGCAATTCCTAGATGAGCCCTGCTGTGTTTTTACCATCCTCATTGACTCCTCAGCAAATGTCTCACCTTCAAACCTTATGGACACGGATAAATGAATTCAACACTTGCCATGGCATTGAATACATATGATGCCTTTGCTTCCGGTCTTTTTTATTCCAACAGGACTCTGGTCCACCCTCCGAGGATCCCTTCTCTCGCCTCCAACACGCCCCAACCACTTGGAACCTTGTGCTGGCCTGTTACCAGTCCTTACTCTCTATATTTCCAACGGACGACGGGAAATCGACCACCTCATCTGTCGACACCCCTCACACAATCCAATCTGTACCCTTGCAAAGCTCAGCCACATGCTCCGCTCGAAACTCAAACTCGCAGTCAAACCAGCAGGCAAAGGATTGAGTGGGGGGGAGGGGGGGGGGGGGAGTGGGGTTTGCAATGGTAGTTTGGCGCAACGAAATGTGCACTGCTGAAGCCAGGTGTCAACTCACAGGCATCTCTTCCCTTGGCTCATTGACCATGGCGTCCCATCCCATCACCAAACTATCAGAGCATAAACACACCTCATCAGCCAATGGGAACTCCTACCCACTGCCTCCTCAAAATTAACAAACTTCCCTGCCCTTGTCGACCGATTGTCTCAGAATGATCCTGGCCCACTGAAATCATCTCCACATACCTTGATAATTTCCTATCCACACGGTCCAGGATCTCCTCACCTATAGTCGAGACACCCCAACGCCCTCCACCTCCTCCTTGACATTCATTTCGCCGGTTTCCAACAAGTCATCATCACCATGGACATCCTGTCTCTATACACATCTGTCCTTCCCGACGAAGGCTTCCAAGACTTCTATCTCTTCCTCTCCAGTCGTCCCCACCAGTACGCTTCATTTGCTTGGCAGAACTGGTCATCAAACACAATAGAACATAGAACACTGCAGCGCAGTACAGGCCCTTCGGTCCTCGATGTAGCGCCGACCAGTCTTACCAATCAGAAGCCCATCTAACCTATACTATATCATGTACGTCCATATGTTTGTCCATTGACGACTTAAATGCACTTTTCATTGGTGAATCTATTACCGTTGCAGGCAAAGGATTCCATACCCTTACTACTCTCTGAGTAAAGAAACTACCTCTGATATCTGTCCCATATATATCATCCCTCAAAAAAACATTATGCCCCCCTCATGATCGCCATCACCATATCTGGAAAAAGGTTCTCCCTGTCCACCCGATCTGACCCCTGATTATCTTATGTGTCATTATTAAGTCACCTCTTCTCTCCAACGAAAACAGCCTCAAGTCCCTCAGCCTTTCCTGGTAAGACCACCCCTCCATACGGGGCAACATCCTAGTCGATCTCCTCTGTGCCCTTTCCAAAGCTTCCGCATCCTTCTTATAATACGGTGACCAGAACTGTACACAATACTCCAAGTGCGGCCGCACCAGAGTTTTGTACAGCTGTAGCATGACCTCATGGTTCCAGAATTCGATCCCTTTATTAAAAAAAAAAGCTGAAACACTGTCTGCTTTCTTAACAACCCTGTCAACCTGCGTGGCAACTTTCAAGAATCTGTGTACATGGACACCAAGATCTCTCTGCTCATCGACACTACCAAGAATCTTACCATTCTCCCAGTACTTTGCATTCCGGTTACTCCGACAAAAGTGAATCACCTCACACTTGTCCGCATTAAACTCCATTTGCCACCTCTCAGCCCCTGCTTTACAGCTTATCTATGTATCTCTGTAACCATCGACACTATTCACAACTCCGCCGACATTAGCGTCTTCTGCATATTTACTAACCCACCCTTCTACGCCCTCATCCAAGGCATTTATAAAAATGACGAACAACATTGGACCCAACACCGACCGTTGCGGTACACCATAACTAACTGGTCTCCAGGATGAACAGTTCCCATCAACCACCACCCTCTGTCTTCTTGCAGCAAGCCAATTACTGATCCAAACCGTTATATCTCCCACAATCCCATTCCTCTGCATTTTGTACAATTGCTTACTGTGGGGAACCTTATCGAACGCCTTGCTGAAATCCATATACACCACATCAACCGGTTTACACTCATCTACCTGTTTGGTCACCTTCTCAAAGAACTCAATAGAGTTTGTGAGGTAATACGTGCCCTTCACAAAACCGTGTTGACTATCCCTAATCAAATTATACTTTCCTACATGATTATAAATCCTATCTCTTATAACCTTTTCCAACACCTTACCTACAACTGAAGTAAGGCTTACTGGTCTATAATTATCAGGGTTGTCTCTTCTCTACTTCTTGAACAGAGGAACCACATTTGATATCCTCCGGTCTTTTGGCACTATTCCTGTAGAGAGTAACGATTTAAAGATCAATGCCAAAGGCTCAGCAATCTCCTCCCTGGCTTCCCAGAGGATACTAGGATAAATCACATCCGGCCCAGGAGATTTATCTATTTTCACACTCTGCAGGATTTCTAATACCTATTCCTTGTGAACCGCAATCCCACCTAGTCTAGTAGCCTATATCTCAGTATTCTCCTCGACAACATTGTCATTTTCTCGGGTGAATACTGTCGAAAAATATTCATTTAGGTCTTCTCCAATCTCCTCTGACTCCACACACAACTTCCAACTACTATCCTTGATTGGCCCTAATCTTACTCTCGTCTATCTTTAATTCCTTAAATACCGATAGAAAGCCTTAGGGTTTCCGCTGAATCTATCCGCCAACAAATTCTCATGTTTCCTCCTGGCTCTTCTGAGCTCTCACTATATGTCTTTCCTGGCTATCTGGTAACCCTCAAGCACCATAACTGAGCCTTCATATCTCATGCTAGCATAAGCCTTCTTCTTCCTCTTGAACAGAGATTCCACTTCCTTCGTAAACCAGGTCTCCCGCGCTCTCCAGCTTCCTCCCTGCCTGAGAGGTACATACTTATCTCGGACACACAGGAGCTTTTCCTTGAATAAGCTCGACATTTCTAATGTGCCCATCCCCTGCAGTTTACTTCCCCATTCTATGCTTCCTAAATCTTGCCTAACCGCATCATAATTGCATTTCCCCCAGCTTAGCCATGGACACACGCGTAGTCCCCAGCTCTGCCTGCCCTTTCGTTGGATATGTGGAACAGTCTATCTTCTGCAGCAACACCGATACCATCCCCGCCCATCCCCCCGCTGTTACCTCCGCTGCATTGTTGATTCTATCCCACGAGGAGTTTAAACACTTCATCAACATCATAAACACATTCCACCTCGACCTCAATTGCTACTGACCATCTCGGACTTTCCCTCCCTTTCCTGGACCTCTCCATTTCCGTTAACGACATCCTTATTTCCAATTCATCTGCCTCCGCCGCACCTCCTTCCAGGATGACCAATTCCACTACAGAACACACCACGGCCTCCTTCTTCAAAGACCACAATTTCCTGTCCCAAGTGATCGATGATGGTCTCCTACGTATGACATCCAACTTTCGCATCTCCGCCCTTGAAGCTCACCCCTCCAACATCAACAAAGTTGGGACTCCTCTGCTCCTCAACTTGAACCTTATGAATTTCTGAATATCTACCGCCTGGGTCAATCCAACCAAACAGGATCAGTGTGGATTTCGCAAGTTTCCTTAGTTCCCCTCCCCCAATTAATTCCAAATCCAACTTTCCAACGCGGCTTCGCCCTCTTCACTTGTCCGACTTGTCCACCTTCGTCCTCCCCATCCGCTCCCCCCTGCTCTCTGAGCTATCACCTTCACCCCAACCTCATTTACCTATTGCATTTTCAACTACCTTCTCCTTAGTCCCACCCCCTCCCAGTTATCTCTCAGGTCTTCTTTTCTAGCCCCTAATTCCTCATCAAGGGCTTGTGCCCAACACGTCGATTGTCCTGCTCCGTGGATGCTGTCTGACTGGCTATGCTACTCCATCGCCACAGTCTTCTAATCTGATTTCCAGAGACTGCAATGCGCCCTTTCCCCCATGCCAGAATGATACGACAATGCTGGGCTGGAAACCCTGGCTGTGGGAAACCGTCACGTCAGGCTGAGACAGTCAATACAAGATGGGACTATCCGAGATTATAATAACTGTTCGTCGTCACTGAAGAAGGCTTCCAAAGAGGGCCACCCAACAGGGTCAAAGCTGCCAAGATGGGGACTGCCGGATGTCATCCTGTGGTTGAATCAAAACAGCTCACAATACTGGAATCAGCCGTTGAGATCTGAGGGAACCATTTCCAAATTTCTAGGACCACATGCTCAAAGGGAAAAAAATGGGATATGTACAAGGCATTTGTCTGCATTCAAGAGTGGCACAGGTTTCTTTCCTTGACATTTGATTACAGACTTCGTCGCTTTTTCTGCAACTATTTCAGTGTTATCCAGCCAATTCCCAAACACATGTTCATGATTTAGCCTGTGAAGAGCTGCGACTCATGTCTTAGCTTGCAGACCTCATATTGCCACCCTGCGTCTTCAATTCAGAACCCATTTAGTTTGTTTTAACATCTCGACTAAAGTTTTTAATGCACCTCCGTCCGCTCTTGCATATGATAACTTCAAGCCTTATCTCAGCAGTCCATGATACAATTCATGCCATGTATCAAAGGTGACAGTATTGCATTGTTTACATAAAAACCTTGATGTTAAATAGTTCACACACAGTTAGAAATATCTCCATGATTTGAACCGTCCATATGATTGGAGCCCCAGTCAACCGCGATAATTTTTCCAGCCACACAGTCATCTCTGATAGATACAGCACTCCCGAACTCGAGTCTTGAAACGCTTCGTGGTTTTTACAATCTTTTCTAGTTGCCACAGCCTTTCGTGAACCTTCTCACATGTGGCATACTTTTCGCACTCTATTCCGGACTCAGGCAGTAGCAGACTCGAATTTTGGCCTGCACACTACCCAGGGCAACGGTGGCAATGGCGAGTCCAGCGAGGTCTCATACCAGCGAGGGCGTTGGTGGGGCAGGACGGATACGAACTGTGGCAATTTCCATCCCAGCTGCAGTGGTACGGTGAAGGGACTGCTATCTCTCCACCAGGATCATGGCTCATAGCAGAGAACTTCAAGAAGTGGACAGTAAAGTTGAACAATTTTATTTTTATTCATCTGGCTTTATATCGCACGTCAAAACTTTTTGTTTGCGTTTTAAGATGGCACCAGAAAATGGCCACACTCATGAATACATTGCACTGTATTCTGTATCAAATTAGCCATGACATCATATGACTAAAATCAAACCTCTTTAAAAGTATATGACCCAATTCAACCATACATAAATCTCTCACCTGTCTTGGACTCCACATTCCTCCATATAAAATTGCCCAACATCACAGAGTTCCATTTTTTTCTTATTAGCAGTGGTATTTTACAACTTTTCTGTACTCCGGAAGCTAACATTCTTGCATCAATTTGATTCAGTTACCATTACGTCATCAGTTCATATAAACTGATTAAGATGATGTCATAGTATTACTCATAGTGGCCAGTAAACTTTGAAAAATACGTGACTCCATTTCTTTGAAGAAAGGAATTTACCATGAACTTCAAGCAAGCTGAGAAGAAAATTTTGTGTTAAGCGATATAGTTGTTGGTGGGAAATCTTCGAACTCTAGCAATATGTGACACCACTTCCTTTGAAAAAGGAATAGGCCATGGGATTTCAAGCAGGCTTAGAAGAGAACCCTCTGTTTAACGATACATTTGTTATGTGGGGAGAGTTCAGTTCACCTTCTACATTTTCAAGGTTGAATAAGACACAGATGGTTTACTCCCAGTTTGGTAGCCCTTATGAAGAAAATGTAATAGCAGCTGGGACTTGTAAATGTATATGAAATAAAAAAACAATTGACTAAATAAAATATGTATAGACGAGGCAACTTGCAAATAAAGTTTTTATATATGTCGTTATTTACTGTATTGGACCTTAATACAATTTATACGGATCATTATGTCCTGCCTTTGTTTAGCATTTGAGGCATACAGGCGAACGAACTGTTCAAAGCATTCAGCCCAGCAGAAGAAAATGGTCAAAAATGAGTAAATGATTCAATGCAGCATTGCCAATTGACTGAGGACTGAGACACAATCTCAAGAACGTCAATATACAGGTTCTATCAGCGTATGTCTCCACTTTCGACACAAATATAGATTGAAGATGCGTATGTAGCAAAACTAGGAATAAATCTCACGTAGTCAAGATAATGCATCATGTAATGCATCAGTTCACCAGGCTGTAAGTTTGTGGCTTCGAACGAATTAATAAAGAACTGCTTTCACTGACTAAGATACCTATCTGACAGTTTGAAGTTACGCTGCTTGCAAACTGCAGTGGAATATCCTCGAGGCTTTGGAAATGGAGACGAACCAACTTAGTTTATGCCTGCGTCCTAAGCTGAACCAGAAAGCAACAGCTGTGGTACACCTGTCAGGTCGCTGCCTCAATAGTGTTATAATATATTAAAATTTCCTGAGTTGTTGCAAAAACTTCTCGTTTGCCTTACTGGTTAACGTCTCAAATGTCCAAACTAATTTTAGAATTTGTGTTTTTGCTCACCTAAAATTTTAACGACGAACGATATACTTGTTTTCAGCTTCGATTCTTCCATCTTATCGTGATCACACAAACCCCATAAAACTTCCTGTCTCAATCCCTGTCCCCAGCACTTAACCCTTCGCGATTTCCACATTCATCCCCAGGCTCACAAACCTGCAGAAATCATCAGTATTTTGAGCACAGCTAATGTTTTCATTTCTTCGTGAATCTCAAATTAATTTCCAGTCTTTTTATTCAGTTGATTTCAGCTGCTGTAATTAATCCTTCGAAATGCACTTTGCCACATCACTTTTGTGACTCCATATACGTAACTTCAAGGCACTGCATCAATTTATGCGAATACTACATTTGGTTTAATAGCTCCAATAATTCTTTGGTATATAACATCATCTCACATACATGGTAGATTTAAACATTCAAGTTCATCCCTTCAAGTTGAATCATTGGCTCCTCCCATGAATCCCTTTCCGACAGCACTGCATTGAGCAGAATAACATCACTATTTGTTCAGTGACTAATTAATGTCTGTCCCCATGGATTGTATTTCTATCAATTGAGCGGGGATTGCGTGATTTTTACCTACATAAGTGTGTCCTTGCCATATTTTTTTCCAACAGTATGAGAGGGACCAAGATCTTGGACACCAACAGAGATAAGTGGATACAGACACAGACTGAGACCGACAGAACAGGAGCTTTGAGTCAAGACATCGACATCTTCTGCAAATCCTCTTGAATCCAAAACCCGCCATTGAAATTTAACAACAAATGGATCAGAATATGACAATAACAGATTGGTATGGTACAACAACGCACCAGGCTTTGCGAATACTAGCGTGGAAGTTTCCATCAAGTGCTGAGAATCTTGGATCAAAAAATTGGAATGCAACCCCAATTAAGAGAGATTTATCCTGGACTGTTTACTTTCTTTCTTTATTTTACAATCGGATGTCAGTAGCTTGGCGGATCCAATATATACTTTATATTGTTCAATACTTCTACTATCCTATGCTTGCAATTGTTGGTGTTCCTCGTAAGTAATGATAATTGGTCTTTTTTATATATGTATACATCAAACGAACTTATCTGGATTATTATTCTTGGATTTCAGTGCAGCACTATAGATACGATTGGTGCTCCCAAAGAGATTCCTTTTACAGTTGAAACTTTAGAATTCACTGCTAGTTGTATTCGTGCTCTCATTATCTCACGATCTTCTTTTTATTTGCGTCTGGTAGTATTGTTAGTAAGTGCCAGCATTCAAGTCATATATTTTTAACCCTCAAAATTCCCCTTTGTTGATCTTCTTACTCCAGTGCTGGTAAGACAAAATCATTCTCTTCAACATTGAACAGAAGCTCCGTTCCGCCTCTCTGGGTGATTTCTGAATTTGAACAAGACTATCTTCCACCTTTAAGGAGAAAGTGAGGTCTGCAGATGCTGGAGATCAGAGCTGAAAATGTGTTGCTGGAAAAGCGCAGCAGGTCCGGCAGCATCCAGGGAACAGGAGAATCGACGTTTCGGGCATAAGCCCTTCTTCAGCCCATTCCTGAAGAAGGGCCTATGCCCGAAACGTCGATTCTCCTGTTCCCTGGATGCTGCCTGACCTGCTGCGCTTTTCTAGTAACACATTTTCAGCTGTCTTCCACCTTTAGAATATTTCTTGATTCAGACACAAGGTGCACCATCTCACCACCTGAATTAATGCTTCTTTGTGCGACCAGAGTCAAACTGTGAGACCACGTTTGCCTTTCTGAAGTTTAAACTCCACAATTCTCAGAAGGACTCGTTTACAATAAATACATATTGGGAAAATAGAAAACATCTTCCAAATTCCGACTGCTCGTACCATTTCACTCCAATTCTGTTCAACTGATATCCTGTACAAACGCACCTTCATAAGGTTCTCATTGGGCCAAAAAACTATTTTCTGCTTTCATTATTTTGTGCAAACCCAGATATGGCCTCACCCATTCAATGTTTCCATTCCCAAACATTTTCAATGAAGTTAGACTTTTGTTGTCTGTTTATTTGCTAATACTGTTGAACTTACAAAAAGTGCTGCTCATTTCGGAAGAAGCTGTAAAATGAAGTGGCATACCTGTAACACTTCTAATTGGATGAGAATCCTGGATTAAAAGGACCCAAGGGTAGTTCAGTATTATTAATACATTTCCCCCTCATTCCACCACTTTGCTTCTATTCTAACAATTCGCATACCAATCTATATCGACGAAGTTGTGTGAGGACAAATGTGTACCATTCTAATGTAAATTATCTTCTTGAAGAAAATGGGAAGCAAATGTCTCTATGGGTGGTCATAAAATGCGGGACACTGTAATTTCAATTATCATTCAAAACAATGTTTTGAAGTATTGCTCTTCTGTATTTTGTGATCGTCAATTCTCTATGAGTCAAAATCATCACAGTCATGTTAGCTTTAATTTGTCTTGAGTCTTGGATCCTCTAAGCACGGCTGAAAATGTTGTAAAGTTATCAGGAATGCTTCAACGAGAAGCTCCAATATTTCGGATTTGGAACAGTTCATGCAGAAGCAATGGTGCAAAATCAATCTTCCCCTAACCAGAGTGTTTCATTTGCCAATCCAGGGTTGTGTTTACCCATTAATGCCTTAAATATAAATGCATAATAGTCACAACAAACAAACTCATTCTCCATGGGAGATTTAAATTTTCCCAACATTGACTGGGATACACTTAGAGTCAGAGGACTAGGTGGGTTAGAATTTGTAAGATGCGCCCAGGAGAGTTTTCTAGAGCAGTATGTCAATGGTCCGACGAGGGAAGCGTCCACATTGGACGTAGTACTGGGGAACAAGCCAGAACAGGTTGTAGAAGTTGCGGTGCGGGATTTCTTTTGGAAAAGTGACAACAATTCTTTAAGTTTTTAAATACTCGTTAATAAAGAAGAGAGTGTAGCTAAGGGAATAGTACTAAACTGGGGCATGGGCAATTATATTAATATTAGGCAGGAGCTCAAAAATGTGGATTGGTCACAGCTATTTGAAGGGAAGTCCACATTTGATATGTGGGAAGCTTCCAAATATAGGTTAAAGATAGTGGAGGAGAGTCAAGGTCCGTTGAAGGCAAAGTATTGGAAGGGCAAGATTCGTGACCCGTGAATAATTGGAGAAATTGTACGATCAGCCAAGAGGAAAAGGGAAACGTACATAAGATCTCGGCAGTAAAGAGCAGAATTGGCCTTCGAGGAATATCGGAAGAGTAGGACAAGTCTTAAAGGAGGAATAAAGCGGGTTAAAACGAGTATTTTTAGCGAGCAATATTAAGGAGAATCCCAAAACATTTCATTCTTACATAAGAAGCAAGCGGGTAAAAAGAGAAAAGATTGGTCCACTCAAGGATAATGAAGGAAGGTTGTGTGTCGAAACTGAGAGAATGGGTGAGATTCTGATTGATTACTTTGCACTGAAGTTCACTGAGGAGAGGAACATGATGAATCTTGAGATTAGAGAAAGATGTTTGATTACTCTGGATCACGATAATCCAAGTACGGAAGATGTGTTGGGTAGGATAGAGGTTACTAAGGTGCACAAATCCCAAGGACCGGATGGGATCTATGCCAGGTTGCTGAGGGAGGTGAGAGAGAAAATAGCTGGGTCACTGACAGATATCTTTGTAGCATCCTTAATCACAGGAGAAGTGCAATATGACTGGGGGTTGCTCATTTTGCCCCAATGTACAAGAGGGACAGTAGGGATATTCCGGGAAACTACAGACCAATGAGCCTGACTTCGGTGGCGTGACAGTTTCCGAAGAGGGTACTGCGGGACAGAATGTACATATATTTAGAAAAGATTTTGCTTATCAGTGATCGGCAACATGTTTTTGTGCGGGGGAGAACGTGCCTTACTAAGTTAATAGAGTTCTTTGCGGAAGTGACCAAGTTGATAGATGAAGGAAGGACTGTTGATGTCATATACATGAACTTTAATAAGGCGTTGGATAAGGTTCCCAATGGTAGAATAATGGAGAAAGTGAAGTCACATGGTGTGCAGGGTGTTCTACCTCGGCGGATAAAGTACAGGTTGAGCAACAGGAGACAGAGAGTAGCAGTTGAAGGGTGTTTCTCGAAATGGAGAAAGGTGAGCAGTGGTGTTCCACAGGGGTCAGTGTTGGAGCCATTGTTGCTTGTGATGTACGTAAATGATCTGGAAGAGTGCACCATTGGTCTCATCAGCAAGTTTGTAGATGTCAGAAATGTTTTCTGGAGTAGCAGAAAGTATCAGGGACTGTCAATGAATACAGGAGGATATGGATAGACTGGAGAGTTGGGCGGAAAAGTGGCAGATGGATTTCAATGCATAAAAATGTGAGGTGATACATTCAGGTAAAACTAATTCGAGAGCGAATTATACAATGAATGGAAGAGCCTTGGGAAATGCTGATGGGCAGAGAGATGTGAGAGTGCAGGTCCGTTCTACCTGTAGGTTGCAGCACAGGTAAATAGAGCGGTCAAGAAAGCATATGGTATGCTTCCCTTCACTGGATGGAGTATTGCGTTCAATAGCTGGCAAATCATGTTAAAATTGTACAAGTCATTGGTTCGGCCGCATTCAGAATACTGTGCACAGTTCTGGTCGCCACATTCCCAAAGGGCGTGGACGCTTTTGAGAGAGAGCAGAGAATGTTGACGAAGATGTTGCCTGGTACGGAATGTTCTAGCTATGACGAGATGTTGAGTAGGTTAGGTTTGTTTTCATTAGAAAAATAGGAGATTGAGGGGTACCTGATTGAGGTTTAAAAAGTCATGAAGGATATCGACATGTGAATAGGGACAAGCTTTTTCCCAGGATGAAGAATTCAGTAACGAGAGATCACAGTTTCAAGGTGAGAGGTGGAAAGTTTAAGGGGGAATACAAGCGGCAAGTACTTCACAAAGAGGGTCGTGGTCATGTGGAACGCATTGCCAGCAGAGCTGGTAGAGGCAGGCACTGTAGATTCATTTTAGATCCATCTGGACAGATGCATGAGTAAGTGGGGAGCAAAGGGATACAGATGCATAGTACTTAGGGTACAGGTTTAGATAGTAAATTTGAAAACGGCTCAGGCTTGGTTGGCCAAAAGGCCTGTACCTGGGTTGTAAATTTTATTTGTTCTTTGGCTTTCTTTCCATATCTAAAATTTGCCTACCATTGTGGGCGGCACGGTGGCACAGTGGTTAGCACTGCTGCCTCACAGCGTCTGAGACCTGGGTTCAATTCCCGCCTCAGGCGACTGACTGTGTGGAGTTTGCACGTTCTCCCCGTGTCTGCGTGGGTTCCCTCCGGGTGCTCCGGTTTCCTCCCACAGTCCAAAAGATGTGCAGGGTCAGGTGAATTGGCCATGCTAAATTGCCCGTAGTGTTAGGTAAGGGGTAAATGTAGGGGTATGGGTGGGTTTCGGGTCGGTGTGGACTTGTTGGGCCGAAGGACCTGTTTCTACACTGTAATGTAATGTAATCTAATCTAATCTAATTGTTTGTTAAACTTAAAGCAGCACGTTCCATTCCCTTGCAGCACTACCTGCATGTTCCCTTATACAAAAATAATCGCCTGGGGCTCATTTTAAAAACATCACATCGTGCAAGTCTTTCTCACGTTGCCTACGCCACTTAATCCTGGGGATTTTGAAAGCATGGAGAAACTGCATGGGATATCCTTTGGTTCTCCCAGTAGTGTAGGCTCTTCATCGTGACTCAAACAAACCGCCATGTTAACAGAGAGTGGTTGCAGGAACTAATCTCAACGTCAAAAGAAAACATTATCCGTAACGTCGAGTCTGATGAAGCTTTCTTGTGCTCTGCAACATGTAGTGTTTTCTGGAGCAAGTGTTATAGAAGTGGCGTTCCACTTTTTCATATTATCTTTAACCTAATGATACCAGAATTGCCGACAGAGATCTTGAAACCGCAATAATGTCATGTGGCTGGTTACATTCTGGATAGATTGACAAGTATTCGATTATGAACAATGCCAATTAAGAGTCCTCTTTGAAATGGTGGATTTTAGGTAAACCCAAATCATGGAGGAAACTAGCCCCTTTCAAAACATGCCATTCAAATAACCTAGACCTTAGCTTTTATTTTATATCAAGACAAGCTGAAAGCACTGCATTCCAGATGTGATTCGAATCGTCACATACAAATCGTATTTGTTATTCTACAAATGTTGCTAAGGCCTTAGAAACACAGATTTTTGTTATCTAAAATACCCAGAGACTTCCATTTTCAATTAAGCACACAACCAGATAGTCCAGAGTAAACAACCTCTCCCTTCCTACGTTTCAGCATGTACATGGTGAGTTGTCGTCTTGGCGTGAATAACAAATAAAAATCCAATTCATTTCTGCAAACCTGTGTAGACATTTTCGGGTCTATTTCCCAGTCTAGATCATCCGAATTCCTGTTATTATGCTGTTTCTTCATCAACTCTATTTTCTTATCTAATTACTGACTCTTCCAAGATTGGAATTTGTCCCTGCAGTATCTGAAAACCTTTATTAGGACAATCTTTCCTCATAACGTAAGTACGCATTCCATTGTATATCACTTGGTTGTTAAAATAGAGATTCGTACAGCCAGTCCGTCGTCTTTTATCAATTGTGTTGCAGAGCTGTCACATGGTTAATGACACCGCATCGATTGAAACAGCTTTGTTTTCATGAAACCCTTAATCAAACTAAATTAACTATCTTCTTAATCTGCTCTGCTCGAAGTTGAACCATCCACTTTTGCTAATTCTCCTCTGTGCATGCACCATATATCCGTTGAAAAATACATGCAATTACATCAGTTTCTCACACTCTTCACATTATGCATATACTTCACTCCTACCACACCCAATTGTCTATGGCACTCAGTAAAGGCAAAGGTTATTTTATCTATGTTTTGACATACCTAATCTATTGTGTAAAGTTCTGGCACATGCCGAGGATGCTTTGAAGAGTGTGTAGAATTTAATAACGAGGATGTTGCCGGGTATGGGGCACTTTAAATCATTAAGGAAGATTGGCTCGACTGGATTTGATTTCACTGGAATGCAGCAGATTGAGTGGCGCAGCATAGAAGTTCTTAGATTTGTGAATGGCATTGGTAGAGTGGAAAATATGAGGCATTTTCCCTGTGTGGAGGGTGAATTACGCAGTTTTAAGATGCAAGATGGGAAGTTCAGACGCGATGCAGGAGGCAATACTTTCACACACAGAGTGATGACTGCTGAGAAAATGTTGCTAGACGAAGTGTTTGAAGCAGACATAATCGCAGCACTCAAAAAGCATACGGGCGAAGATATGAATGGAAAGGGAAAAGAGAGTTATGGGTCCTCAAAGCGAAGCAATTTTAGAATGAAAGGGCAAAATATGGCAGTGTAGGTTTGGAAGGCTGAAGGACCTGATGCGGAACGGTGGTGTTCTTTGTTATTTACTCTTGAAGTTTTTTCCCCCAGATTCCGAGATAACTTTCATGCATGTCCTTGTACTCTGTCTCACAGTGAACGCAGTGACAATTGTGATTCTGTCCCGCGGGAAGTGTGATCTATCCAAATGTGTCACGCTCTACCTGGTGTCTATGGCAATTGCGGACTTACTGGTTATTATCTTCGATCTCATACTCAGACACATTCCAATTGTTTACCGAGAAGATTTTCATTTCTTGATTTATATCCCTGTGTGTAATATCCATGCTGTCCTACTTTATGCAATCACTGACTGTTCCGTATGGTACACCGTCACTTTCACCTTTGATCGACTTGTTGCCATTTGCTGCCCGAAGCTGAAAAGTAAATACTGCACGGAAAGAACAGCTACGATGGTTGTGGGAACTGTAACAGCTTTGAGCTGCATGAAGAACATTTTTTGGTATTTCATGTTATCAGGTAAATATTTCCAGGTCAACTTACCCTGGTTCTGTTACATAAGAGGAAATGTTTTAGAATCTATGTTCTGGGTGGCAATTGAGTTTCTACATCATATTCTAACACCATGTTTCCCTTTCATCTTGATTCTGTTGTTCAATATAATAACTGTGAGAAATATTTTATTGACAAGCAGAGCTCGTAGGAGACTTCACGCTTCTCGTAGTGGCAAAGATCCAGAGATGGAGAGTCGTAGAAAATCCATAATTTTACTCTTCGTTGTCTCAGCTAATTTCATAACCTTATGGTCAACGTTAATGTTGTATTCAATTTGGTATCGCATGTTTTGCTTGGGGTATCATGCCATATCATTGCAGGCGTTCGTGCTTGAGATGGGATTGATGCTTCAGCTTCTGAGTTGTTGTACGAACACTGGCATTTATGCAGTAACACAAACTAAATTCAGAACGAATTTTATGAATATATTGAAATTCCCCTTTACTGTAGTTATTAAATTAATTGAGAGATAGGAATGACTGAATTATTGAAGATATGCAAACGTATCCTTTTGGTAATTTGGTATTTGGTGAGGATTTTATTAACTGATGCGACTGTGTAAGTATGGTTTGGCCAAAATCTATATGAAAACAAATGCGGGCTTCTCCTATATTAATGAATAATTGTTCGCACTAAATTGTAACAGAACAATGAGGAAGAGAACAGTGAGTGCAGCCTCGAGACAAAAGCTGCTCCATTGGTGGCCATGAGATGATTTGGATTTTTGTAAACGTCTATCTGGTTTCTTCATCCACTCGGAAGAAACAATAGTCACACCTTTTCTTATCCGGCCAACAACACTGACTGAACACTAACTGTGATGAGGGTGGTTCAAAAAAGCTTACTGAAGTGCTCAGAATAAGTAATCAGTTTCAGAAGAGAAACTGGATTAAACAATTTCCATCTCAGGAAATAAAAACAGCATGAATGATATTGCAACATTATAAACGTCTGATGCTATTGATAAAAGTTAGAGAGGCTTACAAAAGGGACGTCAACAGAAATCCTGAGGTAACACTTACAATAATTATTCTTTATGGACAATGTTCTCGGCAGTTAAATCACAGGATAACAATTTGCATACACTTCAATTCACTCAAGGTAATATCAAGAAATTGTTGAATGCACGTGAAATTGGTAAAGCTGTCAGACATGACAAAATTTCAGGTCAGAATAATAAATACTTATGATATAAAACCAGTTGCACGATTGTTGTTTTTTTTTTAATTTTAGCTACAATGCTGGCATCAACCCGACAATGAGGAACATGGTCCAGGCATATCCTGAAGAATGACAAATCCAACACCACATCACTCATATCTTGGTTATGAATAGTCTGAGTAAAGATGTCATCAACAAAGCAATCAATGAGCACTTGCTCAGCAACAACTCCCTCATTGGCAACTAGTCTTCGTTTCTGACTCTTCATTCACCAATATCATTCCAAGCTTGAGAATGTAGAATACTTCCAAAGATGACACCAGCATGACACCCATCCACATTAATTCCATATTTGACTTTTTGCGTCATTTATTACATTAAGAAACTCGAGAAAAACTGGAATCAAAGACACTTATACTTAAGTCTCTCTGCTAGTTCTGACAAAAACTGGCAAAAATAAGTTCGGGGTTTGATATCAATTTGAATGCTTGCAGAACATCTCCACAGTAGTTCATCAGAGTAGTATCATTTGCCTAAAAATCTTCAACAGCTTAATCAATGATATTTCCCATTTGGGCAACATGAACATTCGAGCTGGAAAGTGGGAATTACGATTTGTGCAACATGTATGTCAGGTAATGGTCATGTCCAATGAAAGAAAATCATCCATTGGCATTCAATGACATTATCATCACTGAATCCACATGAGAAAGTTTTTGCATCAGAATAATGGATGTATACTGTGCAAACGAGGCACTTTCCTGCATCCAATGTGCAGTTAGAAAAATGCAACATTGTCTTTACCGATGTCATTTCTAAAAATAAATGATGTTAGGACACTTTACGTGCGCATCCAAGTCTATTATTTTGCAATGCTCAAATATTATCACCTCAAATGCCATTTCTGGCACGACATTTCAGACTACGATCCGAGGGCAAACGTTCTTTTTTGCCTCAAGTCCCCTGAAATTAAGCTCGCTTGATATTGAGCATTCATTTATTCGGAATATTGTTTCCTGCTCACACTGTGCATTTCTCTCAACAGTGTGTACACCACTATACGGTCTCTACTCAACCTTCAATTCCCAAAATTCCCTGAGATTATATAATCTCTCTTCGTGTTTGCAATATTCCATTCCTGACAATATCTCAGTGAACCTCTCATCCATTAAGTTGCTGCAACCACATTCTTCCCAATAATTTTCGAGACGAGAACTTCACACAGTAATTCAATGACATGCAGAGTTCCAAAATGACCTCCCTGTTCTTACAGTCTATGCCACGACCAATAAGGAGAAGCATCAAGATCAGAGTAGGACTTGAAACGCACAGCAAGTGAGGCAGCATTCGAGGAACAGGAAAATCGACGTTTCGGGCAAAAGGCCCTTCCCAAAAAGTTGATTTTCCTCCTCCTCGGATGCTGCCTGACCTGCTGGTTTTTCCAGCATCACTCTAATCTTGACTCTCATCTCCAGCATCTACAATACTCAGTTTCGTCCAATAAACTGAAGTGTTCAATATTCCTTGCTAATTATTTTTCACCTTTACTGCCAGCTTCAGGGACATGTGCATAAGTACACCAACATTGTCCTATTCATTGAAGATTCTTAATATCTTGTAATTCAAGGAAGCGCAGTAAATACTATGGCTGCCACACAATAACGAGGAGCGTGAATTTAATTACAGCCATAGGTGACAGTTTGCCTGCAGTATGCACTCCCTTCTTGTATTTGCATGGTTTCGGCTGGGTGATATGGTTTCCTCTTAACGTCCAAATGTTTAGACATGAAGTGAATTGGCGATGATAAATTACTCTATATTGTCAAAAGACGTGTATTTATGTCGATTAGCTATGCTAAATGCGGACTGAAAGCGATAGGGCTTGGTGGGATGAATGGTTCAGCGTGGATTACCTTCTGCATTTCTCTGATGACTCGTGGGGCCAAATGGCCTTTTCTTTCGTTGGAGGCAATCCACACTGCTCCCCTTCCAATTCCTTCTTCCAAATTATGTCGTCTCAGATGTATCAGTGACAAATTTCATTTGCTGCTTGTACGTCAGACCAATCCATTTATATCTTCATATAGCCTAACACCCCTCTCGTCACTTTCAACTCACCCAGCCAATTTTTCTTTTTAGATTAGATTACTTTCAGTGTGGAAACAGGCCATTCAGCCCAACAAGTCAACACCAAACCGCCGAAGCGTAACCCAACCAAACCCATTCTCCTACCTTTACCCCTTCACCTCACACTTCGGGCTAATTAGCATGGCCAATTCACCTAACCTGCACATTTTTGAATTGTGGGAGGAAACCGGAGCACCCGGAGGAAACCCACGCAGACAATGTGCAAACGCCACACAGAGGGTCTCCAATGTGCAAACGCCACAGAGGTGGGAATTGAAACCGTGTCTCTGAGCTCTGCGAGGCTGCAGTGCTAGCCACTGTGCCGCCCGTAATGTTAATCATCCAAAAAAAGCATACTTATCTTCTTTCCCGCATTCTCATTTAAATTATGTTTTGAATACAACGTCAAAGGCCCAGATTGACCTTAACAGTAGATCACCTCACAACATCTCCAGGCAGCTTCCATCAGACTCTTTCTTCGAAGCCAATTTTGTATCCATATTCAAAA
Organism: Chiloscyllium plagiosum; assembly: GCF_037043375.1. Taxonomy (NCBI): domain Eukaryota; kingdom Metazoa; phylum Chordata; class Chondrichthyes; order Orectolobiformes; family Hemiscylliidae; genus Chiloscyllium; species Chiloscyllium plagiosum. Next base: position 19,198,596 of record NW_028270190.1, read on the forward strand.
CTTTCTCTGACATCATTAGCTTTTACCTTCTTTTTCCTTATGACTGACCTTCCTGAAATTCATATCAACGTCATCAGAACTCGTGGTCATCTCCTTCAAAAATTCTTCTAGATTTGTTGGGTATGATCTCCGTCTTTCATATCCATTCTGAATATCACTGATGAAAAGTATTCCTCTAAATCCAAATATGAGCAGTTTAGGTGGATTAGACATGCTAAATTGTTTAGGATAGGTTGATTAGGCACGGGAAATGCAGGTTCACATGGTTAGGTTGGGATTTGTATACATGTTGACAAGGTTTCAGAGCTTCAGTGGGACTCGATAGGCTGAATGGCCTGCTGCTGCACTGTACACATTTGATGATGCTCTGATTTTGATCGGAATTTAATTTTATCCTTTACTATTTTCTCCAGTAGAATCAGAATCCCTCATGTTCGATTCGCTAGCCTGTAGTTCCCTGGTTTACGTCCACCATCTTTCTAGCAAATTGGAAAATGACTGTCTGTCCTCCAGAACTCTGGAACCTTCTCTGTTGTCGGACATGGATTCAAACTTTTGTCAGAACTCCAGTAGTTTCCTCGTTATCTCCCGCAATAGCCTGGGATAAAACTCACGTAGACCTGGGTATTTGTTCAATTTACAATCAATAATGCCTAACTCTCCTTCTTTCTAATATGAATCTGCTCAAAAGCTTCACAGGCACTTTGCCAAACTTTGTAGACATTTTCGTCTCGTGAGAAGACATGTGTGAAGCACTGATTTCTTAGTCAGCCAATATTTTTGAGTTTCTCATGCAGAGTCGCCCTTGGCCCCACATAGGCTTTAATATTTCCCTCATCATTCTGTTCGATTCATATTCTTGCAGAACATTTTGGGATTTTATGCAATCTTACCTTCCAGGGTATTATCATACCACAATTTTCTCTCCTTCTTGTTTTCCTCAGCTGACAAAACCCCCATCTTTACCCCAAATGGAACATAGAACTATACAGAAAGCAGAGGACTTTCAGCCCACGATAATTTTCTGAATCTGACGCCAAATTAAACTAATCCCTATTGCTTGACCGTGCTGCGTATCCCTGGATCCCTTGCATAGTGATTTGCTTATCCTTAAGTCCCTTAGATGCCACAACAGTGTCTTCCTGCATCATTACTTCTGGCAGCGCATTCGTGTCAACCTTTTAAAAACGTCCGTTACATCTCGTTTGAAATTTTGCGCTCACTTCAATTGGTTGTCCCCAGTACTAGATATTTCAATTCTGGGAAAGAGAGTCAGGCGGTCAACCCCAGCTAAACATCCCATAATGTTATGGACTTCTAAGAAATCTTGCCTGAGCCTCCGCCGCTTCAGAGGAAATGCCCGAATTTTTCTAGACTCTGGATAATGCCCCAATCGCCAATCCAATATGCAACCTGATAAGTCTCTTTTGCACCCACTCCAAAGCACTCACATCTTTCCAGAAATGTAGCGGCCAGCATTGGACAAAATGCTCTATGTGTGACCGAAATAATTCTTATTATGCTTCAACGTGGCAAACCTGGCTCCTATATTAATGTCCCCAAACAATAAAATCAAGCAAGCCGTACACCTGCGTTACCACCGTGGACATTTTCAGGGAATTATTGAGTTGAACCCGAAGATCCCTCCTTACAGCAATACTTTTCGGTGTTCCTCTATTAATTGTAAACTTTTACCTAATGTTTCGTTTGCAATAAAAAAAAGCACCTCACTGTAACTTGGATTACTCTTCGTGTGGCATTTACCCGCCAATATCTGCAAATGATCTTTATCCCATTGGATCCTTTCACCAATTTGTAAATTATCCATAAATTAACTGAACTTTGCATAGCCTGAAAATATATACAGGAGAATCTCGATTATTGGCGGGCACTATTTCGTTCGGAGAATCTATTATTCGGTTAATCGATTAAATGCTTTCCATCTGGGGTAATGAGTTCGAAACGTCTGCTCCCTGTTCAGCAGTACACAGCGTGCGAGCGCCCGCCCCAACACCGCGCTCCACCCCCAACCCCCTCCAACACTGCCCCCACCTCATCCCCATCCATCACCGGCCCCCTCGCGTCCCCGTCCTCAATCCTGTCCATCACCGCCTGCCCCAGCCCCAACCCCACCCATCACACGCCCCTCCCAACTCCCTCCCCAAACACGTCCATCACCGCCCCTCCCGCCTCCAACCCTGTCCATCACCGCTACCCCTCCCGCCTCTGCCCCAACCCCGTCCATCACCATCCTCATGTCCCCCACTCCGAACCCCATCCATCACCGTCCGCCACCCGCCCCCAACCCTGTGCATTGACGCTCACGCGGCCACCGCCCATCACCGCCCCCTCCCACGCCCCCCGCCCCAACCCCGTCCATCACCATGCCCGACCTCAGAACCCCGTCCGTCTCTGCATCCCTCCTGCGCACCCCAGTCCAACCCGCGCCCCCCGCTCCGGGACAGCCGTAGTGGACACAAACAACATGACAGCTGCTCTTTCTGCCTTTATGAGGTAAGTCTCCAAATAGCGCACATACGCACACACAGACACAAACGCACAGAGCCACATACAATACATTTACTGTACCTTTTTGAGAAGTTCCACATTTGCCTTGTACAGGACAATATTGGCGAGATTGTCTATGGGAGGGGGTTTAGGGTACACCCCTTTGTAGAACTCCAGGGAAAGTGTTGGGAGAGATAGAGGGCGCGAGATCAATTACTTGGAGACGGTGCTTTTTTAATCGCAGTAAACAAAAGATCTAATCACTGTTGGAAACACATCTTTGATGTAATATTTCTCTCGGGATCTCGAGATCTCCTACGGATAATCCAATGATTGACGGAACAATCCATATTGTTTGAGGATTGACATGTCAGTTTTTCAACAGGTGCTGCAGAACCGAGAGGTGTGCAATGTTTTTTAGTCTGTAGCGTTCTGATAATTGCGCATAAAGAAAACAAGAGATTCTCAGAGACGTTCAACATATTGCAAGTTACACTGATGATGAATATGAGAGCTGGAAAAAAGAAGGACAGAGAGAGGCAATCTAGGCTATATCATTTGTATTTATTTATAAACAGAAACTGTTAGAGGAACTCAACAAATTCAACATCGTCTTTGGTCGGAAACCAGATTTAAAATGTCGTGTCACATGAACATTCAAGGTACCAAACATACATTTTCGTGACAAGTCACAGAGTCTTTGGAATCCAGTGGATCCCCAATATCTTTGCCATTATGATATAAGCAGAAAAATGCGACATTCCGTGTTTGTAAATCGAAAAGTCATGTACGCTATTTTACAATGGTGTGTTTTCTTGAAACAAGCTGCAAGTTCAAATGTTACAGAACTGAATTGATTTAACTTTAGCGTCTCACATACTCAAATGTGTCCAGTGATAATATTGTAGTCATCACAATACAGCACCACCTTAACTATAGAGGTGACTCATTACAGTCATTTAAGATCAAATTGTTAGGAAACGCGAAACGTAACAGAAGTAAAGAAACAAATATTTCAAAATTATATTCTATGGTAATAAAATAGAAAAGTAAAAATGTAAAAATCTCCAAATACAAGTCATTCTGATATAGTCCATATCAGTAACTTGTCTCAAAGGATAACATGCAAAACTTCGTTGCGAAGTGCACGAGAACTAAAATCATATGAGTTACCCCACAGCAGGTGCCATCCCTTCGCCGCTCGGAATACTTCGCTGACGCCACTGAACCTACACTCGCACCACAACCAGGTGCGCTTCACTCCCCTGCCACGCAAGCCCTCATGTCCAGCTGCGACTGCAGATATTGCTTTGCTGGCGCCACCATCTGCCGCAAACGACAGAAGAACAAGCCTGCTGCTGCTACCAAAGGTACCAAAATCCAAGAGAAGCCGTGCCCACCGCTACCTTCTTGCTGCGGTGTGGGTGCAGCCAAACAACCCGCAAAATGCTTTTTTCGCGAAAATCTGTTCCATTTCTCAAGGATATTGTGTCATTGTTTTTTTTCCAGAGGTTTAAGAACAGCTTTCAGTGCCAATTAATTTGGTTTGCTGCAAATATTAAAGGGTATTGAGAAGTATTTTTGTTTATATGTAAACAGATGAGAATTAAGGTCAAAACAGTCATGTTTCGAAGTGACCTGTATAATGAAAGGGGAGTGGTCAGTTCTCCAGGCGAAAGTAAGGACTACAGATGCTGAAGACTAGAGTCAAGGTTAGGGTGGCAGTGAAAGAGCACAGCAGGTCAGACAGCATCCGAGGAAGCGGAAAATCGACGATTTGCACAGGACCCCTTCTTCAGGAATGAAGGGCTGATGAAGGGCTCCTTCCCGAAATGCGATGTGCTTTACCAGCACCACTCTAATCTGGTCACCTCTCTGCGTGAACCATTTAATTCACTCTAGAATTAATTGTGAGTTTAACAGTGAGCTACGTGTAAGCAACCTCTCTCACTTTTCTGCCATTCAAAATTCAACCTATCAGCTACTGATCCATTCATTTACATTTTCTAAGGGGGTTTGCTTATTGGGAATGCTGGGTGCATTCGGAAACGCATTATTAATTCTAGTTTTGCTAGACTGAGTTATGTATGAGTTCTTTATTCTGTTCTTTGTATTTTATTGTGTAATTTTGTGAATACATATGTTTCCGTTCTTAAGCTGTTAGTTAACCTCGCTAATCTATTCCGGGTAACTAACACTGTACACTTGCCGAATCAGTTTGGATTCGGGGCAGCTTGCTTAACATTTTGCTTTGAATGGTCTGGCCCGGTCCATAACAGATTTGGGGCTCTTGGAGGAATTTCCCACAGAATCGACCAAAACAAAGCAGTACTAACAGTTCTTGGTACTGAGTAGATGTTACTGAATGCTTGTGCCAGAGGATCGTAGTGTGATTGCTGCACTCACTAAATTGTTGAAAAGAAGCTACAATTTTCAGTGGACAGTGGACTGTCAAAAGACATTTTACGGCCTTAAAAACTGTGTTAACCATTGTCCCAAAACTAGCCACACCGGATTACATGAAGCCTTTCAAGGTGGTGATCGATGCCAGTGATGTGGGTGTTAGTGCTGTGCTCCTGACTGTAGAATGACGAGTGAACAGAAAGACCCCTTGAGTATTTTTCAAGGAAGTTGAACTTCCATCAATATTCAACATTGGAGGAAGATACTTTAACCTTGGTGTTGGCATTGCGACATTTCACTGTTTATATTAACAGCAATGCATCTGAGACAATCGTATACACTGATCAAAACCCTTTGATATTTGTGAAAAAAAATATAAGGACATCAATTCCAGTCTGTTCAGATGGAGGTTGCTGTTGCAGAGATTCAGTTTGATAATTGTGCGTATGACAGCTCGCGAAAACGTGATTGCCGATACATTATCGAGACTCGAAGGTGATGCGAGGGCTGTTGGTGGTGGGTGTAGATGAAATTTCATGTGGTTATATATGTTTGTATATTTACAGTTAATGTAGTGTATATATGTGTTTGGATTACTAACCGGGTCTTTGAAAGGTTTTCAAACTGAAGCCACCTTTTCATCTTGATGATTCATTTTGTTTTGAAGGGGGAGGTTTTTCAAAGCTGGTTTCCTTTTTTTAAAGGCTCATCTTTTTTCTCAAGGATAACATGACCTTCGCTAACGCAGTGGTGTAATAGCCGAGTAGGCTGGTTTTGTGTAGAGATTATCGGGTATTGAGAGGCCTTTTTGTTTATATGTAAACAGATGAGACTTCAGGCCAAAATGGGTATGTTTGAGTCGTGACCTGTAAAATGAAAGGGAAGTTGTCAGCACTCTACCTGAGCCGGTTAGTTTAGTCCAGAACTAGTTTGGAGTTCAACAGTGAGCTCTGTGGAAAAAGCCTCTCTCTTTTCTGCCCTACTGATTTCAACCTGGAAGCATCTTTTCCATTCATTTATTTTGGTTTCTAAGAGGATTGTTTATTGTGACTGTTGTGTGTATTTAGAACAGCCTAATTATGTCGAGCTTGGATAGGCTGAGTTCTATCGGGATTTGTTTTATTGTTCAATCATTTGTGTTTCATTGTCTAATTTTGTGAATAAATCTTTGTGTGTTTTGAACCTGGTGGTCGATCTCGCTAACTTACTCTGCTAATTTTCACTGTACACGGACCGAAACCTGTTGCATATTTAGGGTCTGGGCTGCCTGCTTAAGAATGTTTTGAGTGATTTAGCCGAGACCAAATAAGAGAAAAGAAAGGATCAAAGCAAAAGGGAAAGAGAACGACAGAAAGGAACTGAATAACTTAACACAGGCTTTCACTTCTGTGGACTTGAACATCATTTGTTGCCACTACCCATAAAGATTATATTACTTACAGTGCGGAAACAGGCCCTTCGGGGCAACTAGTCCACACCGACCTCCGAAGAGCAACCCAGACAGACCCATTCCCGTACTTTTAACCCTTCACCTAACACCTAATTCACCTAATCTGCACATTTTTGGACTGTGGGAGGAAATGAGAGAAAAACCAAGCAGACACGGGGAGAATGTCCGCCTTCCACACAGACAGGTACCTTTGGGGGGAAATTTCTTGGGTAGTGATCCTTTTTCAGAGTCGTCCTCTCAACCATCCCCTTCCCACCTTAACCACAGTACTCAGTCTGAATAACTAACTTCAATCCGCTCAGAGTTATGTACAAAAACACAGATGAATTTCACCGCAGTTAACTCATTTTCCGATATCTCAATGCAGTTCTTTCATGGAAGGTGAAATGTTTTCATCACAGAGTCACAGGGCGGTAGATATTGCAGCAGATTGTTTGTGATTTCTAATTTGTCAGGATGATGGTGGCCTTCTTAAACTTAGTGGGGAATTTAGACTGAAGCAAGGAGAACTTAAAGACGTCATCGAATATCAACGTTAGCTGGTCCGCATATGACCAGTGAGTCCATCTGACTGGATTTCCTTGGCTCACTGTAATGAAGGCCAAATTGGCATCTGCAGTGGTCACAGAGGGAAGAGATGTATCTGAAACTCTAAACGTAGTGGCACCATTTGGCTGAAGATCTGATCGACCGGATGATCAAATGCATTCACGGATCAGACAGTGTGATGTTTTATACATTATTCTTTCCTGCATCACTCTATCGGCTGTGTTGTCAAGTCGGCCATGTACAGAAGGCGGCGTCTATGTGGTGAGTTTCGGTCTCTTACATAAGTCTAGTATTGTCTCTTGACGTCCGTTATGGCTTTACTGAGGTTTTGTCTGGATTGCTTGTACAGCTCTGGTTCTACTGAATTGAACCCCGCACAACTTATCTTCAGAAGCAATGTATTTCTCGATTCATACGTGGTCTCCCGTTAGGGAATGTACGGTTTCACGTATTTCACAATCTTTCCAGTACACTCTTGCTTATGAAGTCCGTGACGACTGTGTCATATTCATCCCGGGTTGCGTTAAATTCCTGAATATGGACTATTCCACTGCTCTTCACAGGCCTGCAAAAGCTGTTCCATTGCTCAGATCAGCACTGCATTACTTTATGCAATGGGTCCTCAAGTTTCTGATTGTGATTGTGAACTGGGAGGCAAAATACACCGTTGTGATTGTATTGCCCAAACTGCAGACGGGGAATGGAACTGTTGGCATTTTGAGGTTTCTCCAGGGATGGTCAAGAATTGTCGATAGAAGGAAGTGCAGGAGACGTATTGATGGTATTTGTGAAACTGCACAGCAACTCACAGTTCAATGCATAGTATGTGATCTTTCAGCTTCGAAAAGAAATGTTATATGGGTTAGCACTTGAAACGTCATCACTTTCAAGTGCTTGAAAGGGGGAATAGTGTCGAAATGCTGATGTAGACACGATTGAATGAAAGGCACATTCATTGGCCAATTCGACTACGTTGACTTAATCTAATTAAACTTGGCTGGTTTGCTCTTCTGCAAATATGGAAGAGAATATTCTATTAAAACAATGCATTTAAATGTGTTGGATTGTCTGGAAAGGGTGAACAGAGCATGGATGTCATCGTGGTCCAACTGTATCCGAAGAGAGTTCTCCTATGGACTATGAAGGCTATCAGCTATGAAGAGAATCGTGATAATCTTAGGTCTTTTCACTTGAAGCAGAGAACTTTGAGCGTGTAAATAATATAGGTGTAAGATTGTGAGGGTCATGGACAGTGTGAACGGAGATCAGCTGTTCCTTTTAGACAAAGGATTACGAACAAGGGAGTACACTTTTGAAGTAAAGGTTTGAGGTTTAGTGATGACTGGAGGATAGTTTCACGCCAGAGAATGTTGGGGGTTGTGACTGTTGGGGGGCTGCTTTCATGTGTAACCTCACAGCTGTTAAAATTATTTGGACGAGCGCTTGCAGTGTCATATCTTTCACAGCTAACGGCCTAATGTTGGAAAGTGGGACTAATGTAGACCGTGCTGTATTTCTGTTCGACAGGTTCGACGCTCGTGTGATGTATGGCTGTCGAAGGTGAATCACTGAGTAGATTAAGACAGGAATTATTTGTTTATGGACAGTACATGAACAAAGGTGATTAGAGCTAACTGTACTAGCTTCTAAATGTTTGTCAGTGGGTAGGGTAGGAAACCAAGTGCTACTTCCTCACAGTGTGAAACCATAGAATGGAGAACATGGAAATGGCAGAACTATGAAGCAATTACCTAAATTTTGTCTTCAAAGAGACAAAAGACATTTTAAAGAAAGACAAGCCAGCAATAGCAGAAAGACGAAGTCTGCTGAAAAAATGAAATAGAATGAAATTAGTAAATGCACGTATCTGGAGAAATTATTGAGACTGAAATTAACGGGCGTAGAAAGGGGTATCATACTTGAGAAATCAACTTGTCGATAGATTATGGAACAACATTCGGTTCAATGTATTTGGATTTTCGGAAAGGTTTTTGATAGAGCCCCAAGCATAGTGTGTGAAGTAAAATCACATGGGATTGGAGAAAACATGTGGACATTGTGTTATAAAGGAAGAGCTAACAGGAAACAACAATTTGTGTAAAATGGGTGTTTTGGAGTGGAAAACTGATGGTGTATCACAAGGATGGGTGATTGGGTTTCAGCTGCTCACAATACCAAACAAACATTTGATTGACAAAATCAAATGCAATGTTTACAAGGATTCTGGTAAGCTGGGATTGTGCGTGAGTGAGGTGGATGTAATTCGCTCCAAGTTGATTGAGACAAGGGGAGTGAATGGACAATTAGAAGGCAGATGAAGAACAGTGTGGATAGATGTGACTTTATGAATTTTGGTGGTGAAAATAGAATGGCAACCTACTATTTGAAAAGGAGTTGGTTGGGAAATTTTGATCGATAAATGGACCGACATTCCCGAATTCTTTTTGTTTCCTTCTGCACAGACCTCTGAATTCCATGAAGGGTAGCGAGTTCGGAAGCCAGAACCCAATACTGGGAAGGGTATTGGCACACATAGACACACCGAGTGAGGAGATGCAACATTGGAAAGGATCTGGATATGCCTGAATACCAGTAAAAGCAATGTTTCCGGACCAGAAAGCAACCAAGGATATAACCGCTGTGTTAATCGTCATTGCAAGTGGGTTTGAGTAGAATCGTGATAATCCATTACTGCGACTATATAGGATCTTGCTGAGACCTCATCTCAAACATTGTGCAGCACTGTGTGCTGTTTTAGTCTCCGTACCCAATAAGGGGGAAAACAAAACTGAATTAGAGGGAGTGCAGTGAAGGATGACCAGACTGATCTCTGGGATGACAGGCTTCATGTTTGTGTCGACGAGGCCTAAATTCCATGGGGTTTAGCAAAATGAGAGCAGATCTCAGTGAAATGCATAAAACTCTGACAGGGCCTGACAGATGTGGACAGGAATGATAATTGCCCTGGCTGGGATGTTAAAGCAAGTGCCACAGTATTAGGTACACGCAGGCCACTAAGAATTAAGATGAGAATTAATGTCTGCACTCATAGACTGGTGAACCTAAAGAATTCTCTGCAACGTGAAGGCTGTGGAAGATAAGGCACTGAAAATAAATACGGCTTTCTAACCACTTAAGGGATGGGGAGAGATCAGGAGTATGGTGAAGAGACAGAGGATCAGCCATTGTGTTAATAAATTGGGGAGCATATTTGATGCACCAAATAAACTACTGCAGTTTCTATTTCATAATTTCCGATTGTCAATCACATTAAGAGTTATGTACATTGTGTGGGAAAATTGCTATGATTTCCCCTTCATAAATCCATGCTGACTCTGACCTATCCTGTTACTAGTATTCCAATAAATTGACTAATCTTCTGGAATGTTTTGAAGCTGTAACTCGGAAGGTGGGCGAGGGAGATCCAGTAGATGTAGTGTACCTGGACTTTCAGAAAGCTTTTGATAAAGTCCCACATAGGAGGTGAGTGAGCAAAATTAGGGCACATGGTATTGGGAGCAAAGTACTAACTTGAATTGAAAATTGGTTGGCTGACAGCAAACAAAGAGTAGTGATAAATCGCTCCATTTTGGAATGGCAGGCAGTGACCAGTGGGGTAGCACAGCATTTGGTGCTCGGACCGCAGCTTTTTACAATATATATTATTGATATAGAAGATGGTATTACTGATAAAATTAGCAACTCTGCTGGTGATACTAAGCTGGGTGGGAGGGTGAAATGTGAGGGGAATGTTTCGAGATTACAGGGTGACCTGGACAGGTTAGGCGAATGGTCAGATGCATGACAGATGCAGTTTAAATGTGGATAAATGTATGGTTATCCACTTCGGTGGCTAGAACAGGAAGGCAGATTACTACCTAAATGGAATCAATTTAGTTAAAGGGGTAGTACAAAGAGATCTGGGTGTTCTTGTACACCAGTCAATGAAGGTAAGCATGTAGGTACAGCAGGTTGAAGAAGGCTAATAGCATGCTGGCCTTCATAACAAGAGGGATTGAGTATAGAAGTAAAGAGGTGAGCTACCATTTGAACTCGAGGGTGCAGTCTGTCTGATCTGGTTGAGTTATCAACCTTGAAACCTTTCAGTTTCCTCAGCACCTTCTCCTGAGTGATCGATACCTCCGTCACCTGACTCTCTCGAAGTTCGGTCTGGCTGCTAACGTCTTCCACCATGAAGAGTGATAAAAAGTATGTAATCAACTCCTCTGCTATTTAATTGTTTCCCACAAGTACTCGAGGCCCTTTTCCAGCCGTATGTTTCCTTTTGATTCCCGCTCTTCTCTATTATCTATCTAAAATCCTTTTTCAAATCTCTGCTATATAATTAACAAGCTGAACTTCCAATTTCATCTTCTCCCTTTTGATTTTAATCATTATCTTCTGCTGGTATTTCGTTTTCCTCATCGTCGGGATTGCCAATAATCTTCACCACATTGTATGTTTTGCGCGTTTGGTTAATTGCTGTCTCTGACTTCCCTTATCACTCAATGTTTTATTGTCCTCCCCGAGGATATCTCTTCTTCATTGCTTGAATTGAAGCAGTGCCTACAAATTATCCCCAGAAACTTCTGCCATTTCAGCTTCAATGTCTTCTCGGCTCGGTTTCCCCTTCCAGTGCACTCTGGCCAGATATTCCCTCTTGTCTTTGCTGTTAAATTGCTCAATTATAACCACTTCTCATGTAAGAGTTAGCAACAGATATAAACTGAGAGATGGAGCTTTAAGAGGTGGGATACAGGGAACGATTGAAGGATTTATTAATTATGTCCAAAGAGAGAAAGAGATAGAGAATGTAGATGAGGCGATAAACTCATAAAATAATAATAAACAAAGATTACTAACAGCAGTCGATGAACTTCCTTATTTCTTTTGGCAAGTTCCATGTACTGTGATCTTTTGTACAGTTGGTATGCAACAGAGTAATATGATCAAATTCTGTGTCTGAAGCAGCTACTTTTATCCCAAATTATATAACAGACAGCCATTGTTGAAAGAACCCAGAAGGAAAATATATTTATTTCCAGGTACATATTGAATTAACTGAAATAGTTTGGGATGCCAGGAGCAGGAATTTATAACACACATCTTGATAAGGAGTAGGTCAAGAGCACGGAATCCCAAGAAACGGGAATGTAAGACCTCAACTCAGGATCAAATAATGTTTTAATGTTTTATATATCTTCTACATCACATTCATCATGTTTTCTTAAATGTGTCTCCGTTGTTCATTCTGAAGACCTTGTGCACATATGCAATTCATTATCTATCTGCAAAAACACTGATTCAACAGAGTGTATTAAATCATTTTTTTTGCATCCCATTTCGAATTATCCTGTTTCCTCCACTTCCCCTGGCTATTCGTTGTTGCAAGTGTATTCTGCTCTCTGCCTGCATTTTACTTTTTTTTGTCTTTCAAAACGATATTGATGACTGGGAGGTATTACTTCACTCCACAGCCACTGTCTGCTATTCTTTTCTGTTCCTTAAACAATGCCACGCACATTCTGTCTCTGACTCTTCACTCGCAATGAACACTGTAATTGTAAATGTAACATTTATTTTTGGGATAAGGCCAGAAAATCTGTAAAAGAACATAAAAACGTACAAGCAGATGTTTACAGCTTTAGAAACAAATTATTGAAGTGCGTTTTGTTAAAGAGATAATGTTTCCTTATTAAAGCAATTAAAGGGAAGTTCATCAGAAATACAGACTTTCTGTGTGTCTTCAGGGCAGTTTTGTCCAGACACAGTTTTAAAACTGACAGCTACTGTAATACCGAGGAAATGTCTATGTCGTAACAGCCCCTCGATTGGCTCTTAGTAACGCAAGTACATGGAGAATTGCATGTGGATAACACAGCATAGTAATCGAGCCAGTGAAGAGAAATTATCACCTTTCTCCTTTATCTCTAACATTGCTGGAGTGATTGGAAATGGGCGATATGACAAATAGCACCGCACTGTGTTTCCAAGTATTGGTTATGGTTAAAAGTCCGGCGAGAATATGAACTGTTATTATTCAAGCAGTAAACGGTCGCTTTCTCTGTTTTGGTGGTGTTCCTGCTAAGTCTACCCCTGTCCATTTATTAATTCTGTCGACTATTCTGAACGCCATCGCTTTATCTATTCTCTATATTTGTAAAACATGTCAGCTATTGGATTTGTTTTCAACCACAAAGTCCATTCCAATTTCATGCAAGTTATGCCCTTAACATACACACACCTGAAGTGGAACAAATAGACGATAGACAATAGGCAATGGGTGCAGGAGTCGGCCATTCTGCCCTTCGAGCATTCATCACCATTCAATGCGATATTAGCTGATCATCCTGAATCAGTTTCCTGTTCCCGACTTAACTCCATAACCCTTGACTCCACTATCCTTGAGAGCTCTGTCCAACTCTTTCTTAAATGAATCCAGAGACTGGGCATCCACTGACCGCTGGGGCAGAACATTCCACACACCCATAACTCTCTGCGTGAATATGTTTCTCCTCATCTCTTTCCTAAATGGTCTACCCCGTATTTTTAAGCTGTGTCCTTTGGTTCGGCACTCACCCATCAGCGGAAACATGTTTCCTGCCTCCAGAGTGTCAAATCATTTAATAATCTTATATGTTTCAATTAGATCCCCTCTCAGTCTTCTAAATTCAAGGGTATACAAGCCCAGTTACTCCAGTCTTTCTGCGTAAGGTAGTCCCGCCATTCCAGGAATTGACCTCGTGAACATCCGCTGCACTCCCTCAATAGCCAGAATGTCTTTCCTCAAACTTGGAGACCAGAACTGCACACAATACTCCAGGTGTGGTCTCACCAGGGCCCTGTACAGCTGCAGAAGAACCTCTTTACTTCTATACTCAATCCCTCTTGTTATGAAGGCCAGCATGCTATTAGCCTTCTTCAACCTGCTGTACCTACATGCTTACCTTCATTGACTGGTGTACAAGAACACCCAGATCTCTTTGTACTACCCCTTTAACTAAATTGATTCCATTTAGGTAGTAATCTGCCTTCCTGTTCTAGCCACCGAAGTGGATAACCATACATTTATCCACATTTAAACTGCATCTGCCATGCATCTGACCATTCACCTAACCTGTCCAGGTCACCCTGTAATCTCCAAACATTCCCCTCACATTTCACCCTCCCACCCAGCTTAGTATCACCAGCAGATTTCCTAATTTTATCAGTAATACCATCTTCTATATCAATAACATATATTGTAAAAAGCTGCGGTCCGAGCACCAATGTCTGTGCTACCCCACTGGTCACTGCCTGCCATTCCGAAATGGATCGATTTATTACTACTCTTTGTTTGCTGTCAGCCAACCAATTTTCAATTCAAGTTAGTACTTTGCTCCCAATACCATGTGCCCTAATTTTGCTCACTCACCTCCTATGTGGGACTTTATCAAAAGCTTTCTGAAAGTCCAGGTACACTACATCTACTGGATCTCCCTCGCCCACCTTCCGAGTTACAGCTTCAAAACATTCCAGAAGATTAGTCAATTTATGATTTCCCCTTCATAAGTCCATGCTGACTCTGACCTATCCTGTTACTAGTATCCAGATGTGTCGTAATTTCATTCTTTATAATAAACTCCAGCATCTTTCCCACCACTGAGGTCAGACTAACTGGTGTATAATTTCCTGCTTTCTCTCACCCACCTTTCTTAAAACGTAGTACAACATTAGCCACCCTCCAATCCGCAGGAACTGATCCCGAATCTATCGAACTCTGGAAAATAATTACCAACGCATCCATGATCTCTCGAACACCTCTTTCAATGCCCTGGGATGTAGCCCATCAGGCCACGGGGACTTATCAACCTTCAGACCATCTGCGGTCATTGTTTTTGCCTCTTCAGACCTAACAGTCTCTCCAACACCAATTCATGGGAAATATAAATTTCCTTAAGTCCAGGTCCTTCAGCCACTGTTACCTCAGAGAGATTGCTTGTGTCTTCCCCAGCGAACACAGATCTAAAGTACCAATTCAATCCTTCTGCCATTTCTTTGTTCCCCGTAATATATTCCCCTGTTTCTGTCTTCAAGGGCCCAATTTTAGTCTGAACCAGTTTTTTGCCTTACACATACCTATAACAGCTTTTATTATCCTCCTTTATATTTTTGGCCAGTTTATCTTCGTACCTCATTTTGTCTCTGCGTATATCCTTCTTAGCAATCCTCTGTTGTTCTTTGTAAGCTTCCCACTCCTCCGTTTTCCCATTCATCTTTGCTATGCTGTACTTTTTCTCTTTTAACTTTATATGTTTCTTAACTCCCTCGTCAGCCACGGCCATCCATGCCTCCTCCTAGGATCTTTCTTCTTTTTTGGGATGAACTGATCCTGCATCTTCTGCATTATACACAGAAATATCTGCCATTGTTCCTCCAATCATCCCTGCTAAGCTATTGCACCATTGAACTTTGGGTAGCTCCTCACTCATAGCTCCATAATTCCCTTTATTCAACTGAAATATTGTCACTTCCGATTGTACCTTCTCCCTCTCAAATTGCAGATTGAAGCTTATTGTATTATGGTCACTACTTCCCAACGGCTCCTTCACTTCGAGATCCCTGATCGATTCTGGTTCGTTGCACAATACCAGATCCAGAATTGCCTTCTCCCTGGTAGGCTCCAGCACCAGCTGTTCTAAGAATCCATGTCGGAGGCACTGCACAAACTCTCTTTCTTGAGGTCCAATACCAGATGTGTTCATAACCTCGGTCGTCAATTTTGGCTTGTGTTGATTAATATCTTCATATTCTTTCCATCGCTGAACGCGCCCACTACTACCTACATAATATTGCCAATCTTCACTTCTGCCTCAGTGCAGTTTGTAAATCCACCATCACCTTAAACTTTCCGGTTGCAGTTTTCTTCCGGTCACTCTCCGAGTTTCAAATATTTTGATGATAAAAGTATTTCACTCCATCCGTGGACTTCTGCCAGTTGCAAACTATGAAGCCAGTTTGATTGTAAAATGAGGTGGCAAAAGCTTTGTGTCACCTCTTTCAACATAACCTGTTACCTGCCACTAGGGAGAGGACGATGCTGTCAGCGACCACGAAGTGACAGTTACATTGAACTATTGTAATTGTGAACTTTCTGATCAGGAGTGGGTGCCATGTAGAAATACTTCCAGGTGTAGTGCGCTGATGTATACACAAGGTGACTTAGGCACTACCTGCCGCTCGCTGAGGGGAACGGAGTAGTTCTGTCTACTGTCCACAAACGGAGATACAGAAAATATTCCAGAAATTTGACCCGACAAAGTGATTGATGAAAATGAGAAACAGGGAGGTTAGAATTAATAAAGATAAATTATACAAAATCTAATTGAATTGAAGGTTGGGTAAGTTGCTGCATGAGATGGGCCATTGCCGATTGTACAGGGAGGTGGCAATACAACTAATTAAAGGATAATAGAGTCACGCAACACGAAAACAGTCCCTTTAATCAGTCCGTGAGTACCATCATCCCAAACTTACTTGGTCCCACCAAAAGTTTCCTATTCAGGTACTTATCCAAATATATTTTAAACGTTGCACCTACAAGAACGAATTGATGAACACCCTTCACAATTCTTTACATTCTGGAAATTCTGCTTCCTGATGCTGAAAGAACCTATTGTATTCTGAAGTATTTAAAACGGGCGAGGGAGGGAAAACTGAACAAAGCTAAATATTGGACAACTTAGTGTTAATTGTCAGTAAAGTATTTGAATCTTTTCTAAGGAATATGAAAAATAGACACATGGGGAATCAGGTATGAGTTGGGATATGAGTCAGCTTAACTTCACAAAAGGGAAATCATCTTTTAGAAACCTGATAAGTTTGTTGTGGTTGTGGTGCAATTCAATTTACAGAATAGTTCGACATGGTTGCTGACCGGTGAGAGAAAGTCAGTATTTAAGTGGGGTGGGGCACATAGATTGAGCATTATTTAATGAAGAGAATACAGAGAGCAGCACCGTAGTCTGGACAGAAGGAAGTTAATCATGAGATATTACATGAATCAGTGTTCGGGGCACAGCAACTTACACAGGAATTAAATGATTTAGATGTTAGCAACGAATATTATAGATCTCATTTTTTATTGATTAAAGGTGCGAGGATCGGAAGTGCTGTTCAAAAAGACCTGCATGTCCTTCATCATGAGTCACCAAAAACAGCACATACACGTGTATAAATAATTAGTCCATATTTAGTATGCTATCCTTCACTGCACAATGATTGAACTTCATAAGTAAAGCGATCTTCATGCATTTGTATTTCCTTGAGTGTATTTGGGGCACTGCGTACAGATTTGATGTTCAAGGTTTCTGTAAAGATTTGTAACTCGTGTGCTGCTGGCCACGGTTGTGTGCTTTATTTGCAAACGTTTCATTTCCTATTTGGGTGACATTTTCAGTGGTTTTGAGCCTTGCGTGAAGCGCTGCTATACCGTGTCTTCTGGAACTTATTTCCTTACGTTCCTGCTGCTTCTGGTTGCCAGTTCCAGTTGTTAGTTTTAGATGCCAATATATTAGGTACGGGTCGGTGTGTTTGTTGACGTACTCTTTGGATAAGTGCCATGCCTCTAGGAATTCTTTGGCTGCCCTCTGTCAAGCTTGCCCACTGATCATTGCACTATTCAGTAGAATTTGTGATTTTGTCATCTGAATGTATGGCTACTGGGGACAGTTGGCCGTGGAGTTTCGTTGCTCATTGGTGTTCGTGGGTATAGGATGCTCCTTGTCTGCCTGTTTGGCCAGTATTTCCTTCCATGCAGTTTTTGCATGGAATCATTTCAATTAAGTTAGTCTTGCACGTGTTGGGTATAGTGTCTTTTGCTCGTTTGAATTGTTGATTCAGCGTGGTTGTAGGCTGCCATGAATTCCAGATTACGAATACTCAGCAGGTTTGATCTCGTTTGTAGGAAATGATCTCCTTGCCGCAGGCACAGACGTTGGTACCATGCGGAGAGAGTGAAGAAAGTGCGTGTTTATTCAGTAGACCTGTGAGAGAAGAAGAGATGATTACGATGAAACTTGAAAGGCGGCTGGGATCACTTGTTTCCCAAAGAAAAATTGAAAGGCTGAAAAACGCATGTTTTGCTCAGGACTGATTGATGTGATTTATAGTGACGTGAACCTGAGTGCAGTGAAAACATTGCTTGTGAGCAGGATGGACGGATCACAGTAAACAAGAAAATGCAGATCACAGGGTTAGTAAAACTTGAACAGAGTAAGGCACAAAGATTACACGCCACAGGACGTGCACGAGACAAGATCAATATGAACAATACCAACGTGATTTGAAGTTAATGAGTCAATTCATCAGTCTAATTCGTATTTCCTTAAAGTTTATGTGGATCTGTGAGCCCCATACGTATTGAGGGAGACGTGCAGGCTCCAAATCAACTTTTCCCACATTCATGTGCACTTGGTGTGTGTGATCCTGCAATGGACATAATGCTTTTTACAAACCCGACGCCAGCCACAATACATTCCTTCTGAAACAGTTAACATTCCCACAGCTTCTGACCCACATAGAAAAAAACAGTCTATCTTCTCAGAGATGGAAGATGCCTCCTTGAAACCTCACAAAAAACATTTTGCGCCCGTCCTCACTGCCAGCAAAACACGTTAAATTCCTCCCTGTGTATCACGGGCAACTGAGTCATATTGTCAGTGTATGTTTCCTGTCTGCTATTCTCTCTGAATTTTCTCTTTATGTTTTGTTTTTGCCTCTTTGATTGGAGAATTGTATATGAGAATCTGTATCAGAATTTTCCTTTTGTCAAGGCGTGTGTTTTTTGGAGATTCGTTTATTAGAAAAAGGAATTAATAATAATTACTGTATCCATTATTCTGTAAAGTTTTCCAATAGAGTTAAGTTACTAAAAATCCTCTTTATTTGGTTGCATTTTGGCGATAGTTTTTTTTAAAGTAAATGTTGTTCTGATGAACACTGAGTAGTTTTACCAGTCACATTGCACCTCAAATATCAACTTTACATTTACCTTTAAAATAAGAAAAAAAAACGCTGAGCTACTCTGCTGTGGTCCATCCTCTTCCTGTGTAATAGGCGGGAATGATCTAATTAACTATTCCTCTTTTTTCCAAAGGTTTCAGTGAGCTGACTGGTGTTGTCATATTCCAGTGAAGTGAGCGTGATGTGCTGATTAAACTCTTCATTTTTAACTGTGAAATTGTGCGGTGTCTAGCAGTACTGTTACAAGAATGATAAATGCACTTTAAGAGCACAAGCTTGAATGTTGCCTCGGTTTGAGTGCATGTGGAACAGCGTGCTTCAAGTGCAAAGAGGTAACATCATGATATGAACATTGTATGATCTTCACTGACCAGCCCACATCTGGTCTTTTAGTTGGGGAAAGAATTTGAAAAAGTGGCTGAAGACGTTTTTGCAGAGGATGCTACTCTGAGGATCTCCTGCAGAATGACACGGAACTGGGAGAATTGACATCCATGAGCCATACACACCTTCATTGTTGGCGCAATTGACTCCAACTAGTGAGGAGCTTATTCCCATTCAGTTCCATATTGTTTCGCTCTTTGAGGTCATCTTTAGTCAACGACTCCTTAATATCAGTGCCAACCACTCTTAGCCAAACACTGGTGTTCTTCACGTTTGTCCATATAAGTAGGTCATGATATAGTAGCAGCCAGTGTGTTCTTTCTAACAGTGATTAGTGAATATCAGAAATTCTCTATTTCACAGTGTTCAGGGAGCTAGGTAAATGAAAATATTTAAAGAGGATGTAGACAGATGTCGACTTGTCAGAGAGTTGACGGCAAGAAAGAATTGGACATTTAAAAAGGACTTGTGAAGGAGAGCAGATCAGCCAAGAGTTTATTAAAGGGCAAGGCAGGCTCGGCGGAACGAACGACCTGCTCCTGTTTCTGATGTTCTCATATTCCGTTATCGGAAAGTTAGGGTGAGTTGTTTTCCTGGAAGTTCTGCTGTTGAAAGTTGCAATCATAGAGAAAAGAGGATTTTGTGAGCCAGCTCTGAGTGAGGTATCAGGGATGTCATCACAGTGCAACTCGGTCTACAACATGCCCAACAAATGACTCAAAAGTTGCAGAGAGGGTAGGCTTTGTGAAGAGAAATGGAAGGTCTCTTTCACAATAAACTGAGTTTTACCATTACTTTCTCCACAAAACTCCAAATCATGTGTGACAGTGTTGAAGGGCCAGATGGTCTAATCTCTTTTTGTGCCCCAGCCTATAGGAGTAAGTGACCCCCCAACGGCTCCTTTCTTGCAAGTGTAAGGGGCAGAATGGAACAGAGGAAGATAGCAGGAGTGGTTCATTATACACCTTGCGCCGTCTCCATCAGACGCTTGGGACATGGCAAATCAGGTTCTGGGTTCAGCCCCACTTTCCTGTCTGTATCCTATTGTCCATGACTTTGCATACTAATTACTTAACTAATGCAATTTTGCATCAATGTTTGCACTGAGGCAGGACGAACATCTGGGGAAGAGAACTGCCCCTCGAAAGGCTCTTGTAGAATGTATCTGTATCCCAATTATGGAATCAGAATTTCATACAGCACTGAAACAGACAATTTCGGCGAACCTATCAATGATGAACAGATAGAATAAAGAAAGGAATGCAGATGCTGGAGATCAGATTGGAGTGTGCCGTTCTGAAAAAGCACAGCAGACCCGGGAGCAACCAAGTAACAGGAACGTGTCGTGCATAAGACCTTCATCAGGAATGAAGTCTTGTAGGATGGAGGCTACGTGATGTAAGGGTGGCACAGTGGCTAAGTCATGAGCACTGCTGTCTCACAGCGCCAAGAACCTGGATTCGATCCCAGCCTCGGGTGAATGTTTGCGTGGAGTTTTCGCATTCTCCCTGTTCTCCGGTTTCCTACTACAATCCAAAGATGTGCAGTTCAGGTGAATTGGCAGTGCGAAATTGCCTATAGTGCTCGGTGCATTCGCCAGAGGGAAATGGGCCTGGGTGGGTTAATCTTCGGAGGGAAGGTTTGGGCTGAAGGATCATTTTCCACACTGTAATGAATCTAAGCTAATAAATGGGAGGGGTGATGGGCTCGGTGGAATGTAGCTGGGGCCCATCTATCTGCTCTAACCCACCTTCATTGACATATCCTACTCCCAACTACACTCACCACACCCCCAGTTCCACATCCCTCCCATTTATCTCTCTGTGCCCGGCCCACAAGTCTCATTCCTGATGAAGGGCTTCGGCCCGAAACGTGATCCAACTCCACGAATTCTGCCTGATCTGCTGTGATTTTCCTGCACCACAATCTTCAAGCCGACCAGATATTCTAAGTTGACCATGCACCATCTTCCAAAATTTCTCCAACAATTCTCCTATTCATATTCCGATCCAGATATTTTTTATATGAGTAGTCGAGTCTGCTTTCATCACTTCCTCTGGCAGCACCTTCCGTACATCCACAATTCTGAATGTAACAGTTGTCCCTAATGTACCCTCTAAATCATTTCCTTCTCACCTTCAACTCATACCATATGTTCTTGAACTCCACTATCTTGGGTAACTCGTTATTCTCATGATTTTATGAACTATTATAATATCACCCCTCCCAAGTCCTCGATAATCCAGAGGGATAAAGTTCTGCATATTTACGCTGTCACTGTGGCTCAAAACCTCCAGTCCTGTAACGTTCTTGTCAATCTTGTCTGCACCCTGTCACATATAACAGCATATAAAGCCAACCGAATTGCGTGCAGGATTCTTAAAGTGGCCTCACCAACGTCCTATACAAAAGCAACATGCCACCCCCAACTCCTATACTCAATGCTCTGATCCAATAGAGCAAGCGTGTCAAACGCTTTCATCACTGCCCTGTCCAATTGTTACTCTACTTACGAGGAACTATGCGCCTTCAACTCTATTCTCTTTATTAAGCAAAACTCGCCAGGATCTTAACATTAAGAGTATGATCCCTGCCCTGATTTGACTTTCCAAAATGCAGAACATCACATTTATCCTTATCCCGTTGGCACATTTGATTACCTACTCTAAGGTAATCATCTTGACTGTCCACTACATTACCATGTTGATGTCATCAGAAAACTTACGAAACATGCCTCCAATATTCATATCCAAATCCTTTATATAAATGATCAAATGCAGTGAAGTCAGTACTGACTGTTGTTGCACACCACTCGTCGTAGACCTCTATTCTGAGAAACAACCCTCACCCTTCAAGTCAGATGTGAATCAAATTGGCTAACTTCCCTTGGATACCATGCGTCTTCCCCTTCTACTTACCCATCGGAACCTTATGAACTCCTTGCTGAAGTCCATATTGAAATGTCTGCCACACTGCCTTCATCAATCTTCTTTGTCAACTCTTCAAAAAACTCAATCAAATTAGAGTCAAAGAGTCGGAGAGGTGTTCAGCATGGAAACAGACCCTTCTGTTCAACCCATCCATGCCGACCAGATATCCCAACCCAATCTAGTCCCATCTGCAAGCAGCCGCCCCATATCCCTCCAAACCCTTCCTATTCATATACCCATCCAAATGCCTCTTAAATGTTGCAATTTTTCAGCTTCCACCGCATCCATTGGCTGCTTGTTCCTTACAGGCACCACACTCTGCGCGAAAACTTTGAACTTTAGGTCCACTTTAATATCTTTCCCCTCTCACCTTAAAATTATGCCCTCTAGTTCTGGACTCCACGACCCCAGGGAAAAGACTTTGTCTATTTATTCTATCTATGCCCCTCATAATTTTGAAAACCTCTATAAGGTCACCCCTCAGCCTCCGACGCTTGAAGGAAAACAGCCCCAGCCTGTTCAGACTCTCCCTGTAGCTCAGATCCTCCAACCCTGGTAACAACCTTGTAAATCTTTTCTGAACCCTTTCAAGTTTCACAACATCTTTCTGATAGGAAGGAGACCAGAATTCTACGCAATATTCGAACAGTGGCCTAACCAATGTCCCGTACAGCCGCAACATGACCTCGCAACTCCTGTACTCAATACACTGACCAATAAAGGAAAGCATACCAAACGCCTTTTTCACTATCCCATCTACCTGCGAGTCCACTTTCAAGGAGCAACGAACCTGCACTCCAAGGTCTCTTTTTTCAGCAACACTCCCTAGGACCTTACCATTAAGTGTATAAGTCCTCCTAAGATTTGCTTTCCCAAAATGCAGCACCACACATTTATCTGAATTGAACTCCATCTGCCACTTCTCAGCCCATTGGCCCATCTGGTCCAGATCTGAGGTAACCCTCTTCGCTGTCCACCACACCTCCAATTTTGGAGTCATCTGCAAACTTACTAACTCTACCTCTTATGCTCGCATCCAAATCATTTATGTAAATGACAAAAAGCGAAAGGCCCTGCACCGATCCTTGTGGCACTCCACTGGTCACAGGTCTGCCGTCTGAAAAACAATTCTCCACCACGACCCTCTGTCTTCTACCTTTGAGCCAGTTCTGTATCCAAATGGCTAGCTCTTCCTGTATTCCATGATATCTAAGCTTGCTCATCATTCTCCCATGGGGAACCTTGTCGAACGCCTCACTGAAGTTCATATAGATCACATCAACTGCTCTGCCCTCATCAATCTTCTTTGTTGCTTCATCAAAAAACTCAATCAAGTTTGTGATACATGATTTCCCACGCGCAAAGCCATGTTCACGATCCCGAATCAGTCCCTGCATTTCCAATTGTGTTCTCCTTCCTATCAGAAGGGCGTTGTGAAACTTCAAAGGGTTCAGAAAAGATTTACGATTTGTTGCCAGATTTAGAGGATTTGAGGGAAAGGGAGAGGTTGAATAGTCTGCGGCTGTGTTCCCTGGAATGCTGAACGTTGAGGGGTAACCTTCGAGTTTAATAAAATTGTGTGGTGCATGGATAGGATAAACAATCAAAACCTTTCCCTGGGTTTGCACAGTCCAGAACTAGAGGGCATTGTTTTAGGGTGAGAGGGGAAAGATATTAAAGTGGACCTAAAGTTCAACGTTTTCACGCAGAGTATGATGCCTGTATGGAACAAGCTGCCAGAGGAAGTCTTGGAGATGGTACATTTAAACGGCATGTGGATGGGTATATAAATAGAAAGTGGAGGGAGGGATGTGAGCCAGGTGCTGGCAAATGCGACTAGATTACGTTCAGATATCTGGTCAGCATGGAAGAATTGCACAGAAGAGTCTGTTACGGTGCTGTAAATCTCTGTGACTCCCAGAACTTGTTTTTAAAGTTGTATTCTCAGAATAGCTTTTAACAATGCGCATCATGTCAGCTAAGAATAATGCGTTGAAGTTGTGAAGTTGAAGAAAGTCTTTGTTCCAATTTCAGTTCAGACTGTTTCGATTTCTGAAGTGGGAGTTACAAAACCTTGTATACATTTATATCGTTTTTCAGTAAAATCAGGCATAATTCTACAAATACAAATTCAACTCACAAACCTATTTGTGTGTGCATGCAGGGGAGACTGAATGTGTGTGCGCGTGTGGGTGCGTGAGTGTCTGTGAGAGGGTGTGTGTCATTGTGTATATAATGGAGTATACGTCTGTGAGAGGATGCGTGTATGGTTTGATTGTAGGATGTGCATGTGTGAGCATATGAAAGAGAGTGTGTGTTTATGAGAGAGGGCCTGTGTGAGTGTGAGTATGTGTACTGCAGTGGGGTCATCTGTAGTGTGACATGAACCCATGATCCCGGTTGAGGCTATCCCCCTCGGGACCGAACTTGACTATCAGACTCCGCTCAGCCACTCTGTGTTTTTGCTTATCTAAAAGTCCGTCTTGGAGAATGGTCGACCGGAATGTTGGAGGCCCAATGTGCCTTACTGCTAAAATGCTCACTGACTGGTTGGGAATTCTCCTGCTGGACGATTTTTTGCGGTGATCCATTCATCCATTTCAGAAGCCTTTTCTCGTTCTCGCCAATTTACCATGCCTCAGGATATCATTGCCTACAGCGTGTGTGATAGACCACGTTGGCCGAGTTATATGAGCACATCCCACGTAAGTACTCAGATAGTATGTCAATGAACGAATGGATATCACATTCTGTACTCATCATTCCCCGGAACATTCTGTAACTGTCAATCCAGTAATATTCTGTACCCAATATTCTACAACATCCAATCCCTGGAAGATTCTATACCCAACATTCTAAACCTGACAATCTCCAGAACATTCTATACCCATAAATACATACCAGACATTCTCTGGAACATTCTGTAACTGACATTCTCCAGAACATTCTATGCTGTACGTTGGCCGGATCATTCTGAAACCAACATTGCCCCAAAAAATTATACACCCGAAATTCCCGGGAAAATTCTGCAATCGACGTTCCCAAGAACATTCTATAACTGATATTCACTGGAACATTCTATAACTGACATTTTGTGGAACCTTCTATCCCTGACATTATTTGTGAACATCCGAATGTCAATGAACTGAACAAAAGATAAGATCCCTAGGGAAGACATCCAGTTCTTGGGAGAAGGAGACATTTTTCCGAAGTCCCCTCAGGTTGTTTACGTTTTCCCTTCGTTTACATTTCATCACGACACAGGATCGACCGCAAGTTAACCTAAAAGACAGAAATCTCCAGCGTCCGTTTGTCTTCAAGGAACAGGGAGAGAATCGTTCAGGACAACAACATTTTCAAACCGTATTAGAAATCGTGTTTGCTCCCGAATGATCTAAACTCTGGGAATGTTCTAGAAACCATCTGTTCTATGGATGTGTCTTGGTGTGTTTGCGGAGGGACGGGTTCTTATGTTTCATGATACATTTTTGTCAGTAATTCACATCTTCTCATTTGTTATTTTATTAAATCTCCAATTATTTTAATCAATCTCATAATACCGTGACATACTTGAAAGTTTCACGGGCACCTGAATCAAACTCGTTATACTTCCTCCAGGTTGCTGGATAATGTTTTGCATTCATTCCTCGCAGTTAACGTATTGAAGATCTGCATCCTCGTTTATACATTGGCAGCCCTTACCTATGGGGCATGGCAGTGATGGATATACTGGTTATTATCCTCGACTGGTTATTATTGATACACGTCCCCATTGTTTATCAGGAACAGTTTTATTTCCTTTATTTCATCCCCGTGCGTATTATCCACGCTCTCCAGCTTTGTGCAGCCACTGGCTGCTGTTGTGTCCAATTCCCCCTCACTTTCACATTCGATAGATCTTTGGCCATTTGTTCCAATAAGCTCAAAAATATATCTTGCGGTGAGAAAACTGCTGCTATGGTTTTGGGAACAGTGACTGCGCTGAGCTTTTAAAATAGCATTTTTGGCATTGTATCCTCAAAGCTCGATATTACCTGGGTAACATCCCCTGGTGTTGTGATGTAACAACCAAGTTCCGCCAGGACATTCTAACTCCAGCTCTCTGATTTCTCCTGATTCTATTGCCCAATGTTTTAACCGTCGGAAACATTTCAGTGACCAGCAGAGCCCGCAGGAGATTCCAGGCTCATACCAATGGGGATGCTCAGTGAGATGCAGAAATATGAAGCCAAAAACAAAAATCCATCATCTTACTGTTTGTGACCTCATCTTTTTGTGGTAACGTTAATTGTGCATTCTGTATGGAGGCGGATGCATGAATTTGGGTATAGATACGTGCGATAGGGTTAGTTCTCCTGCTCCTCATCTGCAGTCCTCACTTTCTCCTTATAGATATATGCTTCGAGATTTCTGTGTGCAGGAAGTGGGCTTCATTCTGCAGCTCCTCAGTTGCTACACAAGCACCACAATTTATGCCGTTTCAGACAAAAATCAGATAGCAGCTGAAAATTGTGCGGGAATATCCTTTTACACAAAATCATCCATTAAATTCACTCATGAATTAATCCGACCTGGATTTACTCATTTCTGATCAATGTTTCAGTAATGCAGTCGCCTGTCGCTGTGGTATCAGTCGGAGGGTAGTGCTGGTTTGTCCAACCTGTCAAGCTGTGTTACAAGTACACATTTCAATGTTTCTCTCAACTCAGAGGCCAGTGAGCAAAGGAAACATTCCATTGAATGTATCGAACACTTCAATTTGTAAGCAATAAAAATATTCATTAAAATGTGCCGGGCAGAAGAGTGAACAATACTGTTGTTTGCATCTATGTTGAGAAAACTGAACTGGAGTGAGACATACTCAGTCCTCCTCCTGTTACACAGGCAATGGGAGGAAACTGAGCCCAGACCTCAGGAACTGGGTTTAAGTTACTGCCCTTAGTTTCACCTCAGGGTCCCTCACTGTAACCTGGCCTGTGGAAGAATTCCTCTTTCTCCGTTCCCCCACGTCCTGTTGACCGCTTCCATCTCTCTCTATATCTCCATCCCTCACTCTCCCCTTCCCATCTCAACCCTATCTTGAACAATCTCCCCATTACCTCTCGCCATCAAATCTCCTCAGAGTTCTCACTCTCTCTACACACTCTTTCTTTCTCTGTCCTCTCGCTTTCACTCTGCCTTTCGACGTCTCTCGCTCTCTTTTACACTCCGTTATTCAACACACCGTCCGCTCTTCCCTCAATCCCTTACCATTTCTCTCACTTTCCTGTTGTATCGGTCTCGCTGCTGCATTTCTTTCTACACGCCATTTTTTCCTCCGCCCAACCCGACATCCTCTATCTCTTCTCCAGCCCTTCCATCACCATTCTCTCCACGACATCCATCCTCTGCGTCAGAAGAAGAGGAAAGGACGAGCGAGAGACCGTGTGTCAGATTAAGAGGGAGGAAGGGAGACTAAATCAGTCAGAGGGAAAGGGATGAAGGATAGGGGAGAGAGAGTCAGACAGAGGGTGAGGAGGAAGGGAGAAAGTAAGACGGAGACAGAGCCACAGAGTCGGGAGGTGGGTATAGAGAGAGAGAGGGAGAGCGTCAGACAGATGGAAAGGCAAAAAGAGAGGGAGGCGAGGAGAGAGAGTGGAAAGGGTAGATTAAGAGGGCGGTGAGAGGTTGAGAGAGAGAGAGCGAGGGGAGTGGGAAATAGAGATATTGGACGTCAGGGAAGGAGAGCGATAGGGACGAGGAGAGAAAGGAAGGGGTGTGTGTGAGAGAGAATGGAAGCAGGTGAGAGTGTGTGGAAGGAGGAATGAGAGAGTGAAAATTGGGGAAAGAAAATGTGAATGGGATAAATAATGGTGGGGGGAGCAGAGCGACCTAGCGTGGGAGGAAAGAGAGAGAGCGCGGAATGAGAGCGAGGAGGACCGCGAGAGGGTGGTGAGAGAAAGAGGGAGGGAATGAGTGAGCGAGGGGTAGAGAGAGGAAGGGATGGACCGTGTGTTCTCGAGTGCCGCAGGGAGTGAGGGAATGATGTACGGAGAGTGACGGCGATGGAGAGATAGGGACATAGAAGAGAGGGACAGTGGTGCCGATAGAAATGGAGGTTGCACAGAGAGGTGGAGAGCGACGGGGAAAGAGTGGGGAGAAGGAGGAGAAGAGAGAGGCGGAGTGAGGGGGAGAGAGAGAGGCTGGAAAAGCAGAGACAGGAAACTGTGAGAGAATGTGGGAGTGAGGCAGAGAGGGGGAGACATTACGTGGGGAGAGAGAAAGGGGAGAGAGAGGGGTTCGTGGGAGAAATTGAAGTAGATTGGTAGGCACTGCAGGGGTAGAGAGAGAAAGGGAGGGGAAAAGAAAGAGGAATGGAAAGAGACAGAGTGTTGCTGGGCGAGAGACGGTAAGCCGTTGGAGCGGGAGAGAGGGAGGGGGAAGACTGAGCGTGAGAATCTCTCAGATAGCGATGGGAAGAGGTCAGAGTGAATGGTCGGGGCAGAGGAGTGAGGAGCAAGACAGAGCTAGCTTGATGAGCAGGGAGAGACACAGAATGTCGGGGAGAAATTTTGGGAAGAGTTCAAGAGTGTAAGCTGAAGCGACGGAGGGTAAGATAGTGGAGGAGAAGTAAGAAGGTGGAAAGGAAGGGGGTGAGAGAAATTGTTGAAGGGAGTGAGACACTTGGAGGGGGTGAGACATAGAGATGGAGAACATAGAGAAAACAATCGTGCGGGAGTGGCAGAAAGGGTGATAGAGAGAGGAAGTGGGAAAGGTCGCGAGAGAAGGAAAGAGACATTGGGGAGAGTCCGAGTCGGGAGCCAGGAAGCGACTGATGGCGTGAGAGTGTAGTCGTAGGTGAGAGGGAGGGAGAGGAGGGAAAGAATGGGTGAATGGGCAAATGAGAGACACGGGCAGAGGGGGAGAGCGAAGGAGAGGGAGAGAAGCGGGAGTGAGTCAGGGAGAGAGAGTCAAGGGAGATGGAGGGAGTTGGGCAGAGAAAGAATGGGAGTTGGCATGAGTCAGAGTCAGAGGGGCGAGATAGAGAGGGGGTGGGAGGAGAGAGTTCGTCAGTGACAAAGAGGAGAGTGGGAAAGGATGGAAGGAAAACAGAGAGTGATGCGAGAAAAGGGACAGAAGGGAGCGGAGAGTGATCGAAGGCAGATAGCGTGGAGCGGGAGAGATGGAGGGAGCATAGAGGATGAGAGAGATGGGGAGATAGAGTTTGGGGGTGGATAGATGGAGAGTGTGATGTGGTTGAGACAGACAGAATGAGAGATGGGGAAGAGAGACGGAAAAGGGAGAGGGTGGGAGAAAGAGGGAGGCGTAGACAAACAAATTTGGGAAAGAGATCGAGACTTGGAGGCGGCAGAGAGAGGGAGGTAAGAGAGAGACTTGGGGAGAAAGCGAGAGGGATGTGGGCGAGAGGAAGAGGGAGCTGTGAGAGGAGAAGGGGATAGAGATTGAAAGGGATGGGAGAGAACGTGGAAAAGGCGGAGAGAGATGTGGTGCGAGAGAGGGATGTAAGTAGAGGGAGAAAGAAGTAGAGAGAGGGGAGGGATGTGGAGAGGGGAGAGAGGCGGAGAGAGTTGGAGATGTGCGAAAAGGATTGAGGGGAGAGGGAGGGAGAACGAGAGAGACCGAGGGCCAAAGAGGAAGAGAGGGAGCGGGGGAGAAAAGGGAGGGAAGAGAGGGAGAAAGGAGGAAAGGGATATGGTCGGAGGGGGAGGAAGTAAAAGAATGGAGACAAGAGAGTGGGAGTCATATGGGGATGGAGAGAGAGAGAGAGGCAGAGGAGAGAGAGATTGGGGAGACAGAGTGACGGTGCTGGGATAGAGTGAGTGAGAGGTGGAAGTAGCCGTATACAGTGGGATTGGGGAAAGAATGGGAGGGGTGGAAAAAGAGATTTGAGGAAATGGAGATATTTTTGGGAAATGGAAAGAGAGAGTTTGGGAAGTGAGGGCGAGTGAGGAAAGGAAGTAGACAGTGGGAGTGTGAGGAGAGAGAGATGGAAGATGTGTGACAATGGGTAGAGAGAAGGAGGGTGGGGTAGCGAGAGATATTGGAAGAGAGAGAGGAAATGGGGATAGATATAGGGTAGAGAGGGAGTGGGAGAGGGATGGAGAAAAAGTCGGAGAAGCAGAGTGAGGGATGCAGGCTACGAGAGAGAGAGAGAGAGAGATAGAGAGGAAGGGAGAGTGGAGAATGCGAGACATAGGGAGTGAGAGATAGAGGTGCAGAGGGAGAGTGAGATTGTGACGGATTAAAGGACAGAGAGTGGGGAAGAGAGTGTGGGCTGGATGAGAAAAAATGGGGACAGAGAGGGGAGAGCGAGAGTGGGGGCGAGACAGAAGCGCGGAGAGAGGAGAAAGGCACAGAAAGAGGAGGAGAGCCAGAGAGAGAAAGAGGGTGGAGAGAGAGGAGGAGAGAGACAGAGACAGGGAGAAAGGGGAGAGGGTGTTGTGTGTGAGGTGGGGAAGAGAGGAGAAGCGGTGAGAGCGAGAAATCAGTGGGGCATGAGGCAGTGCAGGGGAGAGCGCGGGAAAAAGAACGGGAAGGGAGAAAGTGAGGGAGAGACAGTGGAAGGACAGAGACCGTGGGGGAGACTGTGAGTGGGGGTGGAGAGAGTTGGGGAGACAGAGTGCTGGGGAGAGAGACTGGGATGGGGCGGCAGAGCGGGTGAAAGCGAGAGGTGAGAGAGAGAGAGAGGAAAGAGATAGGGACGACAGAGAAAAGGCGACAGGACAGAGACATTTTGGGAGAGAGAATGCAGACAGAGAGAAGATGGGATGGAGTAAGGGGCGGGACAGCGTGAGAGAAAGCGAGGATTAGATGGAGAGCGCGAGGGGACGAGCGAGGGAGCGTGAGACAGAGAGAATTCGGAGAAAGAGTGAAGAGGTGGGGAAGAGAAGATGGGGAGGGACTGTGAGAGTGTCAATCGCAAGAGAGAGTGTTGGGGGGAAGAGTGGATGGCAGGAAGTGTTAAGAATGTGTAGGGGGACTGTACATGTTAGGAAACTGACAACCCTGCATTTTAGAGAATTGACAAGCCGGCAAGTTCTGACAAAGCACAGAGCCCTGAAAAAGTAAGAATGTAAAAGTTTGTCGAAACAAGTATATGCAGCTGAGTTGCTAGGAAACAAACTCAAAGTCAAATGCAATCAATCAGTTTAAATTGTGCACCAAAAAACCAAAAGCCAAACAAACTTGCATTTCGTATTTTGATAATATGAATACCAATGAACCGTTCCGATGTATTGGGGCATAAATCTGGATATTTTGAACAGCTGCAGAGAGAACTACCATAGGACCAACAAATGGAGCTTGCTTGTCGACGAGCTGTCAGCAAGGTAACTGTCTGTATTTGAACAGGAGAACATCGGAACTGACCTGGGGAGAATATACAGAGCAGTATCTACACAGGAGAATCGATAAAGCTGACTATTTTTGAAACATATGTTGTTTTTTGTAAATCTTTAACAAGATTTTTTTATCGGACTAGTATTGCAGAATGGGAGGTAAAATATCCATGTAAGAGAAAGAACTTTGAAATAGTTGTTCGTTTTAATATTCTCTATTTGATTTAAGAATAAAATTATCATTTTTTGTGTTAAATGATTAACACGTGGATAGTTCTTTTCTTCTCGAATTTTAACAAATCACAGCAGGGTTGCATCGTTTCTGTGTTGCTGTTTACATTAACAAATGGGTTTGACTCCGTGTCATAACACAAATAGTAATTATATATGTGTAACCCTTGTTTGTTTTACAAAAACGCAAAACCACGCATTGATCCACTGTTGGCTCATTCATGAGCCCAATGTTCAAGGTCTCTTTGTATCATTGATAACCTTCTTCACTGTTAAGTGTACCATCAATTTGCTGTAAACTGCAAATTTGTTAACGATGTTTTCTAAGTTTTCATCCAAATAGTTGATATTTATAATAATCAAAATTCCTATCCCTGTGTAAATCGCTAATCAGAGGCCTCCAGTCCGAAAAACAACACTCCACACGACCGTCTGTCCCCTACAACCTCGCCATTTTTTAAACAAATTGGCGAGCTCTCTCTGAAGGCCGTGTGATCGAATTTTAGGAATCAGTTTTTCATTGCATACCCCCGTCAAAGGTTGCACAAAAATGAATGTGGTCAACGGCTGCCACTCTGTCCTCAAGAATCGTTTTGTTTCTGTCCTCAAAATAAAATGTTCCAACAAACTTGTGTGACATAATTTCCAGCTAACAGACTCATGCTAACTACACCTGAAAAGTCTTTGCAAATCCAATTGCATGCAAATATATCTCTCAGAACCCCCAACAACAAATTGCCCACCACTGATGTCAATCTCAGTGATCCATAGTCCCCAGGATTTTCTTTACAGCCATTTTTAAAATAAAGTCAGCAAATTAGCCACTCTGGCATTTTCAGATATGTCACCTGTCGATCTTCTTTTTGATAATCACTAGATTGGCCACCCTGAACATTTCAGGCGAGTTGCTTCTTGCGGTAAATTATACATGTTTCTATGCCAGGACCCCACAACTTCTTGCCTATCTTCGCACAATGTTCCAGCGTACATCTGATCAGTGCCTCGAAATTTATTAACTTTCATGTTTGATGCAACGTATCCAGAACCTCCTCACCTGTAAAGTGAACTGTTTTCAAGACATGAAAAAATATTTGCCTGGCTCGTTCGATACCATTTCTTTGTCCACGTTAAAATTACTGATGAAAAAGTGAAATATTATTTGAGTACATCGCTGAAAATATAGTCTCCTAAATAATGCTACCAGGCCATCTCCTCCAACGAAACTAATGCAATTATGACCACTGGTCTCAACGTCCTCCAACATTAACACTTTAGTGAATTGCTCAGCCTTGTATTATTTAAAGAAAATGTGGAGTCCATTTGGAAAGTGGGAAAATTAACAGCGTCATGGTTATTCAGCAGTACTTCTAAACAAAAGATAGAGACATAACGGGATAAAACAATTGCTTCTATTCAGAATGATTTGGACTTGGAAGGTAGCGAATGAGTCATTTCTGTCCCCACGTGCAGCCATTAACCAAATAGGTTTGAGCGTTTATTTCACAAAAAAAGAAATATGTTGATCAGATAATTAATATTGAATTTATTTTCCAACAGATCTCAGTTAAAACAGTGTTTATGCGTGTATCAAGTACAACACTTTTAACAGGATAATTGATATATGACCGACTGTTGATTAACTGTTCCAATATCGTAACATCCCATCAGAACACGTTTGGCAAAGTCAAATTCACGAAAGCAGATAATCTTGCACGCAATTTGAGTGGGCAGGAAGAGAGCCCTAACATTTATCTGTAACACAGTAAGAAATACTTGCTTCCGCATTCAGCTTCAAGACCTCAGTATGTACAATTACCTGGGTTTGTCTGTGCTTGACCTCAAGCAATCATGCTCCGTCTATTGTTAGAATATAAGTGCCCTAAGTCTCCCAAGTTATTTACTCGCTTGGATTTAAGCAGATTGTCTGCACCCTCTTTATGAATGTTTCTTAATTAAAAAGAAAGCTTAATTCTTAACTTCATAATGTCGTTGCATGCCCCACTGAATGAAAATGAACAATCATGAGATAACAATGACTTTATTTGACTCTAAGTATACAAGCATTCACTCTTAGTCTTTTCAGTCCTCTTTTCCTCAGCACAAAACGCCTCCACCTTTCATATCAATTATATTGTCTCATCCTGATACGTGTACAAATTTAAAATTGAATAGCTGCAATAATAAGTTCCATTCAAACAGTCGAGGATTTTCATACATACCTTCTTTCCCCAAATATTTTCAGTCCTTATGATCAGAAAATACACATGTCTCAGACACATTATTACCAACAAATATGTTGAAATTATGCAATACCAAGACTAAACGGAAGACCTCCATCTCTGTTTGGAATATTTCTGTGGCTAATTATTCAATTTACTAGAAACAATGCCAAAAGTTCTTTCTATTTTCTTGACTTCTTGTTTCAAGGTTATATCTCTTGCATCATTAATCACTTTGAATGACATTGCGCAGATACATAAGGCAGCTTTTAGGCTGTCTCATGCTTATCTCAATTCTGAATCCACTGGAAGTTTCCGCACATCTTCAAGAGCACAGTCAGTGGATCAACCACACTGTTTAAATTTGGCATAAACATCCAGTGAAGAAAATCACTCAACCCCAGGAATCGCCACATTTACCTCTTCATCGATAGTATCGCAAACTCCAAATAGATTTTCATTTTCACATTCAATTTGCGCATTTGTCCATGCCAAAAAAATCATGGACTGGAATATGGTTTGGGCTTTTAAAATGTTATTCTCAGTCAGGTTTATCACGATGCATCAAGTCTTATGAAAGATGCTCCAAATCTTCCTTCCATGTGTGACTAAAAATCACCATCAATATATACCACGCAATTAGGTAATCCAGAAATGACTATATTGATTAGTCTTTGGAATGTGGCTGGCAATTCATAAAAAAATGGTATTGCGTCAAATTGGTGTAGTCCATTCTGTATCATGAAAGCAGAAGTGTCCTTTATTCCTTCAAAATAGAAGTACTCACCTGTATCCTCTGAGTAAATCCAATTTTCAACGTAAGTTACGTGTTTTAATTTCTCAATACAGTCTTCCAAACATGGTACAGTATATTAATCAGTCATTGTAATTGCATTTACTGGCCATAGTGCACCTATAATCTTTGGGCACCATCTGATTTTGGAACCATTAACTTGGTGAGCTCAAATTGCTGGGACTAACTTTCATTTTGTTCTCTTTCAGCATGTGCTCATTGTCTATTTGAACCTGTGACAACTTTGGAGGGTTAGGTCGGTTCGAATGCTGCTTAATTGAAAAAGCTTTTCCAATGCGTAAATATATACCTATGTTTAATCAGAATACTACCTCCCAGCTCGTAATGCAATTGACATAAATGTCTCAGGATATTTTGGTGTTCCTCTGGAAGGCGACTCAATAATGTGTCGCATTTGTTGACAACTTATTTCTTGGCGACTTTAATTTGAGGAATGTTGAGTTCAGTACCCTCTGAACTTCATGTATTAGTCTGTGTTGTAACCAATACAACATTCTCATTTTGATTTCCTTCGCGATCAAAGAAAATTTTGGGCATATTCACATAAGAAACTCAGATAAATTTCTTTCTGTAATGGCGTTATTATCAAGTAATTCAACTCACACAATTTCTTATGGTAATTTCAAATCATCTCCAACATACAATTCAAATGGACTGAATTGAGCTGTTTCATTCTGTGCATGCCCAGTTGCAAGGTTTACAATTTAAATTACTTTACCTCAATCCAATGGTTAATAATTACTAGAAGGACTCAGAAACATTTTTGAAAATGATGCAAGTGTTCTACTGCTGTCTCGTTTCTGGATGGCATATGGTAGATTTACGACTTCGATGTAAAATTTGGCACAAGATCCGCTTGTAAATCTGTGAGTAGTCAGTGTCAAGTTAATATAAAACAAAAACTTGAACACCATTTCTGCAAAACGTTTAGACATGGTACTGTGTGAAGAAATGGTCCCTGGAAATGTAGTAGACGCGTCCACTATGTTGAATAAATCTTGTTGTCGCATGTTGCATTCTGATGAAGTCCTCTGTATTAATTAAGCCTTTTTCCAAAAGGTTTTCACAAGTGCAAAATGTGTATCAAACATGCCGGCTGTTTTACTGGCTGAAGTTTTCGAAATACCTCACACTTATGACGTGCCCACTATATTCAATCAAGTCCTTTTGCATTCCAAAACAGTGAAAGTATATTTGTTTATGAGCTTGTATTTTCCTTACTCCCAATTGACCTCCTTGTGGTAATTCAAGTATTACTCGCAAAGTCTTCTTTATGTAACCCATCATAATGCAAATTGATTAACTTCTACCTAGTTCTCATCATCCTCCTTGTCTCCAAGTGTGAACTCCGTTTTCTGACCAAGACTTCATTTTTATGCTAGTCACATTTTGGTACACGTGCATTCATTTAAACTGTTCATACTTTTTGATCCAACTGTTTCTGATTTTCTACTTTTTGTTGAAAAACACCTCATGCTTCTGAAACAAAATATCAAACTTGTTCTCCACTTTTATTTTGTATTAACCATTTGGTCAAGCATAGTCTCTGACAACGTACTTGAACATTTTTGACATTCCTCTTTGATTATATTTTTACACCTTGTTGTCATACAGTGCGGAAAACTCCCAGAATTTACAAAGTGACCAAACTCCATAAGATATTATGCAGCGTGGACATGAACAAGGTTGAGCCACGGGTGAGGTTGCTTTTTTGGGCAAGAGCCAATTTATCTACGTTAAACAGGAAATGGGCAATGTGAATTCGGAGCAGTTATTTGAGGTCACATCGACCTCTGGGACGTGGGAAGCTCTAAAGGAGACTTCATTCACGTGTGGGACATGCATTCCCATGAAAAACCGAAGGAAAGCATAAGCAGGATTTGGATACCATGGATGACAAGGGAAATTATAAGCTTAGTGAAAAGTGGGAAAACATGATTTAAACGATAGGTCTTGGCAGTTATAAACTGAAGGAGTACTGACTAGGATAGAAAAAAAGTAGGAAGGAACGTAAACACAGAATTAGGAATGTAAAAATGGAACAAGAAATGTGGTTAGTAAACAGAGTCAAGAAGAATCCCAAGACTTCTGACGCATATAATAGAAGAAAGAAGATAACTGTTTAAAGAGTAGCCCCCCTCAAAGGCAAATGAGGGACGTTATGTGTGGAGCCACGGGTTGTGGGAGAAATCCTCGATAATACTTTGTGTCAGTATTCACCAAGGAGAATTGCATTACCGATGTGGACGTCAGCGATGATTGTGGGAAGACTCGAGAGAATTGCCATATATTCAAGACGAAGTTCTGGTTCTTTGAAAATGCATCAAAACAGAGAAGCACCCAAGGCCAGATGGGAAATTATGCCCAATTAATACGTGAGGCAAGGAAGAAATAGTTTAGATCTAAGCAAATAGCTTCATAGCCTCGTTGACAACAAGCGAGGTTTCAGAGGACTGGAGACCAGCCAACGTTTTTCACTTGCTGAAGACAATAATTAGGAATAATGTCGGTAATTATTGACTGGTGAGGCTGAAGTCAATCTTGGGGAAACCTCTTGGTGAAAATACAGAGGGATAAGGTCAATATACGTTTTGAAGAAAATGGAATAGTTGCTGATCGGCAGTATGGGAAAGGTCATCTCTCACCAACCTGATTGGAGTTTTGGAAGAGATGACAAGGATAATTGATGACGGAAGGTCTGTGGATATAATTTATATGTATTTTTGTACGCCATTTGATAAACTCTCACACAGCGGATTTGTTCGAAAACTGATTTCACATGAAATTCGGACAAGACGGATACAAAACAGACTTAGTGATATAAGACAGACGGTATCAGTGGAAGGGGACTGACACGACCAAAAAGTGCTATTCCACACGGATAAATTTTAGTTCACATGCTGTTTGCCGTGAATAAAAATCATCTCGAAGAAAGTGTGAGCTGTCTGATTAATAAGTTTGCAGTCGATACGATACTTGTTGGAGCTGCTGATCGAGCCAATGATTATGAAAGACTCAACACTATATAGATAGATTGGCGACTTGGGCACATAAATGGGAGATGGAAGTTCTTCCAAACAAATGCAAATTGATGCATTTTGCCGTCTCAAAGTTAGGTGAGATTTGTATTGTAAATAGGAGAACCGTTAGGGATATTAACATATGGACGGATCTCGTCGTGCAGTTCCAAAGTTTCCTACAAGTGAAAATGCATGTGACCAGTATGATTAAGAAGGCATATAGAACGCTTGCCTTCTTTGTCTGGGGCATAGAGGACATGTCGAACCGTGTTGCAGCGACATAAAACACTTATTAAGCCGAATTTTGAGTATAATGTGCCGCTTTGGTCGCCACATCATGAGAATGACGTGGAAGCTTTAATGAGGTTGAAGATAAGGTTCAGCACTATGTTGCCGAATCCTGAAGTCATTGCTTGAGTAGAGGATTGAAAAAGACGAGTATTATTTGACCTGGAAAGACGGCTACTGAGAGAAGAGGTCTACAAAACTCTGAAAGCCATACATAGAGTGGGTAGTAAAAGGCTTTTTCCCCGTGTTGAAGTTTGATTTACGAGGGGGCACAGGTTCAAGTTCAGAGTGGGAATGTTTCAGGGATACGTGCGAGTGATTTTTTTTCAGGCAGAGTATTACGTGCTTGGAAATCACTCCCAGAAGAGGATTGTGAATGCAGGCACATTAATGGCAATTACGAAGTATTTGGGTATTTCCATGAAGAGGGAGGGAATAGTGGTAATAGAGGGAAAAGGATATTAAAAGAGCCGAAGGCTTTCTATATGTTTTGTTAGGACATGATGATTGCCTCCCGCTTGGATAGCCGAATGGCCTATTCCTGTGCTTTTCTTCTGTTATGTACTTTGCTCTTCTGTTCCTGTAGAACTAAAGTTGCCAGATTTAGTGTGGCTTTTAGACGAGAGTAGCTGTTATTCCCAACTGTGGTCTAGCCAAATATCAACTACATACCCAGACCCAAACATTTCTCACATACGCGTACCACCAGTTCAACACTTTTCAGTGAACTCTGAAACGTCACTTTCCATAACGGAACAATGTTCTTCTCATCATGAATTCATTTTGTTACGATCTTTCCTGGCAATATTCCTTTTGAATTTCATATCCCCTCATCTCTCACCATCAAAAATTGACTTGCTCCTGAATGTCTTACAATATTAAGTTATTAAGCTTTATATTTTTGAACGATAAAGCAATTAATTATTTCGGTGGGATGGCATGCAAATGGAGCTGAGGCCAAGAAAGATAAGCCATGCTATTGCTGAATGGCAGAGCGGCTTGAAATGCCACATGGCCTATTCTTGCTCCTGGTTCTTGTGTTCTTACCTTCTTTGAGAAAGTAAGGAAACAAGCTCTGGAATCTCCCACAACAGGAAAATCCTTCACAAATTCTACCTCTTGAGACTCCTCAGGATATTGTGGCTTACAGCGAATCAACCATGACTATTCGAAATAACTGAAGAATACAGGTTTTGGTCAACAAACTTTTCCAAAAAAAGGCAATCAACTTATTGCCGTTGTTAGTCTTATAAATCTCGTTGAAATCCTTCCATCGAATTAGCATCGTTCAGTCACTCCAATTTGGCTCCAATACAAAAGATTAACTTGCCCAAACTGCATTTAATTCGACATATTTCTTTTTCACAATTCACTTTCCGGAAAATCTTTGTGATATCATGAAATCTACCAAAAGTAATTTCTGTTCTTCGTTCAAATATTTACAAGCAGCTGAAAAGCTTTGAACCCACAGCGCTGATCACTTTTTTCACATCGTCCCTGATATCCCACCAGCTGGATAAAAATGCCAATTTATTCTTCTCCTCTTTTTCGTGTAGCCAAGTTAATCTTTCAATGACAATATTTTATTGGCAATCCCAATAATGTTTAATTTTCGCAATAGCTTTTGATCTGAAGAGTTTTTGACGTGATTTATTTTCTGAAAAGCGGTGTAAAACATATCAACTTACTCCCATTTAGCACTTCTTCAAATAAGTCCAATAAATTAGTTGATTATGATTTTAATTAACTAAACAATGTTCATTGTGTCGATAAACCTGGAACATACCCAAGTGCCCAATCACAACGCCTTTAGTATTAAAGCTTCTAAAGTTTACACATAGCAGATGTTAATGTAAATACTCGGTGTTTGCACGTTCTGCAGGTATTAACGAATAAATTATTCACTTTATGTGTTTAACAATCCAAAGAAATCTTTCATTAATCTAATTAGTTTTGTAAAGTTAAAAATGATCTACAGAAAGCTTACTGTATTTTCCTTTGGAGAACTTTGGGACGAAATCCATCAGAATACAAGACATTGTTAATTTGGAGTGTCAATAACCCGCAGTAACATGTAGTCAGCTAATTTTGTGCAGCTATGTGCTTGCCACGCAAAGAGTGCACATCAAATGTAAAATGCGAACAAAATATCACCGCAAATGTCGATGGTTAAGAGATGTTCTGTTGAATTATCACCAATCAACACACTTCAATTTCCTCACGCCACCTCTCGTAAGTTGGACAGCAAGCCATCGAATCTCACCGAGAGAGATGAACAATCATAATCCTTCCCTTTTGTTGTTACAGCCTTGAACATGCCTTACAAGAGACATTTAATCAAGCACTGCTCTAAGGGCAACTCAGTTTCTGGTATTTTCCCCTCTTTGATTCTATCGACCAAAGTGAACTGTTCCCCATTGATTGTTCTTTGACATATTTTGCCAACAATTATCTTATCAAGTCTTCTGTGGAGAATTTGAACAGTTCCATGACCTCTTATGTCATATAATTGGAAACATTTTTTTCTGGATTAATTAAACTTCTCTAATTATTCGGTGAACACAAAATCTGAAAACCACAGCGCAACGGAATTAGCTGATGGCTTTGCAACTGCACGTTGTATATCCCTCAGCTGGGCTTTTTGCAGTTGATTTAAATGCAAGGACGCATTTCATGTATTGTTTTGAATGCTCTGCCTCAATATTTGTTGATCGTCACTCCCAGTTTGTTGCAATTAAGTTGCTTATTCTGTCGTGTCCGAATTGTGATCAGATAGGATCCTAGTGTATAGCAAAATTGAATATTTCTTGTCAACAATTTTTGTAACTAACGGTTCCTTTCATTTGGAGAGCGTGAAGACTGCAGACCAGAGTCAAAGACTGTGGTGCTCTAAAAGCACAGCAAAAAATGCAGCAATAATATCAATGCAGTTACTTCGCACAGATAGCAAAAAAAAACACAATGCAGGAAGAGAACCTTCGCCCATCATGCCGCTGCCAAACGCGATACCATTTGAAATTAATCCTGCAAGTCCATGCATGGTCCATTCTCCTCTATTTTCTGTCTTTACATACTTCTGTTTAAATATGTATGAGATGTTTGCTATCGTATCTTTTTCTATCACCTCAGATACTCGAGAGTGTCAGGCCTGTTGAACCCTTCTGTGTAAATCAAAAAACGGAGCTTGGTGGACATGGAGTTCTGGAGAAAGTACGAGCAAGGATAGGGGACTGGCTAAGCAAGAGAATACATAGTAGGGGGAAGTGGTTGTTTTGCTGATTGAAGATCAGTGGTGAGTGAGGTACCACACGAAGCGATGTTGTTCCCACACATTTTGATGATTCATGTAAATGATTTCGAGTAGAAGGACGAGATTGCTCCTGACAATCAACTGAGTCGACAGCCAAACTTTGCAGAGTATGTGGAGGGTCTGCAGAGAGATTTCAATAGAGAAGCGATTGTGCAAGGTTTTAGCTGATGGTGTACCATGTTGGTAAATATGTGGTTATCCATTTCGGAAATAAAAATCGTCGATCAGAGTACTATTTTATAGAGAAATTTGCAGCATGCTGTTGTGCAGTAGGACTGAGTAGTTCTGGTATATGAATCGCTGCAAGTTGATTTTGCAGGGGCAACAGTTAATCTTGAAGGCAAACTATATGTCTGCTTTCCTTGCACGAGGGATTGAAATTAAAAACAGAGAGGTTCTCGTACAATTAAAGGGGTTACTTCTGATGCCAAGCCTGGAATATTCTGTAAATTCTGACCTCCATACTTTGGGAAAGATGCACTGGATTTGGATGTGGTGCAGAGGAGGCTCACCAGAATGCTTCCACCAATGAGAGCGTTGCCATATGAGGAGAGGTTGAGCCGCCTGTGACTTTGTCACTAAAATTTCCAAGAATGAGAGCGTGTACTCCAGAAACATACGCAATTTTGGCGGGGATAGATAAGAGAGAGGCTGGCAATTTGTTTCTGATTGTGGTTGAGACACGGGTTCCGTGACATGGTTTCAAGATTAGGGGGAGTAGATTTCGGCCAGCTAAATCTCTTTTATTCCACAGAGAGTTGTGATCCGATGAATTTCTCGAGCCATGGAAGCAGGAGATATGCAGGTGGCTGGAACAACACAGCAAACAAGACAGCATCAGGAAGTGGAGAAGTCAACTTTTCGGATGTAATGCTTCTTCAGAACGTTTCACCACCCCTCATGCTGCCGATTTGCTATGTTCGACCAGCATCCTGCCTTACAACTTTGGATTCCAACATCTGCATTTGTTTTTTGTGTCGGACGAAGGAAGCAGGAGAGTCAGCTCCATTATTCAAGACATAGTTGGATAGGTTTTTGCATGGGAGGGAAATCGACGTTTATGGGGATAATGCCGGTCGGAGTTGAGATAAATAATACATCAACCATGATCTTAATGAGAGTTGTAGCAGGTTCGTTTGGACAAATTGTCTACTCCTGCTTCTATTACCATGAAATACCCCTTTCAAATGTTCCTGTTCTCAACTAAGAACTACGCCCCCAAGGATTTGACATTTCGCTCATCGGGAAAAACAGCATTTGCCAACCATGTCCATGACTCTAAAAACTGTTTTTTTTTCTGAGGTGTCCCTCAGCTTCCAATGTTTCAGTGACTCTAAATTTGTTCTACCTCTCCTGGTACATCATTCACTCCAGTCCAGATCACGTTGTGCTTATCCTCTTTTATACCCTGTACAAAACATTCCCGCCCTTCCTTTGGGGTGACTACAAGAACGATACACAATACTGCAAACGTGACTGAAATATACAACTAGGTAAAAAGAATGACTGCAGATGCTGGAAACCAAATTCTGGATTAGTGGTGCTGGAAGAGCACAGCAGTTCAGGCAGCATCCAAGGAGCTTCGAGATCGACGTTTCGGGCAAAAGCCCTTCATCAGGAATAAAAGCTGCAAAGTCAACGTTGGCACGTAATGGCCCAGCAATCAAAACTTTAAATACAGTCAACCCACAATTATTATATTAGTATACATCTTCCAACTTCATTTCCACTTATGCAAGTTCTTTATTAAGCGTGAAATATATGAAACTTCCTTAAATTTCATATTACCTCAATGGTTTCTTCGAGAGGCAAACATGGAAACGATAAAGTAATCTCTGCCTTCAATAATTCTGAATGTGCACGGCAACAGAACAAGCACTGATCATTGTAATACTGCACTGCTGACATTTTAGCGCATCAACAATAATCTATTGCTCCTTCTCCATGCTTTTTGGCCTGTCAGCCAATTATCAAAAATTATCAACATTTTGGACGACGTGATCGACTGTGTTAAAGCATGCTCAGCAAAGAAAGCCAGTTTCATTTGAAATGCTGCATTTCCGTTTCAGCAGCACCAAATGGGCAAGAACTTGTCACAACCTCAGCACAAAATTGCACAGACATTTTGAAGCACGAATCCAAAGGAAACTGGGTGTTATTGATATCAAGGAAGCATTGACCAAATGTGGCATCAACGAAAGTTCACGAAGATAGAAATAATAGAACTGGGAGAAAAACATCATGCTGACAAGGAAGGAATACTTTGTGAGTTTGCTGGATGTCAGTAACAGGAAACCCAGGACAAAACAGTAGGTGTTTCTCAGACGGGTATCGTGTGAGGAAATGTCTTTACTACAACATCAAACATATTCCCGCCACGACAATGTGAGAGGTTTTGATGATTTCTGAGTAAGGAACAACGCTCATTAAGATTCAATTCATTTCAGATCATAGAGTTTCCACATATGTGTGCAGCAATGCATGAAAAATATCCAGGTTATGGGTACTAAATAATAACAATCATTCCAATGAAAATAGGGCAGGAAAAAATAGAAATCTCCAACAAGTCACGTTTCATTCGCTTAACTGTATCAGTTGCCCAATCTGATTAATCATCTCCAGGAATTGCGCAAGCAGAAACTGCGTCCGACATCAATTTCTCCAATAGTGAGGAAATATTACCACATACTTGAAATAATTGATGTCCTGTTAATGTCTTTTCCGAACGTGCTCCAAACATAATGTATCAAGAACGTTTGTTCTCTTCTACTCGTGGAAACTTGTAAATGTAAAGCTCACGACGCATATAATCAGTATTCGTTGATATATCTTAGTGTTCTCCTGTCTGGTTGTCGAAAGTGAAGACTTCATTCCGAGGATGGTGCAAATGAGTTGGGGGATGGAATGCGGAATGTGGAAATTGGTAGTTGTTGGCATTGAGTGGTGAGGCTGTTGCAGTTGTGCCGTCGTGGTGGGGTATGTTGTTGCAGAATTTCAAACATTGCACTGTGACGTGGACTGTTCCTGCTTCGTCTGGTGGAGAAAGGCTGAGTTCCTCTATGAAGACTTTAGTTTCGTGTTCGAAACTGAGGGTTCCTTGTGCATTCGTTTCAGGCGACCTTCGACACAGCCACAGAGATTCGCATGTCAGATTCCGTTCCCTGACATGATTGGCCATTCAGGTATGTTTGTTTGTGTACCTTCGGAATGTATTGAAGTTTTCAATGCGACAACTACGCAGGATGCGGGTGCATAGGATCATCTGAAGGTGTGGATCAAATGTCAGAAATCAGTCTGTTGAGTTGACCGTTGTATTATTTGACCGCATCAGCAATTGCTCTCTTTTGTGTTTCTGGTTGTTT
Source organism: Chiloscyllium plagiosum (assembly GCF_037043375.1). NCBI lineage: Eukaryota > Metazoa > Chordata > Chondrichthyes > Orectolobiformes > Hemiscylliidae > Chiloscyllium > Chiloscyllium plagiosum. The sequence goes on from NW_028270190.1 coordinate 19,243,405, forward strand.
AGTTGTCAATATGCTTGTTTGCAGTAGTTCATCCTATTCTTTGCGACGATGGATTATGCAGTGTTTGATGACGATGCTGCGTTTGATCTTGTGTTGAGGTAATATCCTGCGCTATCTTGTGAGTGCAGCTAATGAATTTGGCGTTGCTATACCTGCTGACAGCTTGTAAGTCGATAACAAGCCAAGAACAGCAATGTTCCAGAGGTGTCCAACACGACTCTTACTTTTTTGGTCGCTGCACTGCGCATCTCTCTTTCGAATATGTTGCTTTCGTTGGGCTTTCTCCTTATTGTGCTCGCTGCTAACGTCTTGTAGCTTGTGGAAGAATTCCCAAAGCCTCATTTATCTGTTGAATTCATCTGTCAGGAGACCAATGGGTTGCAATTTGGTCGTGGTGCAAAAATTACGTCCTCAGCTGCAAAACTCGTTTTCGAATGTTTGATGGGTTTAGTCATGCTACTTGATAATGGATTCCCGTGTGATGGTACTAGTTTCAAAACTGAAGATGGTCGTAACGCCAAATTTCTGCAGTTTCCTGTTCTCGGCGTGCATGGAGGTGGTGCGGTTCCGTTGATCCGTCTGCTTCACAGTGTCACATAGCTGGTCCACTGTATCCTGAGCGCATGCTGAAAATATCGACTCCACCTCGATTTCAAAGTTGCAGATTCTGTTGCAGAGCTGGTGCACGAGATGGTTGAGGTGTATTGGAGATTTGCAACGGCAGCGTTTCTGAGTTTACTCCGTGATGCAGGTCAATTGAGTGGGTTTGCGATCTGTAGTCCAAGATCATCCCAACGCGTTCACTTCTTGCAATGAAACAAGTGCCGAATCATAAAGAGACCATCGTTCAAAACGAAGTAACCCCCCCCCCCCCCCGCCAGCGTTCGCAGCAACTTTGACAAGAACACCACATGCTGCCATGGCATCATTTGCAAGCCATGTCAAATCCTCGACATGGATACCAGCATCACACGCGGAATCACCACGCTTCACGTAAACATGAAGTTATTCTTGTAACTCTGTCAATGTAATCTACCATTATACACTGCAAGCAACGATCGTCCAAGGCATGTTATATTGGCGAGACCATGCAGACACTAAGACAACGGATGAATGGACACAGAGCAACAATTGCCAGGCAGACATCGTCCCTCCCAGTCGGGGAGCACTTCAGCGGTAAAGTACATCCAGCCTGTGATCTTCAGGTAAGCTTTCACCAAGGCTGTCTTCCAGACCCAGAACAATGTACATACATATTACAATACGAATCTTAGGTTCGTATCAACCTATAGGCGATCCCCCCATATGTTTGTTTATCTGAAATATCATACTTACACTCCTGTTTTGAATTATCAACTTGACAACTGATTATGATTTCTCAAGCTTAATCAATTTATACAGTTTTGGATGAGCGTTATTTTGGTTGGACACTCGGCTATTTCAGTTCTTTGGTATGGCTTTAGCATCGCCTTATTTTTAATATTATTCTAATTATGTATCTGCCTCAATTAATCAGTCATTTTTTTGCTTGTTATTCTGCTAGTAAGACTTCACACACAGCGCCTCAAGTTTTTAATCACCAATAGTGACGTTATATTCCACTCACTGACACTCCAATCATACCATTTGTATGAACATTTCTCTGCTATTAAGTTGTGTACCTGTATGCTTCTCTCTCAATTCACCAAATGAAAGAGGAGCGCTGAGAAAGCGTGTGATTTCAAAGAAATCTTTCGGCGAAAATCTGGTGTCATCTGACTTTGGACCCTGTTCACCTCAGCCCCAAACCGGCAGCTCAAAGTCATGGCTTCAAATCAGTGTGATTATTTTGACTGCAGCATTATGCATGAAGAGTTCCAAAACTATTTGATGGACGATTTTCCAAGAAGATATCAATAAATGTAATTGCAAATGGTGAGGCGTGTTTCTTTTGTAAACAAAACACGATATTTGGCACTGCAAGCATTGGGTCGATCTATCCATAACAGTGATTTGCTGAGAGTTCAATCTTGGGAATGAAATTAAAATTCTTCAAGTTTGTGACAAATTGCAGAGATTGTCCTTAAATGTACGTGGTGCGACATTAACGTCGAATAAGGGTTAACTGTTATTATCTTTATGGAACTGAACAAGTAGAATTGATGTTGGGTATGAATAACCGTTGACAACCTTTTTTGATTTCATAGATTTTTTTTGGAGTTTTGGGACACTGAACAATTCGTTTTTTTATTCACTCATAATGCTCGACATTTCTGCTGCATCTCTCAATATTGTACTGGTTTATTGATGGAGGGTAACTTTCCAAATTGTTTGCACATATAAAAAAGAAAAGGCTTTAACTATGCTTCACCGATCGCTGTCACTACAATGTTGTTTATTCATTCCACCTCGACACATTGAATGACAGATTGATATTTTCATTTCGTTGATTAATTATCATTTTGACAAGGTTCAAATCATTTTGCAACAACCTTTGCAAACAATCTGCAAACAGGAAATGGAACCTCACCCTATTGAGAGGTTTCTGTGGGCCTCTGAATAGTTCCAGAGAATTACAGGAAAAGACCACAAGGATGATTCTCGAAGGATCAAGAGTGATAGAGTTGTTGCTATGGGGGGGGGGGCGGGTATCAAATTCCAAAATATTGAATGGGAATAAGATAGTTCAAGTAATTTAAATGGTTCGCTTTTTTTTCCATTGTGTGCAGTAGGGTTTTTTCTTTATACAGTGTGTAGACAGGCCAAAAAGAGGCGATACTACATTTAATTTGGTAGTGGGTAATTAACCCGGCCAAGTCTTGGATTTGGAGGTAGGTGCATACCTAGGTGAAAATGACCACAATTCAGATATGGTTAACTTCGCGATGTAAAAGGGTAGGAAAACACCGCAGTGCAAGAGCTACAGCGGGTGGAAAGGCAAATTTGATGCGATTGGGCAAGATTTAGGATGCATAGAAGTGGGAAAGAAACTGCAGGGGATGGGCACTTTTGAAATTCGGAGCATATTCAAGGAACAGTTACTGTGTGTCCTTTGTATGTATGTACCTGTCGGACAGGGAGGAAGTCGTCGAGCGCAGGAGCCATGGTATACTGAGGAAGCTGAATCTCTTCTCAAGAGGAAGAAGAATGCTTCTGTTCGGATGAGATGTGAAGACTCATGAAGGCTGAGAGTTACAAGGTAGCCGGGAAATACATAAAGACAGAGCTAAGACGAGCGGGGAGGGGACAGGAGCAGTTATTGGCAGATAGGATCAGGGAAAACCCGAAAGCTTTCTAACCGTGTACAAGAGGTAAAAGAGTGATTGGCGTAAGATTAGATCCAATTAAAGACAGTAGTGGGAAGTTGTACATGGAGCCAGAGGAGATAGGGGAAGTGCTGATTTAGAGATTTTCGTCAGTATTCACACTGGGAAAAGACAATGTTGTCGAGCACAATACTGAGAAACAGGCTCCTTAACTAAATGGGATAGAGTTTCACGAGGAGGAATTGTTAAAAATTCTGGAATGTGTGAAAACAGATAAATGCCTTGGGCCTGAGGGGATCTATCCTTGGAATCGTTGGGATTCCAGGGAGGAGATCGTCGAAAATTTGCCTTTAATGTTTATGTCGTCATTGTCTACAGGAACAGGACCAGAAGACAGGAGGATAGTGAACGTTGTTCCCTTTTTCAAGAATGGGTATAGAGACAACTCTATATTTGGTAATTGGAAACCAGTGACCCTTATTTCGATTGGAGGTAAAGTGTTGTAAAAGCTTATACGTGACAGAATTTATAATCATTTCTATAGAATGGTGTCATCGAAGTCAAAATCTCCTTCAATCTGTCAGATGAAGGTCGTCTGCGTAACGCCAAATTATAAATTAGGATGTTTAACCGACGTTCTCAATACAGTGTTACAAATGTGGAACATAAAATTAACCAGATTTCCTGACTATATTGACATTACGATGGTTTACACATAATCGTGTACCAGCTGGTATTGTTATCATTACTATTGGTGAGCTCGATTTGCAACTAATCACTTGGACTTCATTTTCAGGTTGCGTCCAATCAGATTGTCAATCTCTTCCAATTTTATAATGCTAATTTGATAAGGAGGTTACTTAACTGACGCAGCATTTATATATCTGTGTAATCATGCATAATCAGGTTCTGACTTATCAACTTTTCTTGCATATCTCTAGCGGCTGCAACCCTCCAGGTCATTTTGAGAACGTAACTCAATCATTTATAGCATTTTTTAAAAAAACAACTTCCTCTTTGTTGTATGTAATTTGAGGAATGTCTGAATCAGAATCACTTGAACTTGTTTCTTCACTCTGTTTTTTCATCACTAACACATTATCATTTCTCTTTGTTTTATTATCAAAGTATCCTTTGAACATTTTCACGTCACCATCAGTGAGATTTATTTCTCTCTGACTTTCTTATCAAATACTTCATCTTACTCAATTTCCTTTCGATCTCATAAGATACAAAACATCTTGATTTTAAATGTTCACGTCATGGCAGTGGCATAAACATTTTATCTCTTCAAGCAAAATTGCGCAGTTTTGATGTATCTTCTGCTCTCGGTTTCGTTACATTCTGTGCAATGTTAAATACTGTCTAACTCAATCATCCAATCTATATACATAATTTTGATTTGGATGAGCCGGTGTTGGACTATGATTTATAAACTTAAAAGTACACAACAGTAGCTTATAAACCAACAGGATTATTTGAAAGCACCAGCTTTTGAAGCCATGCTTATTCGTTAGATGGTTGTGGAATAGGACCATAAGACACAGAATTTACAGCAAATGTTTACAGTGTTATTTGGCTGAAATACTTGAAGAAACTTGGAGTAAGTATTGCATCTTTTGGAATGTGTTTGCTAGCTTTGGATCATTAACATTAAATCCCACAACACTTTTTAAGTAATGTGGACTTGAAATAAGATTAACGAATGGCTGAGGTAACACCTTCCATTCGAAAACCTGACGTTACCTTGAGAATATAACTTGGAAGGAGTATTGTGTGATTTTTAATTTCGTACACCCTAGTCCAACACCGGCACCTTCTACTCATGTCCGACATGTAACACTTAAATTCCGTAACACACAGCGATAAATTTCGTCAACCTCTGTCATTTTCATTTATCCAACAGAGCATGTGATGGACTTATTTGCCGAATTAAAATTTCATTTTTAGAATAGTAATATTCTGAAATTCACTGAAATTATTCTTCTGAAAATGGTTTGTTATAAAACAGATCTGGTATTTCATATTTTTGTTGTTATTCAGTTGGTGTTTCTGAACTAATACTTTTTACTTTGTCCCCCATTTGTACTTGTTCATTTTTCACAGGCATTTGACCGACGTATCTGATATTTTAACGTCAACTACCTTGTCTTTACTCCGTGAAATCTCTCTTCTTTCAAACTGGAGCTTTGCGAACTTGTTCCTGCACAGTCAAGCAAATTCCCAGGCTTCACTTCCTGTAATAACTCTGTTGGCTGATTTCCCAGTGCATTTTCAACCACATAGACATCACTCCTGTCTCTGATCCATTTCTAACATGAGCAAAGATGAATTTTATTTCTGGGACTAGGGCTTCTCTGTGGGTGCGAGAATGACTTCATCATGCTTTGACACTTCAAACTCAAAACCGAATCTGAGCACTGCTCTTTTAACCTGAATTCTATAGAGGACAACATTTCCTGGCAATAGCACTTCCATATCCCAAATTTCCTCACTTCTCACCATCAAAGAAAGACTCTGCCAAATGCTATTTACTTAGCTGCGTGAACTGGCGTACATGAGCAAATCTTACCCACACAAGCAATTTCTTTAAAGGAATAAGTGCTTTCTTCTCAACAACCACTGACTATCTTGTATGTATTTGTGGCAATTTTCGTTCCAATGTGATTTTGTTTCGTACTTCATCAAAGCTCACTGCCGTATGCTGTTTCTGCAAATTTGTCCCATCAGTACTTTTTCCATATCACCAACAGTGAGACATCATATGACATACTTTATTGCAGTGGAAACATCTAAACAATTTATTTTGCCGTCATGATTTTCTTTTTAACTCTGTGCGAAACGATCTTTGCTATGTTCACGGAGATGCCGTTTCCGTCACCAGCTGAAGATTTCTCCTTTCTATTTCGATACCAATTTCCTGTATGAAATTGTTGTCGAAAGCCAAACTTTCCGCTGCTTTACTTGAAGGCTTTGCTTTTCTACATGACTTTTCATTATTTTAGCAAGTGAATTGTTTAACTCCTCCCAAATAACCATCTTTGTCAGCGCATTATTTACTTCACCTATTTTCAATATTCTGAGCCACATATCAACGTTCCTTTCTTTAATCCTTTCAAAACAATTGCAGGGATGTGCAGATTAAATTCGTAAAATTGTCGTCAGTCAGTTGCCTGTACTAGCTCACGAGCACTTCAGATCGTTTGTTTCACTTGATCATGCGCGCCACATGCACACTGTGTTCGTGACGGCACTGCTTCACTAGCTCTACATACTCATGTTGTTTGGATCAACAATATCTACATGGTCACTGACCAATTCATTTGTTTAGCCGCTTTCTAATATGAAATGGAAAATGATTCTACGTACTTCATTCTGAACTGAGGCAAGAGTTGGACTCATTTAAACACATTTTCACTCTGCCTTTTGCTACAACGGTATTCCTATCAATCACTGTTCTGATCAAATCTCAATACATTCAGCTCTACCTCAGTCATATTATGTGTAAGTTCAGTTTTTAGTTGCAACTTCTGAAACGCTATTGACAGCATTTTTGATTATTAACACAACATAAATTATGAGTCAAATCGCCGAAATTAATGCATTGCAAACGAGGTCTCTTCCTGGAAGATGAAGAAACTTTTATCAAATTGCAAGAGAATTCATAGAAATTTTCCATTCACCAGTGAATGAAATGTCAGAAAAGACATGGTCAAAATAGATAGATCGTGAATGACTTGAGATTAAATATTTTCACATATATTGAAAGAATGTCTTAATAGCGAGTTGTTTTTTAGTAGCGTCAAAGTCGAATAGTTCATATCAGAAATTGATTTTATGAAACACACTACGGCTGCGTAAAGTGGTTAATGTTATGAATTGTCTCTTGATTAAATCTGAAGTGAAAATGGACATTTTTCTCACTGGAAAATCAAGCAAGATTAATTTTTCAATCCAAACTAATGAACTTGATTAAAATAAGCCAACACCGCATCTGACGACTTAATGTGATAATTCAGAGTAACATTTTTATATGAATCATAGAGCAAAATGAACACTTACAAGGAACAGCAACAACAGCAAGCAAAGGATAGTAAATCTCTTGAACTTTAAAAAGTTTGCTTCTTATCTGGTAATTCAATAAAAAACTACGTTGCACATAATTTTTCTCACTTTCCATTATGGAAGTCATTGGTCCTGATCAGTAAAGGAGACAAACATTTGTATTCACGGAGCAAGGGCAGGTTGAAACTCTTCCAGTACAGTATAAATAGAATATACAAATTCCCTCGTGAATCAATAAACACCAATGAGCCTGACGTTAAATCTGCTCAATGAACAAACAGATTTTGTATATTCGATCGAAAAACAACATGATTGCTGATCAAGTGCATTCAGCGAAATGCAAAATTCAACTTCCCTTGCAATTTAATACTAAAATAGATAATTGAATATTATAGTGCAGTACTGGCCCTTCAGACCTCGATGTTGGCTGCCGTGTGAATGCAATCTGAAGCCCATTTAAACTACACTGTTGCATTCTCGTCTGTATGCCTGTGCAATAACCATTTAATTGCCCGGAAAGTTGTAGAGTCTGCAACTGTTGCAGGCAATGCCTTTCACCTCATTACTACTCTCTCAGGAAAGAAACTATTTCTGACATCTGCCTAGATCTATCAACATTCCATTTGAAGTTATGCACCCTCTTACAAGCCAGGACCATTCAAGGAAATAGAGTCTCACTGTCCACCCGATCTAAAACTCTGATGAACTTGTCTGTCTCAATTAAGCAACCTCCCAAACATCGTCTCTCTGACGAAAACAGGCACAAGTCCCTCAAATTTTCCTTGTCAGATTTTCCTTCCAAATCAGGCAATATCCTCCTAAATCTCCTCTGAAGCCTTTACAAAGCTTCCACATCCTTCCTATAATGCATTGACCAAAACTGCACGCAATATTCCAAGTGCGGCTGCATCAGTTCATTGTACAGCTGCAACATGTCCTCATGGTTTCGAAACTCGACCTCACTACTTATAATAGCTAACATAGCCTTCTTTATGAGCCCTATCAAACTGGGTAGCAAATTTGAGAGATACATGAACATGAACACTGAGATCTCTCTTCTCATCAACACTACCATCTGCCCAGTAGTCTGCATTTCTGTTACCCCTTCCAAAGTTAGTCACCACACACTTTTCTTCATTATACTCCATTTGCCACTTCTCAGCAAAGCTCTGCTGCTTATCTATGTCCCTCTATAACAGCAACATCCTTCAGCACCACGCACAAATGTACTGAGCTTAGTGTCATCGCAAATTTGTTAACCCTTCCTTTTATGCCCTCATTATGATGTTTCTAAAAATGACAAATAGCGGTGGACCCACAAGGTTCATAACATACACTACGAGTAACTAATCTCCAGCATGAACACTTCCTTTCAACCACCACGCTCTGTCTTCATTCAGTTCGCCAATTTATGATCCAAATTGCTAAATCACCTCATCCTAAGACTGTCTATTTTGTGCAGTAGACTTAACTGAAATCTATATACACCACATCGACAGCTTTTCCCTCATGCACCTATGTGGTCACCCAGTCAAAGAACACATAATGTCTGTGAGGCACGACCTACCCTTCACAAAACCGTTGACTATCCATAATCAATTTGTTTCTATAGAAATGATTATAAATTCTGTCACGTATAAGATTTTACAACACTTTACCTACAATCGAAATAAGGCTCACTGGTTTCCAATTACCAGAGTTGTCTCTATACCCATTCTTGAAAAAGGGAAAAACGTTCACTATCCTCCTGTCTTCTGGTCCTGTTCCTGTAGACAATGACGACATAAACATCAAAGCCAAATTTTCGACGATCTCCTCCCTGGAATCCCATCGATTCCAAGGATAGATCCCCTCAGGCCCAGGGAATTTATCTGTTTTCACACATTCCAGAATTTTTAACAGTTCCTCCTCGTGAAACTCTATCCCATTTAGTTAAGGAGCCTGTTTCTCAGTATTGTGCTCGACAACATTGTCTTTTCCCACTGTGAATCCTGACGATAATCTCTCGATCAGCACTGCCCCTATCTCCTCTGGCTCCATGCACAACTTCCCACTACTGTCTTTAATTGGATCTAATCTTACGCCAATCACTCTTTTACCTCTTGTACACGGTTAGAAAGTTTTCGGGTTTTCCCTGATCCTATCTGCCAATAACTGCTCCTGTCCCCTCCCCGCTCGTCTTAGCTCTGTCTTTATGTATTTCCCGGCTACCTTGTAACTCTCAGCCTTCATGAGTGTTCACATCTCATCCGAACATAAGCATTCTTCTTCCCCTTGAGAAGAGATTCAGCTTCCTCAGTATACCATGGCTCCTGCGCTCGACAACTTCCTCCCTGTCTGACAGGTACATACGTACAAAGGACACACAGTAACCATTTAAATTACTTGAATTATCGTATTCCCATTCAATATTTTGGAATTTGATATCCCCCATAGCAACGACTCTATCACTCTTGATCCTTCGAGAATCATCCTTGCGGTCTTTTACTGTAACTCTCTGGAACTATTCAGAGGCCCATAGAAACCTCCCAATAGGGGAGGTTCCATTTCGTGTTTGCAGATTGTTTTCAAAGGTTGTTGCAAAATGATTTGAACCTTGTCAAAATGTTAATTAATCAAAGAAATGAAAATATCAATCTGTCATTCAATGTGTCGAGGTGGCATGAATAAACAACATTGTAGTGACAGCGATCAGTGAAGCATAGTTAAAGCCTTTTCTTTTTTATATATGCAAACAGTTTGGAAATTTACCCTCCATCAATAAACCAGTACAATATTGAGAGATGCAGCAGAAATGTCGAGCATTATGAGTGAATAAAAAAACGAATTGTTCAGTATCCCAAAACTCCAAAAAAAATCTATGAAATCTAAAACGTTGTCAACGGTTTTTCATACCCAACATCAATTCTACTTGTTCAGTTCCATAAAGATAATATCAGTTAACCCTTATTCGACGTTAATGTCGCACCACGTACATTTAAGGACAATCTCTGCAATTTGTCACAAACTTGAAGAATTTTAATTTCATTCCCAAGATTGAACTCTCAGCAAATCACTGTTATGGATAGATCGACCCAACGCTTGCAGTGCCAAATATCGTGTTTTGTTTACAAAAGAAACACGCCTCACCGTTTGCAATTACATTTATTGATATCTTCTTGGAAATTCGTCCATCAAATAGTTTTAGAACTCTTCATGCATAATGCTGCAGTCCAAATAATCACACTGATTTGAAGCCATGACTAAGAGCTGCCGGTTTGGGGCTGAGGTGAACAGGGTCCGAAATCAGAAGACACCAGGTTTACGCCGAAAGATTTCTTTGAAATCACACGCTTTCTAAGCGCTCCTCTTTCATTTGGTGAATTGAGAGAGAAGCATACAGGCACACAATTTAATAGCAGAGAAATGTTCATACAAATGGTATGATTGGAGTGTCAGTGAGTTGAATGTAATTGGTGATTAAAAATTTGAGGCGCTGTGTGTGAAGTCTTACTTGCAGAATAACAAGCAAACGAATGACTGATTAATTGAGGCAGATACATAATTAGAATAATATTATAAATAAGGCGATGCTAAAGCCATACCAAAGAACTGAAATAGCCGAGTGTCTAACCAAAATAACGCCCATCCAAAACTGTATAAATTGATTAAGCTTGAGAAATCATAATCAGTTGTCAAGTTGATAATTCAAAATAGGACTGTAAGGATGATATTTCAGATAAACAAACGTATGGGGGGATCGCATACAGGTTGATACGAACCTAAGATTCGTATTGTAATATGTATGTACATTGTTCTGGGTCTGGAACACAGCCTTGGTGAAAGTTTACCTAAAGATCAGAGGCTGAATGTCCTTTACTGCTGAAGTGCTCTCCGACTGGGAAGGGCGACGTCTGCCTGGCAATTGTTGCTCTGTGTCCATTCATCCGTTGTCTTAGTGTCTGCATGGTCTCCCCAATATAACATACCTTGGACGATCGTTGCTTGCAGTGTATAATGGTAGATTACATTGACAGAGTCACAAGAATAACTTCATGTTTACGTGAAGCGTGGTGATTCCGCGTGTGATGCTGATATCCATGTCGAGGATTTGACATGGCTTGCAAATGATGCCGTGGCAGCATGTGGTGCTCTTGTCAAAGTTGCTGTGAACGCTGGCGCGGGGGGGGGGGGGGGGGACTTCGTTTTGAACGATGGTCTCTTTATGATTCGGCACTTGTTTCATTGCAAGAAGTGAACGCGTTGGGATGATCTTGGACTACAGATCGCAAACCCACTCAATTGACCTGCATCACGGAGTAAACTCAGAAACGCTGCCGTTGCAAATCTCCAATACACCTTAACCATCTCGTGCACCAGCTCTGCAGCAGAATCTGCAACTTTGAAATCGAGGTGGAGTCGATATTTTCAGCATGCGCTCAGGATACAGTGGACCAGCTATGTGACACTGTGAAGCAGACGGATCAACGGAACCACACCACCTCCATACACGCCTAGAACAGGTAACTGCAGAGATTTGGCGTTACCACCATCTTCTGTTTTGAAATTCGTACCATCACACGGGAATCCATTCTCAAGTAGCATGACTAAACCCATCAAATAGTCGAAAACGAGTTTTGCAGCTGAGGACTTAATTTTTGCCCCACGACCAAATTGCAACCCATTGGTCTCCTGACAGATGAATTCAACATGACAGATGAATGAGGCTTTGGGAATTCTTCCACAAGCTACAAGACGTAAGCAGCGAGCACATTAGGGAGAAAGCCCAGCGAAAGCAACATATTCGATAGAGAGTTGCGCAGTGCAGCGACCAAAAAAGTAAGAGTCGTGTTGGACACCTCTGGAACATTGCTGTTCTTGGCTTGTTATCGACTTACAAGCTGTCAGCAGGTATAGCAACGCCAAATTCATTAGCTGCACTCACAAGATAGCGCAGGATGTTACCTCAACACAAGATCAAACGCAGCATCGTCATCAAACATTGCATAATCCATCGTCGCACAGAATAGAATGAACTACTGCAAACAAGCATACTGGCAACTAAACAACCAGAAACACAAAAGAGAGCAATTGCTGATGCGGTCAAATAATACAACGGTCAACTCAACAGATTGATCTCTGACATTTGATCCACACCTTCAGATTATCCTATGCACCCGCATCCTGCGTAGTTGTCGCATTGAAAACTTCAATACATTCCGAAGGTACACAAACAAACATACCTGAATGGCCAATCATGTCAGGGAACGGAATCTGTTATACGAATCTCTGTGGCTGTGTCGAAGGTAGCCTGAAACGAATGCACAAGGAACCCTCAGTTTCGAACACGAAACTAAAGTCTTCATAGAGGAACTCAGCATTTCTCCACCAGACGAAACAGGAACATTCCACGTCCCAGTGCAATGTTTAAAATTCTGCAACAACATCCTCCACCACGACGGCACAACTGCAACAGCCTCACCACTCAATGCCAACAACTACCAATTTCCACATTCCGCATTCCATCCCCCAAACTCATTTGCACCATACTCGGATATGAAGTCTTCACTTTCGACAACCAGACAGGAGAACACTAAGATATATCAACGAATACTGATTATATGCGTCATGAGCTTTACATTTACAAGTTTCCACGAGTAGAAGAGAACAAACGTTCTTGGTACATTATGTTTGGAGCACGTTCGGAAAAGACATTAACAGGACATCAATTATTTCAAGTATGTGGTAATATTTCCTCAGTATTGGAGCAATTGATGTCGGACGCAGTTTCTGCTTGCGCAATTCCTGGAGATGATCAATCAGATTGTGCAACTGATACAGTTAAGCGAATGAAACGTGACTTGTTAGAGATTTCTATTTTTCCCGCCCTATTTTCATTGGAATGATTGTTATTATTTAGTACACATAACCTGGATATTTTTCATGCATTGCTGCACACATATGTGGAAACTCTATGATCTGAAATGAATTGAATCTTAATGAGCGTTGTTCCTTACTCAGAAATCATCAAAACCTCTCACATTGTCGTGGCGGGAATATGTTTGATGTTGCAGTAAAGACATTTCCTCACACGATACCCGTCTGAGAAACACCTACTGTTTTGTCCTGGGTTTCCTGTTACTGACATCCAGCAAACTCACAAAGTATTCCTTCCTTGTCAGCATGATGTTTTTCTCCCAGTTCTATTATTTCTAGCTTCGTGAACTTTCGTTGATACCACATTTGGTCAATGCTTCCTTGATATCAATAACACCCAGTTTCCTTTGGATTCGTGCTTCAAAATGTCTGTGCAATTTTGTGCTGAGGTTGTGACATGTTCTTGCCCATTTGGCGCTGCTGAAACGTAAATGCAGCATTTCAAATGAAACTGGCTTTCTTTGCTTAGCATTTTTTAACACAGTCGATCACGTCGTCCAAAATGTTGATAATTTTTGATAATTGACTGACAGGCCAAAAAGCATAGAGAAGGAGCAATAGATTATTGTTGATGCGCTAAAATGTCAGCAGTGCAGTATTACAATGATCAGTGCTTGTTCTGTTGCCGTGCACATTCAGAATTATTGAAGGCAGAGATTACTTTATCGTTTCCATGTTTGCCTCTCGAAGACACCATTGAGGTAATATGAAATTTAAGGAAGTTTCATATATTTCACGCTTAATAAAGAACTTGCATAAGTGGAAATGAAGTTGGAAGATGTATACTAATATAATAATTGTGGGTATTTAAAGTTTTGATTGCTGGGCCATTACGTGCCAACGTTGACTTTGCAGCTTTTATTCCTGATGAAGGGCTTTTGCCCGAAACGTCGATCTCGAAGCTCCTTGGATGCTGCCTGAACTGCTGTGCTCTTCCAGCACCACTAATCCAGAATTTGGTTTCCAGCATCTGCAGTCATTCTTTTTACCTAGCTGTATATTTCAGTCACGTTTGCAGTATTGTGTATCGTTCTTGTATTCACCCCAAAGGAAGGGCGGGAATGTTTTGTACAGGGTATAAAAGAGGATAAGCACAACGTGATCTGGACTGGAGTGAATGATGTACCAGGAGAGGTAGAACAGATTTAGAGTTACTGAAACATTGGAAGCTGAGGGACACCTCAGAAAAAAAAAACAGTTTTTAGAGTCATGGACATGGTTGGCAAATGCTGTTTTTCCCGATGAGCGAAATGTCAAATCCTTGGGGGCGTAGTTCTTAGTTGAGAACAGGAACATTTGAAAGGGGTATTTCATGGTAATAGAAGCAGGAGTAGACACTTTGTCCAAACGAACCTGCTACAACTCTCATTAAGATCATGGTTGATCTATTCTTTATCCCCCTACTATGTATTCTCTTGCTTAGCCAGTCCCCTATCCTTGCTCGTACATTCTCCAGAACTCCATGTCCACCAAGCTCCGTTTTTTGATTTACACAGAAGGGTTCAACAGGCCTGACACTCTCGAGTATCTGAGGTGATAGAAAAAGATACGATAGCAAACATCTCATACATATTTAAACAGAAGTATGTAAAGACAGAAAATAGAGGAGTATGGACCATGCATGGACTTGCAGGATTAATTTCAAATGGTATCGCGTTTGGCAGCGGCATGATGGGCGAAGGTTCTCTTCCTGCATTGTGTTTTTTTTTTTTGCTATCTGTGCGAAGTAACTGCATTGATATTATTGCTGCATTTTTTGCTGTGCTTTGACTCTGGTCTGCAGTCTTCACGCTCTCCAAATGAAAGGCACCGTTAGTTACAAAAATTGTTGACAAGAAATATTCAATTTTGCTATACACTAGGATCCTATCTGATCACAATTCGGACACGTCAGAATAAGCAACTTAATTGCAACAAACTGGGAGTGACGATCAACAAATATTGAGGCAGAGCATTCAAAACAATACATGAAATGCGTCCTTGCATTTAAATCAACTGCAAAAAGCCCAGCTGAGGGATATACAACGTGCAGTTGCAAAGCCATCAGCTAATTCCGTTGCGCTGTGGTTTTCAGATTTTGTGTTCACCGAATAATTAGAGAAGAGTAATTAATCCAGAAAAAAATGTTTCCAATTATATGACATAAGAGGTCATGGAACTGTTCAAATTCTCCACAGAAGACTTGATAAGATAATTGTTAGCAAAATATGTCAAAGAACAATCAATGGGGAACAGTTCACTTTGGCCGATAGAATCAAAGAGGGGAAAATACCAGAAACTGAGTTGCCCTTAGAGCAGTGCATGATGGAATGTCTCTTGTAAGGCATGTTCAAGGCTGTAACAACAAAAGGGAAGGATTATGATTGTTCATCTCTCTCGGTGAGATTCGATGGCTTGCTGTCCAACTTACGAGAGGTGGCGTGAGGAAATTGAAGTGTGTTGATTGGTGATAATTCAACAGAACATCTCTTAACCATCAATATTTGCGGTGATATTTTGTTCGCATTTTACATTTGATGTGCACTCTTTGCGTGGCAAGCACATAGCTGCACAAAGTTAGCTGACTACATGTTACTGCGGGTTATTGACACTCCAAATTAACAATGTCTTGTATTCTGATGGATTTCGTCCCAATGTTCTCCAAAGGAAAATACAGTAAGCTTTCTGTAGATCATTTTTAACTTTACAAAACTAATTAGATTAATGAAAGATTTCTTTGGATTGTTAAACACATAATGTGAATAATTTATTCGTTAATACCTGCAGAACGTGCAAACACCGAGTATTTACATTAACATCTGCTATGTGTAAACTTTAGAAGCTTTAATACTAAAGGCGTTGTGATTGGGCACTTGGGTATGTTCCAGGTTTATCGACACAATGAACATGGTTTAGTTAATTAAAATCATAATCAACTAATTTATTGGACTTATTTGAAGAAGTGCTAAATGGGAGTAAGTTGATATGTTTTACACCGCTTTTCAGAAAATAAATCACGTCAAAAACTCTTCAGATCAAAAGCTATTGCGAAAATTAAACATTATTGGGATTGCCAATAAAATATTGTCATTGAAAGATTAACTTGGCGACACGAAAACGAGGAGAAGAATAAATTGGCATTTTTATCCAGCTGGTGGGATATCAGGGACGTTGTGAAAAAAGTGATCAGCGCTGTGGGTTCAAAGCTTTTCAGCTGCTTGTAAATATTTGAACGAAGAACAGAAATTACTTTTGGTAGATTTCATGATATCACAAAGATTTTCCGGAAAGTGAATTGTGAAAAAGAAATATGTCGAATTAAATGCAGTTTGGGCAAGTTAATCTTTTGTATTGGAGCCAAATTGGAGTGACTGAAGGATGCTAATTCGATGGAAGGATTTCAACGAGATTTATAAGACTAACAACGGCAATAAGTTGATTGCCTTTTTTTGGAAAAGTTTGTTGACCAAAACCTGTATTCTTCTGATATTTCGAATAGTCATGGTTGATTCGCTGTAAACCACAATATCCTGAGGAGTCTCAAGAGGTAGAATTTGTGAAGGATTTTCCTGTTGTGGGAGATTCCAGAGCTTGTTTCCTTACTTTCTCAAAGAAGGTAAGAACACAAGAACCAGGAGCAAGAATAGGCCATGTGGCCTTTCAAGCCGCTCTGCCATTCAGCAATAGCATGGCTTATCTTTCTTGGCCTCAGCTCCATTTGCATGCCATCCCACCGAAATAATTAATTGCTTTATCGTTCAAAAATATAAAGAGATGAGGGGATATGAAATTCAAAAGGAATATTGCCAGGAAAGATCGTAACAAAATGAATTCATGATGAGAAGAACATTGTTCCGTTATGGAAAGTGACGTTTCAGAGTTCAGTGAAAAGTGTTGTACTGGTGGTACGCGTATGTGAGAAATGTTTGGTTCTGGGTATGCAGTTGATCCTTGGCTAGACCACAGTTGGGAATAACAGCTACTCTCGTCTAAAAGCCACACTAAATCTGGCAACTTTAGTTCTCCAGGAACAGAAGAGCAAAGTACATAACAGAAGAAAAGCACAGGAATAGACCATTCGGCTATCCAAGCGGGAGGCAATCATCATGTCCTAACAAAACATATAGAAAGCCTTCGGCTGTTTTAGTATCCTTTTCCCTCTATTACCACTATTCCCTCCCTCTTCATGGAAATACCCAAATACTTCGTAATTGCCATTAATGTGCCTGCATTCACAATCCTCTTCTGGGAGTGATTTCCAAGCACGTAATACTCTGCCTGAAAAAAAATCACTCGCACGTATCCCTAAAACATTCCCACTCTGAACTTGAACCTTTGCCCCCTCGTAAATCAAACTTCAACACGGGGAAAAAGCCTTTTACTACCCACTCTATGTATGGCTTTCAGAGTTTTGTAGACCTCTTCTCTCAGTAGCCGTCTTTCCAGGTCAAATAATACTCGTCTTTTTCAATCCTCTACTCAAGCAATGACTTCAGGATTCGGCAACATAGTGCTGAACCTTATCTTCAACCTCATTAAAGCTTCCACGTCATTCTCATGATGTGGCGACCAAAGCGGCACATTATACTCAAAATTCGGCTTAATAAGTGTTTTATGTCGCTGCAACACGGTTCGACATGTCCTCTATGCCCCAGACAAAGAAGGCAAGCGTTCTATATGCCTTCTTAATCATACTGGTCACATGCATTTTCACTTGTAGGAAACTTTGGAACTGCACGACGAGATCCGTCCATATGTTAATATTCCTAACGGTTCTCCTATTTACAATACAAATCTCACCTAACTTTGAGACTACAAAATGCATCAATTTGCATTTGTTTGGAAGAACTTCCATCTCCCATTTATGTGCCCAAGTCGCCAATCTATCTATATAGTGTTGAGTCTTTCATAATCATTGGCTCGATCAGCAACTCCAACAAGTATCGTATCGACTGCAAACTTATTAATCAGACAGCCCACACTTTCTTCGAGATGATTTTTATTCACTGCAAACAGCATGTGAACTAAAATTTATCCGTGTGGAATAGCACTTTTTGGTCGTGTCAGTCCCCTTCCACTGATACCGTCTGTCTTATATCACTAAGTCTGTTTTGTATCCGTCTTGTCCGAATTTCATGTGAAATCAGTTTTCGAACAAATCCGCTGTGTGAGAGTTTATCAAATGGCGTACAAAAATACATATAAATTATATCCACAGACCTTCCGTCATCAATTATCCTTGTCATCTCTTCCAAAACTCCAATCAGGTTGGTGGGAGATGACCTTTCCCATACTGCCGATCAGCAACTATTCCATTTTCTTCAAAACGTATATTGACCTTATCCCTCTGTATTTTCACCAAGAGGTTTCCCCAAGATTGACTTCAGCCTCACCAGCCAATAATTTCCGACATTATTCCTAATTATTGTCTTCAGCAAGTGAAAAACGTTGGCTGGTCTCCAGTCCTCTGAAACCTCGCTTGTTGTCAACGAGGCTATGAAGCTATTTGCTTAGATCTAAACTATTTCTTCCTTGCCTCACGTATTAATTGGGCATAATTTCCCATCTGGCCTTGGGTGCTTCTCTGTTTTGATGCATTTTCAAAGAACCAGAACTTCTTCTTGAATATATGGCAATTCTCTCGAGTCTTCCCACAATCATCGCTGACGTCCACTTCGGTAATGCAATTCTCCTTGGTGAATACTGACACAAAGTATTATCGAGGATTTCTCCCACAACCCGTGGCTCCACACATAACGTCCCTCATTTGCCTTTGAGGGGGGCTACTCTTTAAACAGTTATCTTCTTACTTCTATTATATGCGTCAGAAGTCTTGGGATTCTTCTTGACTCTGTTTACTAACCACATTTCTTGGTCCATTTTTACATTCCTAATTCTGTGTTTACGTTCCTTCCTACTTTTTCTATCCTAGTCAGTACTCCTTCAGTTTATAACTGCCAAGACCTATCGTTTAAATCATGTTTTCCCACTTTTCACTAAGCTTATAATTTCCCTTGTCATCCATGGTATCCAAATCCTGCTTATGCTTTCCTTCGGTTTTTCATGGGAATGCATGTCCCACACGTGAATGAAGTCTCCTTTAGAGCTTCCCACGTCCCAGAGGTCGATGTGACCTCAAATAACTGCTCCGAATTCACATTGCCCATTTCCTGTTTAACTTAGATAAATTGGCTCTTGCCCAAAAAAGCAACTTCACCCGTGGCTCAACCTTGTTCATGTCCACGCTGCATAATATCTTATGGAGTTTGGTCACTTTGTAAATTCTGGGAGTTTTCCGCACTGTATGACAACAAGGTGTAAAAATATAATCAAAGAGGAATGTCAAAAATGTTCAAGTACGTTGTCAGAGACTATGCTTGACCAAATGGTTAATACAAAATAAAAGTGGAGAACAAGTTTGATATTTTGTTTCAGAAGCATGAGGTGTTTTTCAACAAAAAGTAGAAAATCAGAAACAGTTGGATCAAAAAGTATGAACAGTTTAAATGAATGCACGTGTACCAAAATGTGACTAGCATAAAAATGAAGTCTTGGTCAGAAAACGGAGTTCACACTTGGAGACAAGGAGGATGATGAGAACTAGGTAGAAGTTAATCAATTTGCATTATGATGGGTTACATAAAGAAGACTTTGCGAGTAATACTTGAATTACCACAAGGAGGTCAATTGGGAGTAAGGAAAATACAAGCTCAAAAACAAATATACTTTCACTGTTTTGGAATGCAAAAGGACTTGATTGAATATAGTGGGCACGTCATATGTGTGAGGTATTTCGAAAACTTCAGCCAGTAAAACAGCCGGCATGTTTGATACACATTTTGCACTTGCGAAAACCTTTTGGAAAAAGGCTTAATTAATACAGAGGACTTCATCAGAATGCAACATGCGACAACAAGATTTATTCAACATAGTGGACGCGTCTACTACATTTCCAGGGACCATTTCTTCACACAGTACCATGCCGAAACGTTTTGCAGAAATGGTGTTCAAGTTTTTGTTTTATATTAACTTGACACTGACTACTCACAGATTTACAAGCGGATCTTGTGCCAAATTTTACATCGAAGTCGTAAATCTACCGTATGCCATCCAGAAACGAGACAGCAGTAGAACACTTGCATCATTTTCAAAAATGTTTCTGAGTCCTTCTAGTAATTATTAACCATTGGATTGAGGTAAAGTAATTTAATTTGTAAACCTTGCAACTGGGCATGCACAGAATGAAACAGCTCAATTCAGTCCATTTGAATTGTATGTTGGAGATGATTTGAAATTACCATAAGAAATTGTGTGAGTTGAATTACTTGATAATAACGCCATTACAGAAAGAAATTTATCTGAGTTTCTTATGTGAATATGCCCAAAATTTTCTTTGATCGCGAAGGAAATCAAAATGAGAATGTTGTATTGGTTACAACACAGACTAATACATGAAGTTCAGAGGGTACTGAACTCAACATTCCTCAAATGAAAGTCGCCAAGAAATAAGTTGTCAACAAATGCGACACATTATTGAGTCGCCTTCCAGAGGAACACCAAAATATCCTGAGACATTGATGTCATTACGAGCTGGGAGGGAGTATTCTGATTAAACATAGGTATATATTTACGCATTGGAAAAGCTTTTTCAATTAAGCAGCATTCGAACCGACCTAACCCTCCAAAGTTGTCACAGGTTCAAATAGACAATGAGCACATGCTGAAAGATAACAAAATGAAAGTTAGTCCCAGCAATTTGAGCTCACCAAGTTAATGGTTCCAAAATCAGATGGTGCCCAAAGATTATAGGTGCACTATGGCCAGTAAATGCAATTACAATGTCTGATTAATATACTGTACCACGTTTGGAAGACTGTATTGAGAAATTAAAACACGTAACTTACGTTGAAAATTGGATTTACTCAGAGGATACAGGTGAGTACTTCTATTTTGAAGGAATAAAGGACACTTCTGCTTTCATGATACAGAATGGACTACAGCAATTTGACGCAATACCATTTTTTTATGAATTGCCAGCCACATTCCAAAGACTAATCAATGTAGTCATTTCTGGATTACCTAATTGCGTGGTATATATTGATGGTGATTTTTAGTCACACATGGAAGGAAGATTTGGAGCATCTTTCAGAAGACTTGATGCATCGTGATAAACCTGACTGAGAATAACATTTTAAAAGCCCAAACCATATGACAGTCCATGATTTTTTTGGCATGGACAAATGTGCAAATTGAATGTGAAAATGAAAATCTATTTGGGGTTTGCGATACTATCGATGAAGAGGTAAATGTGGCGATTCCTGGGGTTGAGTGATTTTCTTCACTGGATGTTTATGCCAAATTTAAACAGTGTGGTTGATCCACTGACTGTGCTCTTGAAGATGTGCGGAAACTTCCAGTGGATTCAGAATTGAGATAAGCATGAGACAGCCTAAAAGCTGCCTTATGTATCTGCGCAATGTCATTCAAAGTGATTAATGATGCAAGAGATATAACCTTGAAACAAGAAGTCAAGAAAATAGAAAGAACTTTTGGCATTGTTTCTAGTAAATTGAATATTTAGCCACAGAAATATTCCAAACAGAGATGGAGGTCTTCCGTTTAGTCTTGGTATTGCATAATTTCAACATATTTGTTGGTAATAATGTGTCTGAGACATGTGTATTTTCTGATCAAAAGGACTGAAAATATTTGGGGAAAAAAGGTATGTATGAAAATCCTCGACTGTTTGAATGGAACTTATTATTGCAGCTATTCAATTTTAAATTTGTACACGTATCAGGATGAGACAATATAATTGATATGAAAGGTGGAGGCGTTTTGTGCTGAGGAAAAGAGGACTGAAAAGACTAAGAGTGAATGCTTGTATACTTAGAGTCAAATAAAGTCATTGTTATCTCATGATTGTTCATTTTCATTCAGTGGGGCATGCAACGACATTATGAAGTTAAGAATTAAGCTTTCTTTTTAATTAAGAAACATTCATAAAGAGGGTGCAGACAATCTGCTTAAATCCAAGCGAGTAAATAACTTGGGAGGCTTAGGGCACTTATATTCTAACAATAGACGGAGCATGATTGCTTGAGGTCAAGCACAGACAAACCCAGGTAATTGTACATACTGAGGTCTTGAAGCTGAATGCGGAAGCAAGTATTTCTTACTGTGTTACAGATAAATGTTAGGGCTCTCTTCCTGCCCACTCAAATTGCGTGCAAGATTATCTGCTTTCGTGAATTTGACTTTGCCAAACGTGTTCTGGTGGGATGTTACGATATTGGAACAGTTAATCAACAGTCGGTCATATATCAATTATCCTGTTAAAAGTGTTGTACTTGATACACGCATAAACATTGTTTTAACTGAGATCTGTTGGAAAATAAATTCAATATTAATTATCTGATCAACATATTTCTTTTTTTGTGAAATAAACGCTCAAACCTATTTGGTTAATGGCTGCACGTGGGGACAGAAATGACTCATTCGCTCCCTTCCAAGTCCAAATCATTCTGAATAGAAGCAATTGTTTTATCCCGTTATGTCTCTATCTTTTGTTTAGAAGTACTGCTGAATAATCATGACGCTGTTAATTTTCCCACTTTCCAAATGGACTCCACATTTTCTTTAAATAATCCAAGGCTGAGCAATTCACTAAAGTGTTAATGTTGGAGGACGTTGAGACCAGTGGTCATAATTGCATTAGTTTCGTTGGAGGAGATGGCCTGGTAGCATTATTTAGGAGACTATATTTTCAGCGATGTACTCAAATAATATTTCACTTTTTCATCAGTAATTTTAACGTGGACAAAGAAATGGTATCGAACGAGCCAGGCAAATATTTTTTCATGTCTTGAAAACAGTTCACTTTACAGGTGAGGAGGTTCTGGATACGTTGCATCAAACATGAAAGTTAATAAATTTCGAGGCACTGATCAGATGTACGCTGGAACATTGTGCGAAGATAGGCAAGAAGTTGTGGGGTCCTGGCATAGAAACATGTATAATTTACCACAAGAAGCAACTCGCCTGAAATGTTCAGGGTGGCCAATCTAGTGATTATCAAAAAGAAGATCGACAGGTGACATATCTGAAAATGCCAGAGTGGCTAATTTGCTGACTTTATTTTAAAAATGGCTGTAAAGAAAATCCTGGGGACTATGGATCACTGAGATTGACATCAGTGGTGGGCAATTTGTTGTTGGGGGTTCTGAGAGATATATTTGCATGCAATTGGATTTGCAAAGACTTTTCAGGTGTAGTTAGCATGAGTCTGTTAGCTGGAAATTATGTCACACAAGTTTGTTGGAACATTTTATTTTGAGGACAGAAACAAAACGATTCTTGAGGACAGAGTGGCAGCCGTTGACCACATTCATTTTTGTGCAACCTTTGACGGGGGTATGCAATGATAAACTGATTCCTAAAATTCGATCACATGGCCTTCAGAGAGAGCTCGCCAATTTGTTTAAAAAATGGCGAGGTTGTAGGGGACAGACGGTCGTGTGGAGTGTTGTTTTTCGGACTGGAGGCCTCTGATTAGCGATTTACACAGGGATAGGAATTTTGATTATTATAAATATCAACTATTTGGATGAAAACTTAGAAAACATCGTTAACAAATTTGCAATTTACAGCAAATTGATGGTACACTTAACAGTGAAGAAGGTCATCAATGATACAAAGAGACCTTGAACATTGGGCTCATGAATGAGCCAACAGTGGATCAATGCGTAGTTTTGTGTTTTTGTAAAACAAACAAGGGTTACACATATATAATTACTATTTGTGTTATGACACGGAGTCAAACCCATTTGTTAATGTAAACAGCAACACAGAAACGATGCAACCCTGCTGTGATTTGTTAAAATTCGAGAAGAAAAGAACTATCCACGTGTTAATCATTTAACACAAAAAATGATAATTTTATTCTTAAATCAAATAGAGAATATTAAAACGAACAACTATTTCAAAGTTCTTTCTCTTACATGGATATTTTACCTCCCATTCTGCAATACTAGTCCGATAAAAAAATCTTGTTAAAGATTTACAAAAAACAACATATGTTTCAAAAATAGTCAGCTTTATCGATTCTCCTGTGTAGATACTGCTCTGTATATTCTCCCCAGGTCAGTTCCGATGTTCTCCTGTTCAAATACAGACAGTTACCTTGCTGACAGCTCGTCGACAAGCAAGCTCCATTTGTTGGTCCTATGGTAGTTCTCTCTGCAGCTGTTCAAAATATCCAGATTTATGCCCCAATACATCGGAACGGTTCATTGGTATTCATATTATCAAAATACGAAATGCAAGTTTGTTTGGCTTTTGGTTTTTTGGTGCACAATTTAAACTAATTGATTGCATTTGACTTTGAGTTTGTTTCCTAGCAACTCAGCTGCATATACTTGTTTCAACAAACTGTTACATTCTTACTTTTTCAGGGCTCTGTGCTTTGTCAGAACTTGCCGGCTTGTCAATTCTCTAAAATGCAGGGTTGTCAGTTTTCTAACATGTACAGTCCCCCTACACATTCTTAACACTTCCTGCCATCCACTCTTCCCCCCAACACTCTCTCTTGCGATTGACACTCTCACAGTCCCTCCCCATCTTCTCTTCCCCACCTCTTCACTCTTTCTCCTAATTTTCTCTGTCTCACGCTCCCTCGCTCGCCCCCTCGCGCTCTCCATCTAATCCTCTCTTTCTCTCACGCTGTCCCGCCCCTTACTCCATCCCATCTTCTCTCTGTCTGCATTCTCTCTCCCAAAATGTCTCTGTCCTGTCGCCTTTTCTCTGTCGTCCCTATCTCTTTCCTCTCTCTCTCTCTCACCTCTCGCTTTCACCCGCTCTGCCGCCCCATCCCAGTCTCTCTCCCCAGCACTCTGTCTCCCCAACTCTCTCCACCCCCACTCACAGTCTCCCCCACGGTCTCTCTCCTTCCACTGTCTCTCCCTCACTTTCTCCCTTCCCGTTCTTTTTCCCGCGCTCTCCCCTGCACTGCCTCATGCCCCACTGTTTTCTCGCTCTCACCGCTTCTCCTCTCTTCCCCACCTCACACACAACACCCTCTCCCCTTTCTCCCTGTCTCTGTCTCTCTCCTCCTCTCTCTCCACCCTCTTTCTCTCTCTGGCTCTCCTCCTCTTTCTATGCCTTTCTCCTCTCTCCGCGCTTCTGTCTCGCCCCCACTCTCGCTCTCCCCTCTCTGTCCCCATTTTTTCTCATCCAGCCCACACTCTCTTCCCCACTCTCTGTCCTTTAATCCGTCACAATCTCACTATCCCTCTGCACCTCTATCTCTCACTCCCTATGTCTCGCATTCTCCACTCTCCCTTCCTCTCTATCTATCTCTCTCTCTCTCGTAGCCTGCATCCCTCACTCTGCTTCTCCGACTTTTTCTCCATCCCTCTCCCACTCCCTCTCTACCCTATATCTATCCCCATTTCCTCTCTCTCTTCCAATATCTCTCGCTACCCCACCCTCCTTCTCTCTACCCATTGTCACACATCTTCCATCTCTCTCTCCTCACACTCCCACTGTCTACTTCCTTTCCTCACTCGCCCTCACTTCCCAAACTCTCTCTTTCCATTTCCCAAAAATATCTCCATGTCCTCAAATCTCTTTTTCCACCCCTCCCATTCTTTCCCCAATCCCACTGTATACGGCTGCTTCCACCTCTCACTCACTCTATCCCAGCACTGTCACTCTGTCTCCCCAATCTCTCTCTCCTCTGCCTCTCTCTCTCTCTCCATCCCCATATGACTCCCACTCTCTTGTCTCCATTCTTTTACTTCCTCCCCCTCCGACCATATCCCTTTCCTCCTTTCTCCCTCTCTTCCCTCCCTTTTCTCCCCCGCTCCCTCTCTTCCTCTTTGGCCCTCGGTCTCTCTCGTTCTCCCTCCCTCTCCCCTCAATCCTTTTCGCACATCTCCAACTCTCTCCGCCTCTATCCCCTCTCCACATCCCTCCCCTCTATCTACTTCTTTCTCCCTCTACTTACATCCCTCTCTCGCACCACATCTCTCTCCGCCTTTTCCACGTTCTCTCCCATCCCTTTCACTCTCTATCCCCTTCTCCTCTCTCAGCTCCCTCTTCCTCTCGCCCACATCCCTCTCGCTTTCTCCCCAAGTCTCTCTCTTACCTCCCTCTCTCTGCCGCCTCCAAGTCTCGATCTCTTTCCCAAATTTGTTTGTCTACGCCTCCCTCTTTCTCCCACCCTCTCCCTTTTCCGTCTCTCTTCCCCCTCTCTCATTCTGTCTGTCTCTACCACATCACACTCTCCATCTATCCACCCCCAAACTCTATCTCCCCATCTCTCTCATCCTCTATGCTCCCTCCATCTCTCCCGCTCCACGCTGTCTGCCTTCGATCACTCTCCGCTCCCTTCTGTCCCTTTTCTCGCATCACTCTCTGTTTTCCTTCCATCCTTTCCCACTCTCTTCTTTGTCACTGACGAGCCCTCTCCTTCCACCCTCTCTCTATCTCGCCCCTCTGACTCTGACTCATGCCAACTCCCATTCTTTCTCTGCCCAACTCCCTCCATCTCCCCTGACTCTCTCTCCCTGACTCACTCCCGCTTCTCTCCCTCTCCTTCGCTCTCCCCCTCTGCCCGTGTCTCTCATTTGCCCATTCACCCATTCTTTCCCTCCTTTCCCTCCCTCTCACCTACGACTACACTCTCACGCCATCAGTCGCTTCCTGCCTCCCGACTCGGACTCTCCCCAATGTCTCTTCCCTTCTCTCGCGACCTTTCCCACTTCCTCTCTCTATCACCCTTTCTGCCACTCCCGCAGATTGTTTTCTCTATGTTCTCCCTCTCTATGTCTCACCCCCTCCAAGTGTCTCACTCCCTTCAACAATTTCTCTCACCCTCTTCCTTTCCACCTTCTTACTTCTCCTCCACTATCTTACCCTCCGTCGCTTCAGCTTACACTCTTGAACTCTTCCCAAAATTTCTCCCCGACATTCTGTGTCTCTCCCTCCTCATCAAGCTAGCTCTGTCTTGCTCCTCACTCCTCTACCCCTACCATTCACTCTGACCTCTTCCCATCGCTATCTCATAGATTCTCACGCTCAGTCTTCCCCCTCCCTCTCTCCCGCCCCAACGGCTTACCGTCTCTCGCCCAGCACCCCTCTGTCTCTTTCCATTCCTCTTTCTTTTCCCCTCCCTTTCTCTCTCTACCCCTGCAGTGCCTACCAATCTACTTCAATTTCTCCCACGAACCCCTCTCTCTCCCCTTTCTCTCTCCCCACGTAATGTCTCCCCCTCTCTGCCTTACTCCCACATTCTCTCACAGTTTCCAGTCTCTGCTTTTCCAGCCTCTCTCTCTCCCCCTCACTCCGCCTCTCTCTTCTCCTCCTTCTCCCCACTCTTTCCCCGTCGCTCTCCACCTCTCTGTGCAACCTCCATTTCTATCGGCACCACTGTCCCTCTCTTCTATGTCCCTATCTCTCCATCGCCGTCACTCTCCGCACATCATTCCCTCACTCCCTGCGGCACTCGAGAACACACGGTCCATCCCTTCCTCTCTCTACCCCTCGCTCTCTCATTCCCTCCCTCTTTCTCTCACCACCCTCTCGTGGTCCTCCTCGCTCTCATTCCGCCCTCTCTCTCTTTCCTCCCACGCTAGGTCGCTCTGCTCCCCCCACCATTATTTATCCCATTCACATTTTCTTTCCCCAATTTCCACTCTCTCATTCCTCCTTCCACACACTCTCACCTGCTTCCATTCTCTCTCTCACACACCCCTTCCTTTCTCTCCTCGTCCCTATCGCTCTCCTTCCCTGCCGTCCAATATCTCTATTTCCCACTCCCCTCGCTCTCTCTCTCTCAACCTCTCACCGCCCTCTTAATCTACCCTTTCCACTCTCTCTCCTCGCCTCCCTCTCTTTTTGCCTTTCCATCTGTCTGACGCTCTCCCTCTCTCTCTCTATACCCACCTCCCTACTCTGTGGCTCTGTCTCCGTCTTACTTTCTCCCTTCCTCCTCACCCTCTGTCTGACTCTCTCTCCCCTATCCTTCATCCCTTTCCCTCTGACTGATTTAGTCTCCCTTCCTCCCTCTTAATCTGACACACGGTCTCTCGCTCGTCCTTTCCTCTTCTTCTGACGCAGAGGATGGATGTCGTGGAGAGAATGGTGATGGAAGGGCTGGAGAATAGATAGAGGATGTTAGGTTGGGCGGAGGAAAAAATGGCGTGTAGAAAGAAATGCAGCAGCGAGACCGATACAACAGGAAAGTGAGAGAAATGGTAAGGGATTGAGGGAAGAGCGGACAGTGTGTTGAATAACGGAGTGTAAAAGAGAGCGAGATACGTCGAATGGCAGAGTGAAAGCGAGAGGACAGAGAAAGAAAGAGTGTGTAGTGAGAGTGAGAACTCTGAGGAGATTTGATGGCGAGAGGTAATGGGGAGATTGTTCAAGATAGGGTTGAGATGGGAAGGGGAGAGTGAGGGATGGAGATATAGAGAGAGATGGAAGCGGTCAACAGGACGTGGGGGAACGGAGAAAGAGGAATTCTTCCACAGGCCAGGTTACAGTGAGGGACCCTGAGGTGAAACTAAGGGCAGTAACTTAAACCCAGTTCCTGAGGTCTGGGCTCAGTTTCTTCCCATTGCCTGTGTAACAGGAGGAGGGACTGAGTATGTCTCACTCCAGTTCAGTTTTCTCAACATAGATGCAAACAACAATATTGTTCACTCTTCTGCCCGGCACATTTTAATGAATATTTTTATTGCTTACAAATTGAAGTGTTCGATACATTCAATGGAATGTTTCCTTTGCTCACTGGCCTCTGAGTTGAGAGAAACATTGAAATGTGTACTTGTAACACAGCTTGACAGGTTGGACAAACCAGCATTACCCTCCGACTGATACCACAGCGACAGGCGACTGCATTACTGAAACATTGAACAGAAATGAGTAAATCCAGGTCGGATTAATTCATGAGTGAATTTGATGGATGATTTTGTGTAAAAGGATATTCCCGCACAATTTTCAGATGCTATCTGATTTTTGTCTGAAACGGCATAAATTGTGGTGCTTGTGTAGCAACTGAGGAGCTGCAGAATGAAGCCCACTTCCTGCACACAGAAATCTCGAAGCATATATCTATAAGGAGAAAGTGAGGACTGCAGATGAGGAGCAGGAGAACTAACCCTATCGCACGTATCTATACCCAAATTCATGCATCCGCCTCCATACAGAATACACAATTAACGTTACCACAAAAAGATGAGGTCACAAACAGTAAGATGATGGATTTTTGTTTTTGGCTTCATATTTCTGCATCTCACTGAGCATCCCCATTGGTATGAGCCTGGAATCTCCTGCGGGCTCTGCTGGTCACTGAAATGTTTCCGACGGTGAAAACATTGGGCAATAGAATCAGGAGAAATCAGAGAGCTGGAGTTAGAATGTCCTGGCGGAACTTGGTTGTTACATCACAACACCAGGGGATGTTACCCAGGTAATATCGAGCTTTGAGGATACAATGCCAAAAATGCTATTTTAAAAGCTCAGCGCAGTCACTGTTCCCAAAACCATAGCAGCAGTTTTCTCACCGCAAGATATATTTTTGAGCTTATTGGAACAAATGGCCAAAAATCTATCGAACGTGAAAGTGAGGGGGAATTAGAAACAACAGCAGCCAGTGGCTACACAAAGCTGGACAGCGTGGATAATACGCACGGGGATGAAATAAAGGAAATAAAACTGTTCCTGATAAACAATGGGGACGTGTATCAATAATAACCAGTCGAGGATAATAACCAGTATATCCATCACTGCCATGCCCCATAGGTAAGGGCTGCCAATGTATAAACGAGGATGCAGATCTTCAATACGTTAACTGCGAGGAATGAATGCAAAACATTATCCAGCAACCTGGAGGAAGTATAACGAGTTTGATTCAGGTGCCCGTGAAACTTTCAAGTATGTCACGGTATTATGAGATTGATTAAAATAATTGGAGATTTAATAAAATAACAAATGAGAAGATGTGAATTACTGACAAAAATGTATCATGAAACATAAGAACCCGTCCCTCCGCAAACACACCAAGACACATCCATAGAACAGATGGTTCCTAGAACATTCCCAGAGTTTCGATCATTCGGGAGCAAACACGACTTCTAATACGGTTTTAAAACGTTGTTGTCCTGAACGATTCTCTCCCTGTTCCTTGAAGACAAACGGACGCTGGAGATTTCTGTCTTTTAGGTTAACGTGCGGTCGATCCTGTGTCGTGATGAAATGTAAACGAAGGGAAAACGTTAACAACCTGAGGGGACTTCGGAAAAATGTCTCCTTCTCCCAAGAACTGGATGTCTTCCCTAGGGATCTTATCTTTTGATCAGTTCATTGACATTCGGATGTTCACAAATAATGTCAGGGATAGAAGGTTCCACAAAATGTCAGTTATAGAATGTTCCAGTGAATATCAGTTATAGAATGTTCTTGGGAACGTCGATTGCAGAATTTTCCCGGGAATTTCTGGTGTATAATTTTTTGGGGCAATGTTGGTTTCAGAATGATCCGGCCAATGTACAGCATAGAATGTTCTGGAGAATGTCAGTTACAGAATGTTCCAGAGAATGTCTGGTATGTATTTATGGGTATAGAATGTTCTGGAGATTGTCAGGTTTAGAATGTTGGGTTTCGAATCTTCCAGGGATTGGATGTTGTAGAATATTGGGTACAGAATATTACTGGATTGACAGTTACAGAATGTTCCGGGGAATGATGAGTACAGAATGTGATATCCATTCGTTCATAGACATACTATCTGAGTACTTACGTGGGATGTGCTCATATAACTCGGCCAACGTGGTCTATCACACACGCTGTAGGCAATGATATCCTGAGGCATGGTAAATTGGCGAGAACGAGAAAAGGCTTCTGAAATGGATGAATGGATCACCGCAAAAAATCGTCCGGCAGGAGAATTCCCAACCAGTCAGTGAGCATTTTAGCAGTAAGGCACATTGGGCCTCCAACATTCCGGGGGACCATTCTCCAAGACGGACTTTTGGATAAGCAAAAACACAGAGTGGCTGAGCGGAGTCTGATAGTCAAGTTCGGTCCCGAGGGGGATAGCCTCAACCGGGATCATGGGTTCATGTCACACTACAGATGACCCCACTGCAGTACACATACTCACACTCACACAGGCCCTCTCTCATAAACATACACTCTCTCTCATATGCTCACACATGCACATCCTACAATCACACCATACACGCATCCTCTCACAGACGTATACTCCATTATATACACAATGACACACACCCTCTCACAGACACTCACACACGCACACACATTCAGTCTCCCCTGCATGCACACACAAATAGGTTTGTGAGTTGAATTTGTATTTGTAGAATTATGCCTGATTTTACTGAAAAACGATATAAATGTATACAAGGTTTTGTAACTCCCACGTCAGAAATCGAAACAGTCTGAACTGAAATTGGAACAAAGACTTTCTTCAACTTCACAACTTCAACGCATTATTCTTAGCTGACATGATGCGCATTGTTAAAAGCTATTCTGAGAATACAACTTTAAAAACAAGTTCTGGGAGTCACAGAGATTTACAGCACCGTAACAGACTCTTCTGTGCAATTCTTCCATGCTGACCAGATATCTGAACGTAATCTAGTCGCATTTTCCAGCACCTGGCTCACATCCCTCCCTCCACTTTCTATTTATATACCTATCCACATGCCGTTTAAATGTACCATCTCCAAGACTTCCTCTGGCAGCTTGTTCCATACAGGCATCACACTCTGCGTGAAAACGTTGAACTTTAGGTCCACTTTAATATCTTTCCCCTCTCACCCTAAAACAATGCCCTCTAGGTCTGGACTGTGCAAACCCAGGGAAAGGTTTTGATTGTCTATCCTATCCATGCACCACACAATTTTATTAAACTCGAAGGTTACCCCTCAACGTTCAGCATTCCAGGGAACACAGCCGCAGACTATTCAACCTCTCCCTTTCCCTCAAATCCTCTAAATCTGGCAACAAATCGTAAATCTTTTCTGAACCCTTTCAAGTTTCACAACGCCCTTCTGATAGGAAGGAGAACACAATTGGAAATGCAGGGACTGATTCGGGATCGTGAACATGGCTTTGCGCGTGGGAAATCATGTATCACAAACTTGATTGAGTTTTTGATGAAGCAACAAAGAAGATTGATGAGGGCAGAGCAGTTGATGTGATCTATATGAACTTCAGTGAGGCGTTCGACAAGGTTCCCCATGGGAGAATGATTAGCAAGCTTAGATATCATGGAATACAGGAAGAGCTAGCCATTTGGATACAGAACTGGCTCAAAGGTAGAAGACAGAGGGTCGTGGTGGAGAATTGTTTTTCAGACGGCAGACCTGTGACCAGTGGAGTGCCACAAAGATCGGTGCAGGGCCTTTCGCTTTTTGTCATTTACATAAATGATTTGGATGCGAGCATAAGAGGTAGAGTTAGTAAGTTTGCAGATGACTCCAAAATTGGAGGTGTGGTGGACAGCGAAGAGGGTTACCTCAGATCTGGACCAGATGGGCCAATAGGCTGAGAAGTGGCAGATGGAGTTCAATTCAGATAAATGTGTGGTGCTTCATTTTGGGAAAACAATTCTTAGGAGGACTTATACACTTAATGGTAAGGTCCTAGGGAGTGTTGCTGAAAAAAGAGACCTTGGAGTGCAGGTTCGTTGCTCCTTGAAAGTGGACTCGCAGGTAGATGGGATAGTGAAAAAGGCGTTTGGTATGCTTTCCTTTATTGGTCAGTGTATTGAGTACAGGAGTTGCGAGGTCATGTTGCGGCTGTACGGGACATTGGTTAGGCCACTGTTCGAATATTGCGTAGAATTCTGGTCTCCTTCCTATCGGAAAGATGTTGTGAAACTTGAAAGGGTTCAGAAAAGATTTACAAGGTTGTTACCAGGGTTGGAGGATCTGAGCTACAGGGAGAGTCTGAACAGGCTGGGGCTGTTTTCCTTCAAGCGTCGGAGGCTGAGGGGTGACCTTATAGAGGTTTTCAAAATTATGAGGGGCATAGATAGAATAAATAGACAAAGTCTTTTCCCTGGGGTCGTGGAGTCCAGAACTCGAGGGCATAGTTTTAAGGTGAGAGGGGAAAGATATTAAAGTGGACCTAAAGTTCAAAGTTTTCACGCAGAGTGTGGTGCCTGTAAGGAACAAGCAGCCAATGGATGCGGTGGAAGCTGAAAAATTGCAACATTTAAGAGGCATTTGGATGGGTATATGAAAAGAAAGGGTTTGGAGGGATATGGGGCGGCTGCTTGCAGATGGGACGAGATTGGGTTGGGATACCTGGTCGGCATGGATGGGTTGGACAGAAGGGTCTGTTTCCATGCTGAACACCTCTACGACTCTTTGACTCTAATTTGATTGAGTTTTTTGAAGAGTTGACAAAGAAGATTGATGAAGGCAGTGTGGCAGACATTTCAATATGGACTTCAGCAAGGAGTTCATAAGGTTCCGATGGGTAAGTAGAAGGGGAAGACGCATGGGATCCAAGGGAAGTTAGCCAATTTGATTCACATTTGACTTGAAGGGTGAGGGTTGTTTCTCACAATAGAGGTCTGCGACGAGTGGTGTGCAACAACAGTCAGTACTGACTTCACTGCATTTGATCATTTATATAAAGGATTTGGATATGAATATTGGAGGCATGTTTCGTAAGTTTTCTGATGACATCAACATGGTAATGTAGTGGACAGTCAAGATGATTACCTTAGAGTAGGTAATCAAATGTGCCAACGGGATAAGGATAAATGTGATGTTCTGCATTTTGGAAAGTCAAATCAGGGCAGGGATCGTACTCTTAATGTTAAGATCCTGGCGAGTTTTGCTTAATAAAGAGAATAGAGTTGAAGGCGCATAGTTCCTTGTAAGTAGAGTAATAATTGGACAGGGCAGTGATGAAAGCGTTTGACACGCTTGCTCTATTGGATCAGAGCATTGAGTATAGGAGTTGGGGGGTGGCATGTTGCTTTTGTATAGGACGTTGGTGAGGCCACTTTAAGAATCCTGCACGCAATTCGGTTGGCTTTATATGCTGTTATATGTGACAGGGTGTAGACAAGATTGACAAGAACGTTACAGGACTGGAGGTTTTGAGCCACAGTGACAGCGTAAATATGCAGAACTTTATCCCTCTGGATTATCGAGGACTTGAGAGGGGTGATACTGTAATAGTTCATAAAATCATGAGAATAACGAGTTACCCAAGATAGTGGAGTTCAAGAACATATGGTATGAGTTGAAGGTGAGAAGGAAATGATTTAGAGGGTACATTAGGGACAACTGTTACATTCAGAATTGTGGATGTACGGAAGGTGCTGCCAGAGGAAGTGATGAAAGCAGACTCGACTACTCATATAAAAAATATCTGGATCGGAATATGAATAGGAGAATTGTTGGAGAAATTTTGGAAGATGGCGCATGGTCAAATTAGAATATCTGGTCGGCTTGAAGATTGTGGTGCAGGAAAATCACAGCAGATCAGGCAGAATTCGTGGAGTTGGATCACGTTTCGGGCCGAAGCCCTTCATCAGGAATGAGACTTGTGGGCCGGGCACAGAGAGATAAATGGGAGGGATGTGGAACTGGGTGTGTGGTGAGTGTAGTTGGGAGTAGGATATGTAAATGAAGGTGGGTTAGAGCAGATAGATGGGCCCCAGCTACATTCCACCGAGCCCATCACCCCTCCCATTTATTAGCTTAGATTCATTACAGTGTGGAAAATGATCCTTCAGCCCAAACCTACCCTCCGAAGATTAACCCACCCAGGCCCATTTCCCTCTGGCGAATGCACCGAGCACTATAGGCAATTTCGCACGGCCAATTCACCTGAACTGCACATCTTTGGATTGTAGTAGGAAACCGGAGAACAGGGAGAATGCGAAAACTCCACGCAAACATTCACCCGAGGCTGGGATCGAATCCAGGTTCTTGGCGCTGTGAGACAGCAGTGCTCATGACTTAGCCACTGTAGCACCCTAACATCACGTAGCCTCCATCCTACAAGACTTCATTCCTGATGAAGGTCTTATGCACGACACGTTCCTGTTACTTGGTTGCTCCTGGGTCTGCTGTGCTTTTTCAGAACGGCACACTCCAATCTGATCTCCAGCATCTGCATTCCTTTCTTTATTCTATCTGTTCATCATTGATAGTTTCGCCGAAATTGTCTGTTTCAGTGCTGTATGAAATTCTGATTCCATAATTGGGATACAGATACATTCTACAAGAGCCTTTCGAGGGGCAGTTCTCTTCCCCAGATGTTCGTCCTGCCTCAGTGCAAACATTGATGCAAAATTGCATTAGTTAAGTCATTAGCATGCAAAGTCATGGACAATAGGATACAGACAGGAAAGTGGGGCTGAACCCAGAACCTGATTTGCCATGTTCCAAGCATCTGATGGAGACGGCGCAAGGTGTATAATGAACCACTCCTGCTATCGTCCTCTGTTCAATTCTGCCCCTTACACTTGCAAGAAAGGAGCTGTTGGGGGTCACTTACTCCTATAGGCTGGGGCACAAAAAGAGATTAGACCATTTGGCCCTTCAACACTGTCACACATGATTTGGAGTTTTGTGGAGAAAGTAATGGTAAAACTCAGTTTATTGTGAAAGAGACCTTCCATTTCTCTTCACAAAGCCTACCCTCTCTGCAACTTTTGAGTCATTTGTTGGGCATGTTGTAGACCGAGTTGCACTGTGATGACATCCCTGATACCTCACTCAGAGCTGGCTCACAAAATCCTCTTTTCTCTGTGATTGCAACTTTCAACAGCAGAACTTCCAGGAAAACAACTCACCCTAACTTTCCGATAACGGAATATGAGAACATCAGAAACAGGAGCAGGTCGTTCGTTCCGCCGAGCCTGCCTTGCCCTTTAATAAACTCTTGGCTGATCTGCTCTCGTTCACAAGTCCTTTTTAAATGTCCAATTATTTCTTGCCGTCAACTCTCTGACAAGTCGACATCCGTCTACATCCTCTTTAAATATTTTCATTTACCTAGCTCCCTGAACACTGTGGAATAGAGAATTTCTGACATTCACTAATCACTGTTAGAAAGAACACACTGGCTGCTACTATATCATGACCTACTTATATGGACAAACGTGAAGAACACCAGTGTTTGGCTAAGAGTGGTTGGCACTGATATTAAGGAGTGGTTGACTGAAGATGACCTCAAAGAGCGAAACAATATGGAACTGAATGGGAATAAGCTCCTCACTAGTTGGAGTCAATTGCGCCAACAATGAAGGTGTGTATGGCTCGTGGATGTCAATTCTCCCAGTTCTGTGTCATTCTGCAGGAGATCCTCAGAGTAGCATCCTCTGCAAAAACGTCTTCAGCTACTTTTTCAAATTCTTTCCCCAACTAAAAGATCAGATGTGGGCTGGTCAGTGAAGATCACACAATGTTCATATCATGATGTCACCTCTTTGCACTTGAAGCACGCTGTTCCACATGCACTCAAACCGAGGCAACATTCAAGCTTGTGCTCTTAAAGTGCATTTATCATTCTTGTAACAGTACTGCTAGACACCGCACAATTTCACAGTTATAAATGAAGAGTTTAATCAGCACATCACGCTCACTTCACTGGAATATGACGACACCAGTCAGCTCACTGAAACCTTTGGAAAAAAGAGGAATAGTCAATTAGATCATTCCCGCCTATTACACAGGAAGAGGATGGACCACAGCAGAGTAGCTCAGCGTTTTTTTTCTTATTTTAAAGGTAAATGTAAAGTTGATATTTGAGGTGCAATGTGACTGGTAAAACTACTCAGTGTTCATCAGAACAACATTTACTTTAAAAAAAACTATCGCCAAAATGCAACCAAATAAAGAGGATTTTTAGTAACTTAACTCTATTGGAAAACTTTACAGAATAATGGATACAGTAATTATTATTAATTCCTTTTTCTAATAAACGAATCTCCAAAAAACACACCCCTTGACAAAAGGAAAATTCTGATACAGATTCTCATATACAATTCTCCAATCAAAGAGGCAAAAACAAAACATAAAGAGAAAATTCAGAAAGAATAGCAGACAGGAAACATACACTGACAATATGACTCAGTTGCCCGTGATACACAGGGAGGAATTTAACGTGTTTTGCTGGCAGTGAGGACGGGCGCAAAATGTTTTTTGTGAGGTTTCAATGAGGCATCTTCCATCTCTGAGAAGATAGACTGTTTTTTTCTCTGTAGGTCAGAAGCTGTGGGAATGTTAACTGTTTCAGAAGGAATGTATTGTGGCTGGCGTCGGGTTTGTAAAAAGCATTATGTCCATTGCAGGATCACACACACCAAGTGCACATGAATGTGGGAAAAGTTCATTTGGAGCCTGCACGTCTCCCTCAATACGTATGGGGCTCACAGATCCACATAAACTATAAGGAAATACGAATTAGACTGATGAATTGACTCATTAACGTCAAATCACGTTGGTATTGTTCATATTGATCTTGTCTCGTGCACGTCCTGTGGCGTGTAATCTTTGTGCCTTACTCTGTTCAAGTTTTACTAACCCTGCATTTTCTTGTTTACTATGATCCGTCCATCCTGCTCACAAGCAATGTTTTCACTGCACTCAGGTTCACGTCACTATAAATCACATCAATCAGTCCTGAGCAAAACATGCGTTTTTCAGCCTTTCAATTTTTCTTTGGGAAACAAGTGATCCCAGCCGCCTTTCAAGTTTCATCGTAATCATCTCTTCTTCTCTCACAGATCTACTGAATAAACACGCACTTTCTTCACTCTCTCCGCATGGTACCAACGTCTGTGCCTGCGGCAAGGAGATAATTTCCTACAAACGAGATCAAACCTGCTGAGTATTCGTAATCTGGAATTCATGGCAGCCTACAAACCGACAACCACGCTGAATCAACAATTCACCCGAGCAAAAGACACTATACCCAACACGTGCAAGACTAACTTAATTGAAATGATTCCATGCAAAAACTGCATGGAAGGAAATACTGGCCAAACAGGCAGACAAGTAGCAATCTATACCCACGAACACCAATGAGCAACGAAACTCCACGGCCAACTGTCCCCAGTAGCCATACATTCAGATGACAAAACCACAAATTCTACTGAATAGTGCAATGATCAGTGGGCAAGCTTGACAGAGGGCAGCCAAAGAATTTCTAGAGGCATGGCACTTATCCAAAGAGTACGTCAACAAACACACCGACCCGTACCCAAAATATTGGCATCTAAAACTAACAACTGGAACTGGCAACCAGAAGCAGCAGGAACGTAAGGAAATAAGTTCCAGAAGACACGGTATAGCAGCGCTTCACGCAAGGCTCAAAACCACTGAAAATGTCACCCAAATAGGAAATGAAACGTTTGCAAATAAAGCACACAACCGTGGCCAGCAGCACACGAGTTACAAATCTTTACAGAAACCTTGAACATCAAATCTGTACGCAGTGCCCCAAATACACTCAAGGAAATACAAATGCATGAAGATCGCTTTACTTATGAAGTTCAATCATTGTGCAGTGAAGGATAGCATACTAAATATGGACTAATTATTTATACATGTGTATGTGCTGTTTTTGGTGACTCATGATGAAGGACATGCAGGTCTTTTTGAACAGCACTTCCGATCCTCGCACCTTTAATCAATAAAAAATGAGATCTATAATATTCGTTGCTAACATCTAAATCATTTAATTCCTGTGTAAGTTGCTGTGCCCCAAACACTGATTCATGTAATATCTCATGATTAACTTCCTTCTGTCCAGACTACGGTGCTGCTCTCTGTATTCTCTTCATTAAATAATGCTCAATCTATGTGCCCCACCCCACTTAAATACTGACTTTCTCTCACTGGTCAGCAACCATGTCGAACTATTCTGTAAATTGAATTGCACCACAACCACAACAAACTTATCAGGTTTCTAAAAGATGATTTCCCTTTCGTGAAGTTAAGCTGACTCATATCCCAACTCATACCTGATTCCCCATGTGTCTGTTTTTCATATTCCTTCGAAAAGATTCAAATACTTTACTGACAATTAACACTAAGTTGTCCAATATTTAGCTTTGTTCAGTTTTCCCTCCCTCGCCCGTTTTAAATACT
Source organism: Chiloscyllium plagiosum (assembly GCF_037043375.1). Lineage (NCBI taxonomy): Eukaryota > Metazoa > Chordata > Chondrichthyes > Orectolobiformes > Hemiscylliidae > Chiloscyllium > Chiloscyllium plagiosum. The sequence goes on from NW_028270190.1 coordinate 19,282,760, forward strand.
TCAGAATACAATAGGTTCTTTCAGCATCAGGAAGCAGAATTTCCAGAATGTAAAGAATTGTGAAGGGTGTTCATCAATTCGTTCTTGTAGGTGCAACGTTTAAAATATATTTGGATAAGTACCGGAATAGGAAACTTTTGGTGGGACAAAGACCAAGCGCAAGCATATGGGACCAAGTAAGTTTGGGATGATGGTACTCACGGACTGATTAAAGGGACTGTTTTCGTGTTGCGTGACTCTATTATCCTTTAATTAGTTGTATTGCCACCTTCCTGTACAATCGGCAATGGGCCCATCTCATGCAGCAACTTACCCAACCTTCAATTCAATTAGATTTTGTATAATTTATCTTTATTAATTCTAACCTCCCTGTTTCTCATTTTCATCAATCACTTTGTCGGGTCAAATTTCTGGAATATTTTCGGTATCTCCGTTTGTGGACAGTAGACAGAACTACTTCGTTCCCCTCAGCGAGCGGCAGGTAGTGCCTAAGTCACCTTGTGTATACATCAGCGCACTACACCTGGAAGTATTTCTACATGGCACCCACTCCTGATCAGAAATTTCACAATTACAATAGTTCAATGTAACTGTCACTTCGTGGTCGCTGACAGCATCGTCCACTCCCTAGTGGCAGTTAACAGGTTATGTTGAAAGAGGTGACACAAAGCTTTGGCCACCTCATTTTACAATCAAACTGGCTTCATAGTTTCCAACTGGCAGAAGTCCACGGATGGAGTGAAATACTTTTATGATCAAAATATTTGAAACTCGGAGAGTGACCAGAAGAAAACTGCAACCGGAAGGTTTAAGGTGATGGTGGATTTACAAACTGCACTGAGGCAGAAGTGAAGATTGGCAATATTATGTAGGTAGTAGTGGGCGCGTTCAGCGATGGAAAGAATATGAAGATATTAATCAACACAAGCCAAAATTGACGACCGAGGTTATGAACACATCTGGTATTGGACCTCAAGAAAGAGAGTTTGTGCAGTGCCTCCGACATGGATTCTTAGAACAGCTGGCGCTGGAGCCTACTAGGGAGAAGGCAATTCTGGATCTGGTATTGTGCAACGAACCAGAATCGATCAGGGATCTCGAAGTGAAGGAGCCATTGGGAAGTAGTGACCATAATACAATAAGCTTCAATCTGCAATTTGGGAGGGAGAAGGTACAATCGGAAGTGACAATATTTCAGTTGAATAAAGGGAATTATGGAGCTATGAGTGAGGAGCTACCCAAAGTTCAATGGTGCAATAGCTTAGCAGGGATGATTGGAGGAACAATGGCAGATATTTCTGTGTATAATGTGGAAGATGCAGGATCAGTTCATCCCAAAAAAGAAGAAAGATCCTAGGAGGAGGCATGGATGGCCGTGGATGACGAGGGAGTTAAGAAACATATAAAGTTAAAAGAGAAAAAGTACAGCATAGCAAAGATGAATGGGAAAACGGAGGAGTGGGAAGCTTACAAAGAACAACAGAGGATTGCTAAGAAGGATATACGCAGAGACAAAATGAGGTACGAAGATAAACTGGCCAAAAATATAAAGGAGGATAATAAAAGCTGTTATAGGTATGTGTAAGGCAAAAAACTGGTTCAGACTAAAATTGGGCCCTTGAAGACAGAAACAGGGGAATATATTACGGGGAACAAAGAAATGGCAGAAGGATTGAATTGGTACTTCAGATCTGTGTTCACTGGGGAAGACACAAGCAATCTCTCTGAGGTAACAGTGGCTGAAGGACCTGGACTTAAGGAAATTTATATTTGCCATGAATTGGTGTTGGAGAGACTGTTAGGTCTGAAGAGGCAAAAACAATGACCGAAGATGGTCTGAAGGTTGATAAGTCCCCGTGGCCTGATGGGCTACATCCCAGGGTATTGAAAGAGGTGGCTCGAGAGATCATGGATGCGTTGGTAATTATTTTCCAGAGTTCGATAGATTCGGGATCAGTTCCTGCGGATTGGAGGGAGGCTAATGTTGTACTACCTGTTTTAAGAAAGGTGGGTGAGAGAAAGCAGGAAATTATACACCAGTTAGTCTGACCTCAGTGGTGGGAAAGATGCTGGAGTTTATTATAAAGAATGAAATTACGACACATCTGGATACTAGTAACAGGATAGGTCAGAGTCAGCATGGATTTATGAAGGGGAAATCATAAATTGACTAATCTTCTGGAATGTTTTGAAGCTGTAACTCGGAAGGTGGGCGAGGGAGATCCAGTAGATGTAGTGTACCTGGACTTTCAGAAAGCTTTTGATAAAGTCCCACATAGGAGGTGAGTGAGCAAAATTAGGGCACATGGTATTGGGAGCAAAGTACTAACTTGAATTGAAAATTGGTTGGCTGACAGCAAACAAAGAGTAGTGATAAATCGCTCCATTTCGGAATGGCAGGCAGTGACCAGTGGGGTAGCACAGCATTTGGTGCACGGACCGCAGCTTTTTACAATATATATTATTGATATAGAAGATGGTATTACTGATAAAATTAGCAAATCTGCTGGTGATACTAAGCTGGGTGGGAGGGTGAAATGTGAGGGGAATGTTTCGAGATTACAGGGTGACCTGGACAGGTTAGGTGAATGGTCAGATGCATGGCAGATGCAGTTTAAATGTGGATAAATGTATGGTTATCCACTTCGGTGGCTAGAACAGGAAGGCAGATTACTACCTAAATGGAATCAATTTAGTTAAAGGGTTAGTACAAAGAGATCTGGGTGTTCTTGTACACCAGTCAATGAAGGTAAGCATGTAGGTACAGCAGGTTGAAGAAGGCTAATAGCATGCTGGCCTTCATAACAAGAGGGATTGAGTATAGAAGTAAAGAGGTTCTTCTGCAGCTGTACAGGGCCCTGGTGAGACCACACCTGGAGTATTGTGTGCAGTTCTGGTCTCCAAGTTTGAGGAAAGACATTCTGGCTATTGAGGGAGTGCAGCGTATGTTCACGAGGTCAATTCCTGGAATGGCGGGACTACCTTACGCAGAAAGACTGGAGTGACTGGGCTTGTATACCCTTGAATGTAGAAGACTGAGAGGGGATCTAATTGAAACATATAAGATTATTAAATGATTTGACACTCTGGAGGCAGGAAAAATGTTTCCGCTGATGGGTGAGTGCCGAACCAAAGGTCACAGCTTAAAAATACGGGGTAGACCATTTAGGAAAGAGATGAGGAGAAACTTATTCACGCAAAGAGTTGTGGGTGTGTGGAATGTTCTGCCCCAGAGGTCAGTGGATGCCCAGTCTCTGGATTCATTTAAGAAAGAGTTGGATAGAGCTCTCAAGGATAGTGGAGTCAAGGGTTATGGAGTTAAGTCGGGAACAGGAAACTGATTAAGGATGATCAGCTAATATCGCATTGAATGGTGATGAATGCTCGAAGGGCAGAATGGCCGACTCCTGCACCCATTGTCTATTGTCTATCGTCTATTTGTTCCACTTCAGGTGTGTGTATGTTAAGGGCATAACTTCCATGAAATTGGAATGGACTTTGTGGTTGAAAACAAATCCAATAGCTTACATGTTTTACAAATATAGAGAATAGATAAAGCGATGGCGTTCAGAATAGTCGACAGAATTAATAAATGGACAGGGATAGACTTCGCAGGAACACCACCAAAACAGAGAAAGCGACCGTTTACTACTTGAATAATAACAGTTCATATTCTCGCCGGACTTTTAACCATAACCAATACTTGGAAACACAGTGCGGTGCTATTTGTCATATCACCCATTTCCAATCACTCCAGCAATGTTAGAGATAAAGGAGATAGGTGATAATTTCTCTTCACTGGCTCGATTACTATGCTGTGTTATCCACATGCAATTCTCCATGTACTTGCGTTACTAAGAGCCAATCGAGGGGCTGTTACGAAATAGACATTTCCTCGGTATTACAGTAGCTGTCAGTTTTAAAACTGTGTCTGGACAAAACTGCCCTGAAGACACACAGAAAGTCTGTATTTCTGATGAACTTCCCTTTAATTGCTTTAATAAGGAAACATTATCTCTTTAACAAAACGCACTTCAATAATTTGTTTCTAAAGCTGTAAACATCTGCTTGTACGTTTTTATGTTCTTTTACAGATTTTCTGTCCTTATCCCAAAAATAAGTGTTACATTTACAATTACAGTGTTCATTGCGAGTGAAGAGTCAGAGACAGAATGTGCGTGGCATTGTTTAAGGAACAGAAAAGAATAGCAGACAGTGGCTGTGGAGTGAAGTAATACCTCCCAGTCATCAATATCGTTTTGAAAGACAAAAAAAAGTAAAATGCAGGCAGAGAGCAGAATACACTTGCAACAACGAATAGCCAGGGGAAGTGGAGGAAACAGGATAATTCGAAATGGGATGCAAAAAAAATGATTTAATACACTCTGTTGAATCAGTGTTTTTGCAGATAGATAATGAATTGCATATGTGCACAAGGTCTTCAGAATGAACAACGGAGACACATTTAAGAAAACATGATGAATGTGATGTAGAAGATATATAAAACATTAAAACATTATTTGATCCTGAGTTGAGGTCTTACATTCCCGTTTCTTGGGATTCCGTGCTCTTGACCTCCTCCTTATCAAGATGTGTGTTATAAATTCCTGCTCCTGGCATCCCAAACTATTTCAGTTAATTCAATATGTACCTGGAAATAAATATATTTTCCTTCTGGGTTCTTTCAACAATGGCTGTCTGTTATATAATTTGGGATAAAAGTAGCTGCTTCAGACACAGAATTTGATCATATTACTCTGTTGCATACCAACTGTACAAAGGATCACAGTACATGGAACTTGCCAAAAGAAATAAGGAAGTTCATCGACTGCTGTTAGTAATCTTTGTTTATTATTATTTTATGAGTTTATCGCCTCATCTACATTCTCTATCTCTTTCTCTCTTTGGACATAATTAATAAATCCTTCAATCGTTCCCTGTATCCCACCTCTTAAAGCTCCCTCTCTCAGTTTATATCTATTTCTAACTCTTACATGAGAAGTGGTTATAATTGAGCAATTTAACAGCAAAGACAAGAGGGAATATCTGGCCAGAGTGCACTGGAAGGGGAAACCGAGCCGAGAAGACATTGAAGCTGAAATGGCAGAAGTTTCTGGGGATAATTTGTAGGCACTGCTTCAATTCAAGCAATGAAGAAGAGATATCCTCGGGGAGGACAATAAAACATTGAGTGATAAGGGAAGTCAGAGACAGCAATTAACCAAACGCGCAAAACATACAATGTGGTGAAGATTATTGGCAATCCCGACGATGAGGAAAACGAAATACCAGCAGAAGATAATGATTAAAATCAAAAGGGAGAAGATGAAATTGGAAGTTCAGCTTGTTAATTATATAGCAGAGATTTGAAAAAGGATTTTAGATAGATAATAGAGAAGAGCGGGAATCAAAAGGAAACATACGGCTGGAAAAGGGCCTCGTGTACTTGTGGGAAACAATTAAATAGCAGAGGAGTTGAATACATACTTTTTATCACTCTTCATGGTGGAAGACGTTAGCAGCCAGACCGAACTTCGAGAGAGTCAGGTGACGGAGGTGACGACAGTATCGAAGGTGCTGAGGAAACTGAAAGGTTTCAAGGTTGATAACTCAACCAGATCAGACAGACTGCACCCTCGAGTTCAAATGGTAGCTCACGAGATTGTGGAGGTATTGCTGGTCATCATTCTGCAATCAAAGGAGTCAGGGAGTGTCCTAGAGGATTGGAAAATATAAGCGACCCCTCGACCCAGTTTAAGGAGGAGGGATGCAGAATACAAGACGTTGTAGGTGACCAGGAAGCGTGAAACGGTTGTTAAGAAGTAATAACGCCAGATATTTGATTCATTTCTCATTTTTTCGCAAACACAACAAAGACTTTCTAGGTAAAGCATCATTTATTTGTACTCTTTCAATCCAGTCTCCTACTATTGCTGCTCACAATGTACTCCCTTTTCCATTGACGACATCAAATCGAGACTGCGTTGAGGAGCATTTCCACTACGGTTGGAGGAATAATCCTGGCCTTCTTACTGCATCCCATTTCAATAACCTGCCTTGCTGTCATGCTGACATTTTAGGCCTGGGCTGCGGCAATGGTCCAGTGGAGCTCAACCCAAGCTCGACTAACACCTCATTTTTCACATTGATACAATAAGGAATATAGGAGTTAATATTCAATTCCATAACTTCACAGCATGACCAAATTATATCAGTTCTTCACTATTCACATATCCTCCCTACTGACCTTCTGATGATCTTATGTTATTTGTATCTTTTTACCTTCCACTCAGTAGTGTCCATTGACATTTCCTCCAGAACCCATTTATTCATTCACAACTTAATTTGCACACAATTCATGTCTGTTCCTCTTCCACCACAAATAAAACACTCATTGTCTTTTGTATTAGACTGCCACACCCTTTGTTTTCCACCATACCTCCTCCACCTCTGTAATAGTATCAAAACGCCAATTTTCAAATCAAGTTGATCTATGTTTCAGCGGTGAGTGCCAGGGACAGAAAACTGATGACAAGCCGTTAAAGCTACCGCATTTCACAGCTTACATTCCAAGCTAATATTTGGAACTAACATTGGACAGGGAGTGCGAAACGATCGCAAAACTAACAGATGAGGTGGAAGTTCGAAGTCTTGCCACATCCAATCATCAATCGTGATGGACAATTAAGCAATTCTCTGGAGGAGTGGGCTGCCTACCCTCATCCTAAATAATGGAGTAGCCCGGCACATACGTGTAAAAGACAAGAATGTAGTAACTGCACTATCCTGCGTGAGACGTGTTGAGTGGATGATCCACCTCACCCTTGTCATGATATTCACAGAATTCCAGATACGAATCTACAACCGATTCAATTCACTGCACGAGACATGAAAGAACAGCTGAACAAAGTAGATACGATAAATGCAATAGGTCCTGACACGATTCCTGCAATAAGTCTGAAGACTTGTGCTGCATAACAATTCGTGTCAATGAGGGAGTTGTTTCATTCCAGCTCCAAATCTGACATCTACCTGTTAATGTAGAAAATGGCTCGGCTCTGTCCAGTCCCCTAAAAGGAAAATATTACAATAAACTAATTACCATACCCTCAGTCCCTTTACGACAGTCAAATTGGTCGGAGATCTTTTTGACAAGAGCTGTCAACCAGCACAGAAATAAGCTGCTCAGTTTGGTTTTCGACAAGTCTCGATGTGGAGAAGGTGCTGCTGTGGAAATGCGACTGGATTACTAACCTAGACCAGTGTAATGCTCTGGCAGCAGGTGGAAGTCAAAGACGATTAAATATCGAACGCAAAAATCTTGTGTCAGTAATGTTGACTGCGAAACCATTATCGATTGTGAACACCAATTTGCTTCAGCAACACAGGAAGCAAAACTCGAGTGTTTTCCTCGTCTGACCTAACTGTGACTAAAGAAAGACAGACACAAACGTGATAAAATCATCAATGTTCTCTGAAACGACGAAGCCAGACTATCAATTGAAAAAAAAATGCTACAAGGCCTTCAGGGTTAAAACCAGACAGAACACCCGTCACAAGCCTCAGTATCACAAAACTGAATGGGAAGCATTGCCCAGTCACCACTGTAGAGACCTCCTCACTAACAGCTGAGAGCTTGACAACATGTACAGAGCTTTTCCACAGACCACGCAGCGACATCAGAAACCATTAGGCCATTCAACACATCGAGCCCACTCCATTCCAGTTCACGGCCAAACATCTCCCGAATGCAATTTTCCCACACAATGTACATATCTCTTAATGTGATTGACAATCGGAAATTATGAAATAGAAACTGCAGTAGTTTATTTGGTGCATCAAATATGCTCCCCAATTTATCTCTCCCCATCCCTTAAGTGGTTAGAAAGCCGTATTTATGTTCAGTGCCTTATCTTCCACAGCCTTCACGTTGCAGAGAATTCTTTAGGTTCACCACTCTATGAGTGCAGACATTAATTCTCATCTTAATTCTTAGTGGCCTGCGTGTACCTAATACTGTGGCATTTGCTTTAACATCCCAGCCAGGGCAATTATCATTCCTGTCCAAATCTGTCAGGCCCTGTCAGAGTTTTATGCATTTCACTGAGATCTGCTCTCATTTTGCTAAACCCCATGGAGTTTAGGCCTCGTCGACACAAACATGAAGCCTGTCATCCCAGAGATCAGTCTGGTCATCCTTCACTGCACTCCCTCTAATTCAGTTTTGTTTTCCCCCTTATTGGGTACGGAGACTAAAACAGCATACAGTGCTGCACAATGTTTGAGATGAGGTCTCAGCAAGATCCTATATAGTCGCAGTAATGGATTATCACGACTCTACTCAAACCCACTTGCAATGACGATTAACACAGCGGTTATATCCTTGGTTGCTTTCTGGTCCGGAAACATTGCTTTTACTGGTATTCAGGCATATCCAGATCCTTTCCAATGTTGCATCTCCTCACTCGGTGTGTCTATGTGTGCCAATACCCTTCCCAGTATTGGGTTCTGGCTTCCGATCCCGCTACCCTTCATGGAATTCAGAGGTCTGTGCAGAAGGAAATAAAAAGAATTCGGGAATGTCGGTCCATTTATCGATCAAAATTTCCCAACCAACTCCTTTTCAAATAGTAGGTTGCCATTCTATTTTCACCACCAAAATTCATAAAGTCACATCTATCCACACTGTTCTTCATCTGCCTTCTAATTGTCCATTCACTCCCCTTGTCTCAATCAACTTGGAGCGAATTACATCGTGGGCGGCACGGTGGCACAGTGGTTAGCACTGCTGCCTCGCAGCGCCAGAGACCCGGGTTCACTTCCCGAGTTTGCATGTTCTCCCCGTGTCTGCGTGGGTTTCCTCCGGGGGCTCCGGTTTCCTCCCACATTCCAAAGATGTGCAAGTCAGGTGAATTGGCCATGCTAAATTGCCCGTAGTGTTAGGTAAAGGGGTAAATGTAGGGGTATGGGTGGGTTGCGCTTCGGCGGGTCGGTGTGGACTTGTTGGGCCGAAGGGCCTGTTTCCGCACTGTAAGTAATCTAATCTAATCTAATCAAAAAAAAAAAACATCCACCTCACTCACGCACAATCCCACCTTACCAGAATCCTTGTAAACATTGCATTTGATTTTGTCAATCAAATGTTTGTTTGGTATTGTGAGCAGCTGAAACCCAACCACCCATCCTTGTGATACACCATCAGCTTTCCACTCCAAAACATCCATTTTACACAAATTGTTGTTTCCTGTTAGCTCTTCCTTTATAACACAATGTCCACATGTTTTCTCCAATCCCATGTGATTTTAGTTCACACACTATGCTTGGGGCTCTATCAAAAACCTTTCCGAAAATCCAAATACATTGAACCGAATGTTGTTCCATAATCTATCGACAAGTTGATTTCTCAAGTATGATACCCCTTTCTCCGCCCGTTAATTTCAGTCTCAATAATTTCTCCAGATACGTGCATTTACTAATTTCATTCTATTTCATTTTTTCAGCAGACTTCGTCTTTCTGCTATTGCTGGCTTGTCTTTCTTTAAAATGTCTTTTGTCTCTTTGAAGACAAAATTTAGGTAATTGCTTCATAGTTCTGCCATTTCCATGTTCTCCATTCTCTGGTTTCACACTGTGAGGAAGTAGCACTTGGTTTCCTACCCTACCCACTGACAAACATTTAGAAGCTAGTACAGTTAGCTCTAATCACCTTTGTTCATGTACTGTCCATAAACAAATAAGTCCTGTCTTAATCTACTCAGTGATTCACCTTCGACAGCCATACATCACACGAGCGTCGAACCTGTCGAACAGAAATACAGCACGGTCTACATTAGTCCCACTTTCCAACATTAGGCCGTTAGCTGTGAAAGATATGACACTGCAAGCGCTGGTCCAAATAATTTTAACAGCTGTGAGGTTACACATGAAAGCAGCCCCCCAACAGTCACAACCCCCAACATTCTCTGGCGTGAAACTATCCTCCAGTCATCACTAAACCTCAAACCTTTACTTCAAAAGTGTACTCCCTTGTTCGTAATCCTTTGTCTAAAAGGAACAGCTGATCTCCGTTCACACTGTCCATGACCCTCACAATCTTACACCTATGTTATTTACACGCTCAAAGTTCTCTGCTTCAAGTGAAAAGACCTAAGATTATCAAGATTCTCTTCATAGCTGATAGCCTTCATAGTCCATAGGAGAACTCTCTTCGGATACAGTTGGACCACGATGACATCCATGCTCTGTTCACCCTTTCCAGACAATCCAACACATTTAAATGCATTGTTTTAATAGAATATTCTCTTCCATATTTGCAGAAGAGCAAACCAGCCAAGTTTAATTAGATTAAGTCAACGTAGTCGAATTGGCCAATGAATGTGCCTTTCATTCAATCGTGTCTACATCAGCATTTCGACACTATTCCCCCTTTCAAGCACTTGAAAGTGATGACGTTTCAAGTGCTAACCCATATACCATTTCTTTTCGAAGCTGAAAGATCACATACTATGCATTGAACTGTGAGTTGCTGTGCAGTTTCACAAATACCATCAACACGTCTCCTGCACTTCCTTCTATCGACAATTCTTGACCATCCCTGGAGAAACCTCAAAATGCCAACAGCTCCATTCCCCGTCTGCAGTTTGGGCAATACAATCACAACGGTGTATTTTGCCTCCCAGTTCACAATCACAATCAGAAACTTGAGGACCCATTGCATAAAGTAATGCAGTGCTGATCTGAGCAATGGAACAGCTTTTGCAGGCCTGTGAAGAGCAGTGGAATAGTCCATATTCAGGAATTTAACGCAACCCGGGACGAATATGATACAGTCGTCACGGACTTCATAAGAAAGAGTGTACTGGAAAGATTGTGAAATACGTGAAACCGTACATTCCCTAACGGGAGACCACGTATGAATCGAGAAATACATTGCTTCTGAAGATAAGTTGTGCGGGGTTCAATTCAGTAGAACCAGAGCTGTACAAGCAATCCAGACAAAACCTCAGTAAAGCCATAACGGACGTCAAGAGACAATACTAGACTTATGTAAGAGACCTAAACTCACCACATAGACGCCGCCTTCTGTACATGGCCGACTTGACAACACAGCCGATAGAGTGATGCAGGAAAGAATAATGTATAAAACATCACACTGTCTGATCCGTGAATGCATTTGATCATCCGGTCGATCAGATCTTCAGCCAAATGGTGCCACTACGTTTAGAGTTTCAGATACATCTCTTCCCTCTGTGACCACTGCAGATGCCAATTTGGCCTTCATTACAGTGAGCCAAGGAAATCCAGTCAGATGGACTCACTGGTCATATGCGGACCAGCTAACGTTGATATTCGATGACGTCTTTAAGTTCTCCTTGCTTCAGTCTGAATTCCCCACTAAGTTTAAGAAGGCCACCATCATCCTGACAAATTAGAAATCACAAACAATCTGCTGCAATATCTACCGCCCTGTGACTCTGTGATGAAAACATTTCACCTTCCATGAAAGAACTGCATTGAGGTATCGGAAAATGAGTTAACTGCGGTGAAATTCATCTGTGTTTTTGTACATAACTCTGAGCGGATTGAAGTTAGTTATTCAGACTGAGTACTGTGGTTAAGGTGGGAAGGGGATGGTTGAGAGGACGACTCTGAAAAAGGATCACTACCCAAGAAATTTCCCCCCAAAGGTACCTGTCTGTGTGGAAGGCGGACATTCTCCCCGTGTCTGCTTGGTTTTTCTCTCATTTCCTCCCACAGTCCAAAAATGTGCAGATTAGGTGAATTAGGTGTTAGGTGAAGGGTTAAAAGTACGGGAATGGGTCTGTCTGGGTTGCTCTTCGGAGGTCGGTGTGGACTAGTTGCCCCGAAGGGCCTGTTTCCGCACTGTAAGTAATATAATCTTTATGGGTAGTGGCAACAAATGATGTTCAAGTCCACAGAAGTGAAAGCCTGTGTTAAGTTATTCAGGTCCTTTCTGTCATTCTCTTTCCCTTTTGCTTTGATCCTTTCTTTTCTCTTATTTGGTCTCGGCTAAATCACTCAAAACATTCTTAAGCAGGCAGCCCAGACCCTAAATATGCAATAGGTTTCGGTCCGTGTACAGTGAAAATTAGCAGAGTAAGTTAGCGAGATCGACCACCAGGTTCAAAACACACAAAGGTTTATTCACAAAATTAGACAATGAAACACAAATGATTGAACAATAAAACAAATCCCGATAGAACTCAGCCTATCCAAGCTCGACATAATTAGGCTGTTCTAAATACACACAACAGTCACAATAAACAATCCTCTTAGAAACCAAAATAAATGAATGGAAAAGATGCTTCCAGGTTGAAATCAGTAGGGCAGAAAAGAGAGAGGCTTTTTCCACAGAGCTCACTGTTGAACTCCAAACTAGTTCTGGACTAAACTAACCGGCTCAGGTAGAGTGCTGACAACTTCCCTTTCATTTTACAGGTCACTACTCAAACATACCCATTTTGGCCTGAAGTCTCATCTGTTTACATATAAACAAAAAGGCCTCTCAATACCCTATAATCTCTACACAAAACCAGACTACTCGGCTATTACACCACTGCGTAAACGAAGGTCATGTTATCCTTGAGAAAAAAGATGAGCCTTTAAAAAAAGGAAACCAGCTTTGAAAAACCTCCCCCTTCAACACAAAATGAATCATCAAGATGAAAAGGTGGCTTCAGTTTGAAAACCTTTCAAAGACCCGGTTAGTAATCCAAACACATATATACACTACATTAACTGTAAATATACAAACATATATAACCACATGAAATTTCATCTACACCCACCACCAACAGCCCTCGCATCACCTTCGAGTCTCGATAATGTATCGGCAATCACGTTTTCGCGAGCTGTCATACGCACAATTATCAAACTGAATCTCTGCAACAGCAACCTCCATCTGAACAGACTGGAATTGATGTCCTTTTATTTTTTTCACAAATATCAAAGGGTTTTGATCAGTGTATACGATTGTCTCAGATGCATTGCTGTTAATGTAAACAGTGAAATGTCGCAATGCCAACACCAAGGTTAAAGTATCTTCCTCCAATGTTGAATATTGATGGAAGTTCAACTTCCTTGAAAAATACTCAAGGGGTCTTTCTGTTCACTCGTCATTATACAGTCAGGAGCACAGCACTAACACCCACATCACTGGCATCGATCACCACCTTGAAAGGCTTCATGTAATCCGGTGTGGCTAGTTTTGGGACAATGGTTAACACAGTTTTTAAGGCCGTAAAATGTCTTTTGACAGTCCACTGTCCACTGAAAATTGTAGCTTTTTTAAAACAATTTAGTGAGTGCAGCAATCACACTACGAACCTCTGGCACAAGCATTCAGTAACATCTACTCAGTACCAAGAACTGTTAGTACTGCTTTGTTTTGGTCGACTCTGTGGGAAATTCCTCCAAGAGCCCCAAATCTGTTATGGACCTGGCCAGACCATTCAAAGCAAAATGTTAAGCAAGCTGCCCCGAATCCAAACTGATTCGGCAAGTGTACAGTGTTAGTTACCCGGAATAGATTAGCGAAGTTAACAAACAGCTTAAGAACGGAAACATATGTATTCACAAAATTACACAATAAAATACAAAGAACAGAATAAAGAACTCATACATAACTCAGTCTAGCAAAACTAGAATTAATAATGCGTTTCCGAATGCACCCAGCATTCCCAATAAGCAAACCCCCTTAGAAAATGTAAATGAATGGATCAGTAGCTGATAGTTTGAATTTTGAATGGCAGAAAAGTGAGAGAGGTTGCTTACACGTAGCTCACTGTTAAACTCACAATTAATTCTAGAGTGAATTAAATGGTCCACGCAGAGAGGTGACCAGATTAGAGTGGTGCTGGTAAAGCACATCGCATTTCGGGAAGGAGCCCTTCATCAGCCCTTCATTCCTGAAGAAGGGGTCCTGTGCAAATCGTCGATTTTCCTGCTTCCTCGGATGCTGTCTGACCTGCTGTGCTCTTTCACTGCCACCCTAACCTTGACTCTAGTCTTCAGCATCTGTAGTCCTTACTTTCGCCTGGAGAGCTGACCACTCCCCTTTCATTATACAGGTCACTTCGAAACATGACTGTTTTGACCTTAATTCTCATCTGTTTACATATAAACAAAAATACTTCTCAATACCCTTTAATATTTGCAGCAAACCAAATTAATTGGCACTGAAAGCTGTTCTTAAACCTCTGGAAAAAAATCAATGACACAATATCCTTGAGAAATGGAACAGATTTTCGCGAAAAAAGCATTTTGCGGGTTGTTTGGCTGCACCCACACCGCAGCAAGAAGGTAGCGGTGGGCACGGCTTCTCTTCGATTTTGGTACCTTTGGTAGCAGCAGCAGGCTTGTTCTTCTGTCGTTTGCGGCAGATGGTGGCGCCAGCAAAGCAATATCTGCAGTCGCAGCTGGACATGAGGGCTTGCGTGGCAGGGGAGTGAATCGCACCTGGTTGTGGTGCGAGTGTAGGTTCAGTGGCGTCAGCGAAGTATTCCGAGCGGCGAAGGGATGGCACCTGCTGTGGGGTAACTCATATGATTTTAGTTCTCGTGCACGTCGCAACGAAGTTTTGCATGTTATCCTTTGAGACAAGTTACTGATATGGACTATATCAGAATGACTTGTATTTGGAGATTTTTACATTTTTACTTTTCTATTTTATTACCATAGAATATAATTTTGAAATATTTGTTTCTTTACTTCTGTTACGTTTCGCATTTCCTAACAATTTGATCTTAAATGACTGTAATGAGTCACCTCTATAGTTAAGGTGGTGCTGTATTGTGATGACTACAATATTATCACTGGACACATTTGAGTATGTGAGACGCTAAAGTTAAATCAATTCAGTTCTGTAACATTTGAACTTGCAGCTTGTTTCAAGAAAACACACCATTGTAAAATAGCGTACATGACTTTTCGATTTACAAACACGGAATGTCGCATTTTTCTGCTTATATCATAATGGCAAAGATATTGGGGATCCACTGGATTCCAAAGACTCTCTGACTTGTCACGAAAATGTATGTTTGGTACCTTGAATGTTCATGTGACACGACATTTTAAATCTGGTTTCCGACCAAAGACGATGTTGAATTTGTTGAGTTCCTCTAACAGTTTCTGTTTATAAATAAATACAAATGATATAGCCTAGATTGCCTCTCTCTGTCCTTCTTTTTTCCAGCTATAATATTCATCATCAGTGTAACTTGCAATATGTTGAACGTCTCTGAGAATCTCTTGTTTTCTTTATGCGCAATTATCAGAACGCTACAGACTAAAAAACATTGCACACCTCTCGGTTCTGCAGCACCTGTTGAAAAACTGACATGTCAATCCTCAAACAATATGGATTGTTCCGTCAATCATTGGATTATCCGTAGGAGATCTTGAGATCCCGAGAGAAATATTACATCAAAGATGTGTTTCCAACAGTGATTAGATCTTTTGTTTACTGCGATTAAAAAAGCACCGTCTCCAAGTAATTGATCTCGCGCCCTCTATCTCTCCCAACACTTTCCCTGGAGTTCTACAAAGGGGTGTACCCTAAACCCCCTCCCATAGACAATCTCTCCAATATTGTCCTGTACAAGGCAAATGTGGAACCTCTCAAAAAGGTACAGTAAAATGTATTGTATGTGGCGCTGTGCGTTTGTGTCTGTGTGTGCGTATGTGTGCTATTTGGAGACTTACCTCATAAAGGCAGAAAGAGCAGCTGTCATGTTGTTTGTGTCCACTACGGCTGTCCCGGAGCGGGGGGCGCGGGTTGGACTGGGGTGCGCAGGAGGGATGCAGAGACGGACGGGGTTCTGAGGTCGGGCATGGTGATGGACGGGGTTGGGGCGGGGGGCGTGGGAGGGGGCGGTGATGGGCGGTGGCCGCGTGAGCGTCAATGCACAGGGTTGGCGGCGGGTGGCGGACGGTGATGGATGGGGTTCGGAGTGGGGGACATGAGGATGGTGATGGACGGGGTTGGGGCAGAGGCGGGAGGGGTAGCGGTGATGGACAGGGTTGGAGGCGGGAGGGGCGGTGATGGACATGTTTGGGGAGGGAGTTGGGAGGGGCGTGTGATGGGTGGGGTTGGGGCTGGGGCAGGCGGTGATGGACAGGATTCAGGACGAGGACGCGAGGGGGCCGGTGATGGATGGGGATGAGGTGGGTGCAGTGTTGGACGGGGTTGGGGGTGGAGCGCGGTGTTGGGGCGGGCGCTCGCACGCTGTGTACTGCTGAACAGGGAGCAGACTTTTCGAACTCATTACCCCAGATGGAAAGCATTTAATCGATTAACCGAATAATAGATTCTCCGAACGAAATAGTGCCCGCCAATAATCGAGATTCTCCTGTATATATTTTCAGGCTATGCAAAGTTCAGTTAATTTATGGATAATTTACAAATTGGTGAAAGGATCCAGTGGGATAAAGATCATTTGCAGATATTGGCGGGTAAATGCCACACGAAGAGTAATCCAAGTTACAGTGAGGTGCTTTTTTTATTGCAAACGAAACATTAGGTAAAAGTTTACAATTAATAGAGGAACACCGAAAAGTATTGCTATAAGGAGGGATCTTCGAGTTCAACTCAATAATTCCCTGAAAATGTCCACGGTGGTAACGCAGGTGTACGGCTTGCTTGATTTTATTGTTTGGGGACATTAATATAGGAGCCAGGTTTGCCACGTTGAAGCATAATAAGAATTATTTCGGTCACACATAGAACATTTTGTTCAATGCTGGCCGCTACATTTCTGGAAAGATGTGAGTGCTTTGGAGTGGGTGCAAAAGAGACTTATCAGGTTGCTTATTGGATTGGCGATTGGGGCATTTTCGAGAGTCTAGAAAAATTCGGGCATTTCCTCTGAAGCGGCGGAGGCTCAGGCAAGATTTCTTAGAAGTCCATAACATTATGGGATGTTTAGCTGGGTTTGACCGCCTGACTCTCTTTCCCAGAATTGAAATATCTAGTACTGGGGACAACCAATTGAAGTGAGCGCAAAATTTCAAACGAGATGTAACGGACGTTTTTAAAAGGTTGACACGAATGCGCTGCCAGAAGTAATGATGCAGGAAGACACTGTTGTGGCATCTAAGGGACTTAAGGATAAGCAAATCACTATGCAAGGGATCCAGGGATACGCAGCACGGTCAAGCAATAGGGATTAGTTTAATTTGGCGTCAGATTCAGAACATTATCGTGGGCTGAAAGTCCTCTGCTTTCTGTATAGTTCTATGTTCCATATGGGGTAAAGATGGGGGTTTTGTCAGCTGAGGAAAACAAGAAGGAGAGAAAATTGTGGTATGATAATACCCTGGAAGGTAAGATTGCATAAAATCCCAAAATGTTCTGCAAGAATATGAATCGAACAGAATGATGAGGGAAATATTAAAGCCTATGTGGGGCCAAGGGCGATTCTGCATGAGAAACTCAAAAATATTGGCTGACTAAGAAATCAGTGCTTCACACATGTCTTCCCTCGAGACGAAAATGTCTACAAAGTTTGGCAAAGTGCCTGTGAAGCTTTTGAGCAGATTCATATTAGAAAGAAGGAGAGTTAGACATTATTGATTGTAAATTGAACAAATACCCAGGTCTACGTGAGTTTTATCCCAGGCTATTGCGGGAGATAACGAGGAAACTACTGGAGTTCTGACAAAAGTTTGAATCCATGTCCGACAACAGAGAAGGTTCCAGAGTTCTGGAGGACAGACAGTCATTTTCCAATTTGCTAGAAAGATGGTGGACGTAAACCAGGGAACTACAGGCTAGCGAATCGAACATGAGGGATTCTGATTCTACTGGAGAAAATAGTAAAGGATAAAATTAAATTCCGATCAAAATCAGAGCATCATCAAATGTGTACAGTGCAGCAGCAGGCCATTCAGCCTATCGAGTCCCACTGAAGCTCTGAAACCTTGTCAACATGTATACAAATCCCAACCTAACCATGTGAACCTGCATTTCCCGTGCCTAATCAACCTATCCTACACAATTTAGCATGTCTAATCCACCTAAACTGCTCATATTTGGATTTAGAGGGATACTTTTCATCAGTGATATTCAGAATGGATATGAAAGACGGAGATCATACCCAACAAATCTAGAAGAATTTTTGAAGGAGATGACCACGAGTTCTGATGACGTTGATATGAATTTCAGGAAGGTCAGTCATAAGGAAAAAGAAGGTAAAAGCTAATGATGTCAGAGAAAGTTTTGAATATGGATACAAAATTGGCTTCGAAGAAAGAGTCTGATGGAAGCTGCCTGGAGATGTTGTGAGGTGATCTACTGTTAAGGTCAATCTGGGCCTTTGACGTTGTATTCAAAACATAATTTAAAGGAGAATGCGGGAAAGAAGATAAGTATGCTTTTTTTGGATGATCAACATTACGGGCGGCACAGTGGCTAGCACTGCAGCCTCGCAGAGCTCAGAGACACGGTTTCAATTCCCACCTCTGTGGCGTTTGCACATTGGCGACCCTCTGTGTGGCGTTTGCACATTGTCTGCGTGGGTTTCCTCCGGGTGCTCCGGTTTCCTCCCACAATTCAAAAATGTGCAGGTTAGGTGAATTGGCCATGCTAATTTGCCCGAAGTGTGAGGTGAAGGGGTAAAGGTAGGAGAATGGGTTTGGTTGGGTTACGCTTCGGCGGTTTGGTGTTGACTTGTTGGGCTGAATGGCCTGTTTCCACACTGTAAGTAATCTAATCTAAAAAGAAAAATTGGCTGGGTGAGTTGAAAGTGACGAGAGGGGTGTTAGGCTATATGAAGATATAAATGGATTGGTCTGACGTACAAGCAGCAAATGAAATTTGTCACTGATACATCTGAGACGACATAATTTGGAAGAAGGAATTGGAAGGGGAGCAGTGTGGATTGCCTCCAACGAAAGAAAAGGCCATTTGGCCCCACGAGTCATCAGAGAAATGCAGAAGGTAATCCACGCTGAACCATTCATCCCACCAAGCCCTATCGCTTTCAGTCCGCATTTAACATAGCTAATCGACATAAATACACGTCTTTTGACAATATAGAGTAATTTATCATCGCCAATTCACTTCATGTCTAAACATTTGGACGTTAAGAGGAAACCATATCACCCAGCCGAAACCATGCAAATACAAGAAGGGAGTGCATACTGCAGGCAAACTGTCACCTATGGCTGTAATTAAATTCACGCTCCTCGTTATTGTGTGGCAGCCATAGTATTTACTGCGCTTCCTTGAATTACAAGATATTAAGAATCTTCAATGAATAGGACAATGTTGGTGTACTTATGCACATGTCCCTGAAGCTGGCAGTAAAGGTGAAAAATAATTAGCAAGGAATATTGAACACTTCAGTTTATTGGACGAAACTGAGTATTGTAGATGATGGAGATGAGAGTCAAGATTAGAGTGATGCTGGAAAAACCAGCAGGTCAGGCAGCATGCGAGGAGGAGGAAAATCAACTTTTTGGGAAGGGCCTTTTGCCCGAAACGTCGATTTTCCTGTTCCTCGAATGCTGCCTCACTTGCTGTGCGTTTCAAGTCCTACTCTGATCTTGATGCTTCTCCTTATTGGTCGTGGCATAGACTGTAAGAACAGGGAGGTCATTTTGGAACTCTGCATGTCATTGAATTACTGTGTGAAGTTCTCGTCTCGAAAATTATTGGGAAGAATGTGGTTGCAGCAACTGGATGGATGAGAGGTTCACTGAGATATTGTCAGGAATGGAGTATTGCAAACACGAAGAGAGATTACATAATCTCAGGGAATTTTGGGAATTGAAGGTTGAGTAGAGACCGTATAGTGGTGTACACACTGTTGAGAGAAATGCACAGTGTGAGCAGGAAACAATATTCCGAATAAATGAATGCTCAATATCAAGCGAGCTTAATTTCAGGGGACTTGAGGCAAAAAAGAACGTTTGCCCTCGGATCGTAGTCTGAAATGTCGTGCCAGAAATGGTATTTGAGGCGATAATATTTGAGCATTGCAAAATAATAGACTTGGATGCGCACGTAAAGTGTCCTAACATCATTTATTTTTAGAAATGACATCAGTAAAGACAATGTTGCATTTTTCTAACTACACATTGGATGCAGGAAAGTGCCTCGTTTGCACAGTATACATCCATTATTCTGATGCAAAAACTTTCTCATGTGGATTCAGTGATGATAATGTCATTGAATGCCAATGGATGATTTTCTTTCATTGGACAAGACCATTACCTGACATACATGTTGCACAAATCGTAATTCCCACTTTCCAGCTCGAATCTTCATGTTGCCCAAATGGGAAATATCATTGATTAAGCAGTTGAAGATTTTTAGGCAAATGATACTACTCTGATGAACTACTGTGGAGATGTTCTGCAAGCATTCAAATTGATATCAAACCCCGAACTTATTTTTGCCAGTTTTTGTCAGAACTAGCAGAAAGACTTAAGTATAAGTGTCTTTGATTCCAGTTTTTCTCGAGTTTCTTAATGTAATAAATGCCGCAAAAAGTCAAATATGGAATTAATGTGGATGGGTGTCATGCTGGTGTCATCTTTGGAAGTATTCTACATTCTCAAGCTTGGAATGATATTAGTGAATGAAGAGTCAGAAACGAAGACTAGTTGCCAATGAGGGAGTTGTTGCTGAGCAAGTGCTCATTGATTGCTATGTTGATGACATCTTTACTCAGACTATTCATAACCAAGATATGAGTGATGTGGTGTTGGATTTGTCATTCTTCAGGATATGCCTGGACCATGTTCCTCATTGTCGGGTTGATGCCAGCATTGTAGCTAAAATTAAAAAAAAAACAACAATCGTGCTGCTGGTTTTATATCATAAGTAGTTATTATTCTGACCTGAAATTTTGTCATGTCTGACAGCTTTACCAATTTCACGTGCATTCAACAATTTCTTGATATTACCTTGAGTGAATTGAAGTGTATGCAAATTGTTATCCTGTGATTTAACTGCCGAGAACATTGTCCATAAAGAATAATTATTGTAAGTGTTACCTCAGGATTTCTGTTGACGTCCCTTTTGTAAGCCTCTCTAACTTTTATCAATAGCATCAGACGTTTATAATGTTGCAATATCATTCATGCTGTTTTTATTTCCTGAGATGGAAATTGTTTAATCCAGTTTCTCTTCTGAAACTGATTACTTATTCTGAGCACTTCAGTAAGCTTTTTTGAACCACCCTCATCACAGTTAGTGTTCAGTCAGTGTTGTTGGCCGGATAAGAAAAGGTGTGACTATTGTTTCTTCCGAGTGGATGAAGAAACCAGATAGACGTTTACAAAAATCCAAATCATCTCATGGCCACCAATGGAGCAGCTTTTGTCTCGAGGCTGCACTCACTGTTCTCTTCCTCATTGTTCTGTTACAATTTAGTGCGAACAATTATTCATTAATATAGGAGAAGCCCGCATTTGTTTTCATATAGATTTTGGCCAAACCATACTTACACAGTCGCATCAGTTAATAAAATCCTCACCAAATACCAAATTACCAAAAGGATACGTTTGCATATCTTCAATAATTCAGTCATTCCTATCTCTCAATTAATTTAATAACTACAGTAAAGGGGAATTTCAATATATTCATAAAATTCGTTCTGAATTTAGTTTGTGTTACTGCATAAATGCCAGTGTTCGTACAACAACTCAGAAGCTGAAGCATCAATCCCATCTCAAGCACGAACGCCTGCAATGATATGGCATGATACCCCAAGCAAAACATGCGATACCAAATTGAATACAACATTAACGTTGACCATAAGGTTATGAAATTAGCTGAGACAACGAAGAGTAAAATTATGGATTTTCTACGACTCTCCATCTCTGGATCTTTGCCACTACGAGAAGCGTGAAGTCTCCTACGAGCTCTGCTTGTCAATAAAATATTTCTCACAGTTATTATATTGAACAACAGAATCAAGATGAAAGGGAAACATGGTGTTAGAATATGATGTAGAAACTCAATTGCCACCCAGAACATAGATTCTAAAACATTTCCTCTTATGTAACAGAACCAGGGTAAGTTGACCTGGAAATATTTACCTGATAACATGAAATACCAAAAAATGTTCTTCATGCAGCTTAAAGCTGTTACAGTTCCCACAACCATCGTAGCTGTTCTTTCCGTGCAGTATTTACTTTTCAGCTTCGGGCAGCAAATGGCAACAAGTCGATCAAAGGTGAAAGTGACGGTGTACCATACGGAACAGTCAGTGATTGCATAAAGTAGGACAGCATGGATATTACACACAGGGATATAAATCAAGAAATGAAAATCTTCTCGGTAAACAATTGGAATGTGTCTGAGTATGAGATCGAAGATAATAACCAGTAAGTCCGCAATTGCCATAGACACCAGGTAGAGCGTGACACATTTGGATAGATCACACTTCCCGCGGGACAGAATCACAATTGTCACTGCGTTCACTGTGAGACAGAGTACAAGGACATGCATGAAAGTTATCTCGGAATCTGGGGGAAAAAACTTCAAGAGTAAATAACAAAGAACACCACCGTTCCGCATCAGGTCCTTCAGCCTTCCAAACCTACACTGCCATATTTTGCCCTTTCATTCTAAAATTGCTTCGCTTTGAGGACCCATAACTCTCTTTTCCCTTTCCATTCATATCTTCGTCCGTATGCTTTTTGAGTGCTGCGATTATGTCTGCTTCAAACACTTCGTCTAGCAACATTTTCTCAGCAGTCATCACTCTGTGTGTGAAAGTATTGCCTCCTGCATCGCGTCTGAACTTCCCATCTTGCATCTTAAAACTGCGTAATTCACCCTCCACACAGGGAAAATGCCTCATATTTTCCACTCTACCAATGCCATTCACAAATCTAAGAACTTCTATGCTGCGCCACTCAATCTGCTGCATTCCAGTGAAATCAAATCCAGTCGAGCCAATCTTCCTTAATGACTGAAAGTGCCCCATACCCGGCAACATCCTCGTTATTAAATTCTACACACTCTTCAAAGCATCCTCGGCATGTGCCAGAACTTTACACAATAGATTAGGTATGTCAAAACATAGATAAAATAACCTTTGCCTTTACTGAGTGCCATAGACAATTGGGTGTGGTAGGAGTGAAGTATATGCATAATGTGAAGAGTGTGAGAAACTGATGTAATTGCATGTATTTTTCAACGGATATATGGTGCATGCACAGAGGAGAATTAGCAAAAGTGGATGGTTCAACTTCGAGCAGAGCAGATTAAGAAGATAGTTAATTTAGTTTGATTAAGGGTTTCATGAAAACAAAGCTGTTTCAATCGATGCGGTGTCATTAACCATGTGACAGCTCTGCAACACAATTGATAAAAGACGACGGACTGGCTGTACGAATCTCTATTTTAACAACCAAGTGATATACAATGGAATGCGTACTTACGTTATGAGGAAAGATTGTCCTAATAAAGGTTTTCAGATACTGCAGGGACAAATTCCAATCTTGGAAGAGTCAGTAATTAGATAAGAAAATAGAGTTGATGAAGAAACAGCATAATAACAGGAATTCGGATGATCTAGACTGGGAAATAGACCCGAAAATGTCTACACAGGTTTGCAGAAATGAATTGGATTTTTATTTGTTATTCACGCCAAGACGACAACTCACCATGTACATGCTGAAACGTAGGAAGGGAGAGGTTGTTTACTCTGGACTATCTGGTTGTGTGCTTAATTGAAAATGGAAGTCTCTGGGTATTTTAGATAACAAAAATCTGTGTTTCTAAGGCCTTAGCAACATTTGTAGAATAACAAATACGATTTGTATGTGACGATTCGAATCACATCTGGAATGCACTGCTTTCAGCTTGTCTTGATATAAAATAAAAGCTAAGGTCTAGGTTATTTTAATGGCATGTTTTGAAAGGGGCTAGTTTCCTCCATGATTTGGGTTTACCTAAAATCCACCATTTCAAAGAGGACTCTTAATTGGCATTGTTCATAATCGAATACTTGTCAATCTATCCAGAATGTAACCAGCCACATTACATTATTGCGGTTTCAAGATCTCTGTCGGCAATTCTGGTATCATTAGGTTAAAGAAATATGAAAAAGTGGAACGCCACTTCTATAACACTTGCTCCAGAAAACACTACAAGTTGCAGGGCACAAGAAAGCTTCATCAGACTCGACGTTACGGATAATGTTTTCTTTTGACGTTGAGATTAGTTCCTGCAACCACTCTCTGTTAACATGGCGGTTTGTTTGAGTCACGATGAAGAGCCGACACTACTGGGAGAACCAAAGGATATCCCATGCAGTTTCTCCATGCTTTCAAAATCCCCAGGATTAAGTGGCGTAGGCAACGTGAGAAAGACTTGCACGATGTGATGTTTTTAAAATGAGCCCCGGGCGATTATTTTTGTATAAGGGAACATGCAGGTAGTGCTGCAAGGGAATGGAACGTGCTGCTTTAAGTTTAACAAACAATTAGATTAGATTAGATTACATTACATTACAGTGTAGAAACAGTAATGGGGCCCAACAAGTCCACACCGACCCGAAACCCACCCATACCCCTACATTTACCCCTTACCTAACACTACGGGCAATTTAGCATGGCCAATTCACCTGACCCTGCACATCTTTTGGACTGTGGGAGGAAACCGGAGCACCCGGAGGAAACCCACGCAGACACGGGGAGAACGTGCAAACTCCACACAGTCAGTCGCCTGAGGCGGGAATTGAACCCGGGTCTCAGGCGCTGTGAGGCAGCAGTGCTAACCACTGTGCCACCGTGCCGCCCACAATGGTAGGCAAATTTTAGATATGGAAAGAAAGCCAAAGAACAAATAAAATTTACAACCCAGGTACAGGCCTTTTGGCCAACCAAGCCTGAGCCGTTTTCAAATTTACTATCTAAACCTGTACCCTAAGTACTAAGCATCTGTATCCCTTTGCTCCCCACCTACTCCTGCATCTGTCCAGATGGATCTAAAATGAATCTACAGTGCCTGCCTCTACCAGCTCTGCTGGCAATGCGTTCCACATGACCACGACCCTCTTTGTGAAGTACTTGCCGCTTGTATTCCCCCTTAAACTTTCCACCTCTGACCTTGAAACTGTGATCTCTCGTTACTGAATTCTTCATCCTGGGAAAAAGCTTGTCCCTATTCACATGTCGATATCCTTCATGACTTTTTAAACCTCAATCAGGTACCCCTCAATCTCCAATTTTTCTAATGAAAACAAACCTAACCTACTCAACATCTCGTCATAGCTAGAACATTCCGTACCAGGCAACATCTTCGTCAACATTCTCTGCGCTCTCTCAAAAGCGTCCACGCCCTTTGGGAATGTGGCGACCAGAACTGTGCACAGTAGTCTGAATGCGGCCGAACCAATGACTTGTACAAGTTTAACATGATTTGCCAGCTATTGAACGCAATACTCCATCCAGTGAAGGGAAGCATACCATATGCTTTCTTGACCGCTCTATTTACCTGTGCTGCAACCTACAGGTAGAACGGACCTGCACTCTCACATCTCTCTGCCCATCAGCATTTCCCAAGGCTCTTCCATTCATTGTATAATTCGCTCTCGAATTAGTTTTACCTGAATGTATCACCTCACATTTTTATGCATTGAAATCCATCTGCCACTTTTCCGCCCAACTCTCCAGTCTATCCATATCCTCCTGTATTCATTGACAGTCCCTGATACTTTCTGCTACTCCAGAAAACATTTCTGACATCTACAAACTTGCTGATGAGACCAATGGTGCACTCTTCCAGATCATTTACGTACATCACAAGCAACAATGGCTCCAACACTGACCCCTGTGGAACACCACTGGTCACCTTTCTCCATTTCGAGAAACACCCTTCAACTGCTACTCTCTGTCTCCTGTTGCTCAACCTATACTTTATCCGCCGAGGTAGAACACCCTGCACACCATGTGACTTCACTTTCTCCATTATTCTACCATTGGGAACCTTATCCAACGCCTTATTAAAGTTCATGTATATGACATCAACAGTCCTTCCTTCATCTATCAACTTGGTCACTTCCGCAAAGAACTCTATTAACTTAGTAAGGCACGTTCTCCCCCGCACAAAAACATGTTGCCGATCACTGATAAGCAAAATCTTTTCTAAATATATGTACATTCTGTCCCGCAGTACCCTCTTCGGAAACTGTCACACCACCGAAGTCAGGCTCATTGGTCTGTAGTTTCCCGGAATATCCCTACTGTCCCTCTTGTACATTGGGGCAAAATGAGCAACCCCCAGTCATATTGCACTTCTCCTGTGATTAAGGATGCTACAAAGATATCTGTCAGTGACCCAGCTATTTTCTCTCTCACCTCCCTCAGCAACCTGGCATAGATCCCATCCGGTCCTTGGGATTTGTGCACCTTAGTAACCTCTATCCTACCCAACACATCTTCCGTACTTGGATTATCGTGATCCAGAGTAATCAAACATCTTTCTCTAATCTCAAGATTCATCATGTTCCTCTCCTCAGTGAACTTCAGTGCAAAGTAATCAATCAGAATCTCACCCATTCTCTCAGTTTCGACACACAACCTTCCTTCATTATCCTTGAGTGGACCAATCTTTTCTCTTTTTACCCGCTTGCTTCTTATGTAAGAATGAAATGTTTTGGGATTCTCCTTAATATTGCTCGCTAAAAATACTCGTTTTAACCCGCTTTATTCCTCCTTTAAGACTTGTCCTACTCTTCCGATATTCCTCGAAGGCCAATTCTGCTCTTTACTGCCGAGATCTTATGTACGTTTCCCTTTTCCTCTTGGCTGATCGTACAATTTCTCCAATTATTCACGGGTCACGAATCTTGCCCTTCCAATACTTTGCCTTCAACGGACCTTGACTCTCCTCCACTATCTTTAACCTATATTTGGAAGCTTCCCACATATCAAATGTGGACTTCCCTTCAAATAGCTGTGACCAATCCACATTTTTGAGCTCCTGCCTAATATTAATATAATTGCCCATGCCCCAGTTTAGTACTATTCCCTTAGCTACACTCTCTTCTTTATTAACGAGTATTTAAAAACTTAAAGAATTGTTGTCACTTTTCCAAAAGAAATCCCGCACCGCAACTTCTACAACCTGTTCTGGCTTGTTCCCCAGTACTACGTCCAATGTGGACGCTTCCCTCGTCGGACCATTGACATACTGCTCTAGAAAACTCTCCTGGGCGCATCTTACAAATTCTAACCCACCTAGTCCTCTGACTCTAAGTGTATCCCAGTCAATGTTGGGAAAATTTAAATCTCCCATGGAGAATGAGTTTGTTTGTTGTGACTATTATGCATTTATATTTAAGGCATTAATGGGTAAACACAACCCTGGACTGGCAAATGAAACACTCTGGTTAGGGGAAGATTGATTTTGCACCATTGCTTCTGCATGAACTGTTCCAAATCCGAAATATTGGAGCTTCTCGTTGAAGCATTCCTGATAACTTTACAACATTTTCAGCCGTGCTTAGAGGATCCAAGACTCAAGACAAATTAAACCTAACATGACTGTGATGATTTTGCCTCATAGAGAATTGACGATCACAAAATACAGAAGAGCAATACTTCAAAACATTGTTTTGAATGATAATTGAAATTACAGTGTCCCGCATTTTATGACCACCCATAGAGACATTTGCTTCCCATTTTCTTCAAGAAGATAATTTACATTAGAATGGTACACATTTGTCCTCACACAACTTCGTCGATATAGATTGGTATGCGAATTGTTAGAATAGAAGCAAAGTGGTGGAATGAGGGGGAAATGTATTAATAATACTGAACTACCCTTGGGTCCTTTTAATCTAGGATTCTCATCCAATTAGAAGTGTTACAGGTATGCCACTTCATTTTACAGCTTCTTCCGAAATGAGCAGCACTTTTTGTAAGTTCAACAGTATTAGCAAATAAACAGACAACAAAAGTCTAACTTCATTGAAAATGTATGGGAATGGAAACATTGAATGGGTGAGGCCATATCTGGGTTTGCACAAAATAATGAAAGCAGAAAATAGTTTTTTGGCCCAATGAGAACCTTATGAAGGTGCGTTTGTACAGGATATCAGTTGAACAGAATTGGAGTGAAATGGTACGAGCAGTCGGAATTTGGAAGATGTTTTCTATTTTCCCAATATGTATTTATTGTAAACGAGTCCTTCTGAGAATTGTGGAGTTTAAACTTCAGAAAGGCAAACGTGGTCTCACAGTTTGACTCTGTTCGCACAAAGAAGCATTAATTCAGGTGGTGAGATGGTGCACCTAGTGTCTGAATCAAGAAATATTCTAAAGGTGGAAGACAGCTGAAAATGTGTTGCTAGAAAAGCGCAGCAGGTCAGGCAGCATCCAGGGAACAGGAGAATCGACGTTTCGGGCATAGGCTCTTCTTCAGGAATGGGCTGAAGAAGGGCTTATGCCCGAAACGTCGATTCTCCTGTTCCCTGGATGCTGCCGGACCTGCTGCGCTTTTCCAGCAACACATTTTCAGCTCTGATCTCCAGCATCTGCAGACCTCACTTTCTCCTTAAAGGTGGAAGATAGTCTTGTTCAAATTCAGCAATCACCCAGAGAGGCGGAACGGAGCTTCTGTTCAATGTTGAAGAGAATGATTTTGTCTTACCAGCACTGGAGTAAGAAGATCAACAAAGGGGAATTTTGAGGGTTAAAAATATATGACTTGAATGCTGGCACTTACTAACAATACTACCAGACGCAAATAAAAAGAAGATCGTTAGATAATGAGAGCACGAATACAACTAGCAGTGAATTCTAAAGTTTCAACTGTAAAAGGAATCTCTTTGGGAGCACCAATCGTATCTATAGTGCTGCACTGAAATCCAAGAATAATAATCCAGATAAGTTCGTTTGATGTATACATATATAAAAAAGACCAATTATCATTACTTACGAGGACCACCAACAATTGCAAGCATAGGATAGTAGAAGTATTGAACAATATAAAGTATATATTGGATCCGCCAAGCTACTGACATCCGATTGTAAAATAAAGAAAGAAAGTAAACAGTCCAGGATAAATCTCTCTTAATTGGGGTTGCATTCCAATTTTTTGATCCAAGATTCTCAGCACTTGATGGAAACTTCCACGCTGGTATTCGCAGAGCCTGGTGCATTGTTGTACCATACCAATCTGTTATTGTCATATTCTGATCCATTTGTTGTTAAATTTCAATGGCGGGTTTTGGATTCAAGAGGATTTGCAGAAGATGTCGATGTCTTGACTCAAAGCTCCTGTTCTGTCGGTCTCAGTCTGTGTCTGTATCCACTTATCTCTGTTGGTGTCCAAGATCTTGGTCCCTCTCATACTGTTGGAAAAAAATATGGCAGGGACACACTTATGTAGGTAAAAATCACGCAATCCCCGCTCAATTGATAGAAATACAATCCATGGGGACAGACATTAATTAGTCACTGAACAAATAGTGATGTTATTCTGCTCAATGCAGTGCTGTCGGAAAGGGATTCATGGGAGGAGCCAATGATTCAACTTGAAGGGATGAACTTGAATGTTTAAATCTACCATGTATGTGAGATGATGTTATATACCAAAGAATTATTGGAGCTATTAAACCAAATGTAGTATTCGCATAAATTGATGCAGTGCCTTGAAGTTACGTATATGGAGTCACAAAAGTGATGTGGCAAAGTGTATTTCGAAGGATTAATTACAGCAGCTGAAATCAACTGAATAAAAAGACTGGAAATTAATTTGAGATTCACGAAGAAATGAAAACATTAGCTGTGCTCAAAATACTGATGATTTCTGCAGGTTTGTGAGCCTGGGGATGAATGTGGAAATCGCGAAGGGTTAAGTGCTGGGGACAGGGATTGAGACAGGAAGTTTTATGGGGTTTGTGTGATCACGATAAGATGGAAGAATCGAAGCTGAAAACAAGTATATCGTTCGTCGTTAAAATTTTAGGTGAGCAAAAACACAAATTCTAAAATTAGTTTGGACATTTGAGACGTTAACCAGTAAGGCAAACGAGAAGTTTTTGCAACAACTCAGGAAATTTTAATATATTATAACACTATTGAGGCAGCGACCTGACAGGTGTACCACAGCTGTTGCTTTCTGGTTCAGCTTAGGACGCAGGCATAAACTAAGTTGGTTCGTCTCCATTTCCAAAGACTCGAGGATATTCCACTGCAGTTTGCAAGCAGCGTAACTTCAAACTGTCAGATAGGTATCTTAGTCAGTGAAAGCAGTTCTTTATTAATTCGTTCGAAGCCACAAACTTACAGCCTGGTGAACTGATGCATTACATGATGCATTATCTTGACTACGTGAGATTTATTCCTAGTTTTGCTACATACGCATCTTCAATCTATATTTCTGTCGAAAGTGGAGACATACGCTGATAGAACCTGTATATTGACGTTCTTGAGATTGTGTCTCAGTCCTCAGTCAATTGGCAATGCTGCATTGAATCATTTACTCATTTTTGACCATTTTCTTCTGCTGGGCTGAATGCTTTGAACAGTTCGTTCGCCTGTATGCCTCAAATGCTAAACAAAGGCAGGACATAATGATCCGTATAAATTGTATTAAGGTCCAATACAGTAAATAACGACATATATAAAAACTTTATTTGCAAGTTGCCTCGTCTATACATATTTTATTTAGTCAATTGTTTTTTATTTCATATACATTTACAAGTCCCAGCTGCTATTACATTTTCTTCATAAGGGCTACCAAAATGGGAGTAAACCATCTGTGTCTTATTCAACCTTGAAAATGTAGAAGGTGAACTGAACTCTCCCCACATAACAAATGTATCGTTAAACAGAGGGTTCTCTTCTAAGCCTGCTTGAAATCCCATGGCCTATTCCTTTTTCAAAGGAAGTGGTGTCACATATTGCTAGAGTTCGAAGATTTCCCACCAACAACTATATCGCTTAACACAAAATTTTCTTCTCAGCTTGCTTGAAGTTCATGGTAAATTCCTTTCTTCAAAGAAATGGAGTCACGTATTTTTCAAAGTTTACTGGCCACTATGAGTAATACTATGACATCATCTTAATCAGTTTATATGAACTGATGACGTAATGGTAACTGAATCAAATTGATGCAAGAATGTTAGCTTCCGGAGTACAGAAAAGTTGTAAAATACCACTGCTAATAAGAAAAAAATGGAACTCTGTGATGTTGGGCAATTTTATATGGAGGAATGTGGAGTCCAAGACAGGCGAGAGATTTATGTATGGTTGAATTGGGTCATATACTTTTAAAGAGGTTTGATTTTAGTCATATGATGTCATGGCTAATTTGATACAGAATACAGTGCAATGTATTCATGAGTGTGGCCATTTTCTGGTGCCATCTTAAAACGCAAACAAAAAGTTTTGACGTGCGATATAAAGCCAGATGAATAAAAATAAAATTGTTCAACTTTACTGTCCACTTCTTGAAGTTCTCTGCTATGAGCCATGATCCTGGTGGAGAGATAGCAGTCCCTTCACCGTACCACTGCAGCTGGGATGGAAATTGCCACAGTTCGAATCCGTCCTGCCCCACCAACGCCCTCGCTGGTATGAGACCTCGCTGGACTCGCCATTGCCACCGTTGCCCTGGGTAGTGTGCAGGCCAAAATTCGAGTCTGCTACTGCCTGAGTCCGGAATAGAGTGCGAAAAGTATGCCACATGTGAGAAGGTTCACGAAAGGCTGTGGCAACTAGAAAAGATTGTAAAAACCACGAAGCGTTTCAAGACTCGAGTTCGGGAGTGCTGTATCTATCAGAGATGACTGTGTGGCTGGAAAAATTATCGCGGTTGACTGGGGCTCCAATCATATGGACGGTTCAAATCACGGAGATATTTCTAACTGTGTGTGAACTATTTAACATCAAGGTTTTTATGTAAACAATGCAATACTGTCACCTTTGATACATGGCATGAATTGTATCATGGACTGCTGAGATAAGGCTTGAAGTTATCATATGCAAGAGCGGACGGAAGTGCATTAAAAACTTTAGTCGAGATGTTAAAACAAACTAAATGGGTTCTGAATTGAAGACGCTGGGTGGCAATATGAGGTCTGCAAGCTAAGACATGAGTCGCAGCTCTTCACAGGCTAAATCATGAACATGTGTTTGGGAATTGGCTGGATAACACTGAAATAGTTGCAGAAAAAGCGACGAAGTCTGTAATCAAATGTCAAGGAAAGAAACCTGTGCCACTCTTGAATGCAGACAAATGCCTTGTACATATCCCATTTTTTTTCCCTTTGAGCACGTGGTCCTAGAAATTTGGAAATGGTTCCCTCAGATCTCAACGGCTGATTCCAGTATTGTGAGCTGTTTTGATTCAACCACAGGATGACATCCGGCAGTCCCCATCTTGGCAGCTTTGACCCTGTTGGGTGGCCCTCTTTGGAAGCCTTCTTCAGTGACGACGAACAGTTATTATAATCTCGGATAGTCCCATCTTGTATTGACTGTCTCAGCCTGACGTGACGGTTTCCCACAGCCAGGGTTTCCAGCCCAGCATTGTCGTATCATTCTGGCATGGGGGAAAGGGCGCATTGCAGTCTCTGGAAATCAGATTCGAAGACTGTGGCGATGGAGTAGCACAGCCACTCAGACAGCATCCACGGAGCAGGACAATCGACGTGTTGGGCACAAGCCCTTGATGAGGAATTAGGGGCTAGAAAAGAAGACCTGAGAGATAACTGGGAGGGGGTGGGACTAAGGAGAAGGTAGTTGAAAATGCAATAGGTAAATGAGGTTGGGGTGAAGGTGATAGCTCAGAGAGCAGGGGGGAGCGGATGGGGAGGACGAAGGTGGACAAGTCGGACAAGTGAAGAGGGCGAAGCCGCGTTGGAAAGTTGGATTTGGAGTTAATTGGGGGAGGGGAACTAAGGAAACTTGCGAAATCCACACTGATCCTGTTTGGTTGGATTGACCCAGGCGGTAGATATTCAGAAATTCATAAGGTTCAAGGTGAGGAGCAGAGGAGTCCCAACTTTGTTGATGTTGGAGGGGTGAGCTTCAAGGGCGGAGATGCGAAAGTTGGATGTCATACGTAGGAGACCATCATCGATCACTTGCGACAGGAAATTGTGGTCTTTGAAGAAGGAGGCCGTGGTGTGTTCTGTCGTGGAATTGGTCATCCTGGAAGGAGGTGCGGCGGAGGCAGATGAATTGGAAATAAGGATGTCGTTAATGGAAATGGAGAGGTCCAGGAAAGGGAGGGAAAGTCCGAGATGGTCAGTAGCAATTGAGGTCGAGGTGGAATGTGTTTATGATGTTGATGAAGTGTTTAAACTTCTCGTGGGATAGAATCAACAATGCAGCGGAGGTAACAGCGGGGGGATGGGCGGGGATGGTATCGGTGTTGCTGCAGAAGATAGACTGTTCCACATATCCAACGAAAGGGCAGGCAGAGCTGGGGACTACGCGTGTGTCCATGGCTAAGCTGGGGGAAAGGCAATTATGATGCGGTTAGGCAAGATTTAGGAAGCATAGAATGGGGAAGTAAACTGCAGGGGATGGGCACATTAGAAATGTCGAGCTTATTCAAGGAAAAGCTCCTGTGTGTCCGAGATAAGTATGTACCTCTCAGGCAGGGAGGAAGCTGGAGAGCGCGGGAGACCTGGTTTCCGAAGGAAGTGGAATCTCTGTTCAAGAGGAAGAAGAAGGCTTATGCTAGCATGAGATATGAAGGCTCAGTTATGGTGCTTGAGGGTTACCAGATAGCCAGGAAAGACATATAGTGAGAGCTCAGAAGAGCCAGGAGGAAACATGAGAATTTGTTGGCCGATAGATTCAGCGGAAACCCTAAGGCTTTCTATCGGTATTTAAGGAATTAAAGATAGACGAGAGTAAGATTAGGGCCAATCAAGGATAGTAGTTGGAAGTTGTGTGTGGAGTCAGAGGAGATTGGAGAAGACCTAAATGAATATTTTTCGACAGTATTCACCCGAGAAAATGACAATGTTGTCGAGGAGAATACTGAGATATAGGCTACTAGACTAGGTGGGATTGCGGTTCACAAGGAATAGGTATTAGAAATCCTGCAGAGTGTGAAAATAGATAAATCTCCTGGGCCAGATGTGATTTATCCTAGTATCCTCTGGGAAGCCAGGGAGGAGATTGCTGAGCCTTTGGCATTGATCTTTAAATCGTTACTCTCTACAGGAATAGTGCCAAAAGACCGGAGGATATCAAATGTGGTTCCTCTGTTCAAGAAGTAGAGAAGAGACAACCCTGATAATTATAGACCAGTAAGCCTTACTTCAGTTGTAGGTAAGGTGTTGGAAAAGGTTATTAGAGATAGGATTTATAATCATGTCGGAAAGTATAATTTGATTAGGGATAGTCAACACGGTTTTGTGAAGGGCACGTATTACCTCACAAACTCTATTGAGTTCTTTGAGAAGGTGACCAAACAGGTAGATGAGTGTAAACCGGTTGATGTGGTGTATATGGATTTCAGCAAGGCGTTCGATAAGGTTCCCCACAGTAAGCAATTGTACAAAATGCAGAGGAATGGGATTGTGGGAGATATAACGGTTTGGATCAGTAATTGGCTTGCTGCAAGAAGACAGAGGGTGGTGGTTGATGGGAACTGTTCATCCTGGAGACCAGTTAGTTATGGTGTACCGCAACGGTCGGTGTTGGGTCCAATGTTGTTCGTCATTTTTATAAATGCCTTGGATGAGGGCGTAGAAGGGTGGGTTAGTAAATATGCAGAAGACGCTAATGTCGGCGGAGTTGTGAATAGTCTCGATGGTTACAGAGATACATAGATAAGCTGTAAAGCAGGGGCTGAGAGGTGGCAAATGGAGTTTAATGCGGACAAGTGTGAGGTGATTCACTTTTGTCGGAGTAACCGGAATGCAAAGTACTGGGAGAATGGTAAGATTCTTGGTAGTGTCGATGAGCAGAGAGATCTTGGTGTCCATGTACACAGATTCTTGAAAGTTGCCACGCAGGTTGACAGGGTTGTTAAGAAAGCAGACAGTGTTTCAGCTTTTTTTTTAATAAAGGGATCGAATTCTGGAACCATGAGGTCATGCTACAGCTGTACAAAACTCTGGTGCGGCCGCACTTGGAGTATTGTGTACAGTTCTGGTCACCGTATTATAAGAAGGATGCGGAAGCTTTGGAAAGGGCACAGAGGAGATCGACTAGGATGTTGCCCCGTATGGAGGGGTGGTCTTACCAGGAAAGGCTGAGGGACTTGAGGCTGTTTTCGTTGGAGAGAAGAGGTGACTTAATAATGACACATAAGATAATCAGGGGTCAGATCGGGTGGACAGGGAGAACCTTTTTCCAGATATGGTGATGGCGATCATGAGGGGGGCATAATGTTTTTTTGAGGGATGATATATATGGGACAGATGTCAGAGGTAGTTTCTTTACTCAGAGAGTAGTAAGGGTATGGAATCCTTTGCCTGCAACGGTAATAGATTCACCAATGAAAAGTGCATTTAAGTCGTCAATGGACAAACATATGGACGTACATGATATAGTATAGGTTAGATGGGCTTCTGATTGGTAAGACTGGTCGGCGCTACATCGAGGACCGAAGGGCCTGTACTGCGCTGCAGTGTTCTATGTTCTATTGTGGTTGATGACCAGTTCTGCCAAGCAAATGGAAGCGTACTGGTGGGGACGACTGGAGAGGAAGAGATAGAAGTCTTGGAAGCCTTCGTCGGGAAGGACAGATGTGTATAGAGACACGATGTCCTTGGTGATGATGACTTGTTGGAAACCGGCGAAATGAATGTCAAGGAGGGCGTTGGGGTGTCTCGACTATAGGTGAGGAGATCCTGAACCGTGTGGATAGGAAATTATCAAGGTATGTGGAGATGATTTCAGTGGGCCAGGATCATTCTGAGACAATCGGTCGACAAGGGCAGGGAAGTTTGTTAATTTTGAGGAGGCAGTGGGTAGGAGTTCCCATTGGCTGATGAGGTGTGTTTATGCTCTGATAGTTTGGTGATGGGATGGGACGCCATGGTCAATGAGCCAAGGGAAGAGATGCCTGTGAGTTGACACCTGGCTTCAGCAGTGCACATTTCGTTGCGCCAAACTACCATTGCAAACCCCACTCCCCCCCCTCCCCCCCACTCAATCCTTTGCCTGCTGGTTTGACTGCGAGTTTGAGTTTCGAGCGGAGCATGTGGCTGAGCTTTGCAAGGGTACAGATTGGATTGTGTGAGGGGTGTCGACAGATGAGGTGGTCGATTTCCCGTCGTCCGTTGGAAATATAGAGAGTAAGGACTGGTAACAGGCCAGCACAAGGTTCCAAGTGGTTGGGGCGTGTTGGAGGCAAGAGAAGGGATCCTCGGAGGGTGGACCAGAGTCCTGTTGGAATAAAAAAGACCGGAAGCAAAGGCATCATATGTATTCAATGCCATGGCAAGTGTTGAATTCATTTATCCGTGTCCATAAGGTTTGAAGGTGAGACATTTGCTGAGGAGTCAATCGATGGTAAAAACACAGCAGGGCTCATCTAGGAATTGCTGTAAAGCTGGAGCTGGGGGACGCGGTTGAGACTTTAACTGGAGTTGGTGCGGAAGTGAGATCCAGGTGATTTCACCTACATAATTGACGCTCACCCCAGCGTCGGGGGTCGAATGTGGTTACTGTAGGATCCGCGGTGGCAGAAGAGGCGTAACACAGGATATTGGCAAAGTTTTCGGTGTTTTGGCGTGAGTAATATCATTAGGGGCAGTCATGGCGGCGCCTGTAAGCACATTCACACATTCTCCAATGCACACTCACGCAGACCTTTATACACTCTCTCTCTCTCTCTCTCTCTCTCTCTCTCACACACACACACACACACACACCACATGCAGGCACACGCACACACCCTCTCACAGGGATATACTCCATTACACCCACAGACACACTTTGCTAAGCTTTTACAGATGAAAACACACACTTTGTTGTGCACTCACTCACACACCCACATGCACTCTCTCTCTCGCTAACACACAGATACAGGTCAAAATCCATGGGGTGAGTTTGTATTTGCAGAATTAAATTTGTAGACACATTCTATTTTGCTTTAAAAAAAGGACAATCTGCAGAAAGTCAATGCAGATGTAAATACATGTCATATGTTGTAAATTACAAGTTGTAAATAGAATCAGTCTGATTCAAGATTGGGATACAGACTCTGACCTCACAACTATCATACAGTGTCTGAGCTAAAACGTCACATTTTGTTACAAAACGTTAAGTTATCTCGAGAAGGTGACTTCAAAGATCTTTAGGATTCGCATATAAATCAACCAAAACCTACATTCGAAAAGATGAAAGACGCAACAATCCAGGTTTGTTCAATACATCCCTGTATAACGCTGCAATTTTTTGGTATAAATTCTTTATCTTATAATCATATACTGCGCAATCACCCATGAAGTAGCAACGCTCCGAAAGCTAATGCTTCCAAATACAACTGTTGGACTAGAACTTGGTGTTTTGTGATGTTTAACTTATTCAAGATTTGAAGTCACTGACAAGAGATGGTAAGGATGAAAGAATTTCCAGAAGGGTAGGTACAAATCAAAACAGGGAGCACTTCCGACAATTCATTTGCTTATCTCAGATTTAAAATCAGCAATTGATGCCTGGACGACAGTTGTGGGTGGCACGGTGGCACAGTAGTTTGCACTGCTGCTTCACAGTGCTGGAGACCAGGGTTCAATTCCTGCCTCAGGCGACTGTGGAGTTTGCACGCTCTCCTCGTGTCTGCGTGGGTTTGCTCCGGTTTCCTCCCACAGTCCAAAGATATGCAGTTCAGGTGAATTGGCCATGCTAAATTGTCTGTAGTGTTAGGTAAGGGGTAAATGTATGGGTCGGTTGCGCTTCGGCGGGTCGGTGTGGACTTGTTGGGCCGAAGGGCCTGTTTCCACACTGTAAGTAATCTAATCTAGGTAATCTAACCTCTCCATAGTTTTCGTTTCAAATTGTTTCATAACATCTCTCCTGAACGGACTGAACATCATTTTCACACCCAATGGCATCAGTTTACTTTTATCACCCGCTTTTATCTTGTTAATATTTTGTCGGGCTTCACTCAGATTATTTTTTTAACTTTGGAAATTCTAGTGAAAACAGGTCTCATTATAAGCGATAGAGAAATGCCTAAGCCGGTCTGCCTAATCCGTGGGAGAGAAAACAGTGTTAATATTTCTCGATCAGCGACCCTTTTTCTTAAGTAATACACCTGATCTCTCCTTATACATTCAAACTTTATGAAACCGGAGCAGATGACAGAACTCTGAGATCAGAAAGTACTGCACTAGCAGTGAAGTTGGGAGTTTCTGTCAGTGGATAATTGCACTTAGAATGCTGCTCAGTGATTTTCTATCACTGTTCCGGTGTCTGGATGAGGCTGACCAGTCAGTGAGTTGGAGACATTTCTGTTCAAATGCGAAAACGAGAGAGCATAGTAGCAGCAGATTAAAACAGATTCAATTGTCATAATGCCATATCAGAATCGCAAATAGAACGAATGATTGCGTCGGACATCTTTTTCACATGTATTGTTCGGTGAGAGGTGACTTATACCTACAGGCAGCCAAAAGCTCCTTGATTGAAAATCTGAGCTGTTACATTCACAGAGACGTTGCCTTATCGCATGTGGA
Source organism: Chiloscyllium plagiosum (assembly GCF_037043375.1). Taxonomy (NCBI): domain Eukaryota; kingdom Metazoa; phylum Chordata; class Chondrichthyes; order Orectolobiformes; family Hemiscylliidae; genus Chiloscyllium; species Chiloscyllium plagiosum. The sequence goes on from NW_028270190.1 coordinate 19,321,402, forward strand.
AGATCTTTAGGGAGATCGAGTTTGCAGCTCAGCTTTGTTGCCGTTTGTTGTCAAATTTCTGCCATGAACAAATCAATTCTAAGAACAAGATTAATCTCAACTCTGAAGGAGCATTTCTGCCCATACATCATAACGAACTAACAAAAGCAGGATCTGGAATCTTAAAGAAACAACGCTGTTCACTCAAACCCCATGACCACCAACCTGACATCATATTTTATTTTACTCGATGTTGCATCGAGACAGTTTATTCCAAGTGTCAAAAATACCTCAGAACTGTCATTCTTTGCGCTAGTGTGGGGTCTGCCTTGTTTAAACAAGAACATTTCACTCACTGATTGAAATTTAAACCTTCCCACACATTGAACGTGTTCATTCTCCCAAGGCCGTTATTTATTCCCCTTCCACAATTGCACAGGATCTGGAGTCACATGAAGGACCAAGTGAGAAGAACATACTGACTTTTCTGATAGAAATGCAGTCAGTGAACAAGATAGACTTCCAAAAATGGAGACGTCCTTAACCTCACTGTTATTATCACTATCCATCCTGACCCATGACTGTGCATGATTTTACACAAATGTTTGAGATGGTTTGGCCCTTCTTCTGTTGCTTTAAATGGTGTTTACAAATTTAACACAAATCTTCAATAAATGTTAATAGTGATGAATTAATAATGATGTATAATCATTATAAAAGCAGGTCAGATTCAGTTGAAATCGCCTGGATGCGGCTATGTATTTTTCAACTTGTAGTTACTGCTCATTGGGTTTGGTACACGGCAAGGAATTCACATTTTGAAAAGCTCAAGGTAGCTGCTCGCTGCCTGACATAATACATGGTAGTTTTAAAGAGTTAGTTCATGTGTTGTTACACATCCAGCTCAGCCATTATGTATTGCATATTCCTATTTGTCGTTTAACTGAAAAATCTGTTAGACAATTTCAGGGAGCAGTGAAGAAACAGTTGCTTTACTTTATAGAGGCACATATATGTCAGGCAAGGTGAGGACAGCTTATTGCCTCATTTCGAAAGAGTAATAGTGATCAGATGTGTTTTTTCAACAATTGATATTTAGTCAGATGGTCACTATGAAGCCACCAGGAGAAGGTAAGGCTTGTAGATGCTGGAGCTCAGAGTCGAGAGTGCAGTCCTGCGAAAGCACAGCAGATCAGATAGGATTCGACGAGCAGGAGAATTGATCTTTCGCGCATAAACCCTTGAGCAGTTTCAGACTTTTCGTTACAATGTTAGGGAACATCAGTTAGCCTTCGGATGAACGCTTGGTGGTACTGGCCGCATTCTATTTATGTGTAAGGTTTCCTTGGGTTGGTGAAGTCATTTTCTGCGCAGAAGTCTTTCTGTTCTTTAACTCAGGGGGTGGGAGATGGGCGTCAAACTCGATGTGTTTATTGATAGAGTTCCTTTTGGAATGTCATGCTTTGAGGAATTCTCGTGCAGTTTCTGTTTGGCTTATCCTTCGGTGGATGTTTGTCCCCGGCAAAATGGTGCCATTCCTCATCTGTATGTAAAGATGTCAGTAAACGTAGGTCATGCCTTTTATGTGGATAGTTGATAGTCATGTATCCTGGTGGCTAATTTGCTGCCTGCTTGTCCAAGGTAGAGTTTGTGTTGTATGTGTAGGTTCTTTGAAGTTCGTTAGTTGCTAATTAGTGTCTTTGTGATTCTGTGAGATGTGAGTTGAAAAATGTGATGGTGGAAAAACATAAGCCCTGTGGATTCTTCTGCTCCTCGGATGCTGCCTGGCCTGCTGTGTTTTTCCAGCATCACATTTTTCAACTTTGGTCTCCAGTCTCTGCAGATCTCACTTTCCCCCAACCTGATTTTGTGAGATACCATGATACCCAAGCATTCTGAGTAGTCTGGCACTCCTTTCGGAGATTTATCCTTACATGCAGATGAGGAAGGAGACCATTTCGACTGGGACAACTCATGCATCCTACGACAAGCCAAAAAGGCACGGACGAGAATTCCTCGAAGCATGGCATACAAACAGGAACTCTATCAACAAACACATTGACTTGGATCCCATTTATCATACAAAAATAACGGGAAATGGCATCACCACAGGAAAGGAAATCACCACAGAAAATGAAGTCAACAACTCAAGGAAACCTAAACAGGTAAATAGAATTTGGGCCATCTCATCAGTGCTTCTTCTGAAGGCTCAGTGATGATGTTTCCTCGTACGCTGACGAAAAGTCTGAAAATGAACCTGCCCACTCAGTGAGCAAACCTACATCGAAAACAGAATATATTTCCCAGATTGCCGAATGAAATCCAATCAAAAGAGGGTGGATTGTACAACAACGTACACTATCCAAAAATCGTAAAAGTTATGCCAAATTGATGATGCTATTCAAGATAACTGCAATAATCTCCACACGCACCCCCTGGCAAAATACGAAAAACCAAGCACAAGGTTCTTACAGTAGAGACAGAAATGGCAGAGAGATTCACAATGGAACACCTTCTCTGATGTACCGGTTTATTTGATAGCAGCCTCAAAACTGACTGACAGGTTCCCCTCAATAGCTAGCCTGCTAAAACCCAACCCAAACCAATCCTAACCAGAAACATGCTGAATTTGGAGACCGGTCCACTCGCTTTTATAGCACATGGGCTTGATTTGAACTTCAAAACGTCTTCACGTAGGTTAAGGCAGACATGCCTGAACCTACATTTTTTCTCAAAACAGTTGGAAAAAGCCAAGGAGCTGCAGCATTAGAAGACTGCGCAGAATTAATGCCATATATCATAAAGAGAGGCAGAACTGCAAGCTCTGCCCAGACTGCTGCTAAACATGATCCAACCCCTCAAAATATTAGAAGAATGCAGCCCAGACCCTAAATACTTTACATGATTTAAGCAGGTGTAAATTCGATCTTCCAGGAGTGATGCAACTCCCCCAACAAGTCAGTTTTATACTAAGCCCAATTTACTTATCCACGATCATGAAACCCAATTAAGAACAACATAATTATTTGAAAATCCAACACACACGAAATCACAACTTGTCAAAAAGCTGTTGCAAATCCTTGCAACATTCCCACTTAATACACCTCAATAAGGTAACCCTTCATTCTCATTTGGTTCCAGGAATAAAGTGATATCATGGTGAAGACTCCCTCTAACTCAGGCCTACTAATCATGGCAGTATCCTTGTAAATGTTTATCACACTCTTTCCGGTTGAACAGTTGTATTTCTTAAAACAGGGTAACCAATTCAGAACACAATACTGCAATTTCGGCCTCACCAATGACATATGCAGTTGTAACATAACTTCCAAACTCCTATATTCACTGCCTTCAAGTTAAAGACCAGAATGGTAAACAGCTTCTTCACTACCTTAGCTACCTTTGACGCCATTTTCAAAGAACTATGCACCTGTACTCCTCGGTCCGTCTGATCCCAAAAACTCTGTAAGAATTGACAATTCCCTCCATAAGTCTCACATTGGTTTGATTCTCCAATATGTAAAACGTCACACTTACTTGTAGTTTTGAATTGCATTCACTAATCATCAGCCCACTTCTCCACCTGATCAAGTGTCGGGAAGCATGGTCCGTAAAATACACAGCACGTCAGGGTGCATCCAAGGAGCAGGAGAGTTGATGTTTTAGATATAAGCCCTGGATTTGCCGTCGAAACATCGAATCTCTTGCTCCTCGGATGTTGCTTGAATGTTGTGCTTTCTTCAACCCCACGCTTTTTAACGCTGACACGCCTGCATTTTCACTTCTAGCTTCTGCATCTGATCAAGAAACCTCTGATTTTTTGATAAGCCTCCTCGATACCAATGATGCCTCCTAATTTTGAATTATTTGCAAATATACTTAGCATTCCTTATACATTCTCACCCAGATCACTTCTTTAAATAACAAAAGGCAAAGTTCCCAGCACTGACAACTGTGGCAAACGAGTGACAGGACTTCAGCCCATGAAACAACTGCAACCAAAACCCTCTGATTCCTACCATCTAGCCAATTTTGAATCCGATTAGTTAGCTCTCCCTGGATCCCATGAGACCTAACCTGCATGACTATCTGCCATTTGGGACCTTGTTGGAGGTCTGAGTACAGTCCTTCTCGCGAAATCCCAACACCCTAACTCCACCTATACTCCTTGTTACTTCTCTGAAAAGGAATCTCTAGTACATCTGTTAGACATGAATTCCCGCGCATAAATCCATAATCAAACCAATTAAAATGATGCTTCATCCCGGCCCTCAATACTTCCTCCAACAATATGCCTACCCCTGATGTAAGACTCACTAGACTATAGTTGCTTTGTTTGTATTTGCTACATTGATTAAACATTGAAATAGCATGAGAAAACCTCCAGACGTCCAGAACTTTACCAGTCGCTAAAGACGAAGCAGAAATGTCTGCAACGGTCTCTGCAGTCTTTCGCTAGTCTCCCACATCTTCTGAGAATGGACTTGATCAGGTGAAGGGGATTTAACCAGCTCAATAAGCTGTAAGTTTGCAGACATCTCTTTCGTAGTAAGCTGTCCAAAATAGCACCATTCTTTCCCTTGTTCCTGAGCGTAGACGATTCTCTCCTGAGTAAACAACGATGAGAAATACTCGTTTAGAATCTCGGCAATCTCCTGCGGCTCCACGCATAGACGGCGATGATGACATTTAAATAAACCTAATCTCTCCCTTTTCACCTTTTCCACTTAATAAAGCAAAGGAAACTCGTGGAACTTTCTGAAACCTTATCTAATACATCCATTACACTTAAACGAATTTCAGCCATTTGTTGTCAGAAGCTGAAGGCAAATTATTGCATCCACTAAATGTCCGAACATGCAGAGCAGAGGGCTGGGGTTCGGGGGTTGTGGGGGTGGGCAGATGGTGGTGCCTATAATTGTGAACACTTCCTTAACGGTCACTGAGTTTCCTTATGAGCAGAACAGTCTCTTGAGTGAGAGGCTTAAAATTATCAAGAAAGCAAATTCGGTACACAGGAAGACCCAGTTCGTATTTGTGGAGGGATCACAGTTGGGTAGAAAGATTAACGTTTAAAGGTAGATATGCGAAGAGAACAGTAGTTTAAGTATTCTTTTCACTCAGAGGGTAGTGGGAGGGCGGAACACACAGTGTAAGTATAATCATTGTCACATTGAGAAGGAGTTAGATATGTTTTGGTTGTCAGTCAGAGCGATGGCTCTTAAACAAGAAAATGGCATGAGGATATTCAAAGAAAGAACAAAAAGCAAATAAAATTACAGCGTAGTTCCAGGTTTTTCGGCCCGAGAAGCTGCGGCGATCAAGATCCTCTGCCTGAACCTGCCGTCTATTTTAGAAACATCCATCTCCTTCTGCTCCCTCTCCATTCAAGCAACTGTCTTGATACATCTTATTTGACGTTATCCTGCCCGTCTCTACCACCTCCCCCGGCAAGGCATTCCTGGCGTTCACCAGCCTCTGCGTAAAGAACTTTCGAAACTTATCTCCCTTAAACTTTTACACTCTCTCTTTGAACTCGTGAGCCCGAGCATGTGAGTCCCAAACTCTGGGAAATCGCTTCATTCTTTCTTAAATGTTCGTGATTTTGTTGACATCAATCTGGAACCCTCTCAGCCTCTGTCTAATGAAAGCAATCCTTATCTCCTCAACGTATCTTCATAGCTCGGACCCTCCATACCAGGCAAGAACCTGGTGAAACTTTTCTGCACCCTCTCCTAAGTGTCCACCTCATTGTCACATAGAATTGTATGCAGTAACTCTCTCTTGTCCTGACAAATGACATTATCTCCATAACCTCTTGCAGCCACTACAGTGTTCATTATATGTCCAATATTCGCCAGCAGCGAAAATTCCACCCTCGAGTCCCTACAATTTGTCACGTTGTGAACCTACTACAAAACGTGATTGGTTGCGTAAGTTTTTCTATTTCACGCTCCCCTTGGTGAAACAACCTTCTGCACCGACACAGGTCACTATCTCTGTAATCTCCGCACCCTAAATCCCTCCCTATCTGTGAAAACATGTCCAGTCCACCCGATCTCTGTAATCACCACCAGATGTCAAAACTGTCCATGTATCTCTCTCCTTCGTTGGACCCTTCAAATCTATAAATCTCTCAAACCTCTGCCAATTACTACAACTCCATCTACGCAAAATACTTCAAATGAAATCACGTCCTATACTCTCAAGCCTTCTGTTAATCTCCTATAGAATTAATGCAATTTTATTTTGTTTTCTGCAAGCTCTGGATCTCATACTCCCCAAACTAAACTGTCTTTTGCACAGTTTAACGTCTTCCATAAACTCGATCCAACTGTATTTCTCTTGCCTTCTCCCACAGCAGGAAGGAGTTTTCCAGAAGCTTAGGTTTTTAATATGTTCTAAATGTAGGGATATTTGCAGAAACTGGACTGTTTACAGAGGGAGGATGCGTTAAAGAACAAGAGCGATGTCACAGAGACTGGTAATTGTCGACAGGGAGAAGATAATCTGCTTGTTTCCTGTCTGGCTGTCGATTTAAAGAAATATACGCTTTTCAGCTGAAAATGCATAGGCCTATTATCGAGTCTACGACATGTCTGTTCTGATTGAGGGAATTAGGATTGTCCTGAATAGGTTGGGAAAGTCTGTGAATTTCATAATCGGATTTGGGAGCTCAATTTTATAATGGATGCGAGTATCTGTAAATAACTAATATCCTGGGTCTTGTTCAGTTTAGAATGTATTTACCTATTTTGTGTTTGTGTCTCAATGTGAGTGTGAAATGAAACTGTTAGGTCAGAAATGACACCCACAGACATAAATGCAAAGTATGAATTCTTGACGACGGGCAAAGTCAACACTGCCGCTAATTAGAATCAGTTCTCACTTCTTGAAATGTTAGAATTGAGTAGTATTTGTGACAGAACGGACTTCATTTCTAGTGCTGGGAATTGTATCTGCATCACTGACCATGATCTGTGATGTAGGGCAGTTCAGTTCACCTGTCACAGCGCGACTTCCATCTATCGGCTTTTTGTGTCTGATAAAAGTCACATATCTACCTGGTGAAGATTGAAAAATGATGGTCAGAACACACTGGGCGAGGATTTGATCCCAGCTTCGTCTACCGGCAGGGGACATTGTGTCAGCCACTTCAATGACGTGAATCTCCTTCACAATTACACTCCCTAACATTTTAACTTTAATATTTCACACCACAACGCCTGGGAACACCTTCCCAGTATGGCACAGACAATGATTTGAATCTTATTATAGTTTGGTAAAGTTGCATTTTCGTCGGGTTTCATGGATAGAATATCCCTGCAAAACTAAATTAATTTATTAAAGATACCAACCCAAGTCTGTCTCATAATCTACCTTCCGTGGCCCTAAGTTCCTCCTTTAATCTGACAGTCACCAGATTGTTTTTCATTCAAATCCGTCTCTAAAAACTGTCCACTGCCTGGATTTAGCAGAATAGGCTGGCCTCCCTGTCGCAGCGGCTATCTTTAAGATGTCATTATACTGTTGTCTTCTCCATCCAAAACTGCCCTGGACATGGCAAAGGGGATAGAACTAGAGCCACACTTTGTGCACAAGCCCCTGAGGTTCTGCTGGATGGCCTGGTTCAGGAGAAGGACATTATCTTACTACAGGAATGGCAAGGGAGGCGATGACAACAGACGCTGCCAGCTTCGTCCGAGGTTGACCTAAGTGTCAGTGAGGTGCCAGCCTTCTGGATAAATGCCCTGCAGTGTGGACGGTGGTCAGTCACCTTCTCCACTGCAACAGATTAAGTGCCACCATCGACAATTTGCGAACTCGCATTCATTCTATTTCTATTACTGCAGCCACCTCCCACAAAGACTCATATGCTCCCATTCCCACTGCATGCAGCACCTTCTCTCGTTATGTCTCTAACCTATTCGCTGTCCCTGCCCCTAACTCTGCCTGATGCCTGTGCTCGGAGAAAGTGAGGACTGCAGATGCTGGTGATCAGAGTCGAAAACTGTGGTGCCAAAAAAAGCACAGCCGGTCAGTCAGCTTCCGAGGAGCAGGAGAGTTGACATTTCAAGGATAGGTTCATCATGAGGAATGTGGTGGAAGTCCAAGCGGGAGAAAGCAAAATGGAAGGGAGATGGGGCTCGGGTGAAGATAGCTGGAAAGGAAAAATTTGTTGGATGTAGGGATCATGGTGATAGGTTGGAAAGGAGTTCAACAGATGTGGGAATGAACATGGATAGGTTGGACAGTTCAAGAGGGTGATGCTAATTTGGACGTTTTGATCCGGGATTGAAAGTTGGGGAAATTCGATTCCCTGCTTACTCATTTATGTCTCACTTAGCCCTTAAACATTGCCATTTATCTTCTCCTCTATCAGCGCTCTCCAGGCACTTTCACATTCTGGAACAGAAAAATAAACACGCTCCTCATATCTGCGGGAATCTTTCCCCCTTTTACTTGTGGCTACTTGTAGTTTGATATATGTACCCTCATTAAAAGGGTAAATGTTTATCAGGGAGCTCCATAACCATTGATGTCCAATTTAAAGCAAACGAAGTTTGTCCAATTTATTCTCAGGGCTTACATTCTGCAAACCAGACAACATCCTTGTAAACGTTTTTCAAGCTTTTTCCAAGATCTCGGAGATTGTTTTACTGATCTGGTAACCAGTCCTGTCCTCAATATTCCAAATGTGGCCGAAATAAAGTTCTATGCAGCTGCAACACGGCATGCCAATTTTTACACTTTGTGTTCTAATGGGTGTACAAAATTATGCGATAGGCCTTCTTAACCACATGATCCACCTGTATTGCCTATTTCAAGGAACTGTGGATCTGCACGCCGAGCTACATTGTCTTCTTCCATTTACTGCATACCTCTCTCCTGCAGCTGACCTTTTAAATGCGTTATCTCGGATTTGCTCAGATTATCTGGCATCTGTCTTTTATCCACCCAGGTGGGCGGCACGGTGGCACAGTGGTTAGCACTGCTGCCTCACAGCGCCAGAGACCGGGGTTCAATTCCCGCCTCAGGCGACTGACTGTGTGGAGTTTGCACGTTCTCCCCGTGTCTGCGTGGGTTTCCTCCGGGTGCTCCGGTTTCCTCCCACAGTCCAAAGATGTGCAGGGTCAGGTGAATTGGCCATACTAAATTGCCCATAGTGTTAGGTAAGGGGTAAATGTAGGGGCATGGGTGGGTTTCGCTTCGGCGGGTCGGTGTGGACTTGTTGGGCCGAAGGGCCTGTTTCCACACTGTAATCTAATCTAATCTAATCTAAATCTAATCTAGTCTCCAGCCGACCTATATCCTGCTGCATTCTTTGGCAATCATCTTTATGATCCGCAGCACACCGAAACTATTCACAGATATCCAGTCACAAACTCCTCTTCAAAACGCCTCTCTCTACTTTGATCAAACAGTTCTTTTTTCCATCTGACTGACTCAATTCTGATCCCATTTGTCACCACCTTTTGTATGCGCCTGCCAAAAGGAACCACATCCAGGGCCTTGCTAAGTCCTTACCACCAACATCCAGCCCCATGGCCTCATCAATCACCTTAGTCTCTTTCTAAAAACATTAAATCAAGTTTGTAAAACACGACTTTGGCAAACACAAAACCATGGTTCTTTGCGCTAATATGTCCACATGTTTTGCAAAGTGTGAGTCAGTCCTATCGCAAAGACTCACGTACCACCCACGTAAGGCTCAGGACTGAAATTTCTTGGGTTAACACTGTTGCCCTTCTTCAACAAACAAGCAACATTAGCTGTGCTCCAGTTCTCTGGAACATCTCCTGCGACTTAAGAGACAGCAAAGTGTTTGCACAGGGCCCCAGCAATTTACACCCGCTTTTCCGTCAGTATTCTGGGATTTAACCATCATATCCCAGAGACGTGTCTACCTTAATGATTTTCAAATCATCTCGCACATTCTATTTTTTTTAACATCGAAATGTTCTGGAATATCAACATGTCCTTCTCTTGACTCAGTACCAAAGCATCCTTCGCCTTTGTGACTATCAATGCAAAGTGTTCCTTAAGGACTTAACCCACTTCCTCCAGCTCGACGCATTAATTCCATCCTCTGTCATTCAATGGACCTACTCTTTCCCTGATTACCCTATTAAAACTGATAAACCGGTTTGAGATTTTCCTTAATTCTGTTTGCTGAAGTCATTGTATTGTGCCTTTTAGCTCTCCGAACTACTTGTTTACATTTTTCCAGTTTTTGTTTTAAGATTTTTTGCGGCCTCCTACCTACTGTCTTCATTTTCCAAACTCTTCGATGTGCTTGCTTGTTCTTTTTGACTGAGCTCACAATTTTTCTGGTCATCATATGTTCCCAAATTTGCCATTCTTACCAAACTGTCTCGAATGCTCGATTTCATATTCCTAAAAGCAACAACATCGAGAAGTGTCTGAAGGGCTTCTCAGATAATTCTCCCAGATTCTCCAAGTAGTAGACTCATCTCGCTTCAGAGCATTTAAATGGTCATTGCAAAAATCCTATGGATGAAAACAGAATAGTGTAGGATAGATATTTTTCCGATTGAATCCACTGGTCGGTGCAACATTGCGGGCTGATGAGCCCGTACTAAGCTCTAGTATTCTATGTCCTGTGCTGTATTCATCACTATAGCCCACATGGGGAGGACCCTTTAACCTTCAAATAAAAACAAATATACACACCTTTTACGTCTACATGTGGTTTCTATTGTTTGCTTCTTATGTTCCTTATTAAGCTTATTTTTGTTCTCAGTGTTGGAAAGAAATCTGCTGAAGATTACTTGTTGTTTCTTGCCAGCATCATCTCAATCTCACAGTTTGCTTTCCTATTTCATTTTTGATTTCACCGCTCCACATTCCACACACCCCTCAGCTTTCTGTTTCATTGAGCACCCACTGCCTGATGTAAGCTTTGCTGTTTTTTCTCTGTGTATTACTAGACTTCCAGTGAGCTCTGCGTTTGGCAGCCAGACTATTTTTCCTTTGTCAGAACACATGTTATTGGAGCCACTTTAATTTCCTCTCAGAATGCCTGCCACTCCACTGATTCTGATTTATCTGTTCGTCTTATTTCCTGTTCACTTGAACGAAATCACATTTCGGCTTAATAAAATTAGACAGAACCATACAAAGACTCCAACTCTTAGTCCAGCTTTGTCCTTCACCATACTTACATTTGAATCAAATTAATTAGATCACTATTCCCTTAATATTGTATTTTACCTTCAAGATGGCAGTGCTCATAAGCGTGGAAGGTACTGCATTAGGTGTGTTATGAGACTCACACATTCTGCTGAGTGAAGGTGTTGGAGGGAAGGCATGATTGTGGATGCGGACCATTCATGTGGGCTGCTTCGCCTTCAATTGTTCAAACTGTTTCAGTACTGCTGGAGCTGAATTCATTCAGACAGGTGGAGATTATACCACCATATTCCTGACTTCAATTGCGGAGGTACCGGAGGCTTTGGAAAGACAAGCGAAATGTTACGAGCTGCAGGATTCATATCTTCTGATCTGATGTTCTATTCATAACAGTTGCATAGTCTTGGATAAACATGAGAATGTTCATATCATTGGATTCAGCAATGGTAATGGATGTTGAATGGCGAATATGAGCTGGTTTATGATGTTCATTTCCAGATATTGGTGTGCACAAATGTTACTTGTCACATGGCAGCCTAAGCCTGACTGCTGTCGAAGTCTTGCTGCTGCTTGGCTGATTTTGTGATCTGAGGAGTTGAGAATTATAAACTCATGACCAAACATCACTTCATCTGAGCGAATGAAGGAGCGACCTTGCAGATAGCTGTTTTTGCAAAGTACCAGACGCCTTTGTTTTTCCAGATGGTGGTGGGTTTAGAAGGTGTTGGTGCAATGAAGCTTATAGATGGTGTACACGACTACCACTGAGCATCAGTGGTGGAGGGAATGGACGTTCGTGAAAGTCATAGTAATTAAATATGCTGGTATTGTCCTGGGTTATTATTGGAATGTAATCCATCACAGGCACTGGGGAGTCAGCAGTTGAGTTATTCGCTGCCGAAGTCCTGGTTCTTGAAGTTTAGATTAGAGTGGTGCTAGAAAAGCACAGCAGGTCAGGCAGCATCCGAGGAGCAGGAAAATTCACGTTTCGGGCAAAAGCCCTTCATCAGGATTCCTGATGAAGGGCTTTTGCCCGAAACGTGGATTTTCCTGCTCCTGGGATGCTGCCTGACTTGTTGTGCTTTTCCAGCGCCACTCTTATCTAAACTCTGGCTTCCAGCATCTGCAGTCCTCTCTTTTACCTCCTGGTCTTGAAGACAATATTATGTTTATGGTGATGCCATGGCAATTTCTGACCATGGTAGCACCCAGGATGCTGATTGACACCATGTTCAGATATGAGTGATGGCAATGTCATTGAAAATCAAAGCATAATGCGTTGATTCTTTATTGTCTTGTTTGTGTAATACTTTTCGTGGCTTGAACGTTACTTCTTTGTTTTTGAGACAAAACCTGGATATTTCCAAGACATGTTTCATTTAACATGTATTGTTCCAGGAACGGTATAATCGGTGAACATTCCCAGGTCTGACCTGATGACGGATACGGGGTCATTGCAGCAGTTGAAAATTGTTGAGCCGAGGACACTCTCTGTCCTGCGGAAGGCCTGCAGAACTTATCTGCCTTGATGTTTAGAGTAATTAGTCTCACTGCCCCTTTGGAATTTCGCTGTTTTTAACGAAGCTTACAATGGGGTCAGGAGCTGAGTGAGCTTGATGGGACACTAACTGAACATCAGTGACCAGGTTATTGCTGATCGATCACATTATTGCTAACATCTTCCTTCACATTTAAATGGTACACCATCTACCCATGGGTCAATGACTCGCTGCAATGCAAGTGCCCTGTTTTTTGTCTAAATGACATATTAGGGCAATTAATCACATTGTTGGTAATTGTCAGTGCTGTTTCTGGAATGGAACGGCTTGGCGAGGACGTGACAATCTCAGAACTGAAATCACAGTTTCCAGTGTTTCCAGCTATTTCTCAACGCAGTGTGGCATGAAGCAAATTGACTGAAGATTGGACTGTGAGAAGCTGGGGCCCATTCAAAGAGACTGAAATGGATCATCTGCTCAACCCTTCTGGCTGAAGATTGTTGCAAATACAGAATTTCTTTTCCTAATGTGCTGCTGTCCCCCATAATTGCAGATTTCCTTTTTTTGGAGAGCCACCTCGTCCTCAATTTATTTTTCATTGTATCCTATAATTTACAAATAAATGTGGCAGACATAGATCTGAACCTTTGATGGTGGGATCACGGAGCTTTGTCCATCAATTGCTGCCTACAGTATTCAGCATGGAAGACATTCTGTTTGGTAGGTGAAGACAACAGCTTCCACAGGTTGTCCCTTCATGTCTAGGTCTGCCTGGTGCTGCTACGCACATGTCCTTCAGCTCATTGAACAAGGGCGAATCCCTGGATTGATGCTACCGATGGAGTAGTAGGTACGTCGGGTCATGTGATTGCAGTCTGAATGAGTTGTACAGACTATGGTTCTGTTGCTGCCCATGGCCCACTGCCCCTAATGGACACTTCGTCGAATGTTGCACGATATGTTTGAAGTCTGTTCCATTCAGCACACAGGTTGGTACATAAAATGTTGGGAAGGGTCTAACAAATTTAAAGATGGCCGATACTCCCACAAGGACTGTGAATTGCACATTCTTACCGATACATTAAATGGAGAAGTGTATTTGCAGCAGCCAGATTGATTACGATGAGCTCAATTATATGCTTCCATTTACTGATTTCCTCATAACCTGTCAGAGAGCAGCCGAGCAGCCACAGGATCAAGCATCAATGCTGGGTACTATATTGACTGTTCTCAAGGATCTGCCCCCCTCTGCCTGGTTGTGTCTTGTCAGTCGGACAGAACTTACCAGGGAGGATGTTGATGCTATTTGATACATAGCCCTGCTCACCGAATCCTGTTTTAAAGTTACTGTCTGCATTTTGCTTGATTAGTGTCTGTGAAATATATGGCAGTTTACTTTTGAATACTGTTCAATGAAGAGTTAATATCACTTTATTTCTTAAAAATTATAAGACAAACCAAACAACATTATCCTTCAGTTAAAAATTATTGAAATGAACATTAATTAAACTAACAGAGTACAAAGGGAAACATTGCACAATTCAGTGACTGTAGTAAACAGCTGGTTCATGTTCAGGTCAGTGAACGCACCATCTTGTAGTCAACAAAACTGTTGAAAATGACTTTGTAAAATGGTTGAATTGAGACACGGTGCTCCTTGGCCTCACCACTGTCTCTCAAACACTGGCCATCTCCAAAATCTACCCGGAGAGCTTCCGAACGAGAACTGGACTGTTATTCACGTATTTGTCACAACAGACAAGTTGTAGAATACCTGAACATCAAAGATATGTGTGGGGTGGACTCGCCAAAGGACTAGCATATGGCTGCAATGTTGGTCTAAATGCAGTACAAAATTTGTAAAATCTCATCTGACAGCAAACATGTCCTGCAAGTTTATCTCTTCTGGTATGCCACTTGAACTTTAATTCTGCACATTGAACCCGATCCTGAATGAATGTGTTATGAATGTGACGGATATCTGCAGCATTTGGTAATTACGTTGTCTCCTTCATAAAACATATCTAGTGTATGTCAGTTTCACAACATCAGAATTGAAGCAGAATTGTGGAACCGTATTGTTGTCAGCATGGTCCTAACCCAAACTCGTTGTGTGTGACTGAGCTGGAAATGTCTGAGCAGTATTATTTGTAGAATTGTTCTGATCATTAACAGCAAAGTCTCTTTACACAAGATCCTTAATTTTGAAATGTTCGGTTTACGTTTATGACTCAATATGATGAAAACAGTGCACAAATGAGAGTAAGGGGTTTTGAAATGAGTCAAGTTACCACACCCAAGAACTAATTAGTGTAAAGTGTTCTCTGTATTGAAAAATAAATCTGCTGAAGGTTGCTTTTTGTTCCTTGCAATCATCATTTAACTCATCCTATTTGTTTTCTCATTTCTTCTTGGATTTCACCCCTCCACATTTCTCACACCGCTCAACTTTCTGTTGCATTGAGTTCCCACTGTCTGATATAAGCTTTTCTGTTCTCGCTCTGTGTTTATGGACATCCGGGGAGCTCTGGGTTCAGCCGCACGATAATTTTTACTTTGTGAGAACAGATTTTCTGGGAACAAATTTAATCCCTTCTCAGAATGCCTGCCACTGCTCTTATTCTGATTGATCTTCTCGTTCTTGTTTCCTTTTCCCTTAAATGAAATCTCATTTCAGCTTGATGAAATTAGGCAGGTCCATACTAAGACTCAATTTCTTGTTCTACATTTGTCCCTTACAATCTTTAAGTTCGAATCAAATTAAATTGATTAATATTCCCTAAATACTGTCCTTTACCTTCCAGATGGCAATGGTAATGAGCGTGGAACGTACTGCCTAAGGAATGCCATGGCATTCACACCTGTTGCTGAGTGACGGTAGTGGAGGGAGGGAGTGATTGTGGATAGGTATCATTCAAGTCGGCTGCATCGTCATTTATCGTTCAAATTGTTTGAGTACTGTTGAAGCTGAACTCATTCAGACAAGTGGAGATTATTCCACCATATTCCTGACTTGATCCTCGGAGATAATGTACAGAGTTTAGCACGACAGGACAAAAGTTACCAGATGCAGGATTCATATCTTCTGATCTGATGCTCTTCCTATCGCAGTTGTTTCATCTTGGATAAACCTGCGTGTGCTGGTGTCAATGGACTCAAAAGTGGCAAAATCTTTGGATAGTGAATGGCGAAGATGAGATGTTTTATGGTAGTCATTGTCTAATATTTGAGTGGCACAAATTTTACTTGTCACTTGTTAGCCCAGGCCTGACTGTTGTCCAAGTCTTGCTGCATTTGACTGATTTTGTGATCTGAGGAATTGAAAAACATAAACTCATGAGAAAACGTATGTTTATCTGAATGACTGAAGGAACGAGCTTGCAGATAGCTATTTTTGCAAAGTGCCTGCTGCCTTTTTCTCCAGGATGGCAGTGGGTTTACAAGGTGCTGGTGCAGTGAATATTGTAGATCGTGTGCACTGCTACCACAGAGGGAATTTATGTTCGTGAACGTAAGAGCAATTAAATCTGCTGCTTATGTCCTGGGTTATTCCTGGGTTGCAATCTATCAAAGGCTTTGGAGAGTCAGCAGCTGAACGACTCACTGCCGAACTCCTGGCTACTGATCAACTCTTGAAGACAGTGTCATTTATATGGCGATGCCAGGGCAATTTCTGATCATGATTGGACACCTGATACTGATTAATACTACGTTCACACATCAGTGATGGTAATGTTTTTGAAAATCAAAGATGAAAGATTTGATTCTTTATTGTATTATTTATTTAAAGCTTTTTGTGGCTTGAGAATTACTCGATATTTGTCAGAAAACAACCTGGATATTTCCCAAGTCTTATTGCATTGAATACAGCCTATTTCAGGAATGTTATAATCAGTGAACATTTCCAAGTCTAACTTTAAGATGGAGAGATGGTCATAGCTGAAGATGTTTGAGCCTGAGACATTCTCTTTCCTGCGAAGGAGCTGCAGAATTCTTCTGGGGTCCGACATACCCACATTGAAAACAATCAGTTTTGTGTCTGATGAGTATTCCAATCCGGAGAGTACTTCCCCTGGATTCTGATGAACTACAATTTAACTGAGCCTCCTAAAATTTTACTCAGGCACCATTTAACCACTGTTACATGGTGCCTTGATGTTCAGAGTTATTAGTCTCATTGCCACTTTGGAATTTACCTATTTTGAACTTAGATTACAATGGTGTCAGGATTTGAGTGAGCTTGGTGGGACACTAACTGAACGTCAATGAATAGTTATTGCTGATCGATCACATGATTATTTCCAGCTTCCTTCACATTTACACTGATGTCTCAGTAACTGGCTGCAATGCAAGTGCCGTGTTTTTTTTTTTCTGTACAGGAAATACTGAGGCAAGTTATCACATGTTTGGTACATGTCGGTGTTCTTGCTGGATTGGAACAGCGTGATTGGAAATATGGCGAGCTCTTGAATTGAATCACTGTTTCCGGTGTTTCGAGACATTTCTTATGGTGTGTGGAGTGAATCAATGTGACTGGAAATTGGGGTTTGTGATTCTGGGGCCCATGGAAGAAGTCTGAAATGGATCATCTGCTCAGCGCTTCTGGCTGAAGATTATTACAAATGCAGCGTCTTTACTTTTTCGCTGGTGTGCTGCACTCCCCCAAAACTGCGGATTTCGCTTTTGGAGAGCAGCCACCAAATCCAATGCTCTCTTTCATTGTATCCCATCTTTTATTACTAACTATGGCATGACTGCAGAGATCGATCTGAACGATTGATGGTGGGATCACTGAGAGCTGTCCATGACTTGTTGCTTCTGTTGTTTAGCATGCAAGTTGTCCTGTTTTGCAGTTGAAGACAACAGCTTATCCAGGTTGGCCCCTCATCTCTGGGTCGGTGCTGCTACCGAGATGTCGTTTTGCACTTTTCATTCAACGATGGTGGATCCCTGGCTTGATGGTTTCTGGTCGGCCATGAGGTTGCAGTCTAAATGAGTTGTACAGAGTAAGATTCTGCTACTGCCGATGGCCCACTGCACCTCATGTACGCCTCGTCGTTAATTGGTCGATCTGTTTGACGTTTGTCCCATTCAGAACGCAGGTTGCTCATTCACAAGTTGGGAGGGTCTAACAAATGTGCAGATGGCAAATCCTCCCCACAAAGTCCGTCCCGTGGCCATTCCTACGGATTTTTTTAAATTGAGTGGTGTAGTTGCAGTAGGTAGAATGATGATGATGAGCCTAATTATATAATTCCCTTTTACTGATTTCCTCATAACCTGCAGCCTAGTAGCCACAGGATCCAGCTTCACTGCTGAGTCCTATATAGACGATATATGAAGAAGCTGACCGTCTCTGCCTGGCTTTGCTTTGTCAGTGGGACAGAACCCACCAGAGAGGATGATGATTTTGCCTGGGACAGAGCCCTTTTTAACAGAATGCTGTTTTACGGACACTGTCTGACTTTTGCTTGATTAGTCTGTGGGAATTATATAGCACGTCACTTTTAACGTATTGTTACAAATTTAAAGTCAAATAAACAGCATTAATTTTCAGTTAAAATCATTGAAGTGAACACTCATTAAATTCCAGAGTACAACGTAAAATATTGCACAATACAGTGACAATTGAAAACATCTTATTCATGTTCAGGTCAGTGAATGCACCATCTTACAGTCAGCAAAGCTGTTGAAAATGATTTTTGAAAAATGCTTGAAATCAGATACGGTGCTCCTCGGTCTCACCACTACCAGCAAAACCCTGGCAATCTCCAAAATCTGCCCGTCGTGCTTCCGAACTGGAACTGGACAGTTATTCACAACAGATCAGTTGGAGACATACCTGAACAACAGGGCTATTTTTGGCGCAGACTGGCTAATGGATTAGCATAGAGTTGGTGAAAGTCCAAACGCAGTTCAAAATTCGTAAGAATCATCTGACAGCAAGCATGTCCTGCAAGATTATTTCTTCTGATATGCCACCTAAATTCAATAATTCTGCACATTAGACCGGATCCTGAATGAACAGGTAATGAATGTGATGGATATCTGCTGCACGTGGTATTTTGCGTTGAATCCTTCATAAACCATATCCAGTGTATGTCAGATCAACAACATCAGAATCCACGCGGTATTGTGCAGCTCTGTAGATGTCAGCTCAATGCCCTTGCGTGTGACTTGAGCTGGAAATATCTATGTAGTTTGTTTCAGATTTGTTCTGACCAGAAAAAAAAAATATTTTCTAAAATGCCCATTTTTTATTCGTCAGAGGGAAACGGGTCTGGTTGGGTTAATCTTCAGAAGGTCAGTCTGGACTTGGAGGGCCGAAGGGCCTGTTTCCGCACATTTGGGAATCTAATCTAATCTTAACAGCAAAGTATCTTTCCTGAAGGACAGACATCCTTGGGGATAGTCCATACTTTTCGATTGTTCAATAAGCAAAAAATCCACCCATCTATTCAGTTTACTTTCGTGACTCAACATGATGAAAGCAATGCACAAATCACAGCAAGTGGTTTTGAGATGATCAGTTACCACACACAAGAACTAGTTATTATTAAGTGCAAGGACTTAATGAAAATGTCCCTCTATCTGAGCGAGGAAGATTGCGTCAAGTTCCACCTGTTTCAAAACCGTGTTGCAACATATCCTAACAGATTAATATTCAAATTTCGACACTAAGGAGCGAAGTTCGTAACTCGGTTAGCTCAATCAGTTGGATAGCTAGTTTGCAATGCAGATTAATGCCAACAGTGTTATTTAAATTCCCGTACTGACTGAGGTGACTGTAAACGACTGTCCCACTCAACCTCTTCCTTATTTGAGGCTTGATGACTGTCCAGTTAAACTACCACCAGTCGTCTATGTCTAATGACAGAACAACCCTGTCATCCCGTAGGAGTATGATGCCAAACCTTTCCATTTCGGATCCACAGGCTTACCCATAAACACCACCCCCGGGAAACTGCCGCAGATCTGTTCTGGAGCTGAGATGGCTGCTCTGAACCAACCCCGACCGTTTTCTTTCTACCCGTTATATCGTCAACCAGTGCAGAGGCACGAAGAGAAACTGTTTAAAGGAGACCTGTAGGACAGGCCTCCCAATTCTGGACCGAGCCCCGAGGCGTTAGGAAGGATGACTTTGCAGGGTTCACAGGGCTTTTTACTTTTGTTCCAGTCAACCGAGAGGCCTTCCCTGTGCCGTGTGTTACTGACGCTTTGGTCTTTTGATTGCACCCAACAAGGTCTCGTTCATTCCATTCCTCCAGTGTATATTCCACAGATTTCTACACTGTATTTTGAATTACGTTATTACCCAACTCAGTTTTTTAAACTGTCCACCTGCATGTCTGTGTCTCCACCTTTCATCTTGTCGAGCCGCTACATCCATTTCCATCTCAAAATCGTCCAATCTCCACAATCTGTATCAGTTACTACAACCGTATCTATAATTATTAAATTCCTCTCGCACCTACATCCCTCCCTATCTCTCTGTCCTACTCCCAAGTAAGACACTCTTCTCTGCCTGTCTAACCGTCGGCAGCTCATTTTTTGCTCTACGACTGTGAATTCCTGCAGAATCCGTGCTACTCCATAATTGTCCAGCCTCCTCTAAACCCTGCAACCACGACCTATCTCTCCGAACTCCTCCAGCTCCTTTACACTCCCTATCTCTCTAACTACCTAATGCCCCTTCAGCCTTCCATATTTCACTGACCTCATTCTGGCCTTTCCCCCTCCCAATCTCTCTCACCACTTCCGGCCCCGCCGCCCTTACCTATATCTGTAACCACCTGCAACCCCCAAAAACATCCCTATCTCTCAAACTACTTAAGCGCCTACACCCTTCCCTATCTCTGTAAACATCTCCATACATTCCAGCCTAACCTATCCACCCAACAACCACCAGCACATAAACCCTCCCGAACTCTGTAACATCCTCCAGCTCCTTCAGCCATCGCTATCTCTCTAACCACGTCCAGCCAAGTCGAATCTCCTTATTTCTCTGATCTCCTCCAGGCCTTACATCCCAGTCTGCCTAACCTCCAGCGACTACAATCTTCCCTAACTCTCTGAACACCTCCAGCTTCACACCCCGACTTTTGACACTCACCATCTCTGGACACAAAAACCTCTCTGTCTATAATTATAAACACTTGAATTCCCTAAACCCCTTCCGATCTCTCGAAACTCCTCCAGCCACTACACCCACTCGCATATCTCTAACCACCTCCATCCGCTATACCCCTCCTGAACTCTCTAACCATGTCTCGACCCGAAAGCCCTCCCTATCACTAAAACCAACTCCAAAGGTCGCTAACCTTCCAAATTCTGTCTCTCCAATCACCTCCACATGCCTCACCCCTCGCTATCTCTCTTACCACTTCCAGTTCCACACCACTATTTATTTATCTCATCAACTCCAGCCCCCACACCCTTCTCTATCTGGCTCGCTCCAGCCCGAAATCCATCCCTGTCTCTTTAACCTCCAGGAGAAAGTGAGGTCTGCAGATGCTGGAGATCAAAGTTGAAACTTTATTGCTGGAACAGCACAGCAGGTCAGGCAGCATCCAGGGAACAGGAGATTCGACGTTTCGGGCACAGGCCCTTCTTCAGGCCTCTTTAACCTCCAGCTCTGGCAACTCTCCCAATATCCTGAAAAAAAAACAAAATCTCAGTAGCCTGTTCTCGCTTGCACAGGCCTCCCTATCTCTATCAGATCTCCAGCCTTGCTTTTCTCTTTCAATAAAATCATCCAGCTCGCCAGAGCACGATTATCTCCTCCAGACTGCACTCCCGCTTGTTTCTGTAACTTTGGCCAACATTTGCACTCTTCCAAAATTCTGTCATCACCACCTTCCGTGTTCCATACTTCTGTCAGTAAAATCCTCCACATTCAATTCCATTTTGTATTTCCTCCAGTCCGTTCAAACCTCCCTATTTCTGTAATCGACTTCAGCAACTGCAACCATTGCCTATCCATTTAATATTCGCCAGCACCTAAACCCATCCCTATCCCTCAAACATTGTCCAGCACCTACACACTCTCCCTGCCTCTGTAACCTTCTCCAGCACCCACACCCAATCCCTAACTCTGTAACATTCTCAGGCAACTACAGGCAATCCCTATCCCTATAAACTTTTCCAATAATTACACACCTTATCCCCCGCTTCGAGGTAACATTCTCCAGCACGGACATCCCACAATCCACGGAATATTCTATCGCATATGCACCCCTTCCAACGCTGTATCATTCTCCAGTATCTACACTCCTCCCTATCCTTGTAATATTGTCCAGTACCAACACCACTCTCTGTCACTGTAGCATTCTCTCTCACCGACATCCCTCCTTAAGCATGTAAAATGTTGCAATACCGAATCCATTTCCAATACCTCGAACATTCTCCAGCACATGCAACCCTCGCTACCCGTTTAACATCCTCCTGCACCTACTTCACTCCCGGTCCCTGATACATTCCCTAGCTCCTGCATTTTGACCTCTGGATGTCACATTCTTCAGCACTTAAAAGCTCTCACGATCCGTGTATCCTTTTCCTGACATTCTTCAGGACATCCCTGACAAGCCTCTCTTTCCCTCAAAACGATTCCAGCACCGGCTCCCTTCATATCCTGCAACGATGTCCAGGAACAGCATCGACTGCTTATCCGAGTAAACCGATTCAACGACACATCTATCCCCCACCCTGTAACATTCTCCAGCACCTACACCCACTCCTATCCATGTCACATTCTCCAGCACATACACCCAGTCAATACCTTGTAACACTATCACGCACATACACACAAAACCTATTCCTGTGACTTTGTCAAACGCCCGCATCCCCATCCCTGTAACATTTTCCAGCACCTCCGTCCCTCCTTATCCCGTTAACATATTCAGCCACTACACCCACTCCTTATTCCTGTAACATTGTCCAGCACCTTCACCCGCTCCCCATCGCGATAAAGATTGTCCAGCAACTATACCCACTCTTTATCTTTGTAACATTCTCCAGCACCCACACCGTCCCCAGCCCTGCCACATGCTCCATAAACTATACCCCGCACAATTCCTGTAGCATTCTCCAGCACACACATCCACTCGTTTTAGCTGCAACCATCTCCAGCAGCTGCACACACGACCTATCCTTATAATATTCTCAAGCACCTAGACCAAATCCCTGTCACGGTCGCACTGTCCAACACCTACACCCACTCCCTGTTTCTGTGACATTCTTCAGCATATACACGCACTCACTATTCCTGTCACATTCTCGAGCACCTGCACCGGCTCACTATATTTCCAACCTTCTCATATATCTACACACCTCCCAATCCCTGCAATATTCTCTCGCACCTAAAACCCTCCATGTCCCTGTAACAACTCCAGCCCCGACAACCATGCCAATTTTCTTATACTATTGTCCAGAACCTTCATTGGCTCCCTGTACCTGTAACATTCTCCAGCACTTACACCCACCCCTTATCCTGATATTATTGTCATGCACTAACGACCGTCCCTATCACTGTAACATTCTCCAGAGCATAACCTGCTCCCTGTCTCTGTAAAACTCTCCGGCATCTACATTCATCCCTATCCCTGTAAAAAATCTCGAGAACCTGCAGCGCTCTGCATCCCTGTAGTTATGTCCAGCACGGACAAACACTCCCACTTACAGAAACATTCCCCAGCCCTTTCGCACCCCGGTATTCCTGTAACATTCTCCAGCACCGACACACATTCCCTATCCATGTCACATCCTGCAGCACCTTCACCCTACCATATCACAGTACGATTCTCCAGCACTTGCACACACTCCCCATCCCTGTACTATTCTGCATTCCCAACACCCACTCCCTATGCCTGTAACATTCTCAAGCACAACACCCACTCCCTTTCCAGTCACATTCTCCAGCACCTGTACCCACTCCGTATTCCGGTGAAGATGAGGCGTTCTTCCTCTTTCCTGAAGAAGGGTTTATGCCCGAAACGTCGATTCTCCTGCTCTTTGGATGCTGGAGGAAGAGCGCCTCATCTTCCGCGTTGGAACCCTCCAACCACAAGGGATGAATGCAGATTTCTCCAGCTTCCTCATTTCCCCTCCCCCCCACCTTATCTCGGTCCCAACCCTCGCACTCAGCACCGCCTTTTTGACTTGCAATCTTCTTCCCGACCTCTCCGCCCCACCCCCTCTCCGGCCTATCACCCTCACCTTAACCTCTTTCCACCTATCGCATGCCCAACGCCCCTCCCCCAAGTCTCTCCTCGCTACCTTTTATCCTAGCCTGCTTGGCACACCTTCCTCTTTCGTCGATTCTCCTGCTCCTTGGATGCTGCATGACCTGCTGCGCTTTTGCAGCAACACATTTTTCAGTTCTGATCTCCAGCATCTGCAGTCCTCACTTTCTCCTAAATTCCTCAGCACCACGACCAAGTCCCTATCCCTGTAACATTCTGCAGTAACTGCACACACTCCCTATCGTTGTAACATTCTCAAGCAGAAACACGAACTCTCTGTCACTCTAAACTTCTCATCTACCGATACACCTAATCCCTGTAAAATTCTCGAACACCTATAAACCGCCATATCCCTATAGCTTCGCAAGCCTCTACTCCCTCTCACTCTTCCCGTTACATTGTCCAGAACCTACAACTCCTACCTTCCCCTGTAGCATTCTCCAGTACCTATCCCCATCCACGTACCATTCTCCAGAACCTGCACATTTCTGTATCGCTGTAGTTTTCCCCAGCATATACACCCTCACACTATTTCTGTAACATTCTCCAACCCGTTCAGAGCTCCCCATCTCTGCCACACTCTCCAATACCTACACCCAAACCCTGTCACTGTAATCCTCTGCAACCGCTGCGCTGACCCATTATTCCTGGAACATTCTCCAGCACCTGTAACCTAATCCCTATCTTTGTAAACTTCTCTAGCACCAACACACACTCTCTATCCCTGTTGCATTCTCCAACACCTTCACCCACTCCATATTTGTGTAAGATTCTCAAGCACCCACAATGATCAGCTGTCCCTCTCCCGTGCTCTAGCACCGAAAGCTACTCCCGACCCCTGCAAAATTCTCCAACAACTACACCCACGAGCAATCCTTGGACCATTCTCAAGCACCATAACCCACTCCTTACTCCTGCAACAATCTTAAACCCCTGCATCCGATCCCGACCTTTGCAACCTTCTCATCCACCTGCACTCTTCCATATCCTTGTCACATTATCTAACACCTACATCACTCCATATTCCTACAACGTTTCCAGCAGCAAAACAGACGCCCTCGTCCTGTCACATTGCCAGGACCTTTACACACGTCCTATCTCTCCAAACTTTTCCAGCAACTGCACTCAGTCCCTTTTCCTGTAACATTCTGAAGAACCATTTCCCCACTCCCTATCCCTGTAATGTTCTCCAGCACCTGTGCGAACACCACATCCATCTCCAGCACGGATAGTCACAGCCTATTCGTGTTATTCTGTTCAGCGTCGACGCACCCCGTATTCTGCACATAATTATTCTCTGGCATCGACACCGCTCCCTCTCCTTGAAACATTCTCCAGCATCCACACCCACTCCCTATCCTTGTAACCTTCTCCAACCACGACACCCTCCCTCTTCCAGTCACATTCTCTAAAAGCTGCAACTCTGCAATTCTGCAGCAACTACACCCCTCCCCATTCCTTCAACTTCCCCAGGACTTCCACCACGCCCGATCCATGTAACATCTCCAGGCCCTATAAGCATGCACATTTCCTTGTTTTTTTACACACCCTCACCCATTTCTTCTCCGGAAAACATTCTGCAACAGCAACAAACGTCCCTGTCCCTCGTGCAGTTTCCAACAACAACCCTAGCACTATCTCTGTAACATTATCCAGGATGGACACACACTCCCTATTCCTGCAATACAGGGAAACTGATTCCGCCCTCCCCGTGTAACTATGTCAAACACCTACTTACATGTCAGATACCTGTCCGTTTTCCAGAACGTACAAATCTCCCTATCGCTGTACCAACACACACCCCTTGTCCATTTTACATTGTCCAGCATCTGTGCAACTTGCTACCCATGTAACATTCTCCGGCACATCCACCCCTTGATATCCTTGTAACCTTCTCCAGCCCCGTGATATCATCTTATCCCGGTCACTTACTTCAAAACCTGTGCACATCCCCACCTGCACCATTCAATATTCATGCTCGATCTCCAACCGTACCACTCTCTATTGGTATCACATTGTCTGGCACCTTCACCTACTTCCTGTCACAGTGACATTCTCTGGCATCTACACTTCCCCATACCTGGAATATCCACCAGCACCTACAGTATTCCGTGTACATTTAACGTCTCCAACCTCTACACTCACTCTACATTTCTATAAAACTCTGGCGCACCTTCACCTCCCTCTATCCGTGTAACAACGCCCTGCCCCTACAGAACTCTATGGAAAATTCTCCAGCACCTGCTCTGCTGCCTATTGCTGTAGCATTATCCAATGCCTACGCCCAATTCCTATACCTATAACTTTCGCCAGCCCCTACACTAATCCCTACTCCTGTGAAATTCTCCAGCACCTACACCCAATACGTGGCCATGTTACATTCTCCTACACCGACACTCCTCCATTTCAGTGTAACGTTGTTGAGCACCTACATCCACTCCTTATCACTGTAACATTCTCCAGCACGAACACCAAACTCCTCTCCATGTCACAATATCCAGCACCTGCACACTTCACTATCCCTGATACATTTTCGAACACCTACACCCACTACCTGTACCTGAAGCATTCTCAAGTACCGACACCCGCTCTCCGCCCATGTCTCATTCCTCAACACGTGCACCCAATCTCTACTCCATAAACATTCTGGAGTGCCAACACCCGCTCTATGTTCATGTCGCACTCTCCAGCACCTGAATCCCACCCTATCCTGTAACATTTTTCAGCACCTATAACCATTCTTAATTCCTGAACCTTCTCCAGCACCTGAAACCATTGCCTATCGCTGTAATGTTCTCCAGCACCCACAGCCACTCACTATACCTATCACATTGTGAAGCACCTGCACCAAATCACTACCATAACCATATTCTCCAGCACGTACACCCACTCGCTAGACCTGTAACACTCTCTAGCAATTACAACCAATCCCTATTCGTGCAGAATGCTCCAGCGACTACACGAGTCCCGATCCCTGGAACATTCTGAAAAACCTGCACCCACTCCATAGCCCTGTTGTCTTCTGTAGCACCCAAACACACTGACTCTCCCTGTCAGTTTCTCCAACATTTCCACCGCTGTAGCCTTCCCCGAAGCGTATTCCCCACGCAATCCTTGTAAAATTCTCCAGCCCCTACACCTCCTCAAAATCCTGCGACATTCTCCAGCACCTAACCACTCCACATCCCTGAAACATTCACCGGTACCTACCCCCTCCCTTTCCCTGTAACATTCTTCAGCACCGGCACACTACCCTATCTCTGTAATATTCTCCTGCACCTAAAACTGCTCCAGAATCCCTGAAACATTCACCAGCAGCAATGTTCCTTCATAACTCTTTAAAATTCTCCAGCAACTGCAACCATTACCTTTCCCCGTAACATCCTCCAGCACGTCCATCCAGCCGTTTCCCTATAAGATTCTCCAATGCCTAAAACCCTTGCTATCCCTGTAACATCTCGAACACTGCAACAAATCCCTATCCCAGTAACTTGTCCAGCACCTTGAAACAATCCATGCCTCGGCAGCATTTTTCAGCAACAACCCTCACTCCCAATCCGTGTAACCTTGTCCAGCAAGTACAGCCCAATATTTCCCTGTCACATTATCCAGCACCGAATTCTCTTCATATCCCTATAACAATTTCCTAAACTACTTCCACTCTCTTTCCATCCCACATTCTCCAGTACCTACAAATCTTTGTATTATTAACATTATCCATCATCCACACCCACACCCTGTTCAAGTATCCTTCCCCTGCACCTGGGCCCACCGTCTATCCCTGCAACATCCTCTGGCAAACATGCCCACTCTCTCTCCTTGTACAATTCTCCAGTACCAAAACACACTCCCTATCCCTGTGATTTGCACCAGCATGGACACATCTCCGATTCCCTGTAACTGACTGTCCGTGATATTCTCCAACAACTTCACTCCATCCCTAAAGTGTAACTTTATCCAGTCCCTTTCGCACTCGCTGGCCTGTCAGCTTCTCCAACAACTATTCCCCCACAACTCGCGGTGACCTTCTCCAGCCCCGACCGCCCACACTACCCCAGAAACATTCTGCGGCACCTACGCCAATGCCTATCTCGAGATATTCTCCAGCCCCTTCACATCCGCCCTATCCTACGAACTCTCCAGCACCTACACCCTCACAATCTATGTGAGCTTCTTCAGCTCTGTCAATCCTCGCTCGCCCTGGAACATTGTCAAGAAAATCCACCCACTCCTTATTTCCAAATGTACTAGCCCCTACATGCACTCCATATTCATGTAAAGCTCTTCAGCCCTGGTACATACTCCCTGTACCTGGGAATTCACAATCACGCCCAAGTTTTCGTATTCCTGTAACATTCTCCAGCTCCGAAGCACACTCTCAATCACAATAAGAATCTCCAGCATCTACACGCACTCGCTGTCCCTGAAAGATTCTCCAGCACCTCCAGCCGTTACTATCCCTGTAACCTTCTCCAGCCCCGCCACCTCACCTTGTCCGGGAACGTTCGTTGACTCCTAAACTCTCCCCGATCCCTAATAACTTCTCCAGCACCTGTACCACACGTTTTTTCCTGTAAGATCTCCAAACCGTGCAACAACTTCCTATTGCTGTACATTCTCTAGCTCCTTCACTTGCTCCCTGTCACTGTGAAATTGTCCACCATCTACACCCCGACTATAGCTGTAACATTTACCAGCATCTATACCACACTGTATCCATTTCACATCACTGAACCCGGCACACACTCCAAATTACTGCGAAATTCTGCCAAACTAAAGGTCTTCCTACTCATGCAACATTGTGCAGTACCTAAACCAGACCATATCCTTGTACTATTCGCCATCACCTACACTGCTGCTTATCGTTGTAAAATACATCACACTGACACCCACTCCATATTCCTGCAACATTTTCTGGCAGGTACATGCACTCCATTTTCCTGTAACATTCTGCTGCATCTACCCACACCGATCACTGGATCATTCACCAGCGCCTCCAGCCACTTCCTGCTCCTGTAATTCGTTCCAACCCGGACATACCTCATCCTCTATCCATGATCATTCTCTTACACGTGCAACGCTCCCTCTCTCTGAAACGTTCTCCAGCACCAAACACCCTCTCCCAATCCTTGTAACCTTCCCCAGCCACGACAGCCTTCCCCTGTCTGTCACATTCTCCAGCACCTGCACTTCTCCCACTCACTGTGACATTCTGCAGCACCTCCATCCCGCCCCATTCCTGTAATCTTCTCGAGAACTTACACCTAACCATTTCCCTGTAACATTCTCCAATACCTGCATCCCTCCCTTTTCATGTAACACCTCCCGCCCCTCCAGCGACCCACTATCCCTCTTAATTTGTTACGCACCTTCGCCCTGTATCATTCTGCTGCACCAACATGCATCCCACTGCCTCGAACATTCTACAGCAACCCCGCCCATCTCTGTAACATTGTCCAGGACGTACACACATTCCTTTTCCCTGTAACATTCTCCTGCATCTCCTACCATTCCCGATCCCTGCTACTTTTTCCAGAATCTACACATCACCTTATTGCGCTACCATTCTCCAGAACCTACACACTTTTCTTATCACTTTTACATTCTCCAACAGCTTCATCTCTCCTTATCCATGTAACATTATTCAGCGACATCATTTCTCCATATCCCTGTTGCATTCTCCAGCACCTCTCCTCCTTGTTATAACAGGAACATTCGCCAGCCCCGCTACCTCACCTTATTCCGGTCGCGTTCTCCAACACGTAATCCACCCTTATCCCTGTAAACAAGTAGCCAAATTGCATCACCCACTATTCCTGTAAGATCAGTAAACTGTACAACTACTGCCGATTGCTTTAACACTGTCTAACACCTTCACCGACCCCCTGCCTGTAACATTCTTCAGCATCGATACGCCCTCTATAACTGCAACTTTCAGCAGCACCGACACCACACCGTTAATATTTGACATCTCCAAACCATACAGTCATTCCATATTCTTCCACAAAACTCTACCGCAACTAAATCTCTCTCTATCCTTGTAACATTGCACAGCACGTTCATCACTCCATATTCTTGTGACATTCTCCAGCAACTACACTGCTGCCTATTTCTACAACATTCTCAAGAACATTCACCCACTCCCTATCCCTATAACGTTCTTCAGCAACTGCACACATTACCAATCCCGACAACATTCTCTCGCATCCAAACACGCTGCCGTGTCTGTGACATTCTCCATCACATGCAGCCACTCCCTATGCCTGCAATCCTGTTCAGCTCCGTCTCACCTCACCCCCTATTTGTGAATCTTTCTCCAACACCTCAACCGATCCCTTTACCTGTGACGTTCTCCAGGAGCTTCACCCACTCACTGTTGCTGTAACATTCCCCAGCGCCACCACCTTTTCCTTTCCATGTGACATTCTACAACACCAACAATGTTCCAAATTCCTGTGATATTCTCCAGAACAATCTCCCCTCACTATCACTGTAACATTCTCCAGCACATCCATCTCTCCCTATTCGTCACATTCTACAACACCAACACATCTCCCGATCCCTGTTATCATCTCCACCACCTACATCACACACTTCCCTATCGTTGTAATATTCTGCAGCACCTACTCAGCTCCCTATATTGTTCTCCACGTGAACCCTTCCCTATCCATTCAACATTCTCCAGCACCTTATCTCCTCCCTATTCATTCCAAATTTCAATCCGTACAACCACTGCCTATCCCTGTAACATTGTCCAGCACGTTCACCCATTGTCTATCCCTGTAACACCCTCCAACACCTGAACTTCTCTTTAACCCTGTAAGACTCTCCAGCTCCTATAAAACTCCATATCAAAAGTAATGTCTCCAGACTTTACACTAACTCCTTTATCCCGCAAAATTGTCCAACACTTGCACACCTCACTGTCCCGATAACCCTTTTCACCACCTTCACCCTTCCCTAATCTGCCACTTTATCAAAGACCTCCACTTATGCCCCATCCCGGTGCCTTCTATCGAGCACCGACACCCCTCCCTTTCCCTGTAACATTCTGAACATCCAACACTCTTTCTCTGTTCCGTAACATTCTCTCGCACCGACACCTCTTGGTTTCACTGTAACCTTCTCCATCAAATACACGCCTCCATATCCCTGTTAAATTTCTATCCTTTACGTTCACCCCCTTTTCCAGTAACGTTTTCCAGCACCATTACGCACTCCTTGCCCCTGTGATAATATTCTGCAAGTCCACTAACTCCGCATATTGTTGCCCTTGTCCAGCACGTACACCTCACCACTTCTCTGTCATATTCTGCATCACCAACATCTTTCACGATCCATGTAACATTCTCCTGCACCTACTCCCACCCCGTATCCCTGCAACATTCTCCAGCATCAACACTGATCCCTGTCCATCTAACATTCTCCAGCATCTACGCACCTCACTGACCCTGTCACCTTCGCCAGCAACAATACCACTCCCTATCCACTGTCACTTTATCCAACTCCTCCAGCCTTCCCCATCCCTGTAAACGTCTCTACCAGTCTCTATAAGAGTAAGATCTCCAAACCGTGCAACCATTCATTACTGATGTAAATTGACCAGCACCTTCACGCACTCCCTGTCACTGTAACATGCTCAAACACCTACACCCCTCTCGGTTCCTGGACATGTCAACACCACCTTCACTGCTCTCGATCCCTGCAGCTTTTTTCGAGCACCTACATCCCTCCGTATTCCTGTAACTCTCTGAAGCACCTACACTCCTCCCTATCACAGTAATATTCTTCAGCACCTACACCACACTCTGTTAGCATAACCTTCTCCAGGCCTTCACACACTGCTTATCCATGTAACGTAATCGAACAACTTATTGACTCCCTACCCCATTAAATTTTCAACCAGTACAACTACTCGCGTATCCTGTAAAATTGGCCATCTCGTTTACCCACTCTGTATTCCTGTAACATTTGCCAGCACCTACTCTCATACCTATCCCAGTAACATTCACCAGAAAATGCACAATACTCATTTCATATAACTAGTCCAAATCCATGTTCCTGTAACATTCTCCAGCACCTATACCAGTCCCTAACCCTTTAACATTCTACAGCACCTTCACTTGTCCTCATAGCTTCAATCGTCTCATGTTCCTACACACGTATTATTTCTGTAAAATTCTCCAGCAACTACACCATTAATTATTGGTGTAACATTCTTCAAAACCTACACGTCCTCCCTATCCTGTGACATTCTCAATCACTTGCAACCATCCCTATCCCCGGAAACTTCTCCAGACCCTAAACCCCTCGCATTTCCGGTAACTTTCTCCAGCACTACCATGCAGTCCCTGTTCGTGTAACAATCTCCATCCATCCCTTATATGCATTCCCTATCTCTTTAATACTGTCCAGCTTCGGAACACCTCCACATCCCTCCAACAGTCACCAGCACCTATACACGATCCAATCCCTGTAACATCTCCAGCCTCTTCGCGCAATCCCTATCTCTGTAAAATGTGTCCAGCACTTTCAAGGAAGTCTTGTCCCTGTAAAACTTTTCATCACCTACAGCAACTCCCAATCCCTGTCACATTGTTTCAAAAGTACACACCACGACTTCCCTGTTAAATTATCCAGAACCGACAACACTCCCTATCCGTGCAAAATTACTCAGTACCTACTTCCGAGCTTGTGAGGACAGGAGTAGGCGGATAGAGTAGATGAATGCATGGCTGAGAAGCTGGTGTATGCGAGAAGGATTGACATTTTTGGGTCATTGCAATAACTTTTGGGGTAGATTTGAACTGTACAAGAAGGATGAATTGCACCTAAATTGAAAGATGTCGAATGTACTGGCAGGGAAATTCGCGAGACCTGATCAGAAGGATTCAAACTAGTAAGGGTGGGTGGTGGGGGGGTGGGGTTGAGGGTGGATCCAGGGAGATAATGAGTAAAGAGATCAATCTGAGACAGTTGAGAACAGAAGCGAATCAAAGAGTCAGGGCAGGCAGGGATAACTTCGGACTAATAAATTAAATTGCATTTATGTCAATGCAAGGGACCTAACGGGGAAGGCAGATGAACTCAGGGTATGGTTAAGAACATGGGACTGGGATATCACCGCAATTACAGAAACATAGCTCAGGAATGAGCAAGACTTGCAGCTTCATGTTCCAGGATACAAATGCTACAGGAAGGATCGAAGATTATGCAAGTGAGGAAGCGCAGAGGCGTTTTTGAAAAGAGATCACATTACAGCTGTGCTGTGGGAGGATATTCCTGGAAATACATTCAAGGGATGGCTGAAAAATGGGAAGCCGTCAGGAATGAGATAACGAGAATACTGAGAAAGTATATTCCTGTTACGGTGAAAGGAAAGGTTGGTAGGTATAAGGAATGCTGGGTAACTAAAGAAATTGATGGTTTGGTTCAGAAAAAGAAGGAAGTGTATGTAAGGTTTAGACAGGATAGATCAAGTGAATCCTTAGAAGAGTTTAAACGCAGTAGTATTAGGTTTAAGAGGGAAGTCAGGAGGGCTAAAAGGGTACATGACTTAGCTTTGGCAAATAGAATTAAGGAGTATTCAAACGTATTTTACAGATATATTAAGGACAAAATGGTAGCTAGGGAGAGAATAGAGCCCCTCAAAGGTCAGCAAGGCGGCCATTGTGTGTAGCCTCAGAAAATGGGGGAGATCCTAAATGAGTAGTTTGCTTCAGCATTTATGTTGGGAAAGGATAGGGAAGATCTACAATGTAGGAAAATAAATGGTGACACCTTGCAAAATATACATATTTTACAGAGGATGGAGTGCTGGATGTCTTGAATCGGAAAACGGTGTATAAATCCACAGGACCAGATCCTGTGTACCCTAGAACCCTGTGGGAAGGTAGAAAGTCATTGCTGGGCCTCTTGCTGAGATATGTGTATCATCAATAGTCACAGGTGATGTGTCGGAAGACGTGGGGTTGGCTAACGTGGTGCCACTGTTTAAGAAGTGTGGTACGGACAATCCAGAGAACTATAGACCAGTGAACCTAACGTCGTTGGTGGCCAAGAATCCTGAGGGATAAGATGCACATGTATTTGGAAAGGCAAAGACTGATTAGGGATAGTCAACATGGCTTTGAGCGTGAGGAATCATGTCTAACAAACTTGATTTAACAATTTGAAGAAGTAATAAAGAGATTGATGGGGTCAGAGTGGTAGATGTGATCGAGATGGACTTCAGGAAGGCGTTCGAAAATGTTCCTCTGGGAGACTGGTTAGCAAGGTTAGATCTCACGGAATACAGGGAGAAATAGCCACGTGGATACATAACTGGGTCAAAGATAGAAGAGAGAAGGTGGTGGTGGACGCTTGTTTATCAGACTGGAGACATGTGACCAATGGAGTGCCGCAAGGATCAGTTCTCGGTCCTACCGCTTGTCATTTACATAAATAATTTGGATGCAAGCAGAAGAGGAAGTTAGTGAGTTTGCAGATGACACAAAACTTGGAGGTGTCTGGGACAGCGAAGAAATCTATCTCAGGTTACAACAGGATGTTGACCAGATGGGCCAAAGGGATGGAATTTAATTCAGGCAAATGCGAGATGCTGCATTTTGGGAAAGGAAATGTGAGCAGGACTTAGACATTTAATAATAAGGTCCGAGGGAATGTGACTGAACAAAGCGACTTTGGAGTGTATGTTCTTACCTCCTTGAAAGTGGAGTCGCAGGTAGATAGGATAATGAAGAAGGCGTTTGGTAGGCTTTCTTTTATTGGACAGAGTGCTGATTCCAGGTGTTGGGTGGTCATGTTGCGGCTGTACAGGATATTGGTTCGGCCACTGTTGGAATATTGCACGCAATTCTGTTCTCCTTAACATCGGAAATATGTTGTGAAACTTGAAAGGGTTCAGAAAAGATTTAGAAGCTTGTTACCAGGGTTGGAGGATTTCAGCTATAGGGAGGGGTTGAACAGGCTAGGGCTGTTTTCCCTGGAGCGTCGAAGGTTGAGGGGTGACCTGATAGAGTTTCACAAAATCATGATGGGCATGGATAGGATAAATAGACAAAGTCTTTTCCCTGGCGTCGTGGAGTCCCGAACTGGAGGGCATAGCATTAGGTTGAGCGGGAAAGATATAAAAGAGAGGGCAACTTTTCACAAAAAAGGGTGGTACGTGTATGGAATGAGCTGCCAGAGGAAGTGGTGGACGCTGGTACGATTGCAACATTTAAAAGGCATTTGGATGGGTATATGAATAGGAAGGGTTTGGAGAGATATGGGCAGGATTCTGGCAGGTGGGACAAGATTGGGTTGGGGTATCTGGTCGGAATGGGCGGATTGGACCGAAGGGTCTGTTTCCATGCTGTACATCTCTATGACTCTGTGACTCAATCTCTGTGCCTGTCACTGCAGTTCAACACCCTGTCTCTGTATCATTATTCACCACTAACACACCTCACAACCGCTGTAACATTTTCCAGTATCTACACACCTCCCTATTCTTATCACGTTCTCCTGGTCCTCCTCCCCTTCTGATCCCTGTAAACTTCTTCAACGCCTGCACTACTCCCTGTTCCTGTAAGACCTCCAAACTGTACACCTACTCCTTATTGCTTTAACATTTTCCAGCTCCTTCAACTACTCTCCGTCACTGAAACATTCTCCAACACCGACACCCGCCCGATCCCTGTAAACTTCTTCATCAACTGTTCCACTCTATCCCTGCACCCTTTTCCAGCACCTGCACACGTTGCTATCTCAATAACATACTGCAGCATCGACACACCTCACTGCCTAAATAACATTCTTTGGCACATACACCACTCTGTATTACTGTAACATTCACCAGTATCTACACATCTTTACTTGACCTGTAAAACTCTCCAGCACCTGCACCGCTCCATATCCCCGTATCATTCCCTCAGGGCCCACCCTTTTCCATATCACTGTAACAGCTCCACACACATACCCCAGCACCGACAACCACTGTCTCCCCGCGTAACATCCTCGAGAAACTAACCCCCTTCCTCCCCCTGTAAATTCTCCAACCAGTACGACTACAACCTCATCCTGTAAAATTGTCCAGCACCTTCATCCACACGCTATCTTCGTAATATTCTCCGGCAGCTACACCCCTCCTGATCGCTGTCACATTCACCAAGACCCTCACCACTCCCAACTTATGTAACATCTCAGAGCCAGACAATCACTATCCTTGTAACATTCACCAGGACTGGCGCTCCTCCCCATCATTTACCATTGCCAAGCACCGACAGCCTTCCTTACAACTTTTCCATTCTCTGGCACCTATACCACTCCCTATCTCTGTAACATTCTCCAGTACCTACACCCACTCTCCATCCCTGTAAGCTTCTCTGGCCCCTGAAACCTCACCCTAGCCCTGTAACATTCTACAGCACCTGCACCACCCCTGATCCCTGCCACATTCACCAGGACACTCATCACTCACAATCTATGGAACATCTCAGAGCCCTCCACCCACTCGCTAATCATGAAGAATTCGCCAGGGCCTACACCCCTCCGTATCCGTTTAACATTGCCCAGCACCAGCAGACCTCCATACCGCTTTACCATTGCCTGGAAACTACATCTCTGCTTATCCCTGTAACATTCTCCAGTACCTATACTCAATCCCTAAACCATTATCCAGCAACTGCAGTCGTCTATATCCCTATGGTTTTCTCCAACACATACACCCACTGCCTATTCCGGTATATGCTCCAGGGCCTACACACACTTCCTATCCTTGTGATTTTCTCCAGCATCTATATCGCTCGCTATCCCTGTAACATTGTCCAATCGCTTCACCTACTCCCTATCCCGTGACATTCTAAAGCGGCTACACCCCTCTCCATACCTGCAAAGTTTTCCATCGCCGAATTCCTTCCTTGCACCTATAACACACTCTGACACCCTCACCCTCAATATCCCTGCAACTGTCTCCAGCACCTGCTTACCTCCCTATCTCTGTTACATTCCCCAGTACTTGCACCCATTCCCGATTCCTGTAACATTCGCCAGACCCTACACACACGCTATCCAAGTAACATTCTGTTGCCCCGATACAACTGTCTATTCAAGTAACATTCACGAGCGCCAACAGAATTCCCCATGCCTGTCACCATCTGTACCATCGGCTCTGCTCTCTATCCCTGTATCATTCTCCCTCTCCTTGTCACATTTTCCAACACTTAAACTTACTCTCTGTCCCTGTCACATTCTCCATCGCCTACATACACACTCTCTTTCCCTGTTACATTCTCCACCACCTACCCCGCTAAGGATGCCTGTAATATTTGACAGCCCTTCCCTCCACCTATAATATTCTCCAACCCCTATATGCTTCCCTACACGTATAACTTACTATAACATCTGCACAACTCTCTGTCCTGTAACATTCTCCAGCTTCCACATACCTCCCTTTCCCTAAACATTTCTGCAGCACTTCTGCCCTACCTGTCCCTGAAACATTTTCCAGCATCTACACCCACTCCCGATTCCTGTATGATTTCCCAAAACATACACTCATCACTTTCTCTGTGACATTCTCCCGAACCTCCAACCCTTCCTATCCCTGTAACATTCCCCAGCACCTAAAGCCTCTGAATCACTATAGTGTTCTCCAGCACCGGCACCCACTCCCTATTCCTGCAAGATTCTATAGCACCGACACTCACACCATATCCCAGCAACATTCTCCAGCACTGATACCCACTTCCCATCCCTGTCGTTATTCCCTAGCACCTACACGCCTTCCTATCCTTGTAACAGTCTCGAGAACCTACGCCCACTCACTATTGCTGTAACACGATTGCTGTAACATTCTCCAGCACCTACTGACACTCCCTATTGCTATACAATTCTTCAGCAGCTACATACACGCTCTATCCCTGTACCTTTCTGCATCATTGACACCCTCCTTCTTCCTGTAATATTTTCCAGCATTTGCACCCATTCCCTCTTCCCAGAATATTTCCCAAAACCAACCACACTCACTTTCTCTGTGACATTCTCCAGGATCTCCAACTCTCCCTAACACTGTAAAGTTCTCAACCACCGACAACCCTCTGCATTCGTATAGATTTCTTCAGCAACTGCACCCACTCCCTGTCCTTATATCATTCTCCAGCAATGACACTCACGCTATCCCTGTAACAATCCCCAACACTGACAACCACTCCTCATCCCTTTGTTATTTTCCAGCACCTACACCCCGTTATATCGCTGCAGCACTGACTCCCAATCCCTGTCGGTATTCCCCAGCCTCTATATCCCTTCATATCCTTGCAACATTCGACAGCATCTACACACACTCCCTTTCGCTGTAACATTTTCTAGTACTTACACAGACTCAATATCCCTGAAATATTATCCAGCAGCTTAACTCCTCTCTCTCTGAAACATTTTCCCTCACCGACACCCAATTGTGATACTCGTAACATTCTCCAGCAACGACAGCACTCCCTACCACTGTATTTTCCTCCAGAAATTTTACCCTTCGTTATCTCTATAACTTTCTCCAGAGCATACAGCTTTTCCTACCCCGATACGTCCTCCAACTCCTGCACTCATCCCTATCCCCTAAAATTCTCAAAGATCATCTCCACTCTCTATCAGTTTAAAATGTCCTTATTAAACCTGTCCACCCTTTATTGCTGTAACACTGTCCAGTCTAAAAGACATCGTTATCTGGGTAAGATTCTCCAGCACCTACACCTCTTCGCTTTTCTGTAACATGCTACCCACCTACACCCCTTCATATCCCTGTAACATTTTCCAGAAACTACTCTGAAGACCTGTCCCGTTAAGAGTCTCCAGAACCTACGTCCTTCCCTCACCCTGGTACCTCCTCCAGATACTGCACTCCTCCCTATCCCTGTAACATTTTTTTCAGGACCAACCTCGAATCTGTATTCCTTTAAACCCGTCCAGCCCCTGCACACTCCTTATTTCTTTAACCATGTCCAGCGTCGACAACTCTCCTTATCTGGAAAACAGACTCCTGCTTCCACAACCCTCCGTATCCCAGTAAAATATTCCATCATCCATTCTCCTGCCGATCACATAAACCTCTTTCAGCCCTGCACCCCTAGCTATCCTTGTCACATACTCCAACACCTTGACCGCGACCTATTGTTGCAATACTTGGCAGTAGACATACCCTCCCTCTACCTGTAACATTCTCTGGTAAATGGACAACAATTAAACCACATCCAACATTCAAATGTTTCCTTGTTAGTTGATGACGCAATACTAGGTGGGAATGCGGGTTCCAGTTTGAGAAAGATCAAAATTCACGTCATTTGGTTTTGAATCCTCACATTGTGAGGTAGTAACTAATACGTGTGTCACCAGATCTTTCTTCTCCTATACAGCATAGTTTCAATATGTTCACATACTTTACTCGATACCTTATTGATACCATACTGATACGTACCCAGCATAAGTACGAGATAGTTCGCCTGACTCAACTTCTTCTAAATTTGGTAGGGAATACTCAACCTGACTTTGAAGGGATCTATAATACTAACACGTCATCCCTTCGGGAAAACGTCCGAATCACAGAGCTTTCATCAGCCGGCAGCTACATCCAACACTGTGGCCACTTTAGGTGCTCTTTACCTAACTCACCTACTCGATTTAAGCTCTCCCTCACCTCCAATACATAATCTAAGTGCGAGATATCCGACTTTCGATCTGCCAATTTTTCTATCATTAATTTCAAAGAAAGTCTCACTTCATGCTCGAATATTACCTCAAAGGGAGGGAACTGAGTAGATTCGATTGATACATCTCTAACGGCAAACAATACGAATGGAATATCTTTATTCCAATCATTCAGGTAATCCTAACAGCATCTTCTCAATATGATATACAAGGTCTGATGTCACCTTTCCTAAGCTCCCTGGGATTCAGAGTCATATGCACTGGATTTCAAGTGTTGTATACATAAGCTATCCATAACCCCGGTAACGGTCTCCTCAGTAAAAGTTTACCCTCAGTCCGAATGACTCTCTCTCAGTAGCCCATACCGTGTGACGAAATCTAAAATTTGTCTACCTCCGCTTTTGTTTCGATACTCAGTTTTGGCGGCTTTGCCTGTGAAAACTGGTAGCCACATCCATTGTGGTTAACAAGTATTTGTTCCACGTTTAATTCTCAGAAGGGGACCTACACAATCACAAGCTGTGTGAAAGGTTCTCCGATTGCAGGAATTGGCCACAAAGGTGCTGGTTTTGTTACATCCTGTGGCCTAATTACCGTTTGGCATGCATGACGCGTTCAGCAAAAGCGAACCACATCCTTGTTCTTTCTTGGCCAATAGAAGTGCTTTCGTCCCTTAGCCTGAGTCTTTCCTACCCCCATGTGACCTCCAACAGTTAGGTCATATGCTACCCCTAGCACTTCCTGTCTGTATTATACTGGCAACCAACCTCGTACACTTTGGCCCATTTCTCCTCTGCACTAGCCTGTGGTGGTCTTCATTTCCATCTTAGGTTTCAATCTTTCAGATAATAACCCTCCAGAATATTCTCTGCATCCTTTTTGGAGTACTCATCCACAGATGTAACTTTTATCGTCTTGTCTTTCTGTTGCAAAACGCTTATCCTTTTAGGACTACACACTTGTGTCTGACCCGCTGCCTATTCAAGCTCTTCTGGCATCATGACGTCAAACAGGGTATCCGCTAATTGTCCCTCAACTCCGTCATCTTGTTCTTTACTTTTTGCTCGTACTTATGATATTGTTCTGGTCACCACACAGCCTGTGCAAATATTTCTGGTTTAACACATCAGTTTCTTGGTCTTCCTTGTGCTGATCCACAGCAAGGGGTTTTACTGCCACTTTGGTTTCTGCCAAATCATTCCCATGGACAAACCTAATTCCTGGAATTGATAGATTAGAGTGGTGCTGGAAAAGCAAACCAGGTCAGGCAGCTTCTGAGAAGCAGGAAAATCGACGTTTCGGGCAAAATCCCATCATCAGGAACAGAGGCAGGGTGCCTGCAGAATGGAGAGATTTACCTGCCTCTATTCCTGATGAAGGGCTTTTGCCCGAAACGTCGGTTTTCCTGCTTCTTGGAAGCTGCCTGACCTTTTATTTTCCAGCTCCACTCTAACTTAGACTTTGGTTTCCAGCATCTGTAGTCCTTGTTTTTATCTCCTGGAATTGATAGCCTGTCAATGACTGCCACTGTAACTTGCCCAATCTTAATCTGGCACTGAAACATGGTCTTCCATTGGAAACGATTAATTTATGGGGTTTATTCTATCCCACAAATTACCGCAATCTCGATTGACAGATCGAGACACTCATCAACTAATATCAGTGATTGTTAGATCCTATGTCTCTCATAATTATAAATCCTCCTCCTTCTCCCCCGATTCTTGGTGCGATCAGGTACTAGCTCCATTCCTGGCACCTGCCGAGGCTGTGCACTATTCTGCAGCCCCTCGCCTCCTCTCGAGGTCTCCTTTACTACGTTCATTAATGACACTGGCTTAGCTTATCTGAGCACATCTCTTCCCACAGTGCCTTTCTTTAACGATTAGCGCTGTGACCTTTGGTGACCCACTTTATCACAGGAAAACACCTGAGGCCTTTCACCTCCTTCCATTCTCTTGGCCTTCTTTCTTCTTCCGTGGTAAACAAATCTGGAACTTTTTTTTTATACTTGACCCGAAGAATAATCTCTCGTCGATCCTCAAAGGACTTTTCTGGTTCTGAGCACGATACATCCATCAAAATAATTACGTTTATTTTTTTCGAAATCAACATAAATCTGACCTGGTTCCTTCTTTATGTTTCTGAATCGCTGTATATATGTTTCTGCGATTAATTCATAAGCGCTTAAAATAACCTGTTTACCTTCTCGATAATGTCTTGATCCCTGATCTGACAGCGTGACAAATAACTTACTTGTTCTGCGTATAATTTCAGTTTGAAATGGCATTACCCATAAATCCTTGGAACACTCCATCTGCTGAGTCGTTTTGTTTTAAATGAAATAATAAGACTTCAACATGTACTTCATAGAATGTAGCAGAGTTTTAACACATCTGTGTACATTGCTACCTTCTCTTTGAATCGAAATCCTATTAAATTAACTTGGCTGACTGCGTCGAAATTTCTCAGTACAAATTCTTCATCTTGTTGCTCAGCAAACAACATTTTCTTTCCTTCTTTCTTCCTTTCATCTGTCCCACTTTGCTCAGTTAAGAACGTTCTCTCTCCCTTTTTCTCGCTCTTTTTCTCTCTTTCTGTTTCTCTCTCCCTTTCTCTTTCCTCTCTCTGTTTCTCTTTCCACTTTCTCCGTTTGTTTATTTGCTAACTACATTTTTCCCTCAATTTCAATTTACGTTTTTCGACCCTACTGCGCTTTTTTGTTTCTCTGACTTACGTCGAAGTTCGAGTAATGCCCTTTCAATTACAGCTTTCCCTTTGTCCTTCGTTAAACCCAAACCTAACCTCGTTGCTCATTCTAAAAGTATGGTATATTTCTTTCCTTCTAAAATTTCTTGGCACGTTTGAGAATCACC
The DNA here is from genome assembly GCF_037043375.1 of Chiloscyllium plagiosum. NCBI lineage: Eukaryota > Metazoa > Chordata > Chondrichthyes > Orectolobiformes > Hemiscylliidae > Chiloscyllium > Chiloscyllium plagiosum. The sequence continues at coordinate 19,363,828 of NW_028270190.1, forward strand.
TTCAAATTCCTCACTCTCTTTCACAATTGTAATTACCACTTCTCTCAATTGTAATTTAATCAGCCAAAATTCAAGAAAATTAATCAAAGAGACTCACCGACGTTTTATTTAAAGATGTCGGGCACTAATCTGTAAATGTTAAAACCTCTTGGGATATTTTTAACATCCACATCTATTCAATTCTCTCTAACAAGTTCAAATAACAAATCCAACACCCAAACCTTTAAATTCTCGGACGAGCCCTCAAAACACCGCATTGCGTCATTGGTTTTTAATATCGTCAATATACTTTGTTCAAACTTGAGTTGAGTTTGGATTTTCTTTGTTATTTAAACTGATTGGCGTAATTTGAGTTTGCTTTTTGCTCTCCAGGCAGCCAGCCACTATAGATGCTGGAACAAAAATGTTATAGTCTATCTTGTTTAGAACACTTGGTGCTGTCATGTAGTTTTGTTTTCTTTTAACTTTTCTGAAGGTCCAGTACACGTCTATACCTTCATACCGTGAGAAACGTAGATTCTCCAGGTATATATTGGGATACTGCTCGTGCAAGGTCATGAGGGTTGGGTGTAACTAGATTACATAGAGGAGAGCTTACTGTTGTAATGTGTGTTCAGCCCAAGACAGCATGTACTGTTGCACCTGGGGCTTAGGAAAGAGATTGAGCAAGTGGATCCAGTATCAGTAAGGAATCGTTTTGGGACACAGGAACCATTCTTTTAGAATTTCAGGATAATGGTGGAGAATGATTTGCAATAATTCCGAGTGAGAATAGCACGCAAAAATTGAGAGTCAGAAAAGTTCGTTGACTGTGTGTGGCCTCCAATGTGGTAAGAATGAAGCTGGGAAAGTTTCACTGGAACACCCCGTTGGTTAGAAAAGAAAAACAAAGAACCATAGGCTCCTTTTAGTGAGGAGGCGGCTTGGGTCCAATCGAGGAATGGCCCATCAAACGGGAAGAGCAGGATAAATAAACCTAATGCTTCCTGGATGATGGAGAGCAATCGAATCGATGGCAGGTAGAGAATCGAATTGCAAAGCAAGAATAATGCTGAAGGATCGGTTAGAGATCGGAGAGCAGGCGGGGATTATACGAAAACCGAAAGCCCACGCTGTCCATGAATACTCTGTGCACACCTCACACAGAGCGTGTTAAAAGAATGAGTAATACTGGTTCAAAACCAGAAGAGGGAGTTGCACCTGGAAAAACATGATCTGGGAGTACTCAGAATGCACTTGGATGTGCTGTAGATGCATGTTCAATGGAAACATTCAAGTGGAGATTGGATGATTATTGATACAAAAACTAACGTGTAAGAAAACGTGGGAGGAGGAGATTATTCGACAGCAATGTGTTCAGTTGAAGGGCTGGTGTAACCATGATTGGCCAAATGTCATGCTTCTGTCATAAGATGTTTGCGTCGTTCAGTCTGATGCCTTGAGACTCCTCCAAATCGAATAATATCTTGCCTCTTCAACGAGTTTGATCCTGGACGATATATTATGATCTCTGTACTGCTGCATGGTGGCTTTTTGGTTAGTACGGCTGCCTCACAGTGCCAGGAAGCTGGGTTCAATTCGAGCCCCGGGAGACGATCTGTGAGGAGTTTGCACATTTTCCATGTGTCTGCTTGGGTTTCTCCGTCTCTCCAGTTTTGGAAAATGGGCCATGCAGATTTGTTCAGCGCGTTTAGGGGTGTGCGGATTTGGTAAATGCAGAGTAATAGGGTGGAGAGATGGGTCTGGCTCGGTGTGGATATCCCTTGTGCCAAATGGCCTGTTTCTAACCTGCTGAGATTCTATGATTCTCTGCAATCACCATCAGCCCATACAGGCCTCCTTATCTCAGTAACTCATGCAAGCCATATAAACCTCCTTTCTCTGGAATCACCTCCAGATTTTACAATTCTCCCTCCTTATGTAACATTTCTGAAGTACTCACAACTCTCATTCTCTCTGTAACTACTCGATCCATTGAAACTTCTCAATCATTGCAATCTTCTCTTGAACATGTCATCACCAACATCACTAACTCCCTCGTGGCCTGTCAAATGTCCTTAACTTCACAGCCTTCTCCAGCCACTATAATCTTCATCGCATATGGAAATTTCCCCAACACCTACAACTTTGCCATTGTCTTTTGTTTGCTCCAGTCTCGACAATTGTTCTTGCTGTGTAACCTAATCCAATGCCTAACCAGCCTTGCAATATCCTTTTCACCCTTATACAGCTCCCAAGCCTGTAACCACCTTCTACCGCTACACAGCTCATTATCTCTGCAACATTCATATTGTAAATACACCCCGATCTTTTGAAACACCATCAGCCTTCCCGATCCCTGTAACATCTGCCAGATGCTAAAAGTGAAATAACGACACAGAGGTCACCAAATCACCCCTGACGCTCCTGTTTATTTCTCTCAGCCAGAAAAACTTCATTAATATGATTTCCCTGATTCGGACTGTTCATATAATGAATAATGTTTTCCTATTGCCCTCATTGTCTCGAATAATAGAACACATCCAATGTATGCGCTTTGGCCCAACAAGTGCTCACTAATACTTGGCCTTGACTAATACCCGTAATCTGTACATACTTAAACAATGGGCAACTTAGTATGGCCAATTGATCTGCACATGCTTTTGAATTGTGGGTGGAATCCTCCGGGAAGAATGCGCAAACTCTACACAGACAATCGTCTGGAGCTGGAACTGAAATTGGGTCCCTGGTAATATGAGACACCAGTGACAACCGCTGAGCTACCATGCCACCGTAACTCCAGTCACGACAAAAATACTCCACGTATCTGTAATGTTTATAAATATCTACATATCTCCCAGTCTCTTCGACCATCTCCAGCTGCCAGAACCCTCTTTCTGTAAGGTTCTCCGAAAGAAGTCCCATACATTTCAGTATAACCTCCTCTTATCAACAACCTGCAGCACCAATATAATCTTTTCTTCTGTTTTCTTAAAACTCTCTGTCTTAATTTCTTCCAAGCAGAAAGCTTCTTCTCCACCTCTAACAGCTTCTAAAAACTCAAACCAACTACTGTGGACTTGTACATATCCGGGAGCATGGTGAACTTTACAAAGTAGAAAGGCTGTAGAAATGAGTGGGTTTATAGCGGAGTGAATGGTTGGCACAGAGGAATTACAATCCCTACAGTGTGGAAACAGGCCATTTGTCCCAACAAGTCCGAAGATTATCCAACCCAGAGCTCTACATTTACCCAGACTAGTGCGTCCAACCGACCTATCACGGAACACTAAGGACAATTTATCATGTCCAATTCACCATTATTAGTACATCTTTGGATTATCAGACTAAACTGGAAATCCCGAAGGAAACTTTCACAGATAAAGGAAGAAAGCGTAAAGTCCACAGAGGCAGTCGCGTGAAGTTGGATACGCACGTGTGTCACTGATGCTGTGAGACAGCAGTACTTACCACTGAGCCATCGTGCCACGCTAGACACCAGTGAAAACCTGATTCGCAGACGTTTTGTCCCCGTCCAGTGCTCTTCACTGACATCTGAAGTGTTTTGCATCCGCCTGTGAATTTCTCCGTGCTGTCTCAGTTGGATTTCACTTGGTTCCTTTCTTTTTTGCTTCTGGTTGGCTGTTCTGGTTGTTCAATGCAGTATGGGTTTGTTGGTGGAGTCCGTGGATTAGTTCCATGTTTCCAGGAATTATCTCGCTTTCCTTTGTTTAGCTTTTCCTATGAAGATTATTTTGCCCCAGTCGAATTTGTGGTCCTGTCATCAGTGCGCAAAGTACTGAAGATGTCACTTACCAAGGACAGCCAGTCGTGACGTTTAGTGGCTAGTTGGTGTTCGTGGATGTGGATTGCGAGTTGTCCACCTGTTTGCCACGCTATCTTACATAAAAAAGTCTTGGAACTGATAGCCAGACTTCTACGATCACCTGGATTCATGACAGCCGATAAACTTACAGCCAAGCTCAGACAACAACTCATCAGAACAAAATACCGATTCTCACCATTTGCAAGACAAACTTCATTTATATTATTCCAAAAAAAAATAGACTGCCCAAAATACTACATAGGACAAACAGGCAGACAGTTATCAATCCACATGTCTTGTACACCAACTAGTTTCGACACGCCATGAACAGCTGACCAAATAAATATACGCACAGATGACTTCGACCTGGACAACACATCACTCATAGCACACGCTAAACAGTGGACTGCCAGAGAACTCCTCGAGTCAGGGCACTCAGCTACGGATTCCATCAACAAGCACATTGACCTGGACCAACAAAATCAGCCACTACACAAGTAATTGGTACCGGCAACTGGAAGCAGCAGAAATGGAGCCAAATTATTTCCAGAATGTACAGCACAGAGGCACTTCAGAAGAGGCTGCAAAGTACTGAAGATGTCATTTAGACAAGGGCCAAAGCGTCAGGAAATCAACTTGCGAGGTTGGCAACATACCCACAACCACATCATTCCCGATGAAGGGCTTTTGCTCCAAACATACATTCTTCTGCACCTCGAATACTCCCTGACCTGGAGTGCTTCTCCAGCACCACACTCTCGATAATCACCACCATGACAACTGGCAAAGGAACAACAAATCTTTACGCAAACCATGAAAATGTCAAAGAATTGAGGATTTGCCTGGTGGTTTGTACGTTTCAAAAATAAAAATCATAATGAGACGCAAATGCAGAGGCCCATTTCCGAGCGACATCTACCTGTTTTGACTATTCTGTTCAGGTTGGGGGAAGAGTCTATCAACTTTCTGATCGGATATTGGAGGTCGGTTCCAGGATAGATTAGATCCGCTGACCATGTTCAGGAGAAAGTGGGATCTTGGGATCTTCCTCATCTCATCATGGGAATGTTTCACAGAATAAATGTGGATAGCTATAAATGCTTATTGCAGTGGGTTTTCTTTTCAATCTCAGTGTATTTATCTATTCTGTGTCTCTGTCTCCACGTGACTCTGGCCGAAAACACTTACAAAAGAAATGATTCCATGCAACAAAAACTCCCAGGTATCAATTCTTGATCAATGTTCCGCTCAACAGGGGCTCAGATCAGAACAAACTGCCACTTTCGGAGGTAACATTACTGGGAAGAAGAAATTTGTATCAGCTGGTATGAAATTGATCTGCATCATTGAACAGAATTTCTGTCACAGTGTGGGCGCCACTTACAGGCCTCACATGCCTGACTGGCCTGTCACCGTCCCGATTTTATTTTTGCTGCAGACAGACACAGTGAGCTAAGTAATAACATATTTTTGTCAGGTAGTATGTTTGCCAGATTTCGTCAAGGGTTTACCTTGTACATGCTCTTACAGACGAAATATTGAACTGGATGTTCTACCTCCGTTTTCACTTCACCCAAAACCTAAAGCTGTTCTTGTCTTTGGCATCTTCTTCAGTATCTAGCACAATCCATAACTCTGTAATATCCTCCAGCCTTCATATAACTTTTCAATCTATTTAATTTCCTCTGGACCGTGGAACCATTCTGGTCTTTGAAACCTGCTGTATTTCGAGAAGGCAAATGAAATCATAGTTTTATATGTTCTGAACTATGTCAGATGCATCTGTCATAATGAAATGTAGCTGCAGTGTGACCAAGACTGAGAATTGGGTATACAATTGTTTTCACTATTTATACAGGAAGGACAAAAATGCCAACAAGTGAAGTGGTATTGTGCATTAAAGGATGAGATCAGTATTATTGTGATGATAATCATATTACACACTGTACCACTCTTCCCATTCCCATCATCCCTGCATATTAATCCTAACATATATTGGTAACGTATGAAACTTTCAGAAAGTAGCACAACACAGAGGCGATTCTTCTGAATATTGTCTATGTTGTACAAAATACAATGTTTCGTTGAAGTCATTTTTCTGACTCCCCAGCCACCATAGGTTTTTACGTGCAGATCTCGGCATCTTTTGAAAATGGTTTAAGAGTTTCTGCCGCTACTTCGTTTCCATGTGTGACTTCTAGATCCCATCCGTACTCTGGCTTAAATAACAACTTTAATCAACATTTCTCTAATATTTCAACGAACTACGTTAAATATTCGCCGCTGGTAACTGAGCTTTCCAACAGGAACAAGATATTCCCTCACTCTCTACCCAGCCCCGATTATATATGCAACCCAATCAAATCTCCTCTCAGCATCCTCTGATCCAATTTTTCCTCATAATTGCATTTTCACTTTCACAGAGTAACGAATCTCCTGTGTACTCTCTCTAGTCCAATTCTATCCTTGCATGTGATGGGATGACCAGAACTGACAACAGTATACAAGCTGTGACTGGAGTCATTATTTAGGCATTTTCAGCATAAACGTCCTGCTCGTATTTTGTGCAATTTGACTGATCGAGGAACTGATGTCATTTATTGTCTGAACGAGATTATTGATATGTTCACCTACCTTCATGAATCGGCCTACACTGACTATGGTCTCATTTATTGTACATTCCTCTCTATTGTTGATGTCCCCAAAGGACTTGACTTGCATCTTTGTGGGTTACTAGCTCCACTCACCTGCAGCCCACATTTGGTATTTTTTAAAGTCTCGTTTTTAATTTCCAGTCAAATTCAAGTAAGACACATCAGTTTATAAGATACTGCCACAAAACGACACAGTCAGGTTAATTGCACACGATCGTTCTTCAACAAATCCAGGCCGACTTTCCTGCAGTCGTCGGGACTTTCTCAGTGACCGTTTATCCTTTGTCAGAAAATTATTGGTTTCGACATATTTAGTCATTCCGTTGCTCCAAAATAACTGAATTTGCGGTGTTAGCCGTTCTCCCGTTATTTGGTACCATCCCAGTATCCAGTGAGAACTGGATAATGATGGTCTGTGTAAGACAGGGGATTTTTCCAGGATTCTTTCAACAACCTAGTACATTGTGTTAGCCCATTATAAAGATGTGATATACTTCCCCACTTCGTAATTTATAACTCCCCAAAACTTCACACTACAATGTGTGGAACACCTCTCTGTTTTGTGTCAGGTCGACAGAGGCCTGATTTATCTTGTGAGTTAGTCAAGTGTTATTTCTGTTGGGTTTTAGGGAGGGTGTCTGTCTACAAGATTAAGAGCATATTCTCATGGGATCATCCCAATCTGTCTCATTAACTACTTTCTCTACCCTCTTGGTCTTCCTCTCACCTGACATCAACCATATGATTTTCCCCTTCGGCAAAAAAACTGCCCAGTGCCTGAATTACCGTGAATGGACGAGTCTCCCTTTTACAGGTGAAATTGAGGACTGCAGATGCTAGAGATCAGAGTATAGACTAGAGTGGTACTGGAAAAGCGTTGCAGTTCAAGCCACATCCGAGGAGCAGCAGCCCTTCCTGACAAAGGCCTTTTGCCAGAAACATTGATTTTCCTGCTCCTCGGTGCTGTGAGACCTGCTGTGCTTTTCCAGCAACACTGTAATCTAGTCCAAGTTACAGGTGCCAACTTTTAAAAATTCATTACACTGTTGTATTCTTAATCGGAAATGGCTCTGGGCACGGCAGGTGGGGTAAAACCTGAGCCCAACTTTGTAAACAAGTCCCCGATGTTCTGGTGAATGGCGTGGTGCGGGAGATGTACATTATCTTGCTCCGAACTTGACAGGTGAGACCATGGCACCAGACCTTGTCAGCTTGCTATGACGTTTACCACTGGTTCAGTGAGGTGCCAGCTTTCTCGGTAAATGCTCAGCTGTGACTGCCTCAACTCTACCAGGTTAAATGACACCATCTGCACTTTGTGTCCTCGCACTCACTGTTCGTGCATCCACCTCCCCACCAAGGCTCATGTTTTCCCTCTCCCTCTATGAATGCAGCACCTTCTCTCATTCTCTCTCTAACCTCTCTTCTACCCGTCTCCACAACTTATCATCGTGCCTGTGCTGCCAACACGACCATTCAGGACACCTCGCCACCTTTCCATCAGCTCCACCCGCACCAAAAGCTGTGCTACCCAATGCCATCGCCTGTGTTACCTCTTGGTACTCCTGTCATTCCAGAAGCCTTAACCCACAATCGGGCAGAAAGAACCAAGAGAGATATAGGTCATCCCAACATTTCGCCCTTCACCCTAATAGGGGAAGGAACCTAACCGTAACAATCACAAGAGGCTGACTGACCTGTCCAAGCTCCCGGGCTGTTATCTGAAACTCCCCTTGACTCCATGTGCTGGACAACTTTACTGCCTTTGGGGCAATGATATCAAACTTCCTGGTTTTGTGGCTATGCTTAGCAACAAGCATGTACAGCAGCGTGTGAACCTGGAAGCTCTGGTTAGGGGGCAAAACGACTAAAGGCAATGTTTGTGAGAAGATTTGTAACTCGGGTGCTCGGTGTTGTGGTTCTGTTTGCCGAGCTGGGAATTTGTGTTGCAGATGTTTCGTTCCCTATCTAGGTGACATCCTCAGTGCTTGGGAGCCACCTGTGAAGCGTTTCCTCCGGCGTTTATATTAGTTTGTCTTGAATTGTTGTCTGAGACTGGCTGTTGGTTTTTGTGCTGTTATGAGTCCTAGTGGTCGTAGTAGTCTGAAATATTCTTGATGTATAGTAACTTGGCTAGTCCTCTGGGTTGTGGCATGTCCTCATTCCGTTGTCTTTCCCTTAGGCATCAGTTGATGAAATTGACGGGGTATCCGTTTTTGGCGAATACATTGTAGAGGTGTTCTTCTTCCTCTGTTTGAAGTTCTGGTGTGCTGCATTGTGTTGTGGCCATTTTGAAAATTGTCTTGATGCAACTTCTTTTGTGTGTGGGGGGGTGGTTGCTGAACTACGAAAGCAAACAAACCAACATGCCACTTTCAGACAACAATTCACCAGGACAAAGGACCCGCTACCCACCATAAGCAAAACCAACGTAGTGTACAAAATCTCATGCAAGGACTGCACAAAACACTACATAGGACAAACAGGAAGACAGTTAACGATCGGTATCCATGAACACCAACTAGCCACGAAACGACACGACCAGCTACGAAGGATCCTTAGTAGCCGCACAAGCATATGACAAGCAACATGAGTTCGACTGGGACAACCCTACTATTATAGGACAAGCCAAACAGAGAACAGCCAGGGAATTTCTATAGATATGGCACTCATCCACAGAATCTATCTACAACCACATCGACCTGGACCCAATATACCGGCCACTGCAGTGCACAGCTGGAATTGACGACCGGAAGCGGCAGAGACAAATCATTATAAATGTCAGAAGAAGCATCACAGAAGCGCTTCACAGGAGGCTACCAAGCACTAGGATGTCACGTTTACAGGTGACGAAACGTCTGCAACACAAATTCCCAGCTCAGCGAACAGAACCACAACAACGACTTATGGCAGTGTAATGTAGGATAATGATTTTGTGAGCCTTCATTTCAGGTCAAAGTGTCGGTGCACAAATATCCAGTGAGCAGCCAAGAGGTGCAGTCGATGAGTTGAGTGTGTGTCCCTGAAAACAGTGTCGTTACAGCAGCGTTGCAATAAGAGTTGTCAGTGCACTCAGAGATTCAGCATTGATGCGCAGAACTGGACTGTCAGTAGGTCAGAGATGTGCTGCGATGGTATGGGTGAGGCTGGCATATAACAGATGCCAGCATTGATGGGTGTGGAATGCATGCATCTTCTGTCTGTGCAGTGTAGCTCGAGACTTTGAAGTTCAAGAAAGAAGTCTGCAAGAGGGAGGGCTGAGGTGGAGTTATCAGTTACCAGCTCTGACTTTCATCTCAAATACTCCAGATTGAGTTTCCCTCTGTTGAAGCAAGGACACGAAGCTGCAAATTGATGACAAGAGATCGACATTGATTTGTCTGTTGGTCATCAGTAATCAGTTAATGAGCATCTCGCCACTCCCGTTCTAAAGGTTTGGTTCTTCGAATAGAATATCTCATGAAAAGGCCCTTAAGCTCACCAAGCCTGCACTGACAGATGGTGCCCTTCTAAAGTTAAAAAGGAAGATTTTGCTTTGGCATGTTCTATGTCAGTCCGTTCCGCGCTTACTCATGTCTGTGTCAAGATATCTCTTATTAGTTGTTACTTTATCCTCTTCTCATCTACCAGTGTACTCCAGTGTACTTTCACATGCTGTCTGGAAAAGAAAAAAGAAAAGATTTTCCTGTGAAACTTCCATCAAACTATGCCCTTTTTTTTACCAAGAACATATGGCCGCAAGTAATGATATATCTAGTCTCGGATAAAGCCTCGAAGTATTCTTTTGCATGCCTCTGATGAATTTTTACATGTCTATCAGTAAACTGCGCAGCCACTGAAGACGAAGTAAAAACAAACCAAGTTTCTCCAGTTTCGCCTTTAGGATGGATTTGATAGTGTGATCTGTTTTACGTTTGGTAACATGTTTCCACTGAGCCACTTCAATCTGCCCTCAGAATATCTCCGACTGCTCTGATTCTGATTTATCGTTTCATTATTGTTTCCTGTTCAACTGAATGAAATCTCTTCTCGCTTAATAAAATAGTTCTGGGTCATTCTTAAACTCCAAGTCTTATTACAGCTTTGTCCTTTGTAATACTTACGTTTGAAACAAATGAATTGAGATCACTATTCTCGAAATATTGTCCTTTTTCAACCAGATGGCAATGGCAATGAGTGCGGAAGGTGCTCTCTAGGGAGTGCCATAGCATACACACATGATGGAGAGTGTCAAAATGTTTGAGTACTGTTGAAATTGTACTCATTCACACAAGTGGATTTTGTTCCATAATGTTGCTGACGTGTATCTCGGAGATAATGGACAGGCTTTAGTAAGACAGGAGAAAAGTTACGAACTGTAGGATTCCTAACATCTGTTCTGAAGTTCTCAACATACCAGCTGTATTGTTTGGATAAACCTGAACATGTTAGTGACAATGGATTCAGCAATGGCAATGTCTTTCGATGTTGAATAGCAATGGTTAGATGTTATATGATGGTCATTGTCTGACACTTGTGTCGCACGATTGATTCTTGCCACTTCTCAGTCCAAAGTAAAAGTGAGGACTGCAGATGCTCTGAACCAGAGTTTAGGTCAGAGGGGTGCTGGAAAAGCACAGAAGGTCAGGCTGCAGGCGCGAAATCGAAGTTTCGCGCAAAAGCCCTTCAGCATGAATGTTCCTGATGAATGGATTTTGCCCGGAACGTCGAATTTCCTCCTCCTCAGATGCTGCCTGACCTGCTGTGCTTTTCCAGCACTGCTCTGATCTAAACAATCCAGCCCAAGCCCGGCTGATGTCCAAATCTTGCCGCATTTGGACTGCTTTTCGGGACTGACCAGTTGAGAATTGCAAACTCTTGTGTGAGTCTCATTTCATCTGACCGTATCAAAGAGCAAGCTTTCAGACAGTTGGTTTTACAAAGTACCTGTTGCCTTTGTTCTTCCAGATAGCTGTCGGTTTGTAAGGTGCTGTCGCATCATTCTTCGTGCAGTGAATCTTGTAGATGTTACATATTGCGAGTGCTGAGCATCAGTGGGGGAGGGGATGGAGGATCAGGGAAGTGATAGCCATTACATTGGCTGGTTTTGTCCAGGGTTAGTACTGAGATGTAATCCATCATAGGATTTTGGGAGTTAGGATGTAAGCTATGCACTGCACACTTCCTGCCCTCTGACATCCTCTTGAAGACATTTTTTTAATGTGGCTAGTCCATGCAAGTTCCTGTCAAATATAGAACCCAGGATGCTGATAAACACCGTATTAGGAGCGCAGTGGTAGAAATGGGATTGAAAATCAAAGACGGTGGTTTCATTGTTTGTCATCTTATTTGTCTAATATTTTTGTGGCCGGAATATTACTTGCAATTTCTCAGACTAAACCTGAATGTTTTCCAGGTTTTGTTACATTAAAGGTGGTCTGTTTAGGAATGGCATAATCAGTGAACATTCACACTCTGACCTCATCACGGAGAAAGGGTAATTGAAACATCTAGAGTCTCAGACACGTATTGTCCTGAGGAATGGCTGCAGAGCTCTCCTGGAGTTCGAATTACTGAACTGACAATAACCAGATATTTTGGTCGCGATGCTTCTAAACAGAAGAGTACATTCTAAAAGTTCTGACTAACTTTCATTTTAGTCGGTCTCCTATTGTCACGCACTCTTCAATGGTTAAAAATCACACAACACCAGGTTAAGGTTCATCAGGTTTAATTGGAAGCACACTAGCTTTCGGAGCGACGGTCCTTCATCTGGCATTTCCAAATCATGACTCTTTAATGGAGCCTTCATATGAAGAGGAATTAGTCTCAGTACTCCTTTGGAATTCCATTCTGTTGAACTAATCTTGCAATGGGGTCAGGAGACGTGTGAGCTTGACGGGACACGAACTGGAAGCATCTGAGCTGGTTGTTGCTGATTGATCACATTATTGCTGAACCTTCCTTTACATTTACGTGGTACACCGTACACCGATGGGTCAGTGACTGGCTGTAATGCAAGTGCCCTGCTTTTTGTATACAAGACATAATTGAGCCATTTATAACATTGTTGGTAGAGGGCAGTGTTCTTGCTGAAATGGAACACGTTCACGAGAGATGTCATGACCGCTAAAGTAAAATCAGAGTCCTCAATGTTTCCAGCCAATTCTTGACATTGTGTGGAGTGAATTGAATTGTCTGAAGATTGGGGTCTCTGATGCTGGGGTGCACTGAAGGAGGTCAACATGGATCATCTGCTTCACCCTTCTGGCTGAAGATTGTTACAAATGTAGTTGCTTTGTTGTTAATTTCAGGTGTGCTGCACTCCACCAAAACTGGGGATTTCATTGTTGGAGAGAAGCCTCCTCCTCCAATGGTCTGTTAATTTTTTGCTATCTTTTATGAATAGAGGTGGCAGACCCGGAGATAGATTGGAACTATTTATTGTGGGATCACTGAGCTGTCCATCACTTGCTGGTATGCTGTTTTACATGCATGTTAGCCTATTTTTAGATGAAGACAATAAGAGCTTCTCCAGGTTGTCCCCTCATAGCTGGGTCTCTCTGATGTTGTTCTCGGCACGTCCTTCCAAATTCTTTGCCGAATGAGAGTGAATCCCTGGCTTTACGTTTTCTTCAGAGGGGGAGATATCGGAGGCCGTGAGGTTGCAGCCTGTATCAGTTGTCCAGAGTATTATTCTACTGCTGCCGATGGCCCACTGCAGCTCATGGACGCCTGACTGTTAGTTACTCGACATACTCAAAGTCTGTCCCATTCAGCACACAGGTGGCAACATAATATGGTTAGGAGTCTGTAAATTGTGAATATGACTTTTCCCCTACATACAGACGGTCCCTCAGACATTTCTATCGATATATTAAACCCTGAGCTGTATCTGCACCAGGTGTATTGATGAAAAAGTGGTCAATTATAACCTGCCGCAGAGCAGTCTGTCAGCTACAGGATTCAGCATCAATGCTGAGCTCCATGTTGACTACAGACGAAGGAGCCGAACCCCCTCCCCACTGTCTGGCTCTGGCCTGTCGACGGGACAAAACTAACCAGAGCAGATGATGATCTTGCCGAGGAAATATTCCTGTTCACTGAATCCTGTCTTACAATGTCGGACTGTTGCCTGATTTGCCTGTGGGAAATATATAGCAGGTCACTTTCACATCTTCTACAATGAAAAGTTAATGCCATTTTATTTCTTACACATTACAACATAGACCAAACATTATTGTTTTTCAGTTAAAATTTAATGAAGTTAACAATAATTAATTTAACCGATTACAAAGTTAACTACTACACAATTCAGTAACTGTATTAAATGGCTGATTCATGTTCAGGTCAGTGAACACACCATCTTGTAGTCAGCAAAGCTGTGGAAAATAACTTTGAAAAAAGCCTGATTTCAGACACTGAGCAAATGGGCACCACCACTGCCTCCAAAACGCTGTTCATCTCTAAAGTCAGTCCAGAGAGCTTTGAATCTGGAGCTGGACTGTTGCTCACACAATCCCTTTCGATGGAAAGTTAGATACATACCGGTTCAACAGGGACATATTTGGCCCAGACTGGCCAATGCACAAGTACAGGGCTTTGTGCTGGCCCAAACATATTTCAACATCTGTATTAAAGGCCTGAGAACAAGCATGCCTTGCAAGTTTACCTCTTCTGGTTTACCACCAAAAATGCGCAACTCTGCACCTTGGACCCGATTTTGAATGAAGGGACCATAAAGAGGAAAGATTCCTGCAGAACATAGCACCTTACATTGAATTTCTCATAGACCATGTTCAGTGTATGTCAACTCAACAACTTCAGTACCCAAACAGTGTTATGCAGCTGCATTGATGGACATTTTTTATCCCGGCCCAATGTCTTTGCGCATGACTTGGATATAATTTTTAATGTACATGTTTGCAGCATTATTCTGAACATTAACAGCGAACACATTTTTAACTGAGGTTACTTCGTGCTTTGTTAATAGGCACCCTTCGATTACTCAATAAGCACCAAATTCGCCCATTTATTCAGTTTTCTTTCAAGACAACATGCTGACAATTTTAAACAAATCACAGTTAGAGGCTTTGAAATGACGACTTTCGTTACCGTACCTAAGAACAAGTAATTAAGAGTTGCCAGGATTTTCTAAATATGCAATCATTTTTATTTGTACAAATACTGTGTGCGAAAATGCACAGCAAGACTTTTCATTCCAACAATCTCACTGTGTATCTAAACATTCTACAGTCAGATATGAGTACATTTTCAATTGTTTTTGTCTATCCTACTGTTCAGTGATGTGTTTACCGAATGGCAGTGTTTGTGTGCTGCTAGCTATGTAATAGATACCACTGAAAGACTGACTGATTTTTTTTTTCAAAGAGCATATCCCTCCAGCTGTTCACAACAAAGAAGGTATTGCATCGACTCAACCAGCCTGCGCTCAAAAAAACCCAAACTCAGTGTCCAGTAATGGGCATGTTGGGCAATATTTTTCATTCTAATTTATTCCTGGAAAGTGATTGGACCAGTATTAATTTCCCGTCCCTTACTGCCCTTGAGGAGGTGGAAATGAGCTGCCACATTAACCCGCTCCATTCCACGTATTGTTGGTGAACTGACAATACCATGAGGGAGGGTACCTGAAACTGTGACTCTAAAGGAATCGTAATGCATTTACAAATCAAGTAGTGTGTGGCTTGGAATGGGACGTGAACATAATGGTGGTCTCATTCTGCTGCTCTTGTCCGTTTTTTTAGATTAGATTACTTACAGTGTGAAAACAGGCCTTTCGGCCCAACAAGTCCACACCGCCCGGCCGAAGCGCAACCCACCCATACCCCTATATTTACCCCTTATCTAACACTACGGGCAATTTAACATGGCCGATTCACCTGACCTGCACTGTGGGAGGAAACCCAACCAGACACGGGGAGAATGTGCAAACTCCACACAGTCAGTCGCCTGAGTCGGGAATTGAACCCGGGTCTCTGGCGCTGTGAGGCAGCAGTGCTAACCACTGTGCCACCGTGCCGCCTCTGTTCGTGATTCCAGAGGCAATATTTTTGTGACTAGATTTGGTAAATTTCTGAAGATCACCGTGCAGATGGCAGGCATTGCTGCTCCTGAATGTCATTGCATGAGGGGTGAAGCTGCATTCAGACAGACAAATGGATGGTATTGGTGCTAGAAAAGAACAGCCGGTAAGGCACCGTCCGAGGAGCAAGACATTTGACCTTTGGGCACAACTCGTTCAGCAGGAATAATTATGAATGGATTATCCACGAAACTTCGATTCTCCTGCTCCTCGGATGTTGCCTGACTTGCTGTACTTTTCCAGCACCACACGCTCAATTCAGATCTCCAGCATTCGTACTCCTCACTTTCTCCGCGGTATGGCATTGAGGGTGAGTTGGAGGTGTGGATTAGGAATTGGCTGGCTGGAAGAAGACAGAGGGTAGTAGTTGTTGGTAAAGGTTCACCTTGGAGTGCAGTTACTAGTGATGTTCCGCAAGGGTCTGTTTTGGGACCATTGCTGTTTGTCATTTTTATAAATGACCTGGAGGAGGGGCTAGAAGGTTGGGTGAGCAAGTTTACGGATGATACGAAAGTCGGTGGAGTTGGTGACAGTGAGCAAGGATGTGTCAGGTTACAGCGGGATATAGATAAGCTGCAGAGCTGGGCAGAAAGGTGGCAAATGGAGATCAATGCAGGTAAGTGTGAGGTGATTCACTTTGGTCGGAGTAACAAAAAGATGGGGTACTGGGCTAATGGTCGGATACTTGGTAGTGGGGATGAGCAGAGGGATCTTGGTGTCCATGCACACAGATCTCTGAAAGTTGCCACCCAGGTAAATAGTGCGGTGAAGAAGGCATATGGCGGACTGGCTTTTATTGGTAGAGGAATTGAGTTCCGGTGTCCTGAGGTCATGTTACAATTGTATAAGACTCTGGTGCGGCTGCATCTGGAGTATTGTGTGCAGTTTTGGTCGCCATACTATAGGAAGGATGTGGAGGCACTGGAACGGGTGCAGAGGATGTTTACCAGGATGTTGCCTTGTATGTTAGGAAGATCGTATGAGGAAAGGCTGAGGCACTTTGGGCTGTTTTCCTTGGAGAAAAGAAGGTTTAGGGGTGACTTGATAGAGGGGTACAAGATGATTAGGGGTTTAGATATGGTTGACCATGAGAACCTTTTTCCACGTATGGAGTCAGCTATTATGAGGGGGCATAGCTTTAAATTAAGGGGTGGTAGGTATAGGACAGATGTTCGGGGTAGATTCTTTACTCAGCGAGTCGTGAGTTCATGGAATGCCCTGCCAGTAGCAGTGGTGGACTCTCCCTCTTTATGGGCATTTAAACGGGCATTGGATAGGCATATGGAGGATAGTGGGCTAGTGTAGGTTAGGTGGACTTGGATCGGCGCAACATCGAGGGCCAAAGGGCTTGTACTGCGCTGTATTTTTCAATGTTCTATGTTCTATTTCATCGAAAAAACATTCAAGCTGCGTCTTATAGTGGGTGGACAGGTTTTCAGAAACCATGAAGTAAGTTACTTCTGCAGGATTTCGAGCCTATGACATATTCTTTGATGCAATGAATTTATACAGGCTGAAAGGTGTGTTTCTGGCAAAACACAGCAGGTTAGACAGCCTTCGAGGCAGAGGGAAGCTGACATTTCGGGCAGAGGCCTTTCACAGGATGGGTAATGAATTTATATGGTCACTCCATTTCGAGTTAATATTACTTTCCAGGATATTGATAGTTGCGAGTTAAGTGCTGACAATGGCTTTGGACGTTAGAGGATGATATTTCAATTCTGTATTGTTAGAGATGACCGCTTTCTGGCATGTGTATAATGCAATTGCTTCTTGCCACCATTAAGCTCACGCCATCATACTTTGCAGATCTGAGTAATTGCAAATGGTGGTGAAAACGGTCCAGTCATTGGCAAACATACACAGTTGTGACTTTATGGCAGAGGCATGTTCATTTAAGATGCAACGGAGAATTATTAATCGTCGGACCAAGAACACCTTTCTAACTCACAAATCATATCTATCCCTCTGAGCTCGGAAATCTTCTTCAAGTTCCACCTGCTACAGTGGCATGTTACAACAAATGGTAACAGATTGACATTAAAATATCTTTCCGAAGGTGCTAAGTGAGGACTTGGTTCGCTCATTTGTTGGAACAGCTAGTCTGCAATTCAGATTAATAACAACAGTCTGGTTTTAATTCTTGCACTGTCAAAAGTGAGCATAATGGATTTTCACATTCAACCTCTCCCTTACTTGAGGCATGATGACTGTTTAATAAAACTACCACCCGTCGTCTCCGTTAAACAAGAGAAGAATATGATCATCCCGATCTGACCTACAGGTTTATCCGTGATACCTACCCCCGCCTCCGAGGAACTGCTGCAAACCTGTTGTGGATCTGATATGTCAGCTTTCAACCAACCCCAATCATATTTTTTGTACCAGGCATGACCTCAAATAAGGCAGATGATTCCCTGATCCCCATTTGCTCCAGATTTGACACTAATCCTTGATTCCACACTTGATCAAATGCAGTTTTGATAATGCTAAGCGCTGTCACTCTCGCCTCACCTATAGAGTTAAGCTGTGTGTTTTCTTGTTGTCTATCCCAAGGCTTCAATTGGGTCAAGTGATGAGTGTATCTGGCAAGCCCTAACTGAGCTTCAGTGAACAGGTTTCTGCCGAAGAATTGCTGCTTGATATCACTGTAGATGGCATCTTTCATCACTTTATTGATCATAACGATTAGAGCAATGGGGCAGTCATTGAATATCTGATGTTTGTGTGTGTACAGGACACACCCGCAGTTTTCCACATTGTCAGGTAGATGATAGTGCTGTCCCCCAGCAGGAACTGCTTGAATGGAATAATATTAGTGCCGACAACCTTTGCATGATCAAATTCCTTCAGCTGTTTGTAGATACGACACAAAATGAATTGGTGTATCTAAGACTGCCATCTAAAATAGATCATTTTATCGACACTTGCCGTCATCATTTCTATCTCAGCCTCATCTTTTCTATTGTTGGTTCTGCCGTCATTAAGCAAATTTACAACTGTGGATCCTCCTCCTCTCGTGAGTTGTTTGACTGGCCACCACCATTCACATTGACTGCATGTGACAGGATTACAGAGATTCCGTCTGATTCATTGGTTAGCTCTGTCAATCACTTGCAGCTTTCGCTATTTGATGAATCAGTGGTCCTGGTTGGTCACTTCACCTCATTTTGAGGCGTACCTGGTGCTTCGATTGGCAGGCGCTCCTCTGTTCTCTGCTGAACAAAGAGGTATCCTTTGGCTTGATGATCAAGGTAACTTGGAGCATATGCTAGACAGTGATAGTGCATCTTGTGCCGGGCTGCAATTCTGCTGCTGTTGGTAAAGACTCGAATCACCTCGCACGGCCCAGTGCGAAGTTACCAGATCTATCAAAATCTGTCCCGTTTAACACAGCAAAAGTGTCGTACACAGAGAGATTATTCGCAACGTAATAGTGGAACTTTATCTCTAGAAATAATGTGTGCAGTAGACATTGTTACCAAAATGGTAATCAATCAATGTGTCTGGATCCTGTCGATTGCTGGGAATGAGTTGAAGTATGTTTCTCGAGCTGAGTCATTCCCTCCCCAACCAGTGCAGACCCAGTCCAGCATCTAAATCCTTTTGGATCCGATCATTTCGATCAGTAACGTTACTGCTGAGTCCCTCTTGGTTCTTTTGAAGTGGCCCATCTGGTATACAATCTCCAGTTTGCCACATTCTCAGAGTTTCCTCCATTCGGTCTCCTTGCAGCCACACTGATCCAACAGCTGAGGCAAGGGAGTCACCAGGAAGTTTCCGTGTCAAAGTTTAATTTGACAACATGAGGCTAAGGGAGGGGAGTCAGCTGGAGGCTTTTGTTTCAATGTTTAATCTAACCCCATGAGGCTTAGGGAGAGGAGTCAGCGGGCTGTGATGAGGAGTTCGATATTGAAGATAACTATTGATAGGCCAGGAGAATGGGAGAGAACCTGGAAGACGGAATTTAATTTGGAAAAGGAGTCCATTGCGGCCGCAAAAAATAAAAGGGCAGGTTTCTATTTACATGTGAAGCAGATTCAAATCAGTCAATGATTATGGATCAGAGTGTCTTTCTTCACATACATATAAGTAAGCAAATGAAATTCTGGCATTCGTTGCAGAAGGAATGGATGATGTAAGTAAATAAATGTGGTTAAAATGACATATGTTACCACACATAGAAAGTTGTGTCCAGTCTTGGTTTCCTGACATGAGGACGGATGTTGTGGCACTGACGGCAGATCAGAGGAAGGTCACCAAGTTTATTTATGGCGTCAAAGAAAGAGCAGTTGAATAGCATGGGGTTACTCTGGTGGAATTCATAAGAATGGGACAGGGGAGGGGTGTATCTGATTAACTTATATACAATGGAAAAGGAGAGTGATAAGATGAACGTTGGAAAAATGATTTGGACCATCTCGAACGTGCTGTCATAGCTATCGAGTGGCAGAAGGAATATTCAAAACTGATTTGCGGAGAAACTATTTTTTTCAGAGGTTAGTGAATCTATGGAACGCACTTCCCAAAGTGTCATGGAGTCGAAATCACAAGACAGATTAAAGAAAGAAATGGCTTTCGGGACAAATTAGCCATGATCATATTAAATGGTGCAGTGGACAGCAAGGGTTGAATTGCTTACTGCCACTCTGAATTCTTACCTTTCTATGTTGTCCCATCCGCTTTTCTTTTGATTTCTCGTCATCGTTAATTACCCATCGTTGGGTAAGGGGTACACTAAGGCCATAGTGTACCCCTTACCCAACACTACGGCCAATTTAGCATGGCCAATTCACCTGACCTGCACATCTTTGGACTGTGGGAGGAAACCGGAGCACCCAGAGGAAACCCACGCAGACACGGGGAGAACGTGCAAACTCCACACAGTCAGTCGCCTGAGTCGGGAATTGAACTCGGGTCTCTGGCGCTGTGAGGCAGCAGTGCTAACCACTGTGCCACCGTGTCGCCCACAACGGTTGTGGGAGCTAGGGGTTTTGGTGAATGGAGGTCTGCTCGGTGTATTGGAAATAAGACAGGCATGTGCAGATAAGATCACAATCAAATTATGTTGTCTGCCAGAGCAGGCCTGGAAACCAGATGGGCTGTTCCCAGTCACAATTCGTGTTGTTTCATTGCCAGGTGTAATCGAAGTCAAAGGTTACGGTCAGATATCCAGTCCTTAATTAACGTGTGCATTTCATAATAAAATGGAAATTGACCAGTTAGGTCGAAATTGACGTGTGTTGACCATGCTTTTACAAATTAAACATTAATTTCTGAAACTGCAGTTTGGAAACTGGGTAATGGGTTTGAAAATATTTCTAAAATATTACATTGTCAATTCCATTGGAATGTGGTAACATTTTAGGCAAAACATTCTGACTGCATTATGGAAGAAGTTTAACGTTGAAAACGTACAGAAGGAAAATATGTCGTGGACATAAGTCAATTGTCATGAAATCGTGTGTCAAAGTGGCAAATTTGTAAATTGAGGGAAAGCTTTGTGACATCCTGTGAAGAGGTACACCTTCTTTCAGTATATTAAACAGAAAAAATAATGTCTGTGCGTAAGCAGTTTGCAAGTGCCCAAATTGACACAAGGTATCAAAATAAATTCAGTTGGCAGGCCCAAGCAGCATTTTTATCCAGACGTCAGTTTGGATTCTTCTTCAGGACTTGGGTGGTGGGGTGGCAGGGGGAGCTGCAGATAAAGCCCGAGTCGGGGGCAGGGTGGTGAAGTGGGGATAGGTGAAGAAAGTTCCAGTGTGTGACTGAGTTGGTCAAGGGGAGGAATGAATTCAGACAGTGGCAGGGAGGAGTAGTAGAAGGCGACGGGCTGGGAAGATAGTCGCAGGATTTGAAGGGTTTCTTTGATGTTGGAGAACTCAATGTAGAGTCCTCTGGGCTGTCGGCTGCCCAAGCGGAAGCTAAGGTGTTGTTCCTCCAATTTGCACTGTGGCTCGTTTTGGCAATGGAAGAGGCCAAGGATGGTCATGTCGGAAAGGGAGTGGTTGGAGGAATTGAAATGGACGGTGTCTGGTATGTCACGTCCGCCCCTTTTGGCTCAACTAAAATGTTTGGAGAAACATTCACGATGTTAAAATTTGGATTCCCCGATGTAGATAAGAAGACATCGTGACCATCTAATGCAGTAACGTAGTTTGGTGTGGAGTAGAGAGAGTGTTGCTGGAAAAGTGCAGCAGGACAGGCTGGTCCGAGGCGCTGGGAAAATGACGTTTTGGCATAAGCCCTTCATCAGGAATAAATCATGGCCAAATTGGCAATTCTACTGCTCTGCGGATACTGCCTGACGTATTGTGCTTTCCAGCACCACACTCGTGACGCTAATCTCCATCATCTGTAGTCCTCAATATATTCCTAGGTTTGAAGAAAGAATAGTGAACCTCTGTCTCACGTGGAAGGACTGTTTGGTGCCTTTGATGGGTGTGAGGGGGTGCTGTACTGGCAGATGTTGCATTTTCTTCGCCTGCTGGACTAGGTACATTGCTGTCCCTGGCGTTTAGTGGGAAGAGTGGCGGAAACCAAGAGTTGTCTGAAGGAACGGTCCTTGCAGAAGGTGGAAAGTGGTTGGAATGGCAAGATGTTTTTGTGGTAGTTCTAGTTAGAGGTGGTGGAAGTGTTTTAGGATGATGCATTAGATGTGGACGCAGATTGTGAAGCAAGTGAGGGCAAGGGGGACTCTGTCTTCTTGAATTTTTGACGAGGTTGTATAGAGAGGAGGAATGGGGAATGAATGAAAGGGGGAAACACATGGTGTTCTAAATAGGTGGACATCTGGGATGCTTGGGAATGGTGTGTCTCCTCGTCCGAGCAGATCACTGCAAACCCACAGAACAGACTCCCGACGTACGTTTTCTACAAACCCACAGTCTTTCCCACAAGTCTACCTGGAATGTGTCTTTGAGGCCACAATCAGATCATCCATGATCTTCCCGCATGGCAGAGTGTGTTCAGGTTAGCCAAGAACTTTCTCCTGATATTAGTATCTACTTTTCTGTTGTCCGTAGGTACTGAAAAATAACGAATGCATTCTCATGGCCACAAAGACGCTCCCTTGCTGAATTATGAGAACAACTTGGAAAGCACTTCTGGAAGCTTCATAGTTTTACAGAAAGATCAGAGACTCAGTAAAAAGTGAAAGCCTCATTAAAACGGCGTTAGGAATCAGATGGTGCCGAATGGATATCTTTAAAGTTATTCTTGTGAAGTAAATTCGGTTAGCAAGACCAGCATTTAATGCCCGTGTCTAATTTCCATTCAGAATATGGTGGTGAACCCCAGTTTTCCTCGTGGTGCAGGGACACGAACAAATATATTTCAAAGAGAGGCACAAGATTCTGAACAAACGACAGTGACCGGGCAATGGTGTAGATTCAGGTTAGGATGCGACCATGGAGATTGTATTCTTCACTCAAAGTTTGTGCGAAAATTTGTAGCTCGGGTGCTCGTTGTTGTGGTTCTGTTCGACGAGCTGGAAGTTTTTGTTGCAAACGTTTCGTCCCCTGGCTAGGCGACATCATCAGTGCTTGGGAGCCTCCTGCGAAGCGCTTCTTTGATGTTTCCTCCGGTGTTTATAGTGGTCTGTCCCTGCCGCTTCCGGTTG
Organism: Chiloscyllium plagiosum; assembly: GCF_037043375.1. Taxonomy (NCBI): domain Eukaryota; kingdom Metazoa; phylum Chordata; class Chondrichthyes; order Orectolobiformes; family Hemiscylliidae; genus Chiloscyllium; species Chiloscyllium plagiosum. Next base: position 19,386,996 of record NW_028270190.1, read on the forward strand.
TCAGTTTCAGCTGTCTGCTGTCGTGCTTGGTATATTCGGTCCAGGTCGATGTGTTTGTTGATGGAGTTTGTGGATGAATGCCATGCCTCTAGGAATTCCCTGCCTGTTCTCTGTCTGGCTTGCCCTATGATAGTAGTGTTGTCCCAGTCGAATTCATGTTGCTTGTTGTCTGCGTGTGTGGCTACTAAGGATAGCTGGTCGTGTCGTTTCGTGGCTAGTTGATGTTCATGTATGCGGAATGTTAGCTGTCTTCCTGTTTGCCCTATATAGTGTTTAGTGCAGTCCTTGCATGGTATTTTGTACACTACATTCGTCTTGCTCATGTTGGGTATCGGGTCCTTCGTTCTGGTGAGTTGTTGTCTGAGCGTGGCTGTTGGTTTGTGTGCCGTTATGAGTCCTAGGTGTCGCAGTAGTCTGGCAGTCAGTTCCGAGATGCTCCTGATGTCTGGTAGTGTGGCTCGTCCTTTTGGTTGTGGTATGTCCTCGTTCCATGGTCTTTCTCTTAGGCATCTGCTGATGAAGTTGCGCGGGTATCCGTTTTTGGCGAATACCTTGTATAGGTGTTCCTCTTCTTCTTTTTGCAGTTCTGGTGTACTGCAGTGTGTTGTGGCCCTTTTTCACAGTATTCTTCACTGTGTGACGCGCACAGCAATACAAATAGTGAGACGACATCTTATGTTTTCAAAGCCTAATGTCATAGAGGCACATAGCATGCAAACAATCCCTTCAGCCCAACAATTCTATTCCAGGCAGAAACCAACAAACCTCATTTATCCCCTTTAGTTTGGATCTATAGCCGGATATGTCCTGACATTTTAAGTGTTTAGTCAGCTGCTTCTTAAGTGTTCTGTTATCTTGTAATATTTGTGATCTGAGTTGTCAGTTGGTATTGAGTTTCAACCTATGTACGAAAAGGTTTCTGAAAATGTATCGCACAACTGCAGAGGCAGTGATAAGCTCATCAGTCCATGAAATATATCTGCATTGTTCTATGATTATAAGAAAATTGTGTTTTCTTTTGAATTCATTTGGGATTTTAACGGAACAAGACCAGCATTGAGAAGTCCCAGTCCAGCTGGTCTTGATAATCCACAGTGATGTTGGGACAAAGTCCCAGCAGTGCATCTTTGGTGTCAGTGATGCAGGGAGGCATAATCACTGGTGATGCACGGTAAATAAGCCACTGTTTTCTCTTCGACAGCAGTTGTTGCATCCGCTCTCATCCAGGGACCAGGAGGTCTTCCATCACACTCCCTGACATCTAGATAATGGATAGAAATTGGAGAGCTTTAAGAGATGAGTGACTCACCACAGAATTATCAGCATCGGAAATGCTGGGTTTACTTGGCTCGTCCAGTTAAATGTTGGGTGAATAGTTATATTAAGGATATTTGTCGTTGGATATTGATTATACCACTGAATCAAGGAAAGCCTTTGAATTCTCTCCTGTTTGATATACGTACTGCCTGACCAAACTCCAGAAATATGTTTGTTTTCTGCTCATCAGCTAAACCTAAATGGTTATTTTGGAACAGGGACAAAGCCATCTGCAGTACTTGAGCATTGTGAAATGGTGCTGAAGAATGGATTTGGATTCAATTGGGACACTGGTGTTTTCCTTCATTCTCAATGCGGTCTGTCTTAAATACCAACATTCTATTTGGATGCACTTGGTCAAGTCACAGGAACATAGAACTGCATCAAGGGATCATTTAATAAATTAATTAGGCCTTGGAGGCTGGGTGGAGTGGAGTTGAGAGGGGTGGGTGAAGGCTGTGATGACTACCTGACAGGAAAACACTGGAGAACTTGCTCTTTGTCCAAGCAAATACCTGGGAAGTAGTTTATTACGCTTCAGAGGAGTAACACGGTCACAGCTGAAAGTCTATTATAACGAAGGAAAGACCGCTTCCATGCAATTGCTGAAGTTATAATAATAGTTGCAAACAGCTGGAATAATGTTGATCTTATTGTTGGACAATATTTGCACTGAGCATGTGAATTATCCTGGGTGATCTCACAGGTAGCTAGGCTGCCCTAGATTGAGTAAGATTTGATAGTCCATGAGAGGTCGCTGATTTGCAATATAGCCACTTAGTACAGTCAAAGGCACAAAAAAGCAAGCAACATTGGCTATTGCTCCAACATATATCAGAGTATATAACAGAACATTGGGCGGCACGGTGGCCCAGTGGTTAGCACTGCTGCCTCACAGCACCAGAGACCTGGGTTCAAATCCCGCCTCAGGTGACTGACTGTGTGGAGTTTGCACATTCTCCCCGTGTCTGCGTGGGTTTCCTCCGGGTACTCTGGTTTCCTCCCACAGTCCAAAGATGTGCAGGTCAGGTGAATTGGCCGTGCTAAATTGCCTGTAGTGTTAGGTGAAGGGGTAAGTGTAGGGGTATGGGTGGGTTGCGCTTTGGCGGGTCGGTGTGGACTTGTTGGGCCGAAGGGCCTGTTTCCGCACTGTAGGTAATCTAATCTAATCTAAAAAAACACTGTTTCTACAATGTAAAAGTGGCCTATCGAGTCTGCACTACCAAATACATATCCAGCATTTATTAAAAGTTTGTCAGGTTCATCACCCTCCCAGAATACGCATTCCAGAAGCATACCACTCTCTTAGTGCCAAACCGATTCCACAAATGCTCTCGCAACCTCTTGCCTTTCTCTTGAAATCTGTGTTCATTTGCTTTTGACCCTTCGACGAAGGGGAGCAGCTGTTGTGTGTTCATCCTCTCCATACACTTATGATTTTGTACTCCTGTATCCTGAACAAATTTCACCTCCTCCCCCCCTTTCATGGCTTGAGTACTCCATTGTCTTTTTCATTCTGACGTGAAACATCTCACATTTATCAGTGATAAATTGCATCAGTGATGTAGTTACGTCCTATCATTTGGGAGCCATAAATAGCTATTTCAACACGGAAATGCAAAGCTGAACACGGAAGCTGAATCGATGTTTTACACTCTACGTATCTGCATGTTTTACTCACAAAGCTTGTAAATGATTTACGATGGTCTGGGGATTGGCATCTTTCACTGTAACAATTGTCTATCATGTGACACTGGAGTATCCTTTGTAACATTCACTGCAATATTCAGAGCTGAGGATTTTTTTTCCTCTGCACGATATACACAGACTCGTTCATGGTTTGTCAGAGCATGTGTGATGTGGATAAAGATTCAATTAAATTCCACATTAAGGACCCATATCAGGAGAGTAGGTCATATTCTCATCTCTACCTTGAATTGCAAGCAAATTGTTAGAACAAATGCCCATTGTTTCTCGTACTGAAAAAAGGAAAGATAAAAAGATCGAAATACCACACTCAGGGAGAAAAAAAATCATATCCTCTGCACTTGATAGAGATACATAAATACTGGGAATGTGCAAACAGAACAAGAATCAATTCGTGAAAAAATGTGGAAAAAAATCATTTCCTACTTTTCAACAGAAATCCGAACATGATTTTCCTGAACAGTGATGATTTAACGCCCGACTTCACTTCTCCAAAAGCAAGCTTAATACTGTGACTAAGAATTCATCTACCACTCGTCTTCCTCATTCGTTCTGTTTCCTTTCATTCCTTCTACCCTTGCACTATCCCTTCTGCTGCGAAAGACTCTTCCACAAACGATCTCTCTTCACACTGTTCTGCTGCCACTGCCACTGCTACTGTAATTTACGCCAGTTCCCCAGTTACTCCCAGTTACCCTGGCCATCCATTTCCTCTCTGTTTTCCAAATTGGATGACACAATCTGCTGACATATCTGTTGTTATTGGTGATCAGTGCATGATGTGGTTGAGATGGTCAATGTCCAGTAGGAACAGACAATAGTGTGTATCTGTCACTCTCCGATGCACCTTGAACAGTTTGGTTTTGTTTCTCACGGAGCAGAGTGGAGCTTTCTATTTCTCTGTTATAGCGCCTAACCAAAAAAGCCCCATCACAAATAGGACAAATATCTCCTCAGAATCAGAAGTCCATGAACCAGTTTTCCTTTAACATTTTGAGCAGATCGAGCACAGTGTTCAAGCAAGCTGTCTTCTGCCCTTTTGCTTTTTATTACTGTAACTGTTGTTCCAAGGTTAGTTCAGATGAGATCAGAGTCATTTCCTTTGCAATCAAGTAGTATTTGACTCATCTTATATCAATGACCCTGAGAAAACTGTGTTCAATGTGAATCGGAGCACATTCTGTCCTGGTAATTTTCTCAGTAAAAGTCGGAAATCCAACCCCTGCAAGTTGTCTTCCAAGTAACATACGATTCTGACTTGGGACTAATATATTGTTCTTTCAAAATCGTTTTTTGTAGCTTGGAATCCCATTATATCTGTGTGTGTATTCGCACCGCTTAAACACAGGTGGTTGAAGAAGGCAGCTCGCTTTCAGGTTCCCCAGAGCTGTTGGGAGTGACAAATAAACTCTGAGAATGCCTTCCAGAATCCATCGATAACATTATCCTTTTTAAAAATATCAACATATAATTATGTTTTCACAGTTTTTTCAGAAGTCTCAGAAATGTAAGATCTTGTTGGTTGAGTGTTAAGCCAGTTACTTTCGGGCATGACAATACGATTACAATCCCGATTATTTTCAATGAGTTATTTTCTGTAGAATGATCATGTGATGTCAATGCCATGATCTCAACATTTTCTCTGTCCATCAGTGTCGCATTACATTGGCTCAAAGCTGCACCACTCCACAATTCTGTCTCATTCTCTTACTCTTTCGCTGTGCTAATAATAAACTTTTCATTTTCCTTCCAGGCATCAAGGCCCACAAGATGCAACGACTCAGCGATGCCCATCTTCCTCTGGAACATTGCTCCCTTCCCCACCCATGCCATCTGACGTTATCCCCTCTACCAATCCTCTCATGTTTGCACGATATCTCCCGACCTATCACTCTCTGATGCTGAAAATTCTAGACTTGGCAAAGTATCCGCTTTGTCCCTGTGCAACCCCAAAATACTGAATTTCGGACTTGAAATGGAATTGAACTCCTTCTTCTGCCGTGTTCACCTCAGTGCCCATTCCTTTGGACAAGAATACTCTCCCCATCCCACTGATCAGTTCGAAAGCTTTCTTTCCACCTGAAGTCCTTCCTCTGCCACTTTACCTGCTCTCGATAATTTCATTGAGGACAATGTTTGCCTCCGTTTTTCTGCATCACCCGCAATCAAACGAACCGACATCCACCCGAAAAGGTTACTCTCTCCGTGCTTAGTTTCAAGCTTGACTTTGAAATGAAGCATGTGCCGATAAGGATGGTACTGTTGTAGTCGGGTGTACTGGACCCTAAATTTCAGAGACTGAGCGCCAACTCCCAGATACATCCACCTATCTTCCACTGGAGCATGACCCCGCCATGGAACATGAGGACATTGTCTCAACTACGATAACTGACTACACTTCATCTGGTCATCGCCCCTCTGAGCCGTCAGCCCCCAAGCAGATGATCCTCTGAAAGTGCAGCTCGCTTCCATATCCTCCAAAAAAAGCCGGACAGACCCATTGCTTCAGCTGCTCCTGCGTTATACAACTCAACACTTCTTGCCTTGACTCAGTCTTTTCTCCACTGTCCAGTTCCTGTCCACGTACATCCGTAATTTCGCTGACAGATTACACCAGTTTCAGAATTACCATTTTGCAAGCTCCATCCCCTTCTCTTTCCCGTGAACGTGCACTCGCTTTACGCATCTATCCCCAACAGGATGGTCTCAGCGTTCTCTGCTTCGTCCTGGAGCAACGGGCTGGATCGCACATAACGACCAACACCCTCCCAGCCTGGTTGAGCCCGTCCTCACGCTCAATAACTTCTGTTTTAAACTCCGCCTTTTTTGTCAGGTGAGGGGAGGGCATGGTGCACATGTGGGCCACAGTTATCCACTGACCCTACTCCGTTTCTTAAGATTGATTTACTTTCATTTCTTACTGAGATGGCAAACCCACCACCTTTGCCCACTTGACTTTTTTTTGATAAAGCGTATATCCTTGGATATTCAGCTACCAATCCTGAACCCCTTGCAGCTACGTCTCCATTATACCCTCCAGGTTACACCTGACAATTTCGAAACTGCCCTATAACAACATTTACATTTTTCCTTATATGGCATGCATTCGGATAAAACACCTTCGGTCTGGTATTTACGATCCCTATTCTCATTGCCTTACGTTTGCCCAGCGGGCTTGAAATTTGACTGTTACCTCTGTTCCATATGCGAATGTCCTGAAGATTTTAATAGCCACCCCTGAGTTCTACTCCATTGCCTCCTTCTTTAATTCATGTTTTCTAATGTACCCTGTAACTGATACCAGCTCCACCACATTTAGAACAATGCCTTGCCTCCATCCCATGTTGCGTCATTCCCTAATACTCTCATCCAAGCACGATTCAGGTGAAGACCATTCCATCGGAATTGCTCCCTTCTTCCCCAGTACTGGTGACAATTTCCAATCAATTCAAACCCATTTATTCCATACCAATCTTTCAACCACGCATCTACCTCCAAAACGTTTGTTAACACTGTGCCAATTAACGGATGCTGCCTGAACTGCTGTGCTCTTCCAGCACCACTAATCCATAATGTGCCAATTAACCCCTGGCTAAATTAGCAAAACAGAGATCATTACCTTTTTGGTTCTGCTTTCTACTTTAGAATTTGGCTGTTCATATCACTTAGCAAAAACTCTGTCCTAGATTTCTCTATGTCGTTGTTGCGTACATTGACCACGACCAATAGATATTTGTCCTCACACTCCACATTCATCTGCAGCCCAGATGAGATATCCTAAACCCGAGCACCAGGCCAGCAGCGCATCCTCCAGGACTGTCGTTCCTGATCACAGAGAATAGCGTCTGTGCCTCTAACCATAATCTTTCCAATGACAACAGTATTTATCTTCTTTTCCCCTCGAATGGTTTGTCAAATTCGGTGCTGCAGCCAACTGGCTCATACTCCCGGCAGATCCCATTTCCACCCACACATGGATCAAATCTCTTGAATCTGTTAGACAGAGACAGGGGCTGAGGGTACTTAAACTCGACCTCCACAGACCATCTCCCTGACTTATTTAAAGCCATCTTTGCAAGAGGATTCGCAGTAGGTTATGTTCAACTAGGAGAAAGAGAGGACTGCAGATGCTGGAGACCAGAGTTGAAAAATGTGGTGCTGGAAAAACACAGTAGGCCAGGTAAAATCCGAAATCTGCTTCAGGACTTATGCCCGAAACGTCGATTCTCTTGCTCCTCGGATACTACCTGGCCTGCTGTGTTTTTCCAGCACCACATGTTTCAACTCTGGTCTCCAGTATCTGGAGTCCTCATTTTTTCCTTGTTTAAAGCCACACCCGCGTCTCTCTGAATACTGGTTGAATTTGAGTTAGCTGATCTAAAGAGCGTGACTTTCTCCTGGATAACAGCATCGAGGTAAAACGCCCTCTCTCCGATATGTCACAAACTTTGAAGCTCCGACTCCAGCTCATCGACTCTGAGCGGAATTCTTCCAGCAAACTTCATTTGCTGTAGACATGATCACTGTGAGCTACAATAGGGTCCACCATCTCCCACATCATGCAGAAACTACTCATTACCCGACCGTCCATACTTGTTTTATTTAACAGGTTTTCTATTTCAATTTTTATAAACAAACTGTTTTTGTATCTTTGGTTATGCAAGTTGTAAACAATAAATTAAGAAGATTCAATTTAACGCAGATTAAATTTTAGTGGACTGACTGTAAGCAAAACAAATCACAGTCCTCCTTTTATCAATCTTGCTTATTCTCTTCAAAAAGAACTCTGACAGTCTTGTCACATGGGACCTCTCCTTGACGAAGCCGTGCTGTCTCAGCCCTGTTTTATTATGCACCTCCAAATACTTTGCAATCTTATTTTGAATAATGGTCACTTAAGTCCTACTAATTGCCGATGTCAGGCCTACCAGCAGAAGATTTTATTTATTTTGCATTCCTTCCTTTCACAGAGATTTTACATTTTCATTTTCCACTTCGCTGGGACTCTCTCGGAAGACAGTTTTCCCTGAGAAATCACAACCAGTGCCTCTATTCTTCAGAACCTTGGTTTGTTATCCTTCCTGTCCGTGTTTTATCTATCGTCAAACATTGCAGCTTCCCTAGCACATTCTCCTCAGTGCAGATCACTGCACTCATTTCCAACCCTTGACTTTCTTGAAGTTCTGGAATGCGACTAGTGTCTCTGATTGTGAGGACTGATGCAAAGTACCTGTTTACTTCTTTCTTCTCCGTTTCTCTGGAGCCAGCCTCAATGGCCAGTGCTCCAATGCACACTCTTGCCTCTCTTCGTTTGATTTCTCGGAACAAAACTCCTGCAATCTGCTTTTCTATAGCGATCTAGCTTTAATGCTTCATGTTCTCCACATTGTTTTTTTTTTCACTTGTCCTCTGCTGCATTAAAATTAAGTTTCCAAATCTTACACAGATTGTTCCAGTGTGTTCCAGTGTGTTCCAGAGAGTGTTCCAGTGAATTAAAAGCGCAAAACAAGCATGTAACTATACTCGTCGTGTATTTCATCACCGCGTGGCACGTGGGACAGGGACCGGGATTCAAATCCATTCCCAGTTGAATGTCGGCGTGGAAGCTGCACATTCTCCTCGTGTCTGCATGAGAACAATTCACTTTTTATTTTATCTCTACACAGTATGTCTCCGTGCTTGTTTCGGGTTTCCATCATCTGCAGTATTTTTGATTTTCTTTTATGGGGAAATGGGGTAAATGCGGCAGGTTGTTATAAAAGCAGCCCTGGTTTTCGGGCTCCCCTGAGAGTTTGGGAATCTTGCACGGGCACTTGTGTGATTGCAGTGCCGAGACCGCACACTCCGTCTTTCCACTGCTTTAGCCTATTCACTACTACATTCAGCCTTTCCCTTGCCAGCCTTGGGACTCCCGAAAACCCATCGCCTTTCGGTGGTATCTCACTACGCATGGCTGCGCACTGCAAGTTACTGAGCACTTCCTGACCATTCAGGGATGCTCAGTGAAAACCCTTCCATTCGGAGAAACAGAGTAGCTAATACTCCTTTAAATAATAAGCAGAGTAAGCAGGCTGAATGGCACTCATGTACCCTGACATTTTCTGATCTTATGGATTAGCTTCTGCCTATCCTTGTCCATCTGCAAGTAGATGTTCCATATGTTTGCCTCGTCAAACAGATTTCGTGGAGATCATAGCTATCAGACCCGTTGTCATGGGACTGATACGGCCGACACCTCTTCCTGGTTATTGACTTCACACTTAAGTTACAATTATCAAATCGATCCATTTTCAAGCAAATTCTTGCTGAAGTTGTTCTGAAATGATATTTGAAATTGGGAGAGGCTAGAATATGCTACTACTGGTTTCTTTAGGGTTTGAAGGACACTAAAGCACATGGCCAAATTGCTGGGATAAGAGGCAGCTCTTCCAACATGTGGATCATTGGGATTCCCGTGTCGGGCGGACCTACACAAGAAGAACTGGCAGCAATCTCCTGGCAGGCAGGTTTACTACTGTCAATCTGGAGGGTTTAAATGAGTGTGGCAGGAGGGCGTGGGAACCAAAGCAGTCGGTCGACAAGTACAGTGATTGAGGAGGAGCTAGAGACTAACATCCCACAGCTAAGACCAACAACAAACAGGCAGAAGCTACTGAAAAGAGTGGGACTGGGAGTCGGAAGTGTGCTGATTTTAATGTGAAGTTTATGACAGGTAAGAGAGATGATCGTGGAGCTTAGTTGAGTGTATATAACTACATTGACAATATTACAGAGATTAGATTGGGGGAGGGAAAATGACCAGTCAATCCAATTGGTCCAGAAAGAGTTCCAGAATGTGCAGTGAGTGGCTGGAGACAATTGCTAGAATAATTATTCTTCAAAATAATTATCCAACACTTTATTTGAATTGGACAACATGCAGAATCCAAACTTGAGATTTAATGGAGGAAATTAGAATTGTCTGTTCATAACACTTTCTTGATTTAGTATTTCGTGATCTCCTGCCTCCGGATAATAGAGGAGAATAATTTCCATCAGGGAAACTCAAATTAATTAACAGGCAATTATCTGAGGGATTTGGGCTAAAGTGTATTTATTTCAATGCAAAGAGCATTACTGGTAATGTAGATGAACTTAGAGCCTAAAACCTTACATGGGAGTATGCATGACCATTGTAGGGATTTCGTCGAGAAGGGGACAGGACTGGCTGCTCAACCTTCCCCGTTCTTGTTGTTTTCGACGACGTAAAAAGCAAAGTAAAATGGAGGATGAGTTGCATTATGGATCGGGGAATATGTTACACCGGCATTCAGAGAGGACATACTGGAGTGTTCAAACACTACGGCAGTACAGGTACAGCTCAAATATAAATGGAAGAAATTACTGTGTCAGGATTATACTTCTGGGCCCCCCAACAGCCACCGAGACATTGAGAAACAAATATGTCATCCAATTATGGAAAGGTGCATGAAAAACAGACTTGTCATAGTGGACATTCACAATGGAGCGACTTTGGAACAACAGGCTGAGACGGAGCAGAAATTGTTAATGCATTCAAGAGGCTTACTTGCAACGGCTTGTGAATAGTCCAACAAGAGCAAGGGCGATGCTGGCTCTCGGATTGGCTAATGAGGCGAGCCAGGTGACTGAACTTGCAGGAGGAGAGCATTTCGGAAACGATGATAACAGCTCCTTAATATTAAGATAGCTAAGACCATGGATACGTCAAGAGTTTGGGTGAAGCTACTGAATTTGGGGAAGGCAAATAACTCAGTACAAGGCGGGAGCTAGCGGGAGTTATTTGGCAGGAGCAGCTATCAGAGAAACATACATTTGATGCGTGGGAACTATTTATTACATCCTGATTGCAATATCTCGTGAAAGTCCTTCTGCCTGCTCGAACTTTAATTTATGTTGTTTGAACGCATAGGCCCCTGCATATCAGGAGAATAGATAATAATTGTTTATGCACTATGTCCTTCACTGGACAGTTTGTTTCTCCAGGCATCTCAAATTTTTTGTGGGTCGCAGCACAGATGGAGTCTATTCAGCCCATCGCGCTTCCACGAGCTCTTCAGCTGCACTATCTGAAAACGGAGCGATTGGTAATCGAGAGAGTGAGAATGTGTTTGCGTGTGAGACAGAGAGAGACAGAGAGAAAGAAACTGAAGGGAGATGAACAAAGTTCAGAGAAAAAGGGAGTGACAGACTGGGCGAGAGGAAGGGGTGTTAAACGAGAATGAAGTTAGACAGATTAGGAGACAGCATGAGGAGAAATAGATGAGAAGGAAAATTGATTTCGAAAGTCCCAAAGTCTCCATCTCTTTGTCTGTTCACTTACCCTGTGAGCACACTGCTAATACTGGCTGATATCCCAGGTCATTTATCTCCAATAATATGACAGAACTGTATTGCTGACAGCTAAACGGAATCCAGTAGACCAAATGATTAGTTCCAGGGAGAAAATGGATTAATTAAAACTGACTGGGCCAACAGTAGCAGGAAATAATAACCACACCTGAACACTGTGTGAGAGCCTGGGCCAGAGAATCTCAGTGAGGTGATCACTGACAGAGGGGAAAATAATGATCTCAGCTGTTGTTCAAACAATGATTGATAAAGTTTGCACACAACTTCCATAATTTTGTAATACACATTTCAAATCATATAGCTCAATATTATGAGTACATTTTAACAACCTTACCTTTCTATACTTTCCATAATTTTGTAAGTACATAAAGTCATTTCGATCTTGTTTCTTTTGCTGAATAAACGCATTTTATTACTGGGGAAGAAGCAACCTGTTCTGATGGGACAATATTCATTTGAACAATGCTGGGGCACACTCCTAGTGAGTCGCAAACTGGGGCTGTAGACAGGGCTAGAAAATGATTAGGAGTAATGTGGTTGAGTGTTCGGAATAAACCGGAATTTAAAAAGGAGAAATAGAAGTGCCTAATTTAAACACGTTTTTAAATTCTCTAGCACAGACACAAATAGGACTGAGTTTATGGAAATGGTCAGCGATAAACTTCAAGCACACTGGATAAATGAACGATAATGAGAAGAGGAATCCTTAATACAGGACTGAAGATGGTATACTTGAATGCACGTGGTATAAGTAATAAGGTAAATGAGTTTATCTCGCAGGTTGAAACTGCAAGGTATGATGTGCTGGGCATCACGGAGACGTGGCTGAAAGGTGATCAAGATTGGGAGCTGAATATTCAAGGATGTGCATTCTATCGAAAAGGTGGGCAGCTGGACATAAGGGGAAGGGCTTCGTTTTTCGGAAGAAATGGAATTGTATCGATAACAAAAAAAGAAAATCTGTCAGATCGCGCAGGATCTTCATGGGTAGAATTGAAAAACCGCAAAAGCTACAAAACAGAAATAGTTGGGGTTACGCACAAGCCTCCAAATAGTAGTCAGAAGCTGGGGCGCAATATACCCAAGAGTTAGAAAAGCTGTGAAGCAAAGGCAAAGGTGGACAGGGAAAATCAAAATGGTAGTGATTTGCAAGAAAATAAATTTGAGAAATATCCACAAAGTGACTTTTTGGAGCAGTTTGTGATGGAGCCCACCAGGGACAGGCAACACTGTATTTAATATGTGCAATGAGGTAGACTTGATAAGGGAACGTAAGGTGAAAGAGCCGTGAGGCGGCAGTGATCATACCAGGATTGAATTTGAGAGGAAGAAAATAGAATCAGAGGTAAACTTATTAGAGCGGAATAAAGGCAACAACAGAGGCATGAGGGAGGATATGGGTACAACTGAATGAGAGAGGGATCCAAGAAAAAAAAAGTGGAATAGCATTTGGCAGAAGGTCTGGGAGTAATTCAGGAGATATAGCAGAGATTCATTCCAACGAGAAAGAAGCATGGTACAGGGAGGATGAGGCAACCACGGTTGCCTCGGGAAGTCAGGAACAGCGTAAAAGCAAAACAGAAAGCACAGAATGTAACGAAGGGCAGTGGGAAACCAGATGATTGGGATCCATACAAAGACAAACAGAGGGCAACAACATCAGAAATAAGGAGGTAGAGTATTTTTAGGAGGGTAAGCTAGCCCGGAATAGAAAGGAAAACTCTAAGAATTTATTTCGATACATAAAGTGCAAAAGAGAAGCAGAGATGCTCATTATTCTGCTGGAAAATGACACAGGAGATAAAGTAATGGGGAACAAAGAAATTGCTAAGGAGCTTAGTAATGACTTGGCATCCGTCTTCGCGTTGGAAGACACGAGTAATATTCCAAAGATTCAAAAGAGTGACGGGGAAGAATTGACAATGCTGGCCGGCTAGAAGGAGATAGTGTTTGAAAAACTGAATGACCTGAAGCTAAATACATCGTCTTCACGAGATGGGCTACACCCCAGAATTCAAACGGTGCTAGCTGAAGAGACAGTGGAGCCATCAGCGGTGACCTTTCACAAATCACTGCAATCACGAAGGATCCCACAGGACTGGCAAAATGCTAAAGTAGCACCACTGTTTCAAAACAAAGTATAGTAGAACACGGAAAATTGCAGACCAATTAGCCTTATTTTGGTGATGGATGAGATCTCGGAATCCACTGTGGAGAATGAGAGTTCTAAATACTTGGAACTGTACGGTAAAATAGGGCAAAGTCAGCATGGTTTCATCGAGGGGAGGAGAAAGTGAGTACTGCAGATGCTGGAGATCAGAGTTGAAAAATGTGTTGCTGGAAAAGCGCAGCAGGTCAGGCAGCATCAATTGAACAGAAGAATCGACGTTACTGGCATACGCCCTTTTTCAGGAATCAGTAAGGTGTGCCAAGCAGGCTAAGATAAAAGGTAAGGAGGAGGGACTCGGGGGAGTGGCGTTGGGAATGCGATAGACGGAAGGAGGTTAAGGTGAAAGTGATAGGCCGGAGAGGGAGTGGGGGCGGAGAGATCGGGAAGAAGATTGCAGGTCAAGAAGGCGGTGCTGAGTCCGAGGGTTGGGACTGAGCTAAGGTGGGGGGAGGGGAAATGAGGAAGCTGGATAAATCTGCATTCATCCCTTGCTGTTGGAGGTTCCTAGGCGGAAGATGAGGCGCTCTTCCTCCAGGCGTCGTGTTGCCATGGTCTGGCGATGGAGGAGGCCAATGACCTGCATGTCCTTGGCGGAGTGGGAGGGGGAGTTAAAGTATTCAGCCACGGGGCGGTTGGGTTGTTTGGTGCGGGTGTCCCAGAGGTGTTCTCTGAAACGTTCCACAAGTAGGTGGCCTGTCTGCCCAATGTAGAGGAGGCCACATCGGGTGCAGCGAATGCAATAAATGATGTGTGTGGAGGTGCAGGTGAATTTTTGACGGATATTGAAGGATCCCTTGGAGGGAAGTGAGGGGGGGGGGAGGTGTGGTCGCAAGTTTTGCATTTCTTGCGGTTGCAGGGGAAGGTGCCAGGCGTGGAGGTTGGGTTGGTGCGGGGTGTTGTCAGGTATTGCTGGAGGGAGAGCGCCTCATCTTCTTCCTAGGAACCCTCCAACCACAAGGGATGAATGCAGATTTATCCAACTTCCTCATTTCCCCTCCCCCGAGCTTGGCACACGTTCCTCATTCCTGAAGAAGGGTTTATGCACGAAACGTCGATTCTCCTGCGCCTTGGATACTGCCTGACCTGCTGCGCTTTTCCAACAACACCTTCATCGAGAGGAGGTCATGCCTGACAAATCTGCTAGAATTTTTTGAAGAAGTAACAAGCAGATCACTCTAAGGAGAACCAATGGATGCTATCTGCCTGGAACTCAAGAATGCCTTTGACAAGTTGTGCCATACAGGAGATTACTTATTGACGTAAGGGCCCATGATGTCAAATACAACGTGTTTGCATGGATAGAAGCTTGGCTGTGTGGCCCAATGCAGAGTGGTGATAAAAGTGTCCTTCTCAGGATGGCAACCAGTGACAAGTGGTTTTCCAAAAGGCTCGGTATTTGGACCACAGCATTTCACTTTATACAACAATGATGCAGATGAAGGAACTAAGGGCAATTCAAATAATTTTGCAGGTTATACAAAGATAGATAGAGGGAGAGGGAACATTGTGGCGGCTGGGAGGCTGCAGAAAATTTAGACTGTTTAGGAGAGTGGGCGAATAAGTGGCAGATGCATTATAATATGGTAAATTATTAAGTCATACACCTGAGTAGAATGAATAGAGGCATGGAATATTTTCCAAATGGGGAGAAAATTCAGCAGTCTGAAGCGCAAGGACACTTCAGAGTTGTAGTCCTCTCAAGTGATATTTGCAGGTCGAATCAGTAGTTCAGAAGGTAAATGTAATGATGCCATTTATTCTGAGAGGACTTGAATATAAAAGCTTACTTCTGAAGTTTCTCCAAGGTTCTGGTCAGATCAGTTTTGGAGTACTGTGCGCGAATTTGGAGCCCGCTTTCTATGGAAGAATATACTGGCTCAGAGCATGTTCAGAGGAGGTACACAAGGAATGAAAAACTAAACATTTGAGACTTTGAGTCTGTACTCGATGAAGTTTAGAACTATGAGGGGGGATATAGTTGAAACTTACAGAATAATGAAAGACCTGGAGATAGTGGATGTTGAGAAAATGTTTCCATTGAAAGTAGAGACGGGAACCCAAGGGCACAGCCATTGACTAAAGGGAAGACATTTTAGAACAGAGATAAGGAGAAACTTTTACAGCCAGAGAGTGGTGAATCAATGGAACTGACTGCCACAGACGTCTCTGGAGGTCAGGTTATTGAGTACAATTAAGACGGAGATAAATAGGTCCTTGATTGTCAACGGATTGAGGGTTATGGGGAGAAAGTGTAAGAATGGTTTGAGAAACCTATCAGTCATAACTGAATGGCAGAGTTGTCTCAATAGGTTGAGTGGACAAATTTATGTTTCTATGTCTTATGGTCTTATTACTATTGGTTGACCTCGTTCATGATTGTAGATGTGTCCATGAAAATGTTCATTATAAGGATTATGAAGAGTAATGTTCCAATACTGATGACTGGGCAATATCATGCTCCATCGCTCCCAGACATTTCCCCAATTTTCTATCTTTTCTCTCTTCCACGATGCGATGATCATGCTATAATTGAAGTGCTGTAAATGATACTTCATCACAGTTGATTGTAATTGATAACATCAAGAGCATCATCCTCTAACTTGCCTTCTCTGCTCCGAGAATAACAATCTGAAATTGCATTTGTCAGGTACTTTTCTCTGTTAACATATTCATGCCATTTCAATGTTTTAAACCTATGGTGTATTAGGAACACTTTCCCATCAGATTATGGATCGATAAAGGTTCTCACAATGTTTTATTGATATTGCATTGACTGATCAGGAGTTACAGCTGTATGTTTCCATTTCCGATCCTCTCGTATTACTCCCATATCCAAGGCAGTTTGAGTGATTATACAAAATCTATCTGCCATCTCAAACTTCCTTCCCTCAGTCACCCTCGCGTATGCCATTTAGAACTTGTAACTTTTGAATCTTTTAAAAATCAATAATAAAACACCATTGAATTGAAAGCGGTTAACTAGAGTTATTTGTTCAGCGACCGTGATTAACATCAGTCTCAGTGGATCCTCAATGTGTCAGTCGAATGTGTGCCTCTTCTTTAAATGAGAGACTCATTTCAATCTGTTATTCCATAATATGAGCGTGAGCATCACCGACTGCACTAAAGGGAATCAGCAGCTCCGGAGAGAGCAGCAGGAGAATTCAGAATCTGAGAACAATAGACTGTAATGTCCCAACAATGGATCAGAATCTGAAAACAATAGACAGTAATGTCCCAACAATGGGGAAGAATCTGAGAATACCAGACTGGAATGTTACCACAATGGACAGGAATTTTTACGAGGGTATTTACTAGTTTTCTCAGCCTTGGATATCATTAGCATCTCGGATCCAGGATATCATTTGGATTATTCAAGGTGTTTACTATCCGATTCTTGCTGTGGTTGGTGTTCCTGGTAAGTCTCTCTATCTGTTTATTAAAACAGCTTGAATAGAATTGCTGCTTCTGACATGTAAACTTGGGAAGTTAGAAGTCAATGTTTTCAATTCCAAACACAATTTCCTTTCCTTACAAATTAAAGCTAGCAATTAACTATTTAAGAATTACGCATTGGTTTGCGAGGAGGAATCAGAAATTTCTCAAATGGCATTGTATTTTTTCTCCTACGCAGATTTGCATATGCTGCCCACCCCCCACCTCAGCAGGACCACCAGCATGACGCCCCAGTCTGATTCTTAGCCTTATTGCAACATCTCAATAGATCATCATTTGTAAATGTGTTAAATTTGGAAACATCTGTTTCACCTCCCGTCTAACCTTACTTCTGTTACAAAATAACTGCACTAGCGATGTTAAATTGTTCCCGACACAGAGTCTGGCAGGCGTAAAGAATGTCCATAGTGGCCAAGTAATTGACTCATAATCGACAGCTGCACAACAAAGAGTTGTTGATATCAGCACTTTTGCTTGCCTCATGCCCTTGAGAGAGTGCAATGGTTCATTCTTCCCAGGTCAGGTTTCCAGATAACATCAAACCTACGTCCATGTGTTTTACTCTTTACTATGCTGTGGAACAGCTTAACCAGCATTCCGTTCAAGATAGGCTTCACACATTGGCCTGATCAGGACGACACAGGGCTACACACATCCCGTGAGAGACGAATAAAAGGAAAGATAAACCCCTTTCTCTGCCTGTACCTCACATTCATACAGCTCACTACCGTTCAGGTAGGCGGCCATTCCTTATTTCAGATGTATTCTGTCCAACTTAAATTCTGCCCACTAGCAATATTTATCTCCATTGCCATCACTGTTGCCGGTTTTATTAACGCTGAAATGCAGATTCAAGGAACATTTAAATTTCACGTCACTCGAATTTCACAGAGAAGGAATGGGGTTTGTTGTCACAATGAAGCAACTGAGACGGTGAAGTGAGGGAAAAGAATTATTGTGATCGACCCTGAGAGTGTGGTTGATGTTGTATTTCGGTATTATGAACAGATTTTTTCTCCTTTATAAGGGATGATTCACTTGCCACAGAAAGTGTGCAAAATAATTTCACGAAGCTAATCTCTGTGGTGATTGGACCGTGAGGAGTGAGTGAAGATTACTCTGTAACGCTGTGAGAGAATAAGAGGTGATTGTACTGAACCTTGAGTGTGATGAAAACATCACTCATTATTTTATAAACAGACACTGATACAGTGAAAATTTCCATGGCGTATTTATTTCCAGTTGAATTACATGATATGGGATAGGTTATGTGCCTGGGAACGTGTTCCCCCATCCCACACCCATCCCCCATGTCGATTGAGCTATGAGGAAGTCCAGGCTTTGAATAAACTCTCTGCATATTAATACAGCGCAATTGAAGCGTGACACTGCACTGAGCGTCATTTATCCACAATCCCGACATCTCCCATATACCTTCATTGCAAAAGTGTTAACTATTCCCAGCAGCTTCTGACCTCCTTGACGAACATGTTTCTGATTGCTCGGAGATGAAAGATGTCTCCTTGAGATTTGGCAGAAAACATTTGGCTTCCCTCCTCACTGCCAGCAAACCAGGTTAAATTATTAAGTGCTCCACACGCAATGGAGCCACGAGGAACATCATGGAGCAGTCACCTGTGTAGGATCTACTTCATTGGTTTGTCAATTTGGAGCATCAACGTTATCCTCTGTTTTTTAATAACTGCCTCGAAGGGGAGAATCGCCTTCTCCTAATCCCATGGAACATTTTCAAGAGCCTGATTGTGCTCTGCAAGTTCCTATTTAACAGCTTGATGTGCAGAGCACTGTCCTTCTTTTCCTGTGTCAATATTCTTGTTCTGTAAATTCGATGGGCTGAATGGTTTCCACGTATTCGTGTGCAACAAGCTTCAGATGCTGAATGAGATCCTCTTTGAAATATGGATGTCCCTGGCAGCGGTGCTACATGTATGTTCCCGACACGTTAACAGCACAATCCTGAATGTTGTCCGGGTTTGCTGTACATGTCACAGCCTACTTCAGGAATTGAGGGGTTTGGGTGGCGTGCATATTGTTCTGCACATGTTGCAATGTTCAGTGATTTTCCCGGCTTCCGATCTTATTTTTGGGGAAAGACATTGATGAAGCAGCTGAAGATATTCCTACTGAGGAAGCTACCCAAAGGGTTTTCTCGAGAGATGTCCCCGGACTGAGAGGATTGGTGTCCACCAAGCACGGTCATCTTCATTTGCCATCTGAATGACCCCAGCCAGTGGAGAGATTCTGCCTGATTCTGATTAAATTCAATTTAATCAGCGTTCCTTGATACCATCTTTACTCAAAGATTGCCTTCATATCACGGTCTGTCTCTCTTACCTGAGCCCCTGTATTCACCTCCTTTGAACGTATCAATAGATCTTGGTTCATGCTTGTCGATATTTTCAACTCAAAGAGGGTAGTGAATGGCAGAAATTCTCGAGTCAAAAGAGTTGGGTGAGCTAGATCACAGAAATTATTTAAAGAAGAGGGACATTAGTTTTTGATCTGTTCGAGGGCTGAGAGTTGAGAAGAATTGGACATTAAAATCGACTTGATTCCACATTTGATCAGGTAAGATCTTACACAACGGTCCGGCAGGCCCGAGCATTCGAAGTATCTGCTCCTGTTCCTGATGCTCTTCTTATATTCTGCCACTGAAAATTTAATGTTTGCTATTTTGCTGGACGTTCTTTTGTTGCATGCTGTTGTGAGACAGATGGAAGTATTTTGTGAGTCATCTCGGTGTGAGGCATTGGAGCTATATTAACAGTGAACCTGAGTCCACAACATGACCAATAAATGAAGCACAAGGTGCAGTGGGGAGACACTCTGTGAAGAGACGTGAGACCTCTTTTTTTAATCAGTCTGAATTTCCCAAAACCATTTTCCAACCCACACCACAACGTGTTATTATGTGTTACTGCAGACCAGGTAATTGGAGCAAGTGGGCTCCATTATATTTGTGCAGGAGGCTTGATGGACTGAATGGAACATCGGACTGAGGAGCAAAAGTTGGTCATTACATACTTTGCAACAGTTCCACCAGACCCTAAGCTCGTAGATAATCCAATAGTAGTCTCAGCAGCCCTTTTCACTCGTATACCATTTCCCTGCATTCGCTTGTCCATGAAATGTTTAACAAACTTAACTTTGGGTCAATGCAAACACTAAACACCACAAACGTCTGGGAAAGGGAATTCCCACTTGAACAGCCATTTCAGAATTCCGCATGTGTGTTCTGATCAATGTTGCAGGGTCAGCTATCCCTTTTGCAGCCTCACTCCACCACCAGTTACAGCAAATTTGAAAGTTTCGTCATAAGGCTAATGGTATAAGTTCCAGATGGGTCATTTTCTTGTCAAATATAAGACACGCACAAACACACACACACATCGTTAGAGAAACAGAAAATGAAAGCTTTCCATAGCTTCATAATAATTGAATTCATAACAAATGGAAAAGTGATAGAATGTTCCAACTGTCATTCTGTCATCTGAGGTACTTCTGCTCACACAAGCTGCGGTAAGGTGATTTCTTCCCAGGACAGTTGGATTTGGGTGAAGTCCCTTCGCTTAAGTCAGTGGACAGATTCCAATGAATCGGAATCAGCATTTCTCCACGAGTGGTTGAGATGACTCAGGGATTTTCTGCTCTTGCACTTTGTTGTCAGACGGAACAAAGTAAGAGGAGAGAGAGCAATAGGTCGCTCCTCCTCAGGCAGGTTACATTTATCTCTCTTTCTGTGTTGAAGCATATAATAATGTCAATTGAACACCAAATTGGACTGTGTGTGTTCTCCATGAACATTTTCTGAAGTATATGATGATGGACTATATGCATGTGAATCATTGCTGTTTTCGTACAAAGTGTCTTTCTTGATCCAAAAAAAATCTGCTTTCGAATTCGATGACATGTTTATATACGTTTGTGTATTTTTTTTTAAAATCGTTTGATGCTTTCAGAATATCTGTGTTAAAAATAGTACGTATTATTCTTAATTTTTCCCCCTCGTTTCCATCCCCCTGACAAGAGAAAATATATTTCCATCTGATACACTTTGCTCAAAATCGTGTATGGTTCAAAAAGATTTCTCATCTAAGACCTAACCTGATAATCCTTCTTTTCAGAATGCCTTCATTCCAGGAACACATATCGTGGAAAATCTTCTGAATGCATTTTAACTTTTTCTTTAGTTTAGGGGATGAAAAGTGCACAGAGTGCCCTGGATGGATGCTGGAAAAGCACAGAAGGTCAAGCAGCATCCGTACATCAGGAGAGTTGGGGTTTTGGGCATGTTCCTCAAGAAGGGCTAATATCCGAAACGTCGACTCTCCTGCTCCTCAGATGCTGCCTGACCGGCAGTGCATTTCCAGTGTCACAATTTTCGACTGTTACCTACAGCATCTGCTGTCCTTAGTTTCTCCCTGGACAGTGAAATAAAACATTCCTACGATTAAACCTGATAGTTTCTGAATAAAACAGCATCATTCCACTTACCTATCAAAATAATTGTTGTATCTTCAGATTAGCTTCACATGTTTTATTAACCAAGAGCACGAAACCGTCTGCAGCACAGAGCTCGGCAATCTCTGTAAATTTAAGTTGTTTACCATTGTTGTATCCTTCCTGCGAAAATAGACAACTCATGTCTGTTGTTCGTGCTGAACGGTTGCCCATTAAACTTCCACGTCAACCTCAAACTTGCAGACTCACTACCTCCATTTGATGACATATTTATTGACCATCTTTGTGTACAAGCTAATTCAGTTTCAATCCATGCAGGCCCTTTATCCAGGCCTTGGATGCAGATTATTGATCATTAGTGATCCAACAGTGATGTCTCCGGCATGATATAAGTTATAACTTTGCCACTTGAAAGTAAACATTTATCTCAAACCTCTATTTGCTGTTCGCGACAGCTTCCTGTTTTGCAAGGTGTGCGCATTGAATGGCCTCCTCCTGGGCGGCATAATGTACTCAACGAACTGAACGACTTCATTCTCTATTAATGTGTATCTTCTTGGAGGGGCAGAATGGTTTCCACCCGTCTCGTTACAACGATCCTTTCTGCTTTAATGGGCTTGCCCTCTTCCTGTGCAATTGCCTTAAAGGACGGATTGAGAGACCAACACGTGGGGTACGGGCAGAAATTGGCCACTTGGCTGCACCATTCAGAATTCTCATGACTGATCTGAGTACGTCTGACCATTTAATTTTGTCTGAATATTTTATTGTGTCTGACGATCTAATTGAGTCCGACCATCCGATTGTGTCTGACCACTTTGCTCCTGTCTGAACCCAATAAACATTGACTCTGTTGTCCAGCAAATATAAGCCCATATTATCCTTGAATTTCTTCAGTAATCGAGTCTTCACTTCTCCCTGAGGATGAGGACACCACAGGTAATACAACCTTAAAGATGTAGAAGCCCTAATTTTATAACAGAGTTAACCTAACATGAGCTCGCAAACTCTTTTCAAACGTAAGGACGCAATGCTTAGGAATAGACGTATACCTTTCAGTTGTCCAAAACCTATCCCACATTACCACTGACTGTTTCCAACCTAACATGTTTCAAACCCAGCCTTCGCTCCTATCCCGGGAAGAGAATACCAGATAGCATGACATCACACAAGCATAAAGTCGTAACAGAGCTAGGTTATTCCACCCACCGCGCCGATATGACGTTTAATAATGGCGTATACGTTTCTCAACATCATTCTCCTGCTTTCACCCGGGAACCTTGGACCTGTTATTAATCAAAAACTGATCCATCCTTCTTAAATACACCCGTGTGTCTGCCTCTGTTTGTGGCTATATGTGTGCATTCGTCCATGAGTTGATGCTGCTGTGCATTTTGTGTCCATATCTGTCCATCTGTGTCACAGCCTGCGCGTTTTATCTGTATCTGTGACTGTTTCCTTGTGACTGTGTATGTCTCTATCTACCTCACACGTGTGCGTGTCTATGTCCATGTATGTAATGACAGTGTTATTTTCTTGGGATGTTTACACATGTCTCTGTGTCACTATGCAATGAGGTATTTGTTGTTTTGGGAGGGAGGGAAGTATCCGAACAGACAAAGAATTTAAAGTGAGAATTGTTCTCCACTAAATGTTGTTGTTGGGACTGGAACGAATTGCAATTTCCATACGAAACACTCCGGTCACCTCCAGCACGTGCCAGGCTCTGATCCATATTGGGGTTGGCGGATGGCAGGAGCGGAAGAAGAGTGGAAAGGAATGGTCATCGAGCACTCCAACACCTAGCTTGTACCATTCTGTCCTATTCCAGGCCGTTTCTCCTGGAAAGAGAGAGGAAGGGAGGGAATAAGAGTGAAAGAGGGTGGCCCTGCTGTTCATGTTGATTTAGCTGGTGGTGGATAGGGGGGCGGAATGATGAGGTGTCTGAAAGGAGTTGGTCCACAGTTTTGAATCCATACATTGTTATTAGGAGATAATACAGTGAAAGCGACAGAGAGAGTGAGGGGATTATTGAGTTGCATTCAATAGTGAGAATGTTGGAACATTGGCCTCATTCTGGGGAAGTTGATACAACAGATATCCAGTGAGTGCGAGAGAGCAGGGAGCAGAAGGTCCAACTTATGCTGGCAGAGCGGGGATGCTTATTAATGCTTGTCCTGTATTGCTGGACATTTCTTCATATCATCTGAGCGTCGAAGTGAGCATCACTGAATATCTTGTCCAAGTCTATCACTGATAACGGCACGGACCACATCCCTCAACTTCCACAGAATTAGTTTGGGTTTACATTGCCAATAGCAAGGAGAAGCAAGCATTGGCGCATTGTATGCCTTACCAAAAACTATCGCACAATGTTGTGTATTAAGCGCTATGGAAACTTGATATCCAAGTATCATGGGTGCTGCAGTAATAATGGATGATCGAGAGTTCCATCTAAACTATCCTTAATTAAGTGAATGCTTATACTGTGAAAAATAAATCCCATAGCGTATCTGAGGTAGTTTGAAGAGAATGTTGTGAACCAAACTAGAGACTAGGACTTTCAGATTTGCTGTTGTGTGTTCAGAGAACTAATTTATAATCTTGCAATGAAGCAGCTTTTTAGAAATTTTGACAACAATAAATTGCATTTTACTCGGCGACTGAACAGAACACAGATGTTTTGAACATTATCGTCAATCAACATGGACGCCCTGGAGCTGCAGGCTCAAGTGCGATAGAGTGAATTGGTAAAGTACAATTTAACATTCAGTGGTAGACAGCAATTTTGCTACTTTTGAAAATGCTGCAACGTCTGAAAAATGCACATTTTTGTCCCATGTCCAAACAGCAAAAGATTTGAAGGTGACACGAAGGTTAAACTATGAAATTAAAGGCGTATTAAATCAAAGGAAGCGGCTTCAGAAGAATTCCAGAGTTTGTGGAAACCTGAGAATTCTGAAACAAATATGATTCAGAAAAGAATGGCCATTAGACTGATAAGGAAATCAAAAAAAGAGAGCATTAATACAAATGATAAGAAAACACAAAGACTGACGAAATCTACAATGCACAATTCAAGTAAAATGAAAGCAAGATCAACAGTGGAAGTTCATAACAGGGATAGGAGAAGTTATCGTGGAGAATAGTGGAGTTTCATAGAAACGAACCAATTAGTTTGCATCTGTCTTCATAGATGAAGACCCAGCAAGTTTCCCAGAAATATCAAGTGATCATCAGGGACTTATGGACCTAAAGATGCAAAATCAATTCATATCTGCAACAAGGTCGTACTTCAAAAAAGTAGCTGGATTGAGCGTTGCTAAGTTTGACAGACCAGATGTTATTAATATCAGAACGTCAGAAAAAATGGAGATAGATATATTAATAACACTGTTGATGACTGTATTGTGTTTTCCTGTACATCCAGTAAAGGCTGGAAGCTATTTTAAATAACTGCAAGGTAGTAATCGTGATCCAAGCCTCTACGAAGGGAAGACGAGTTAGTGTGGAGAACTGGAGACCAATTAACTTTGTATCTGCCGGAAAATACTTGGAAACTATCTTATAGGATGAGCTATTGAATATTACGAAATTAACAGCAGCATTGGAGAGAATCCATATGGATTTCTGACAGAGAAATCACTCTTGATAACCTACGGAATCGTTTGAAGTTGTTTCTTGCAGCACACACAGTGGAGAAATAGTGCAAGTAGGATATTTGGATTTCCAGGAGGCTTTCTGTAACAACCCACACAGTGAGTTCTTAAATGCAATTAATGTGAATGCTGTTTCGAGAAATATGTGAAAGTGGAAAGTTAAAGTTAGGTTGGCCTTCACTCAATGGAATCGGAATGTACAAGTAAACATTATGAAGCCGTTGCATAGAGTGTTAGTGAGTATTGTGTATAGTCTTTGGTGTCCCAATCTAAGAAAAAATATACTGCTCATGGATAACTTCCAATGGATATTCCCCAGTTCCGCCCTCTGATGTCGAGATGATTTGATGAGGAAACTCGCCTGTGTCCTCTAAAGTTTCAAAGAACAAGTAAACCATAGAAAATTCACAAAACACATTACCAGGTGAAAATAAACAGATTGTCTCTCTAGCTGCCTACTTCATATTCAAGACAAAAAATTCAAGGCTAAGAAACAGACCATATAAAACAGCAAGAAGGAGGAAATCCTTCACTTGGAGGGGACAGACTAACAAAATGGCATGGAAACCGATGGCAGACAAGATTAGTGGGAATCCCCGGATTTTCCACAGGCATATCAAGTGGAACAGAATAACCCCCAAGGAACAGATTTGACCCATTCGTGATTTGCCAAGTTACATCCAAACTCAACTTCGTGACAGGAGACAGAGGCTGGTTGTAGAAGGCTGTTTGAGTGACTGGAGACCAGTATACCCTGGTGTACCACAGGAATCAGTGCTGTGTCCCTTCTTATTTTGTGATGTTCATACCTCATGCAGATATGAACGTTGGGGGGCGGCGGGGGAAGGGGGCGGGTGTGATTAGTCAGCTTGAGTTTGGCACAAACATTTGCTACCTGTTTGACAGTGAGTGGGAACGTTTTGCTGAGAGCAAGATATAGGAGTAATGGTCAGATGAGCTAGGTCAATGGCAGAAGGAGTGTAACCCTGACAAATATGAGATAATGAACATTGAGAGAAGGAACCGGACAGGGGGTTAATCAGTGACTCTAGCACACTAAGAAGTTCAAAGTTTGTGAGAAAATTTGTACCTCGGGTGCTCGTTTTTGTGGTTATGTTCGCCGAGCTTGGAATTTGTGTTGGAGACGTTTCGTCCCCTGTCTAGGTGACATCCTCAGTGCTTGGGAACCTCCTGTGAAGCGCTTCTGTGTTGTTTCCTCCGGCATTTATAGTGCTTTGTCTCTGCCGCTTCCGGTTGTCAATTCCAACTGTCTGCTGCAGTGGCCGGTATATTGGGTCCAGGTCGATGCGTTTGTTGATAGAATCAGTCGATGATTGCCATGCCTCGAGGAATTCCCTGGCTGTTCTTTGTTTGGCTTGTCCTATAATAGTAGTGTTGTCCGAGTCGAACTCATGTTGCTTGTCATCTGCGTGTGTGGCTACTAAGGATAGCTGGTCGTGTCGTTTCGTGGCTAGTTGGTGTTCATGGATCCGGATCGTTAGCTGTCTTCCTGTTTGTCCTATGCAGTGTTTTGTGCAGTCCTTGCATGAGATTTTGTGCACTACGTTGGTTTTGCTCAGAAATAGAAAACACACACCGGATCATCAACGCCACACTGACATGAATCTGATTCACTAAAGAGGGAGAAAAGGACAACCAACTCACATGCTTAGATGTGATGGTATAGAGAACACCGAACGGAGAATTCAGCACAAAGGGATACAGGAAAGCCACACTCACAGAACAAGTCCTGAACTACGAAAGCAACCACCCCAACACACACAAAGGAAGTTGCATCAAGACACTGTTCAAAAGGGCCACAACACATAGCAGCAGGCCAGAACTGCAAAAAGAGAAAGAAGAACACTCTACAAAGTATTCTGCAAAAACGGATGCACCCGCAATTTCATCAACAGATGCCTAAGGGAAAGCCAACGGAATGAGGACATACCACAACCCAAAGGACTCGCCACGTTACCATACATCAATAGCATTTCTGAACTGACAGCCAGAATGCTACGACCAGTAGGACTCATAACAGCACAAAAGCCAACAGCCACTCACAGACAACAACTCACCAGGACAAAGGACACGAAACCCATCATGAGCAAAACCACGATCCTTATTAGCCACGCACGCAGAAGACAAGCAACATGAGTTCGACTGGGACAACACTACTATTATAGGACAAGCCAAACAGAGAACAGCCAGGTTATTCCTAAAGACACGGCACTCATCCACAGATTCTATCAACAATTACATCGACCTGGACCCAATATACCGCCCACTGCAGCGGACAGCTGGAACTGACAACTGCAAGCGGCAGAGAGAAATCACTATAAATGCCGGAGGAAACAACACGGAAGCGCTTCACAGGAGTCTCCCAAGCCCTGGGGACGTCACCTAGACAGGGGCCGAAACGTCTACAACACAAATTCCCAGCTCGGCGAACGGAAACACAACCCTGAGAAGTTCAGAGTTCCTTATCCACAGGTCTCAATGTACCTGGCCACGGGAAAAGGTGAGACAAGAAGTTATCCGTGGTGCTCGCGTTTATTTAGCGAGACATCGATTATTCAAGCTATAATGGATTTTGTATAGGCCGTAGATGGGACATAGTGTGCAATGCTGGGTGCCAGATTACAGGAAGAATGTGATTGAAGTGGAGGGAGTGCAGAGGAGTTTCGCGAGTGTTTTCGCTGGTATTGAGTATATCAGCCATGAAATACTGACTGGATAAGCTCGGATTGTTTGCTGTGGAGCAGGGAAGGCTGAGGGGATGTGTTTCAAAAGAATAAAGCGACGAGAGCAATAGACAGGGTGGACATCCAGTAGCCGTTAATTTAGTCAGAAGGCCAAGATACCGGGAAAACACATTTAAAGTGAACGGATTGATGTCGAGAAAGAATTTGCAAATTGTTTTTCACCCATTGGGTTTTGGGGTTTGGAATGAACATTTTGAGAAGGTGGTTTTCAACGGTAACCTCACAACAGTTAAGAAGTAATTGGACGAGCACTTGAAGTGTTATAACATTCCAGGTTATGTGTCTCGTGTCGGAAACTGGGACAAATTTGAACCAGGCTGTATTTCTGATGGCACAGAGATGATGTCTCTGTGTTTGAGGAAAGTAAATCATTGAGGAGCTTAAGTCAGAAATTGCTGTGTACCGGAGAACAGAGTAACAACGGTTATAGAAATGGACTCTAATGCCTTTTAAAATTACGCCGATGGAACAGGAACAGAAAATACAGCTTCCTTACAGTCTGAAACGAAAGAATGTAAAACAAGGAAATGGCAGAACTGTGAAGAAACTATACCAGTTCTGTCTTCACAGAAGATTTTTTTTAATATTCCCAGGAAACTAGGAAACCTAAGGGTTAGATGAGGTGGACAGTGAGAGCTTTTTTCCTCGGATATTGAAGGCTAACACAAGGAAACATAGCTTTACATAGAGGGGTGATAGATATCGGTCAGATATTAGGGGTATTATGTTCACTCAGAGAGACGTAGAAGCGTGGAACGGCCTGCCTGCAACTTTATTCGAGTAGCCAACGATAATGGAATTGGACAGACATATTTTTAATAATGGAACGGAGTAGCTTACATGGGCATCAGATAATTGTCATTTATCAGCATAATATCAAAGGTCGAAGGATCTGTACAGCACTGTTACGTTTTGTGCCCTAATTTCTAAGCTTGTTGAAAAAGGGAACAGAATTAAATCTGTAAATGCATGGTTTTGCAGAAATTATTTGGATTGAAATGAATGGGCATAGTCACAGCCAAAAAAGATTTTTAAATGTGAATCACATCTGAGCAACTGACGGGTAGATATATTTTGGAAAAGCGCTCTACGATTGTGTTGGGATGTTAAAAAAAACGTTCTCATGAAGCCCAAGCATATTTTGCAAAATCAAATCTTATGAAATTCAGGCTTATATATGGATGTAGAATGGGAGAGCAGGGAGGAGACAGTGAGTTAAACTTTTTGGTTTGATTCTGAGTTTATTACCAGGCATATTTTGCGGGAAAGGTATAATAAAATACAGTGAAATGCTTTCAGTTATCGCAACAAAACAGCGCTGTTTTGAGTAATTTAAGAAAATGGATGAAATGAAAGATGTAGCTTGAGAATAGACCATGAGCTCTGAGGAATCTCCACAACATCGTTGACACCTGCATCTCCATCCCGCCACAACAGCTTCATCAGCAGCGACACCGGTCCCTCCTAACATCGATGTTGCTGATCCTCAGGAGCCATCTTTGCCGCTGTGCTGTTACTCCTCCATCACCGCTTCGTCGCCAAGGTCACAGACATATCGCTTACCACTGTGCCCTCTTCATCGATGTTTCCATGATGCCCTTCCACCACCTGCTTCATCACTGCCAACTCAGGAGCCAACCTAAACGAAGTCTCCGGTCCTCAGGCATCATCTTTTGTTGCTGGGTTCTATCTTACCCACATCGCCTCTGCTGATGTAGCTGCTGCTGATTCCACGTCCTGTGCTTGCTCCAGAATTGGGCCCAGCTCGAGGTACGTGCCCTGTGCCCGGATTGAGACCTCTCGAGGCCCATGTCTGAATAGGCTCAAAATTTCGAATCTGCTGCTGCAGATGCTGTCCAAGCTACAGCGTCAGTAAGTTATAGAGAGAAAAGACAGAGGGAGAAAATCAGAAAAAGAAAAGAGATCGAATCGGACAAGCTCCAGCACAGGACCCCTTAGTCTGTAAACACCGGAATAAAGTGATCCTAATATTGGAGATTAAGGCTCGTAGAGTATCACAGGAATCGGTCCTTGGGCCCGAGCTGTTCCCAATTCATAATCAACATTTGGTTTAGATAATCAAATGCAATATTTAATGTTAATGGTGCATTCTATATCGTAGCAGATGCAATGCATTGTGCACATCCCTGTGCATCTGGATTTCTTTATGCTTGGAATTAGACTTTATGCTGCAGCTTCTCAGTTGCTGCACAAACACCGTGATTTATGCCGTGACTCAAACCAAGTTCAGACAGCAGCTGAAGAATGTGCTGAAATTTCCCTTTATCCAAATTCATCAATCAATCAAATTCAATCAGTAATAAATTCATCCGGGATTTTCTCATTTCAGTTCAATGTTTTAGCATTGAAGCAGCCTGTTGCTATAGTAAGAGAATGAGGGTAGTGTTTTTTTTTGTACAATCTTATCACACATGGCTGTAGAGGAACACATTCCCATGCTTCGCTCAACTCAAGGATTAGTGAGAAAAGGTACCATCCCATTGATTGTACTGAACATTTTTTTAACAATAAAAATGTTCATTATGAAGTGCCAAGCAACAGAATGAACGATAGTGCTGGTTGACATTGTGTTGAACAAGCTGAGCTGAGAGAGGCAGACTCAGTCCCAAGCCCTGGTCCCCACGAAAATGGTGGGGTATGGACCTGAAATCAGCAGGTGTGTTCTTTCTTTCACTTCTGAGGCCCCCACTCCGGACACGCTTTCAGCAAAATTCATCTCTCTCCCCAGTTCACCCAAACTTCTTTCAACCTTATCTGACTATCTCTGGCTCTCCATCTCTCGCTCTGTTTCTTGCCTGCCCGTCCTCCCTCTTGCAATCTGTCCTCATTTCCTCTTCACCTCTCATTCTCCTCATTTTTCTTCCTCACTCTCTCTCTTCACACTCTCTGTTACTCTCCCCCTCTGCCTTTCACTCTCTCTCATCCGACACCCCCTACGCGTTCCCTCTCTCATCCGCCCCCTAGTATGGTTTGCCTTCCCTTTTTTCACTCTCCCTCCCTTTCTCTCTCACGTTCCTGGGTGTCTCCCTCCATCCTATCTCTTCCAAATTTCCTCTCGCCTCGCACCACCCCTACTCGCCGCCATCTTCAGACTCTACACAACTTTCCCCGCTATGGGGTCAGAGGGAGAGGAAAGGATGAGCGAGAGATTGTAGCAGATGGAGAGAGCGGGAGGGAGAGACCGAGATATTCAAGGAAATGGAAATGTAGGGGGATAGAGAAAGTTGGTGAGAATGATGGAGAGAACAATTCAAGAGAGCGTCGAGCAGGAGGCTGCTGGAAGTTGAGCCAAATAATTTAAAACTCACCTCTCGCATCGGAGCCCGCCATTGTTGCTCCAGCTGCATGACGTGCGGGAAGGTCGAGCAGGAGGCTGTCAAAAACATCATCAGTTTGCATATTTCGGCAGTCGCTTTACCGAAAACACTACTCGAGTAGGGTCTCTCACAATCCTCCTCGAACGAAAAAGGATTTCCTTGCGTCGCCTGATAAGTTAATAACTATTTTCTTTTGTGTTTCACCTTTTCAACGTTTTATTTGGGAATTTGGAATGGTGGGAATGGAGGTTAGGGCAGTTGAATGTTCCTCCTGTAATATGTGGGAGGTAAGTGTCATCTCTCGTGTCCCTGCTGGCTTCATTTGTGGGAATTGCACCCGACTCCAGATCCTCGATAACGGTGTTCGGGAACTGGAGATGGAGCTCGATGAACGTCGGATCATTCGTGAGGCGGAGGGGTTATTAAGAAAAGTTACAGAGTGGAACTTACTCCAGGGTCACGTTAAGAACGTAGATGGGTTACCATCTGGAGTAGGAAATGGAACCGGTTGGCAGTGCAGTGATCTCTGTGGTTGTTGTGCTCAACAAGAATGCCGATTTGGATACTGTTGCAGGTGGGAAGGTGACAACTTACCAGTTGTAAGAAATTGTTTCTGTCGCAGATTCTGTCCCTGTTAATCAAAGGGGAAAGGGAAGAGGAGCAGAGCTTTATTCATTGAGAATGTCAATGTTAGTGGTGCAGATAGGAGGCTTTGTGGGATGAAACAGAGACTCGCGGTTATTGTGTTGCCTCCCAGGTGCCAGAATGAGTGATGCCTCTTATTGTGTTTTCTGGATCATTGACGGGGAGGGGAAGCAACCACAACTCGTGATCCACAAAGGCACTAAAGACACAGAGATGAAGAAACTGGAGATCTAAGTCAGAATTCAAAGACCTAGCGTGGAAGCTGCGAGCAAGAACATACAGAGTTGTTACTTCTGATTTGTTGCCTGTGTCACGTGAAGTGATGAACAGGGAGGGAAAGGAATTGAAAATGTGGTTGCAGGGATGGTGCAAGGGAGAGGGTTTTGTGTTCTTGGATAAGTAGAGCTCTTTCAGGTGAAGATGGGATCTCTATAGCAGTATGGTCTTCAGCTGAACCAGAGGAGTACCAGAGTCCGTGGGAGAGATTTGTAAATGTTCTTCGAGGGTGGAGGTGTTTAAGCTAGTTCAGCAGTGGGTTGGGAACTTGAATTGTAGTTCAGTGCACAGGGTATTGAGGGGAGTGAGATCACAGTATGGTTTACGTGGTCTCAATAAGGTCCCAGCAAACAGGATGTTGGAATGAAGTTTATGTATTTCAATGCCAGGAACATCCGAAATAAGATGGGTAGAATTGCAGCATGAGTTGGTACCTCGCCATTTCAGAGACATATCTGGAAAGGGACAGGAATGCAGAGTGCTGCAGATTACAAGACTTAGATACTTCAGCACGAACAGAGATGATGTCAAAAGAGGTGGACGTCATGACATTGTTAATCCAGGGTCGTATTGCAGCAGCTCAGAGAACGTTCGAGGACCCTGCCACCTACGTACTTGGGCTGTGGTTTGAAACAGAAAAGGAGAGGTCACTCGGTTGGTTGTTTTCTATAGACCTTCGATTTGTTCCATGGATGTAGAGGATAGGATAACAAAGATAGTTGTCGATAGGAGAGAGATTAATAGCGTAATTGTTATGGGTCCTTGATAAGTACATAATTATTTGGCAGCGAGGTAGTTATTGATGGAGGGAACCATTGTTTACCAAAGACGTTGATGCCCTTCTCAAGAGGAAGAAGGCTTGTGTGAGGATGAGTAGTGAAGGCTAAATTAGAGGTCTTGAGAGTTATAACTTAGCCAAAAAAGATCGACGTAGAGATCTAAGAAGAGCCAGGATGGGACATCATATGTAGTTCATGGATAGGATCAAGGAAAACACTAAGACCTTCTATGGATATATCAGGAATAAAAGAATGACTACAATAACATAAGGGCCAATTAAATATAGTCGGGGAAAGATGTGTGTTGAATCTGAGGATACAGTAGAGGCGCTGAATGAATACGTTTCGTCAGTATTCACATTGGAATAGGGCAACGCTTGTGAGAATTCGGAGATACATTCTATAATATTAAAAGGGGTTCAGGTTGACAAAGATGATTTTAAGTAATTTTAGAAGATCGGAAAATAGTAAAGACCCCTGGGCAAGAATGGATTTATTTTCGGATTCTATGGGAGGCAAGGGAATACATTGCACAGCCATTGACTTTGATCTTTACGTCATCATTGTTGACAGGATTAATACCAGAAGACTGGAAGACAGCAAATGTTGTTCCATTGTTTAAGAATGGAATTTAGGCAACTCTAGTAATTATAGACCAGAGAGCCTTACTTCAGTTGCGTGTAAGGTGTTAGAAGAGTTCATAAATGATAGGATTTATAATCTTCTGCAAGGGAATCACTTTATTATTGATAGTCAATAGGGATTTGTGAAGGGTAGGAGGTGCCTCTCTCAGCTTATTGATTACACCAGTAAGATGAGGAGCTGTGATCTGAAGTAGCAAACGGAGATTTTGAGGAAAGGTGTAAGGTAGTTCACTTCAGAAGAAATAACAGGAATGCAGAGTACTCGGCTCGTGGTAAAATTCTTGACAGTGTAGATGAACAGAGATATTTCGGTTTCCTGTTGCATAATTCCCTGAAATTTAGCAACTAGATTGGTAGTATTACTCAGAAGGCATACGGTGTATGGATGTTCATTAGTAGAGGGCTTGAATCTCGGAGCCACGAGGTCATGATTGAGCTGTAAAAGGCAGTGGTAAGGCGGCACCTGGAGCTTTGCGTGCCGTTTTGGTCATCGACTTATACGAAGGATGTGGAAACTTTGAAAACAATTCAAGTGATATTAAGTAGAATGTAACCTGATGTGAGAGAAGGTCTTATGATGAAAGACTGAGGGAAGTGAGGTTGTTATTTGTTGGAGAATCTGAGAGGTGACTTGATCGAGATGTGTAAAATCATCAGAGAGTTAGTTAGAGCGGAAAGTGAGATGGTTTTTCATCGGATGGTGAAGGCCAACACGAGGGCACATAACGTTTAATTGAGGGGTGATAGACCTAGGACAGATATTAGGGGTGGTTACTTCACTCAGACCGCAGTAGGGGCGTGGAACGGCCTGCCTGCACTAGTAGCAGACTCGCATAAATTAAGGGTTTTTAATTAGCATTGAACATAGATGTGTATAATAATGGGATGATGTAAGTTAGATGGGCATCAGATAATTGGATTATTTTCATAGGTCGGCGCAACATCGTGGGTCGAATGGTCTGCACTGATGTGGAATGTTCTATGTTATATGTTTTATATTCGATGAGTGGGATGGTTACAGAGAGAGACAGGGAGAAGAGATAGGCAGAGAGAGTGTGTGAAGATGTGGTTGATAAAGAGAGAGAATGGGAGGGAGTAGAGAGAGACTGTGAGAAACATACCGAGTCAGAGTGGGACGGATGCAGAGACAGAGCGGGGGAAGAGGGTAGAAAGCATGAGGGATAGAGAAAGGGAGGGGTTCCAGAGAAATAGAAAGGGAGGTACAGAGACGGTGTGGGGGTTGGGAGGGAATGAGACAGACAGGGAATGGTTCAAGAGGGTGAGGGTTACAGAGACAGAGAGAGAGAGAGAGGAATGGGATAGGGAAATCGAGAGTGGGAGGGGAATAGAGAGAGAGAGACTGGGAGAGATGTTGGAGAAAAAGAAATAGATTGGGAGGCAGGTAGACAGCGAAAGAGTGAGAGTGAGCTGGAGGTAGAGTGTGATAAAAAGTGGGATGGTGTTAGTGAGTGAGTCAGAAGGGCAAGAGATATGGACATAGAATGAGAGGTGTCGAGAGAGAGAAATAGAAATGGGAAGGTCGTCGAGGAAAAGGGAGAGTAGGAGGGGGCAGAGAGAGGGGAAGGGATTGGGAGTGGGGTAGTGAGAGATTAAGTAGAAGGGGTTAGCGGGAGAGAGACAGAGGGAGAGAATTGTCGAGAGAGAGTGGGAGGGAACTCAGTGAGAGCGTGAGGAATAAATACAGAAAGAGTGAGATGAGTGTGGAGAGTGTGTGTGTGGAAGCAATGGTGATTGAGCGAGTGGGAGAAAGGCAGAGAGTGAGTGGGGGAGACAGAGAGAGAGTGAGAGATTGGGAGCGTGGTAGAGACAGGGAAAGAGAGTGGATGGGGTAATAGAGAAAGGCCTTCTGTGGCTGGAGTGAAGAGAGAAAGTGTGCGGAGTGTATAGAGATAAAGAGAGAAGGAGTGGGAGAGTGGTGAAGAGAGAGGGAGGGGAAGAGAGAGAGTTCGGGAATGGAGAGAGCGGCAGGGGTTGGGAAAAATGGAGTGAAGTGGGATGGAATGGGGGAGAGAGAGTATGTGAGGCAGAGGCGGGGATGGAATCATAGAGAGTGGGCGGTGTTGAGAGAGATTGGAAGGAGGGCAGAGAGGGAGCAGTTAGGGAGATAGAGAGGGAGAGGTCTGTGGAGAGAATGCGGAAGAAGGAGTGGGCTCGGTGTATCAAGAGAGTCTGGGAGTGGTGGAGAGAGAGTGGTTGGCAGAGAATTGGGAGTGCGAGAGAGTGTGGGGTGTGGTGGTTGAGAGACAGAGGCAGAGAGAGTGGGGGTGTATGGAGAGAGCATGGGAGCGAGTTAGAGAGAGAGAGAGAGAGAACTGTGTTTGGAGAGAGGCTGGGTGGGTGGTAAAGAGAAAGATGGAGACGGGAGTTTCTAGAGAAATCGAGAGATGGATAAAGAGAGAGAAGGATTGTAGTCGTGAGAACAGTGGAACAGGAGACAGAGAGAAATGGTCGAGAGAGACAACATGGGAGGGTTACAGAGAGAGCGAGGGGGAGAGAGACAGAGACTATGGGAAGGGGTATGGAGGGGAAGAATGGGCGGGATGTAAAGAGATCGTGTGCGGGGGTGTAGAGAAAGCGGGAGTGATGCAGAGGCAGATAGGGTGGGAGGGGGAGAGAGAGAGAGAAATGGGAAGAGAGAGAGAGACAGGGAGAAAGGGCTCGAGAGAGATCGAGAGGGAGCAGTACAGAGGTTGAGTGGGAGGTTAAAGAAACATAATCAGAGACAAAGGGAGTTGGAGAGAGATAGTTACAGACAGATAGCGAGAGAGAGGGGTGCGGTAACGAGAGAGCGGAAGAGTGGGGGAATGCAGGGGAAGACAATGGGAGAGGTGTTGGAGAGATTTAGAAACAGAGTGGGAGGCAGGTAGAGAAGAGAGAGAGAGAAAGAGTGACAGAGGTTTAGAGAGAGAGTGGGAACGGGGAGAGAGGCAGACATACAGAGAGAAGGGTATGGAGAGAGAGAGATTGGGGGTTTGGACAGGGAGCGAGTGATTGGAAGGCGGTAGAGAGAAACACACAGAGAGAGGAAGGGGTGTCGGGGGAGAGATTGGGAGATAATAGATGGAGAAAGAGCAGGAATGGGTTTGAAAGATAGAGGGTAGAAACATTCGGAGAGGGTTATCGAGAGTAAAAGAGATGATTGGGATCAGAGAGGGAATGATTAGACAGACTGAGAAGGTACAGAGAGAGAGTTAGGTGGGTGTAGACGGAGAGAGGGGGAGAACGGCAGAGAGAGTGTGTGAGAAGGGCAGAGAGAGACAGAGAGAACGTTTCGGAGAGGCGTTGAGAGAGAGTGAGAGAGTGGGAGTAGGGTAGAGAGAAGAAAGACAAGAGTGTGGGTCGGGTGAATAGAGAGAAAACGTCTTTGGGAGGTCTGTCGATGGAGATTGTGAGGAAGATTTAGAGAGAAAGAGTGGGAGATGGGTAGAGCGAGAGAGGTGGAGTGGGTGTTGTGAAAGAAAGTGTGGGAGGGAGGAGATACAGAGAAAAACAGAGAGGGAGAGGTAGTGAGAGTGGGACGGGAGTCAAGACAGAGTGGGCCAGGCTTACAGATAGAGAGAGAGAGTGGGAGGGTTTTAATGAGAGAGAGAGAGAGACGGAGTAGAGAGAGGGAGAGATTGAGACAGCGGGTGGGAGAATGCAGGGAGAGAGTGAGGACAGTGAGAAAGAGAATGTGAGAAGGGTAGAGAGAGAGATTGGCAGTGAGGACAGAGATGCGAGGGTGAGATAGAAAAAGAGAGGTATAAAAAGAGAGTGTGTGATTAGGTAGTGAGGTAGTGGAAGGGGATACAGAGAGACAGCAAGAGTGGGAGCATGCTACAGAGAGAGTGGGGAGAGTTGGAGAAAGAGAATGGGGAGCGAAAAGAGTGAGGGGGTAGGGAGAGTTGGAAGGGGAGTGGGATAGAGAGAGGGGGAGGTGTCGAGAGAGAAAACGTGAGAGAGTTACAGAGAGAGAGGATGACTGTAAGTTGAGACAGACAGTGGGGGAGTGGAGAGGTATAGAGTTGGAAGGTGTAGAGAGAGAGATTACGTGGACGGTCAAGATTTGGTAGAAGAGAGGGGAGGGGCTAGAGAGGGACAGAGTGGAAGCAGCATGGAGAGAGAGAGATTTGGATGTAGAGAGAGAGAGAGAGTGGGATTGGCTTGAAAGCGTGAAAGTGCGAGGGAGTTGGAGAGAGTGAGGCAGTGGGAGAGGCGTAGACAGTGTGGGAGTAGGAAGAACGACAGAGCAAAAGAGTGGGATAGTAGGGAAAGAGAGAATACGTAATGTGTACCAACAGAGAGTAGGCGCGACAGAAAGAGTCGGAGAGTGTTTCAGAGGGGGGTGTTTAGAAAGAGAGAATGTGAGGGGAGGTAAGATGACAGAGAGAGTGAAAGGGAGCGGTTCAAGAGAGATAGAAAGGGAGATGAATGCAGAGAGAGAGAAAGGGAGGAGGGACAGAGACACAGAGTGTGAGGGGTCGAGAGAAAGTGTGATGGTTTCAGAGTGAGAGACAGGGAGTTGGGGTTAGGGATACAGAGAATTGATGGGGAAATAGAGAGACTTGGAGGTGGGTAGAAAGAGAGTTTGAGGAGGTATAGAGTGAGAGTGGGAGGAGGGTAGAAAGGGCGTGGGAGTGAGCTTGAGGGAGAGTGGGAGGGTGCTGAAGAGACAAAATTGGACGGGGTAGAGAGGGAGAGTGTACAAAGAGTGAGTGTGGGAGGGAGCTGTAGAGTGAGGGAGGAGCTGGAGAGAGAGTGTGAGGGGATTGGACAGAGAGAGTCGGAGGCAGGAGGACGACAGATAGTATGGGATGAGGGAGAAAAAGAAATGAAGGTGAGACAAAGATAGAGAAAGATGGTGAGTTTGGATTGATATTAGAGGGAGAGTGTGAGGGAGCTTGAAGGAGAGAGGGAGGAAGATAATAAAGAGACAAAGTGTGAGGTCACAACCGAGACCAAGCGAGAGAGTGCGAGATAGCTGGAGAGAGAGAAAGTCAATATGCAGAGTGGAGTGAGAGGAGGAGGTTCGAGAGAGATAGAGAGGAATCGGGATAGAGGGAGAGGGATGTGGACAGACTAACAGAGAGAGAGAGAGAGAGGAGGTCGAGTGAGATGGAGTGGAATGGGATGCTGAGCAAAAGTGTGATACGGGGGAAGAGAGAGAGTGGTGGGGAAGTGATGCAGAACGAGAAGGAGGGGCGGATTGAAAGGGGAGAGACACAGACAGGGTTGGGGTCGAGAGAGTGGGAGGGTGCATACAGAGGAAATGGAAGGGGTTTGAGAGAGAGTGTATGGGGAGAGAAAGAGTCAAACAGAGGGAGTGAGAGATATGGCCAGACAGCGTCAGAGAAAGGGAGAAGGAGTGTTGGAGAGAGAGGGAATCAGACAGAGAGGCAGACAGAGGAAGAGGGAGCGGGAGACAGTGAGGCAGATAGAAGGGGTAAAGGAAGAAAGGAAGAGAGTTAGACAGAGGGAGAAAGAGAGTCAGACAGAGGAAGATGGAGACGGAGTCACACAGAGGGAAAGGGGAAACACGGACTCAGACAGAGGGAGAGGGGCTGACAGCGTGTCAGAGATAGGGGAGAAAGATTCAGGAGGGAGGGAGACAGAAAGAGGCAGAAAGGGAGAGAGGGTGAGAGAGAGAGTGATTCGAGGAGAGGGAGAAAGAGAATAAGAGTCAGAATGAGAATGATGTGAGGGAGAGGAGAGGAAGATGGAAAGAGACAGTCAGATGGGAGGGAGAGAGAAAGAGAGCCAAACAGAGGGGAAAGCAGGAGAGACAGAGTCAAGCATAGGGGAGGAAGAATGGAAGTCAGACGTTGGGAGTGGGAGAGATGTAGGGAGAGTGAGGTAGAGGGAGATGGAGAGAAAGGGTCTCAAACGGGGGATGGAGTGAGAGGGTCAGACGGGGGAGAGGGAGATGCAGAAAGAGTCAGACAGAGCAAGGGAGAGAGGGAAAGCCAGATAGACAGAGGTGCAGAGAGAGAGAATCTGGCTGGGGGTGGGGTGGGGGTGTCGGGTGAGACAGCTTCAGACAGAGGGAGAGGACGATAGAGAATCCAACTGAAGGGAGAGAGAGAGTCAGACAGAGCGGGCGGAGAGAGAGTCAAACAAAGGAAGACACCGAGTGAGATAGAGTCATGTACAGGGAGACGCAGGTAGAGAGAATCAGATAGATGAGGATTGAGAAGGATAGAGAGTGTCAGATAGAGGTAGTGGGTGGAGAGATAATCGGACAGACGGTGAGGACGAGAGAGACAGACAGACAGATGTAGAGTTCTCAAGAGGGAAAATAATCTGGCGGAGGACAGCGAGAGAGAGAGTCACAGACGTCTAGAGAGATTTTCAGACAGAGGAGGAGAGACAGAGAGAGTCGAACAGAGTACGAGGGAGCGAGAGAGAGTCAGACACAGAGAGTAAAAGGATGACAGATTTAAATAGACGGATGGGGAGTGTCACAGACTCAGCCAAATGGGAAAGGAGAGAGAGTTTCACACAGATGGAGTGAGAGGCAAAGAGGGAGAGAGGCAGAGGAAGGGAGGAAGGGCGTTAGTAAGAGAGAGATGGAGAGCGATAGTTGGGCAAAGGGAGTGAACGAGAAAGAGAATCAGTTGGGGGAGAGAGCGAGAATCTGACAGGAGAGGGAGAGTCAACAGAAAGTCAAACTGAGAACGAGGGAATGAGAGAGAGCATCAGGCAAAGGGAAGGCGACCGAAAGTCAGAGTGAGTCAGACAGGGTTAGAGGAAGAGAGGGGCGAGTCATGAAGAGGGAGAGGGAGAGGGAGAGAGTTACGCAGAGAGAAGGTGAGAGAGAGAGAGAAGGTGAGAGAGAGAGAAAAAAGAGACTCAGATAGAGAAAGAGGGGTAGAGGGAGGTACAGAGGCGGGCGGAGGGAGAGGAAGAATGAGTCAGATATTGGGAGACGGAGAGAGAAAGAGAGCGTAGAAAAGAAGGGAAGCGAGACAGAGAGAGTGTCACACATGTGGAGATGGAGCGAGGGAGTGTCAGACAGAGGCAAAGGGAGAGGGAGGGAGAGTCACGCAGAGCGTGGAGGAGAGACAGGGTCAGATAGAGGCAGGCGGAAAGAGAGAGAGAGACAAAGTCAGACCGAGGCAGCGGGAGAGAGAGAGTTTGAGACAGAATGGAGTGGGAGTGAGAGAATGAGACAGGTCGGTTGAAATAGGGTCAGACAGAGGGAGAGAAGGATGGACAGTTTCAGACAGAGGGAATGGGAGTAGAAAAAGTCAGACAGACGGAAATGGAGAAAAGGACAGAGCCTTTTAGAGAGAGAGAGAGTCGGGCAGAGGGAGAGGGAGATAGACAGAATCAGATAAATGAAGCGTGAGAAGGTTAGAGAGAGTCATATAGAGGGTGGGCTTAGAAAAAAGAGAATCGGACAGAGCGGAGGAAGAGTGTGAGAGTCATATAGATGGAGAGTTCGAGAGAGGAAGAAACAGTCCGGCGGAGTGATAGGAAGTGAGAGAGAGTGTCACGGACAGCGAAAGAGGGACTTTCAGGCAGAGGAAGGGAGAGTCGGACAGACGGCGAAGGAGGGAGACAGTCAGACACATGGAGAGTAAAAGGGAGATTTAGAGAGAGGAAGAGGGTGTGTAACAGTGCCTTCATGAGGGACGGGGAAACGAGAGAGAGTGTCAGATAGATGGAGATGGTGGGAGAGAGACAGGGAGAGAGGCAGGGGGACAGAGTGAGGGAAAGGGTCAGGCAGAGTGATAGTGAGAGACAGAGTCGTATACAGAATGAGGGAAAGCGAGAATCGGGCATAGGGAGAGGGAGTCAAAATTAGTCGAGATGTAGACAGAGATGCTGCCAGAAGGATAGGGAGAGATAGCAGAGTGTCAAATAGGGGATGAGGGAACGAGCGTGGGAGTGTCAGGCAAATGGAGACCGATGGAGAGACAGAGAGAGAGGTGGAGGAAGAGAGACAGACAGTTTGGAAGAGGGAGAGGCAGAGGAATACACGGTCAGGCAGAGGGGACGGATGAGTGAGAGAGAAATAGATCTAGACAGCGGTAGAGGAGGAGAGAGGGACAGAGTTAGATAAAGGGAGAAGAAGAGAGGGAGAGTCGAACAGAGAGGTGAGAGGTAGAGTGAGAGTGAGAGAGAATGGAAAAGTAAGAAAGAGCGAGAAGGAGTGCGCAGCAAATAGAGGGAGAGGAAGGAAGAGCGAGAGTCAGACAGAGTGAGGGGTGAGAGATAGAGAATCAGACCGAGGGAGAGGAAGAGACAGTCAGACAAATGGAGAGCGGGAGGGAGGGAGAAACAGTCAGACAAATGGAGAGCGGGAGAGAGGGTCACAGAGAGGTCTTAAGAGAGTTTCAGACAGATGCAGTGAGACAATCATTCGGGGGGAGAGATTCTGATAGAAGAAGAGGGAAAGATAGCAGAGAACTCAGATGGAGGGAAATAAAGAGACAGGGTCAGGCAGAGGGAGAGTGAATGAGAGACAGAAAGTTAGACAGAGGTAGAATAAAAGAGAGCGAGTCAAGCAATGGGAGAGGGAGAGCGTTAGACAGTGTCACACAGAGGGATGGGATGAGATAGAGAGAAAAAGCCAGATAGATGGAGAGAGGGAGCGAAGGGATCAAATAAAGAGAGATGGAAAGATAGATAGTCAGGCAGAGGGGGTGAGAGAGAGGGAGAGAAAAAGATGGAGGGAGAGTGAGAGAGTGAAAACGAGTCAAAATTGAGAGGTAGTGAGAATCAGAAAGAGGGAAGGGAGGGGGAGTGATTGTCAGACAGAGGTAGGGGTTAGAGAGAGACAAACGGACCGAGGGTGAGGAAGAGGGAGTCAGGCAGATGGAGAGTGGGAGAGAGAGTCAGACAGTAGGGTGGGTCCGATAGAGAGAGTCGGAAAGTGGGAGAGGGAGCGTGACAATCAGACAGAGGGAAGGGGAGGGAGAGAAAGTGTCAAGCAGCTGGATAAGGAGGAAGAGGAAGAGATTTACAGACAGGGAGACAGGCAGAGATCGAGTCAGTCAGAGGATGATGGATTGAGAGAGTCGAGCAAAGGTAGAGGGAGAGATAGAATCAGACAGAGGGAGAGGGAAAGACGGCAGAGTGTCGGACAGAGGTAGGGGCACAGAGAGAGGGTCAGACAGAGAGAGAGGGCGTGTGAGTCAGACAATGGGAGAGGTTGGAGGACAGATACTCTCACAGGAGGCGGGGGGAGAGAGAGAGAGAGCCAATCAAAGGTGGGGGAGGGGTTGGAGAGAGAGAAAGAGAGAGAGAGAGTGAATCGAATAAAGTGAGAGGGAGAGACAGAGTCAGACAGAGCTGGTTGAGTGTGAAGAATGAGAGACACAGAGAGAGAGAGAGAGTCAAAAGAGGGAGAGAGGGAGGACGAGTTGCAGATAGAGTGAACGAAAGAGACAGCGTAGGACAGAAGGAGAAGGATAGAGAACATCAGACAAATGGATTGGGAGAGGGAGAGGGAGAGATTCAGACAGAGGAAGAGGGAGAGAGAGGGGCAGACACAGAGAGCAAGAGAGAGAGAGGTGAACAGCGGGCGAGGAAGAGAGAGAACGATTGACGGACAGAGGGAGAGAAAGTGTCAGATGGGGAGACGAAGAGAGTGAAAGTCAGGCAGAGGCAGAGCGAGTGAGAGAGCTAGGCAGACGGAGAGGAAGAAGAGAGAGACCGACATAGGGTAGGGGGAGAGAGCCAGGCAGACAGACAAACAGAGGGAGAGGAAAGTGAGCCAGACAGACAAACTGATGGAGAGGAAAGTGAGACACAGAATGTTGGAAAGGGACAGGGAAAGAGAGTGCGTCCGACAGTGGGACAACGGGAGAGAGTGAGAGAGAGAGACTCAGATTCAGGGAGAGACAGCGAGTCAGTTGGCGTGTAGGTGAGAGAGAGAGAGAGACAGAGGAAGAGAGCGTTAACCGGGGGAAGAGGGAGACAGAAAGGGAGGGTCAGAGAGTGGGAGAGGGAGGGTGTGCCAGGCAGGGGAAGAGGAAGTGAGAGATAAACTAATGGGGAGGAGGGATAGAGAGAGTCAGCAAGAGGGAGGTAGAGAGAGAGAGAAAATCCGACAGAGGGAGTAGAAGAGAGAGAAAGAGTCTAACAGAGGGAGAGGGAGTGAGAAGACAGGAAGAGAGACAGTGAGTCGGACGGATAGAGAGTTACAGAGAAACTGTCAGACACAATGTGTGGGTGACAGTTTAAGTGAC
Organism: Chiloscyllium plagiosum; assembly: GCF_037043375.1. Classification (NCBI taxonomy): domain Eukaryota; kingdom Metazoa; phylum Chordata; class Chondrichthyes; order Orectolobiformes; family Hemiscylliidae; genus Chiloscyllium; species Chiloscyllium plagiosum. Next base: position 19,430,800 of record NW_028270190.1, read on the forward strand.
AGAGTCAGGCAGAGGTAGAGGGAGAAATTTTCAGACAGAGGTGATGGACACAGAGTGTCGGAGCGAGACAGTCAGATACAGGGAGAGAGAAATTTTCAGAGAGAGGGAGAATGACAGTTGCAAAGTCAGGCAGAGGGAGAAGGAGAGAGAGAGTCAGAGCACGATAGAATTCCACAGAGAATATGATGGAGAAAGCGAGAGAGAGATAGTCAGACTTTGAGAAAGGGAGACAGCGAGTAAGAGAGGTGGAGTCCGAATGGGAAAGCGGAAGAGTCAGACAGTGAGAGCAGTGAGAGGGAGGGAGACGGAAGGGAAAGAGAGAGAGAGAGGGAGAGAGATTCAGACAGAGGGAGAGATAGAGAGTTTCAGACAGATGTAGAGGTGGGAGAGACAGAGTCAGACCGCGGGAGAAAGCGAAAGTGTCAGATAGATTGAGAGAGAGAGAGTGCCAGGCAGCGGGAAAGGAAGAGAGAGAGTCATTCAGAGGGAAAGGGACGCAGGCAGAGTCAGACAGAGGGAGAGCGGAAATCATACACAGGGAGAGATGGGTGTAGAAAGAGACAGAGAAAGGAGAGAGAGTATCGGAGTGATGTAGAGGGAGAGTGAGAGAGAGTCATGCGTACGGAGAAAGATAGAGAGAGTCAGATATCGGGAGAGGGAGCGAGAGTGATAGACAGAGAAAAACGACGAAGACAGAGACAGAGTGAGTGAGAGTCAGGCAAAGGGAGTGATATAGAGAGATAGACCGAGGTAGAGGTAGAGTAAGAGCGAGTCAGACAGAGAGATAGGGCAAGACAGAATCCGACAGAGGGATAGGGAGAGAGAGAATTTGAGACAGATTGAGAGGGAGAGAGAGAGAGTCAGACAGATGGATTGTGAAAGGCAGAGTCAGAGAGTCAGACAGAAAGTCAGCCAATCGGAGAGGATGAGAAATAGAGTGAGACAGAGAGAGAGTCAGACAGTGGGACGTCGAGGGAGAGAGTCAGACAGAGGGAGAGCGACAGTGACAGAATCCAGAAGATGATGAGGGAGGAAAAGAGAGAGTCAGGCAGAGGCAAAGAGAAAAAGGGACAGAGAAATTCAGACACGGCCAGGGAGAGAGCGTGAGAAGGAGGTGGAGGGAGTGACAGGCGCACTTGTGAGACAGGAAGATGGAAAGAGAATCTATCAGAGGGAGTGGGTGAGAGACAGTCAGACAATGGGAGGGAGAAAGAGCGAGATATTCTGACAGAAGGAGAGGGAAAGAGCAGACAGTCAGACAGAGACAGGGAGAGATAGAGTGTCAGACAGAGGGAGGGTAGGAAAGAGAGACAGACAGACAGAGAGACAGACAGGCAGACAGTCGAAGAAACAGACTCAGATAGATGGAGATGGAGATGGAGAGAGAGCCAGACCGAAAGAGCGGGAAAGAAAGGTTCAGACGTGGAGACAGATTTCGACAGAGGGAGAGTGGTAGAGAGAGTGTCAGACATAAGGAGAGGAATGGAGAGAGAGAGTCACAAAGCAGGAGAGGGAGAAGATAGAGACAGAGTTGGTCAGATGGAGAGGGAAAGAGATACAGATGCAGAGGGAGAAAGACAGAGGGAGAATGTGGGGTAGAGAGCAACAGAGGAAGTGAGAGTATTGGACCGACAGGTGCGGGAGGAAGGGAGAGAGAGATTCAGACACACGGAGAAGGGGAGAGTGCCATATGTTTGGTCAGGATGTGTGAGAGAGTGAAAGTCAGCCAGATAGACGCAAACCGAGAGAGGGAGACAGAAAGAGAGAGAGAGAGAGAGAGAGAGAGAGACAGAGAGAGAGAGAAAAAAAATCAGACATTGAGAAGGGAGGTTAGGAGAGTCAGATAGAGTAAGCCAGAGGAAAAGTGAGAGTTGGAGAAACAGAGGGTCAGACCGGGAGAGGCAGACAAATGGAGAGGGAGTGGGACAGTGTTAGGTAGAACGAAGGAGAGGAAGAGAGAGAGACAGAGACACAGAAAGAGAGGGGGGAGACAGAGGGGCGGGAGATGGAGTCAGACACAGGGAGAGAGGTGAAAAACAGACAGAGGGTAAAATAGTCACACAAAGGGAGAGGGAGAGTGACAGAGGGAGAGAGTGAGATAATCAGTCATAAAGATAGAGTGAGTCAGTCACAGGGCGAGAGAGTTACAGTCGAACATAGGGAGAGAGATGTAAAAGGAGATGGAGGGGTAGGTAGTCAAATAGAGGAAGAGAGAGATAGTAAGTCAGAGGGAGAGGGAGAAAGGGAGAAAGTCAGACGTAGTGAGAGGGAAACAGGGAGTCAGACAGAGGGAGAGCGTGATAGATTCAGACTGAGGGAGAAGGGTAGAGAGAATCAGACATTGGTAGAAGGAGCGAGAGTGTCATGCAAGAAAAGTGGAGGGAAGAGAGGGAGAGAGTCAGACGGATGGAGAGGAAGGGCGAAATTTTTAGTCAGAGCTAGAGGGAGAGAGAGCTATGCAGACATGTTGAGAGGGAGACAGTGAGTCAGGCAGAGGGAGAGGGAGAGAATGTTTCAATCAGAGGGAGAGGGAATGAGAGACAGAGAGGGTCTAGAAAATGGAGAGAGAGAGAAAGAGTCAGACAAAGGGAGATGAAGAGTCAGAGGGAGAGAGGTGAGAGATATAGAGTCAGACAGGGAGAGGAAGAGAGAAAGTCAGAAATAAGGAGAGAGACACTTTCTGACAGGGCGAGAGAGAGTCAGATAGAGGAAGAAAGAGCGAGACAGTAATAAATAAAGGGAGAGAGAGAAGGGCACAGCATCGGAAAGAGGGACCAGGAGATGGACAGCCAGAGAGATAATTCGTGCGAAGGGAGATGGGGGATGGGGTGGCGGTGAGAGAGACAGACAGAACGATTAGGAGAAGGATAGAGAGCAATTCACATTGACGATGAGGGAGGGAAAGAGACATCGGGAGAAGTGGAGGAAGTCAGATGAGGGAGTGAAGAAAGAGAGAACGAGAGAGAACCAGAGAAAATGTCAGGGAGAGCGAGCCATTGGGAGAGGTAATGGATTGAGCGGGTGATAGATGGAGAGGAGAGAGGGAGAAAGTGAGAGAGGGTCAGATACAGGTAGAGGAAGTTAGGGAAAGTCAGACAGATGAAGCGGGAACGAGGGAGTCAGACAGAGAGAAGCGGACAGAGAGGGTTAGAAAGAGGGGCAAGAGAGTCAGACAAAGGGAGAGAGAGTCAGACAGAGGGAGACCGGCGAGAGAGAGTCAGACAGAGGGATGGGGAGGCAGAGTGAATCAGATAGAAGGAGAGCCAATCAGAAAGTGGTAGAGGGGGAAGAATACAATCAGAGGGAGAGGGAGACATATCGTGTCAGACAGAAGGCGATTGAGAGAGAGGGAGAGTCACACAGCTGAAGAAGGAGAAAGAGAGAGTCAGACAGAGTTTGGAGAAAGAGAGCATTGGACAGAGGAAGATGGAGAGAGAGAGACTCAGAAAGATAGAGAGTGAGAGGGAACGAGAAACATTCATACAGAGAGAGAGACTGGCAGATGGAGAGGGAGAGAGACAGAGACTGGCAGATGGAGATTTTCTGGCAGTTAGAAAGAGTCAGACAGAGGGAGAGAGCGAGAGAGTCAGGCAGATGGAGAGACTGTGACAGAGTCAGACAGAGAAAGAGAGAGAGAGAGAGAGACTGCGGGAGAGGAAGGGCAAGACGAACGTCAGACAGAGGGAGCGGGAAGAACAGAGAGAGGGTTGAAGGGGGAGAGAGACAGACAGACAGGGGGCGAGGCGAGTGAGAGACAGATAGAGTTACAGGTGCGAGAGAGAGATAGACAGAAGCAGCGCGTGAGTTAGAGAGAGTCAGACAGAGATAGAGTCAATAGTGGGACAGTTAAAGATAGAGAAAATCAGAGTGAGTGCGACTGGGAGGGTTAGAGAGAGAGAATGAATCACACAGAGAAAGAGGTGAAGTGAATCAGACGAGAGAGAGGAGACAGACAGGGAGGCAGGCAGTCAGACAGTAGGAGAAGGTGGAGTCAAACAGAGGTAGAGGGAGAGAGAGTCAAAAAGTGGGAGCGGGGAAGGATAACATCAGAGGGAGAGGGAGAGACATAGTGTCAGACAGAGGGAGAGTGAGAGTGAGGGAGAGTCAGACAGTGCGAGTAATGTGAGACAGTTTCAGACCGGGGGACATTGTGAAAGAGAGACAGACTCATACAGACAGAGATTGAGAGAGAGTCAGATAGAGAGGTGAACGGAGTGAGACAGAGGGAGAGAGACACACACAAAAGGCGGGGAGAGAGGGACTCATAGAGGTACAGGCAAAGAACGGCTGCATCAGACAGAGCGAGGAGGCGAGAGAGCGAGAAAAAAAATCGGACAAAGGGAGAGAGACTGAGAAATACCAATACAGATGGAGAGTGAGATTGGTTGAGGAAGAGTCAGAGTGAGAGTCAGAGACAGAGAGAGAAAGAGAAAGAGAGAGAGACTGGCAGATGTAGAGGGTAGAGAGAGACATTTAGTGGGATAAAGATGATGTCAGGCATTTGCAGTGGGTGAGTAACAGAGTCAGACTGAGGAAGAGGGGGGAAAGACTGAAGGAGAATGAGCAGGAGAGTGTGTAAGACAGAGAGAGATGGAGAGTGACAAAGTCAGAGGGAGAAAAAGAGTCTGACAGAAGAGAGGGAGAGATAATCAGACAGAGGGAGAGGGAAGGAGAGAGTGGGTCAGAGGGTGACGGAGAGTGAGAAACAGACTGAGGCAGAGGCGAATGAGAGACAGACAGATGTATAGGTTGAGAGAGATAGTCAAACAGAAGGGAAGGGTGATATAGCGTCAGACATACAGAGAGAGAGAGAGAGAGAGAGAGTCAATCAGTGGGACAGGGAGAGACAAAGAACGTCAGATAGAGAGCGAGAGGGACAGGGAGGGTTAGAGAGAGAGTCAGTGAGACAGAGTGATAGAGATTGGGTTGGTTGGTCCGGGTGTCCCAGAGGTGTTCTCTGAAACGCTCCGCAAGTAGGCGGCCTGTCTCCCCACACACATCACCTTTTGCATCCTCTGCACCCGATATACATTGGGGAGACAGGCCGCCTACTTGCGGAGTGTTTCAGAGAACACCTCTGGGACACCCGGACCACCTTGTGGCTCAAGACTTCAATTCCCCCTCCCACTCCACCAAGGATATGCAGGTCTTTGGACTCCTCCATCGCCAGACCACAACAACACGACGGTTGGAGGAAGAGCGCCTCATCTTCCGCCTAGGAACCCTCCAACCACAAGGGATGAACTCGGATTTCACCAGTTTCCTCATTTCCTCTCCCCCCACCTTGTCTCAGTCAAATCCATCGAACTCAGCACCGCCTTCCTAACCTGCAACCTTCTTTCTGACCTCTCCTCCCCACCCCAGTCGGACCTATCACCCTCACCTTGACCTCTTTCCACCTATCGCATTGCCAACGCCCCTCCCCCAAGTCCCTCCTCCCTACCTTTTATCTTAGCCTGCTGGACACACTTTCCTCATTCCTGAAGAAGGGCTTATGCCCGAAACGTCGATTCTCCTGTTCCCTGGATGCTGCCTGACCTGCTGCACTGTTCCAGCAACGTATTTTCAACTTGTGTATAGTCTGAGGAGGTAGGGGAAGCCCTAAATGAGTTTTATTGCTTCTGTTTTTACGAAAGAAAAGTACCTTGTAGTGAATGAAGCCATTGAGGAGCAGGTAAGTATGCTGGGACCGATGGGATTGAGGAATCTGATGTGCTGAAAATCTTGACAAACATTAAGTTTGTCAGGTCTCCAGGGCCAGAGCAGATTTGTCCTCGGCTGCTTTGGGAAGCGAGAAATGTGAGTGCTTCACCGCTTATGAAGATCTTTGCATCCTCGCTCTCTACGGGAGCCGTCCCTAAGGATAGGAGGGAGGCAAATGAAATTCCTCTAATCAAGAAATTAAATAGGGAAATCCCTAGCAATTACAGACCAATCAGTCCCACACCTGTCATCTGCAAGGTGTGAGAAAGGAAACTGAGGGATCGGATTTATGGACAGCTGGAAGAGCATATGGCTTGATTAAATACAGTCAGCGTGGCTAGTGAGGGGCAGGTCATGCCTCACAAATCTTCTTGAGTTCTTTGACGATATTACTAGCCAGGTTGATGAGGGTCGAACGGTGGCTGTGGTATATACGGGCTTCAGCAAGCATTTGATAAGGTTCCCTATGGTAGTCTTGTTCAGAAGATCAGAAGGAATGGGATACAGGGAAATTTAGCTACCTGGATACAGAATTGCCTGGTCGAGACAAAACAACGAGTGGTAATGGAAGGAAAGTATTCTGCCTGGCAGTTATTGGTGAGTGGTGTTCCAAAGGGCTCTGTTCTTGGGCCTCTACTCTTTGTAATTTTTATTAATGACTTGGATGAGGGGATTAAAGGATGGGTCAGCAAGTTTGCAGACGACACAAAGGTTGGAGGTGTCGTTGACAGTTTAGAGGACTGTTGTAGGCTGCAGGGTGACATTGACAGGATGCAGAGATGTGCTGAGAGGTGGCAGATGGCGTTCAACCTGGCTAAATGCGAAGCGATGCATTTTGGAAGGTCGAACTTGAAAGTTGAGTACAGGATTAAAGACAGGATTTCTGGCAGTGTGGAGGAACAGCTGGATCTTGATGTGCAGGTACGTAGATCCCTTAAAATTGCCACCCAGGTGGAGAAGGTTGTTAAGAAAGCATGTGGTGTTTTAGTTTTCATTAACGGGGGGTTGAGTTTAAGAGCTGTGAGATCTTGTTGTACCTCTAGAAAACTTTGGTTAGACCCCACTTGGAATACAGTGTCCAGTTCTGGTCGCCCTATTATAGGAAAGATGTGGATGCTTTCGAGAGGGTTCAGAGGAGGCTTACTAGGATGCTGCCTGGAATGGAGAGCTTATTCTTTTTAGGAGATTTGGGCTGAGCTCAGTATTTTTTCATTGGAAAAAATGAAGGAAGAGAGGGGACCAATTGAGGTGTACAAGATAATGAGAGGTTTAGATATAGTCGATAGCCACAGACCTTTTCCCATGGCAGAAATTGTTAACACGACGGATCATAGTTTTAAGCTGTTTGGCGGAAAGTATAGAGGGGATGTCAGAGGCGGATTCTTTACGCAGAGAGTTGTGAGCGCATGGAATGCCTTGCCAGCAGCAGTTGTGGAAGAGTGGTCATTGGGATATTTAAGAGACTGCTGCACATGAATATGGTCACAGAAATTTGAAGGTTCGTACACCAGATATACCTTACATGAGGACCAATGGTCGGCACAGCATCGTGGGCTGAATGGCCTTTTTTGTGCTGTACTGTTCTATGTTCTATGTTCTATTTCAGTGACAGGGAACGGGAGTGCGAGAGAATCAGACAGACAGAGAGGGAGAGACCAACAGATCGAGATAAATTTGGAGAGAGTGAGAGGTAAGGAGAGTTAGAGCCAGGCAGAGGGAAGAGAGAGATGAAGTTTCGGAACGAGCGAGAGGCGAAGAGGGAGGGAGTCAGAGAGTGGTAAAGCAGAGGTACAGTTACAGGGAGCGAGAGACAGTGAGTGATAAACTCAGACAGAGAGAGAAAGTGAGGAAGACGCTGGGGGAGAGAGAGGCAAAGTCAAAGAGAGGGAGAGGGTGAGAGATATTGTCAGACGGGGAGAGGGAGTAAAAGAGAGACAGAGAGTCCCCAAGAGGGAATGACAGAGTCAGACAGAGGCTAAGTGAGAGCGACACAGTCAGGGTGGGTGTGTGTGTGTGTGTGAGAGAGAGAGAGATATTCGGAAAGACGGAGAAGGTGAGACACAAAGCGTCAGCCACTTGGAGAAGGAGAGAGACAGTCAGACAGACGGAGGGGAATTGAGAGTCAGAAGGGAGGGAGAGAGTCAGCCAAAGAGAGAGAGAGAGAGAGACAGACAGAGCGTCTGACAGACGGAGAGGGAGCGAGAGTCAGACAGAAGGGTGCGGGAGAGTGAGAGTCAGACAGAGGGTAAGGGATGGACAGAGACTGTCAAAGGGGGTGAGAAAGAGGGAGAGTTAGATAGAGGAAAGAGAGAGAGAGATACGGACGGGGAGAGAGAGATAGAGAAAAGAGAGAGAGAGTGTCCAGCACGGGGAGCGGGCAAGAGAGAGAATCTGACAAAGGTAGAGCGGGAGGGAGAGCGATTCAGATCGAGACAGATGGGAAGCGACGAAATCAGACAGCAGTAGAGTAAGAGAGTAAGCCACATGGAGGGAGGGGGGAGGAAAAGTCAGACAGATGGAGAGGGAGAGAGGAAACGTGAGACAGAGGGAGAAGGAGACAGAGAGAGAGAGATTCAGACATAGAAGCAGACAGATGGAGAGTGAGGGAGAGAGCTTGTGAGACAGAGTGAGAGTGCGAAAGAAAGAGTCCGCAAGACCGAGCAAGAGAGAGCCAGTGAGACGTAGAGTGTGAGAGAGAGAGAGTTAGAAAGAGGGAAGAGAAACCAACAGTGCATTAGACAGAGTGAGGAGGAGGAGAGAGTGGGACAGAGGGAGAGGGAGTGGGAGAGATTGATTTGGACAGATGTGAAGGGGGGGGGGGGGGAGAAAATCAGACAGACGTCGAGGAAGTGAGATTCAGACCGTGGAGTGGAAGTCAGAAAGAGGGATTGTGGAGAGAGCGATTTAGACAGAGGGAAAGAGGGTAAGAGACATGATGAGTCCACCAGATTGTGAGGGTAGAGGGAGTGCCAGAGAGAGGTAGACAGGGAGAGAGAGAGTTTCAAATAGACAGAAAGACGGGGAGAGTGGTAAAGGTAGACAGAGGGAGAGGGAGGAGGTGAGCCAGACAGAGGGCGAGGGAGAGAGGGAAAGTCAGAGAGATGGAGGGAAAAGAGAGTCAGACAGATGGAATGGGTGTGAGTCAGAGAGAGAGGGAGACAAAGTGTTAGACAGAGGGAGAGGGGAGTGAGAGCGATTCGGACAGAGGGAAGGGGAGAAGGTGAGAGAGAATGAATCCGCCAGATGGAAAGAAAGAGTTTCAGAGAGAATAGAGAGACCGAGAGAGATTCAGATAAAGGAGGGACAGCGTGCGACACAGTTCGACAGAGGGAGAGGGAGAGAGTGAGTTAAATCGGGAAGGGGAGACAGGGAAGGTCAGATAGATTGACAGGGAAAGAGAGAGTCAGACAGAGGGAGAGAGAGGGAGGGACAGAGAGGAAGACAAAGAAGAGAGGGAGCAAGAGTGTCAGAGTCAGAGTAATGGAGGGAGAGTGTCAGACAATGGGAGACGGATAGAGAGAGAGAGAGTCAGACAGGCAGAGGGAGTGGAGAGTGAGCGTCAGTCAGTGGAGAAGGGAGATTGATAGAGTGAGACTCAGGCAGTGGTAGTCGGGAAGAGACAGAATCCGACAGAATGAACGGAGGAGAGAGAGTCAGATACAATGAGAGCGTGAGAGACACTCAGACACAGTAGGCGGACGGGGAGGAAGACGCAGACAAAGAGAGAGGGGAGAGAAAATGAAAGACTTGGACTGAGAGAGACGGTAATTAGGAGAGAAACAGTCAGAGGGAGAGGGACAGGGATAGAGAGACAGATAGAAGGAGATGTGGTGTGATTGAGAGAGAGAGTCAGAAAGAGGAAAAAGGAGAGAGGGAAATTCAGATGGGAAAAGGGAGTTAGGCAGAAAAATTGGTGAAGAGAGAGAGTCGCACAAATGAAGAGGCAGCGAGAGTGTGACAGAGGGGGGTACAGAAATTGGGGAGAAGGACAGACGAGGAGACTGAGATAGAGGTAGTCTGAGAGTGGGAGATGGAGTAAAAGAAATTCAGAGAGAGAGAAGGAGAGGGAGATTCAGACCAAGAGGGTGAGAGAGCTACACAGAGAGTGAGACAGAAGGTGGGGTAGGGACTGTCAGACAGAAAAGAAACTGGGAGGGACAGAATCAGATGGAGGAAGAGAGAGTGAGAGTCTGACAGAGGGAGAAAGAGAGAGATTGGGGAGGGAGGAGACAGAGTCAGACAGAGGGAAACAGAGTGAGAGTGAGACAGAGGGAGAAGGAGAGGAGAGAGAGACTCAGACTGAGCGAGAGGGGATGAGAAACAGAGATGGACAGGAGGGGCAGAGTCAGACATAAAAAAGGGACAGAGAGTCAGGCACAGGGATAGGTAATGACAGATCAGCATTGACACAAAGTATACACCTACCGGAACATAGAAGCATGCTTGAGTTCTGATAATCTTCTAGCATCGCGCCAATGTCCATAACAGTTTGAATGATTACACTCAATCGATTTACCATCTCGAAAATCTCTTCTCTCAGAAACCCGAATATATATGCCGGTTAGAACGCCTAAATGTTAAAAGTTATTTTGAATTATAGTAAAACCATATTGAATTAGAAGCGATTAACTGGCGTTATTTGTTTTGTCCATGTGATTAAGGTTAGTCCTTGAGATTCTAAATGTGTCAGTCGAGGATTAGCCCCTTCTATGCATAAGGCACTCATTTCAATGCGTTATTCCACAGTTTGAGCGGGAGCATCACCACCTACATGAATAGCAATCAGCAGCACTGAGAGGGGATATGAGAGATCGGAATTGGAGAACTTTAGACAGGAGTAATATGATAATGGATCAAAATCTGAGAATAATAAACTGGAATGTTCCAACAATGGACAGGAGTTTGTTTGACGGACTTCATTATCTTTCTCAGCTTTGGATATCATTAGCATCGCGGATCCAGGATATTGTTTGGATCATTCAAGCTGGTTACTATCCCATCCTTGCTGTAGTCGGTGTTCCTGGTAAGTCCCTTTCCCTGTTTTTTTAAAACAGGTTGAAATGATTTGCTGCTCCTGATACGTAAATTTTGGAAAGGTGGTAGACAACGTTTTCAATTCAAATCAAAATTTCCTTACCTTACAAATTATAGCTAACAACTTAATATTTGCAATTTACTCACTGGAATGCGAAGAGATAACAGACTGTTGTTAAACTCCATGGTCCTTATTCTCCTGCACAGGTTTACATGTCCACATACTCCCCACTCAAAAACCCTGTCCTGGGCCAACATCAAGATGTCCCAGTCTCCATATTATCTTCTGTTGAACGGCTGAATAAACCTTCGTTTGTAACTTTGTAAAATTCGGACACAGCTGTTTCAAGTCTCTTCTAACAACACCTCTGATTCCAAATGATTGCACTTGAGATATTAACTTCTTCTGTCCACAGAATCTGTCATGCGGGAAGGAGGAACATGGTGGTCAAGTCATTGACTCATAATTTGTAACCATCGCATTATAATCTGTTGGTATCAGCACATCTGCTTGCCTTATGTCCTTTAGGAAAGGCAATGGAGCATTCTTCCCTGGTCAGGTCTCTGGATGTCTGCAGACACACGGCAATGTGTTTTACTTTTGACTATTCTGGGGAAGAGCTGAACCAGAACCTCATTTGAAGATAAACATAACACACTGTCCTGATCAGGGCGACTCACATCCTGTGAGAGAAGAACAAAAGGAAAGATAGCTGCCTTCCCCGACATTTTTCCCACTTTCTCACAACTATTTCTATTCATGGAGATGGCCCTAATTCAGGTGTATTCTCTCTATTTGAAATTCTTCCAGAGAGTGATGTTTATCTCCATAGACATCTCGGGTGCTGGCTTTATTGATGCTGAAATACAGATGTAAGGAACATTTAAATTTCACGTCAGTCGGAGTGCACAGTGAATGAATGTTTTTTTATGGCATAACAAAGCAAGGGAGACGGCAAAGTGAGGGAAAAAGTATTATGATCGACGCTGAAAGTGTGGTTGACGTCGTATTTGGGGTATTGTGGTCAGATTATCTCTCCTGCGTTAGAAATATACTCCTTGCCACAAAGTGCAAAGGAACTTCACCAATCTAATTGATATCACCATGAAGAGTGAGTGAAAATTACTCTGTAGCGTTGTGAGAGAATAAGAGGTAATTGCATTGACTCTTGAGCGCGATGTACAATCACTCATTCAATCATAAACAGATATGGATAATGCGACAAATCCATGGCTTTTTTCAGTTGGGTTACATGATTCTGGGTAGTTTTGTGCCTCTAAGAACGTTCCCCTCACCCACACCCACTCCCCATGGCGATGGAGAGACGAGGAGTCCAGCCTTTGAATTAATTCTCCCCATATTAATACAGTACAGTTGGTGTGTGCCCCTGCACTGAACATCAGGTTATCCTCAATGCCGACAGCTGCCACATTACGTTCACTTTAAAAGGATTAACTATTCACACCAGCTTCTGACGTCCACGATGAACATCGGTCTGCCTTCTCGGAGATGGAAGATGTCTCCTTCAGACTTGGCGCAAATCATTTGGCTTCTCTCTTCCTTCGCAGCAATCCACGTTAAAGTATCCTGTGTTCAACAGGCAAAGGACACACGGAGAACATCATGGATCAGTCAACCTGCGCAGTGTCTCCTTCATAGGTTTGTCATGTTGGTGCATCAATGTCATGCCCTTCTCTTGGATAAGTGCCTCGCAGGGCTACATGACCTTCTCCCCGTCCCATAGAACAGGTTCAAGAGCATGACCGGGCTCGGCCTGTCCCGGTTGAACAGATCAAGACATTGAATAGAGTAGTTCTCTTCCTGTGCAACAGGCAGGAGTATTGAATGGACTGTCAGGAATCTTGTTCAGTAGTTTCGATGGGCTGAATGGCTTCCGCATATTCGTCTGCAAGCAGCTTAAGATGCCGAATGAGCTCCTCTTTTAATTGTGGAAGTGCCTGGCAGTGCTGTTACATGTATGTTCCCGACACTTTGACAGCACAAGCCTGAATGTTCTCCGTGTCTTGCTGCATACAGACACAGATTGTTTCTGGAACTGAGGTTGGGGAGAGGAAATTGTTCTGAACATGGCGTTTTCATCAGTTGTTTTGCACACTTCTGATCTTATGATTGGGGAAAGACATTCATGAAGCAGATGAGGATGTTCCTGGCAAGGAAGCTACGCTGAGGATCTCCTGCGGATATGTGCTGGAACGGAGAGGATTGATGTCCACCAACCACGAACATCTTCCTTTGTCCTCCGAATGACTCCAGCCAGTGGAAAGATTGCGCCTGATGCCCTTTTACTCAATTTCGTCAGCGATCTCTGATATCATCCTGATCAACTATTGTCTTGGCGCAGTTTTTTTTAACTCTTATTTGAACTCCTGTGACCACCGCTTTTGAACATAGGAATAGGTTTTTATACATATTTGGAGGACATGTCTTCTCGCAGAGGGTAGTGAATGTCAGGTATTCTCTCGTCAAAAGAGTTAGTTGATCTGGTTCAAAGGAAATATTGAATGAGGACGGAGATGTACGTTTGGACTGTTGGAGAGATAAAGTGTGTGAAGAATTGTGTATTCAATAGGACCTGATGTCAAAGTTGTTCAGCCATGATATGGCACAACGGCACAGCAGGATTCAGCATCCGAATTACATTAAGTCATTGAAAATGTAATGATTGCTGTTTTGCACGACGTTCACATATCGAATGCTATAGTCACAGAGAGGCAGGTATTTTGGGAGCAATATCTGGGAGAGGTAAAGGGGGTGCATTCAAAGGGAATCTGGATCTGCAACATGACCAACAATTGTAGCACAGTGAGAGGAAACGCCCTGTAAAGAGACAGTTGGCGTCTTCAGCAACCAGGCTGGACTTTCCAATAACAGTTTCCAACAAACACCAAAACGTGTGTGACAGTGTTGAAGGATTGAGTTGATATCCTGTTTCAGTGCGCAGCAGGCGTTTGGAGCAAGTGGCCTTCATATGCTCCTGTGCAGGAGGTTTTAGTGGCTAAATATTGCATCGGACTGAGGAGCAGGAATGTGTCATTGGAACCTTTGTCACGGCTTACCCAGACACGAAGTTGGTAGCTGATTTGATTGCGTGTCTCAGCAGCCCTTTTCTGCCTGCTTTCTATTTGCCTTCATTCACTTGCCTTTAAAATGTTCAACGAACTCAACTTTGAATGAATGTAAACACCCAGGCACCACAAGCTTCTGGGGAGGGAATTCCCACTTGTACGCCCTTTAAGAATTTCTTGTGTGCGTTCTGATCCATGCTGCAGGTCCACCGGTCGCTTTTCCAGCCCCAGTCCTTCACTGGTAACATTAAAATTCAATGTTTAGTCATAAGGGGAATGATTTAAGTTCAGTTTGGGTCATTTTCTTGTCATCCATAAGTCACATGCAGGCGCATGTGAAAAAGCACCTGAAAAAGCACAGAATGTCCAGCAGCATCTGATGAGCAGAGAGTTGAATATTTTTGTCAGTTTCCTGATGAAGGGCTTATGCTGGAAAGTCAACTGTTCTGCTCCTCGGATGCTACTTTTTTTTTCCAGGGCCATACGTTTCGATTCTGATCTCCAGCATCTGCAGTCCTCAGTTTCTCCATGTGCACATGCATTAAAACATTCCGAGGATTGAATATGTTAAACTTTGCATGAAACAGCATCATTTCACTTACCTTCCAAATCACATGCTGCATCTGAAGAGCGGCTTCACATGCTACATGAACCAGGGACATGGAAACCATCTTTGTCACAGAGTTCGGCAAACCCTCTCCAATTCATTTGTTCACCATTGTTGTATCCGTACTGCCAAAATAGGCCACTCACGTATGTCATTTCTGCTACAGGTTCGCTCACTAACCTTCCGTCAAAGTCATTATTGCAGACTCAGTACTCTCTGTTTCCTGTTATTGACAGCGTCCTTTTCAGCAACGCAGCCGCGTTGAATGACATCCTTCCGGGCTGTGTAATATACTCAACGAGGTAAACAACTTCATTCTCTATTTCTGCGAAAGTCGTTGAATAGGCAGAATGGTCTCCTCATGTCTCATTGTAACGATCCTGTCTGTGTGAATGGGTTCGTCATCTACTTCGGTCGCGACCTCGAGGGCTGCATAGGGAGACAAATACACGGAGTTGGGGCAACAGTTGTCAATTAGGCTGCACAATTCAGTATGCGCATGGCTGATCCCAGTGTGTGCGACCGTCCAGTTGTGTGTCACGATCATGTTGTGTCTGACCATCCAACTTGTCAGCCCATCCGAATTTGTCTGACCATTCCATGTGTCTGACCATCCGACTGTGTCTCACCATCCGCTTATGTCTGACCATGCCTTTCCAATCTGAACTCAATAAACATCAACTCTCCTGCCCAGAAAAGATCGGTCGAACTCAGCAATGAATACCTTTATTAACCGAATCTTCACTGCTCCCTGACGAGAAGGACATTACAGATAACATAACCATAAAGATCCAAAAGACGTCATTTTAAAACTTGTGTTAATCTAACATCAAATCACCGCCTGTTTGAAACATAAGAGCACAATAATTAGGAATAGATGTAAACTGTTCAAACTTTCCTAGCCTGTTACCACTCTCTTTCTAATCAAACATGTATCAAACCCAGCTTCAGCTCGTGTCTCGCAACGAAATTGCAAGACAGCATGGCACCACACAAGCATAAAATAGAAACAAAATTAGGATAGTCGCCCCATCGAGTCTGATTAGCAATGGCTAATATGATTCCGAAAAGCATCCTTTTGCTTTCACTCTGTAACTCATTATCCTTTTATTAATAAAAAAGAACCTACTTGTCTTAAAGACACAAGTGTTTGAGTCTGTGTGTGACAGTATGTGTCGATAAGGTGACGTTTCTGTACATTATGTGTCTACATCTGCCCATCTATATCATTGCCTGAGCTTTGTATCTTTGTTCGTGATTATTGTATGTTTATACTATGCATTTCTCTCTGCCTCTACATGTGCGCGTGTCTGTCTCCGTGAATGGACTGTGAGTACTAGTATGTTAGGCTGTTTCCATATGTCTCTGTGTATTTCTGTCGCTGCATCATTATGCAATGAGGTATTTGCTGCTTCAGGAGGGAGAGAACTATTAGAACCGACAGAGTCGTTCAAGAGAGAATGTTTCGACACTAAACTTTGTTGTTGGGACGTGGATGCTTCTCAATCTCCATAAGATTCTTTGTGGCCATCTCCGGCTTTTCCCAGGGTTCAATACACATTGGGTTTGCGGGGGAGAAGATGGGGAAGCGCGAGCGAGCGCATATTGGAGAATCCACCACCCAACTTATATCCTTCTGTCCTTTTCCAGGCTGCTTCTCCGGGGATGAGAGAAAGGCAGGGACGGCATGAAGGTGGGCATGTTCATTTTGTTTGTGTTAGTGCTGGTGTAGACGTTGGGGAGGGTGGATTGTGAGGTGCCCAGGGGGAGTTAGTCAACAGTGTTGGATTCATGCAGTGTTATTAGTGTGGGGACGATAGCGCAGGCGACAGAGATAGAGAGAGAGAGAGTGAGACAAAGACAGATTTAAGGATTGCATTGCATTAGTGAGAGTCTTGTGGCATTGGACTCGTTCGGGGTTGGGTGCTGTGACGGATATACAGGGACTGTCAGGGAACAGAGAGAATACGGTGAGACTTATCCTGGCAAAGCTGTGAAGTTGACTGTTGCTTGCCCAGATTTGCTCGGCATTTCTTCAGACTATCTCTGCGTCGAGGTGAGTGTCCCAGAATGTTTTGTCCAAGTCTATCTCTAATAACGCCACAGACCACGTGCCTCAGATTCCACAGAATCTGTTTCAGTGGAGCTTACAAATAGTATGGAGAAGCCAGCATTGGTGTATTATATATCTTACCGCAAATTTTTTCACACATTGTGTGCATTTTACGTTATAGAAAATTGGTATGTACATATCTTGGGTGCTGCAATTTTAGTGGATGATGTCAAGTTGCATCTGAACTGCCTTAACTAAGTGACTGCTAATTTTGTGAAAAATAAATTTCATAAGTGTATATGAGGTAGGTTGAAGATAGTGTTGTGAATCGAGCTCTATCCCAGGCTTTTCAGATTTTGTGTTGTGTGGTCAAAAGGGCTAAATAGTAAACTTGCACTTAATCAGCTTTTGAGAAAAATTGACAAGAAAATATTGTATTTTACCAGCGTCTGCGTACAGTATGGACATTTTGAAGATTACGGTCAAACATCATCGAACCCTGGAGGCAAGATGGCCTAGTTCGTTCGAGTGAAAATACAATATAACATTGAGTGATAGACAAGCAATAACTATTACTTTTATAAATACTGCAACGTCTGAAAATACAGATAGTTTTCGAAGATACAAACAGCAAATAAAAAAGGTGGTGATTCAACGATGGTTAAATGAAGAAACTAAAGCTTGTATTAAAAGAAAGAAAGTGGCTTCAGATGAATTCCAGACTTTGTAGAAACGTCAGAATTCTGAAAACAAAATCCATTAAAGGACGGTCATGAAACTCAAAAAGAAATCAAAATGCGAGTATCATTACAAACGAACAGGAAACACAAACACTGACAAAGTATACTGTCTATAATTCAAAAAGGGCAAAATAAAAGCAAGATCAACTGTGGAACATTGTAATAGGGACGTGACAACATGTCGTGGAGAACTGGGAAATAGTAGAGAAACGAACCAACTGGTTTGCATCAGCCTGCATGGAGGAAAATCCAGCAAATCTCCCAGAGATGCCATTCGATCATAAGAACTTTTGGAACTAAAGATGCAAAATCAATTCATATTTGGAACAAGGTAATACTTTAAAACGGCAGCTGGATTGAGCTTTTATAAGTTTGACAGACCAGATATACTACATATCAGAACATCAGAAAAGAAGGGTGATAAACATATTAATCGCACTGTCGATGATGGTGTTTTATTTTTCTGTACATCCTGCAAATCTAGAAGCCACTGCAGATAACTGGAAGATATTAAACGTGATCCAAACGTTTACAAAAATAAGAAAAGATAATGTGGAGAACTGTTGACGAATGAACTTGACATCGACATCGAACATTACAGAGCCGTACAGGCTCTTTGGCCCTCGATGTTGAGCCGACCTGTCAAACCAATCTGATGCCCACCTAAACTACACTATACCATGTGCGTTCATATGCTTATCCAATGACGACTTAAATGTACTTAAAATTGGCGAATCTACTACCGTTGCAGGCAAATTATTCCATATCCTTTCTAGTCTCTGTGTGGAACCTGTTGGAATCCATCATTAAGGATGATTTATAGGATATTTAGAAATTAACGGCAACGTTGGAGAGAATCAGTCTGTCTTTCTGGCAGAGAAATCATACTTGAAAAAATTAAGAATTAATTGAAGTTGTTTGTTGCAGCATAGACAGTGTCGACACAGTGGAAGTGGAATATTTGGATTTTCAGGAGGCTTTCTATAAGATCTTACACGGTGAGTTCGCAAATGCAATAAAGGTAAAGGGTGTTTGGCGAAATACATGTAAATGGAAAGTTAAAGTTAGGTTTGCCTTCACTGAATGAAATGGAAATGTAGAAATAAATATATCATGAAGCACTTGTATAGAGTCTTGGTGAAACTGTACCTAGAATATTGTGTACAGTTTTCATGTCGCAAAATCAGAAAATGCATACTGACCACAAGGAACTTTAATGAATATTCCTCATGTTCGACCCTCAGATGGCGAGATTATCTGATGAAGATACTCGCTTGTGACCTATAGAGTTTCGAAGAACAAGTGAAACTTACGAAAGTCACAAAGCATATGACATGATGGAAGTAAATAGAATGTTTCTCTCACTGTCTATTCTTTATTCAAGGAAAGAATTCAAGATAAGTATGCAATAAAGAGGAAATTCTTCATTTTGAGAAAACCGCCGAAGACAAGAACGGAAACCTACTCGCAGACAAGATTAACGAGAATCCCCAGATATTCGACACGCTTGTGAAGTGGAACACAATAAGCAAGGACTCATTAATGACTTGCCATGTTGCATCGAAATTCAAGTTCATGGCAAGAGACAGAGGGTGATTGTAGAAAGCTGTTTGTGTGACTGGAGAACCGTGTCCCCATCTCCACCACCGGAATCTGTGCTATGTTCCTTATTATTGGTGATATTCATAACTGATGCAGATGTACATGTTGGGGGGCGTCCGAGCGGTGTGTGGCCAATGTGAACATTAAGTTTCAGTTTGCCACATACATTTGCCGACTGGCTGACAGTGAAGAGGAAGGTCTTACTTTACAAGAAGGCATAGATGGAATAGTAAGAAGGGCAGATCAATGGTGGAAGGAATGGAACCCTGATAAATATGAGGTGGTGTATTTTCGTAAAAGGAACCAGACAGGGGAAAACTCAATGAATGGCAGCAAACTGGGAAGTTCAGGGGTGCTTCTCCAAAGGTGCCTCAATGCAACTGGGCAGTGTAAAAGATGAGTTGAGAAGGCAGCAGCGACCGTGGTGATAGCGATTCATTTAGTGAGACATAGATTACAAAAGCTCGACAGATCTTTGTTTCGGCCATAGATGGGATACGGTGCAGTTCTAAGTGCCACATTACAGGAAGAATATGATTGCATGGGTGGGGCTGCAGAGGAGATTCACCCAGTGTGTTCCCTAGGCTGGAGCCTAACAGCTATGAAGACAAGTTGGATAAGTTCTGATTTTCTGCTATGGAATAGGTAAGGCAGAGGGGGTTGTGTTTCAGAAAGATAAGATTACGAATCCCATGGAGACTGTGGATATATAGGTGTTGTTTGTTTAGGCAGAGGGTCAACAATAAGGGAACACACTTTGAAAGTGAAAGTTTTGAGATTTGGAGACGATTTGTGAATTTGTTTTCACGCGGAGGTTGTTGGAATCTGAAATGCATTTTCTGAGAGGGTAGTTGAGAAGCGTGACCTCACAACCGTTAAGAATTAGTTGGATGAGCACTTCAAGTGCCATAACATTCCTGGCTACGGGTCTCGTGATGGAAAATGGGACGAATGTAGACCATGCCGGATTACTGATTGTGCAGTGTCGATGCTTCTCTGATTGAGCAAGGTCAATCGTTGAGCAGCTCATGACAGAATATGCTGTGATTCCGGAGAATATATTAACAATGGTTGAAGAAGTTAACTCGAATGCCTTATAAACAGTATGTCGATGTCAATGGAAATATAAAGCAAGTGCAGCTTCTGTCGTCTGAAAGCAGAGAATGGAGAACAAGGAAATGGCAGAACCACGAAGTTATTGTGCCTTCACTTCTGCCTTCCAGCACAATATTTTTAAAAAATCTTCCCAGAAAACTGGCAAGCCTAAGGGTTAGGTAGGATGGGCATTGAGTGCTTCTCCTTGGATGGTGAAGGCTAAAATAGGGGACATAGCATCAATTGAGGGGTGATAGGTTTTTGACAGATGTTATGGGTAGTTCCCTGCCTGCAACAGTAGTACAGTCGCCGACGTTAAGGGCATTTAAATGGGCATTGGCCATTCATATGGAGCATAATGGAACTGAGTAGTACAGATGGGCATCAGATTATGTTCACTGAACGGTGCAATATCGAAATCCGAAGGCCCTGTATTGCGCTGTAACGTCCTGTGATCTATGTTCTATGTTCTATGTTTTAAGCTGGTGGGAAAAGGGAAGAGAATGAAATTAGTAAATGCATGGTTTCGGAGAAATTATTGGGATTGAAAGTATTGGACAGAGACAAGGTCAACATAGAATTACGAAATGGGAATTATATTTGAGAAAATTACAGGCTGATATATTATGGAGAAGCAACCGGTGCAAGTTGTTGGGATCTTCAGAAAGAATTTTCATAAATCCCAAAGCCGAGTGTACGAAATAAAATCTTGTCGGATTGGGGCTCACTTGTGGATATAGTCTTAGAATGGGACAGCTGGCAGGAAACAGTGAGTCAAAGTTTTAGATTTTGAGTTTCTTACCACGTGTATTTTTCAGGAAAATATCACTGACAAGATTTTACAAAACCTCGCTATTTTGCATAATTTAAGAAAATGGAGCAAACAACAGATATAGAGTTAGGAAACTCCATGGGCACTGAGGCAGCTCCTCCACATCGATGACACCTGCAACGCCATCCCTCCATAGCAGTTTCATCACCATCTACACCGAACCTTCCCAATATCGTCCGTGCTGATCCACAAGTGCCATCTTTGCCGCTGAACTATTACTCCTCCATCAATGCATCATCTCCCCTGTGCCGGACCCTCCAAGGTCAGAGACATGTCGCTTACACTGGGCCCACCATATCGACGTTTCGATGACGCCCTTCCACTATCTGCTTCATCACTTCCAGCGCAGGGTGCAGGCCAAAACGACCTCTCCGATCCTCAGGCATCATCATCTTCTCCTGGACCCAATCTCACGAATTTCCCCTCCGCCGATGTAGCTGCTGCTGATTCCAGGTCGTGTGCTTGCTCTGGAAATGTAAGGAGGGACTCAATCTCCTACGCAGTGGGTCCAAATCGATGTCCGTTCCCTGGGCCCTGGTTCAAAGCACTTAATGTCCACGACCTGAGTCCGTTCAAAATCCCTGTGTTAGGCTCTTGCCACTGTAGGTGCTATCCAAGCTACAAGGTCAGTAAGTTACAGAGAGAAAGGAGAGCGGGAGAAAGTTAGAAAAAGAAAAAAAAATGTCAGAGCGGACAAAGTCCAACAAAGGAGACCTTGGAACCGAAACAACAAAATAAAGGATCATGTTATGAGCGACGAAGGCTCGTGGACTATCAGAGGAATAGGGCCTTATGACCCAGTTGTTCCTAATACACATCAAATATTTGGTTGTGAGAACCAAATGCAATATCTGAAGTATTCTGACAGTACTAAACGATGCCAGATTGTGAGTGGCTGAAGACGTGAAAATTCTCCAAGGTGATTGAGACAAGTGGAATGAATGGGCAAACACGTGGCAGATGAAGAGCGATGTGGCAGATGTTATATTGTGCACTTTGGGGACAATATAGAACGGCAGACTACCATTTGAAAACGGATTGATTAGAAATATTAGTCTGTAAAAGGTCTTATGCTCCCTGTAGCTTTACCAGGCCTCAGTGACATCCTCTCTCGATCACTGTGCAGTATTGCGTGCAGTTTTGGTCTCCTTACCTAATAAAGAAAAAACATTGCAATAACAGAATTGCATTGCATTGTCCAGAGTATCCTCATATCTCGAAATCTCAGGTCTTAATTACATCATTTGAAATATTTATAACATCATTCCGGTAGTAGGCCTACAGGAATTGTACTCAGTACTCCAAACGTGACCTTATCATTCTGGTATCATTCAATGCTTTTTCCAATGAAGGTGAGTGTGTCTAATGCCTTCTAAACTGCCCTGTTTACCTGCGATTGTCTTTGAAGGAACTACCGAACTGCATCGCTGGATGTCTGTGTATGACAACTCTCCCCAGAGCCCTATTGTTAACTGTAAATCCTGCCCTGGTTTGTCTTACAAAATGCAACCCCTCACATTTGTCTGCATCAGTCTCTATCTATCATTCCTCGGCCTACTGCCAGTTGATCAAGATCTCATTATTCTCTTAATTGACTATATTCATTGTCCACGATTTTGGTGTCGTCTATAAACGGTCTACTATTATTCCTGTTTTCTCATCCAAATCATTTCTGAAACTAATAAACAACTCTGGTCCGAGCAAAACGTCTTCTGGTATACCGCTGATCACCGGCCTCCAGGCAGAACAATAATTCACTCCGAACACCCTCTGTCTCCTACTGTCAAGCCAATTTTGTATCTAATTGGTTCGCTATCCCTGTGATCTAAACTCATTAACCAGTATACTACCTGGAACCTTGTTGGTTGACGACAACGTCTGCTGCTTTTCTGTCATCTATCTCATTGGTCATCTCTTGAATAATTTTAATCAAGTTGGTGAGATCAGTTTAACCAAATGCAAACATGTACTGACTATCCAAAAGCAATCCTTGCATTTCCGAATGCCTGATGATCCTGTCTCTCAGAATCTCCTGCAAACACTTTCCTAACCCTGACATCAGACTCACATGATTGTAATTACTTAGCTTTCCTTGCAATCTTTGTAAACTTAATGTCAAACATTAGCTGTCTTCCAGTCCTCTCGCACCTCACCGGTGGCTGTAAATCATACAAATAAAATTAACAGAACTGAGGATGCTATGAATCACAAACAAAATTAGAAGTTGCTGGAAAAGCTCAGCAGGCTGGCAGAATCTGTGCAGAGCAATCAGAGCTAACGTTTCAGATCCATTGACACTTCCTCTGAACTCTGTGAATCATAGAAATTTCTCAGCTCGTGGTCCTGCAATTTCTTCCCGAGCATCCCACAATGACCCTGGATAGATTTGAACTGGTCCTGGGTATTTATCTGTGGTTATGCATTTCAAAAACTCCAGCACTTCCTCCTCTGTCATGTGGCCTCTTTTCAAAACATCATGACATGGATTTATTGACCCGAGTTCCCGAGCTTCCATGTCTTTCTTCACAGTAAGTACTGACATGATATATTCCTGTAGGATCTCAGACTTACATCAGGAACAGGCTGTCATACGTCACATTTGGATAGGTAGATTCCTTGTGAAGAATGTGAACCCAACATGGCCAGGCACTTATAAACTGTGTTGTTGAACAGATAAGTGTGCTTCTTTGTGGTGTTTGCCCGTTTTTATAGATATCTCTATAATGTTTTATATTTTAACTTTGTTTTATTTATTTTTATGCTTAGCAAGAGGATTCTGCCCCTGGGGCGGGGTGGGAGGGGTACACTTTACCCTAAGACTGCATCATATGTGATGACTTGTAAAATCTTCGCTCTCCTCATGTGAATATATTTGACAATAAACCTAACAAGCCTAGTTCATCTTTATGTGGGTCCAAACGTAGATTGATTTCCGTTTTTAAGGGGCCCTATTCTCTTCTTAATTGCTCTTTTGCCCTTAATATCCTTGAAGAATCCCTTTCGATTCTCTTTAACCCTGTTCATCAAATCTATCTCATGTTCCCTACTTTCCTTCCAGATTTGCCTCGGAAGTGCACTGCTGTAACCCATATGCTCCTCAAAGGACTCACTGCATCCCAGAAACCTACACCTGACGTATACCTCGTTCGATATTCTTGACCAGAACTTCAAAATCCCTATTCATGAACTGTTTCCTACTACTGCGAGCATTGCCTTTCACATTTAGAAGAACATGCTGTCCCTGAACTCTGATTAACTGGCTATTGAAAGACTTCCACTTGCCTGACGTCGGTCGAAATATGTCTAGCTGACCCCAATAGATGTTTTGAAAGATCCTGCCGAATATATCAGAAGTAATCTTGCTCTAATTTATAATGTTAACTTGTGGACCAGATCGATCCTCCTCCAGAACTATTTTCAAATTAAAGGAATTTTAGTCACAGCTCCCGAAATGCTCCCACTCGATCAGGTCAGTCACTTGCACTGCCTTATTTCTCAATTGGAAATAAAGGTGAGGCCTATATCAGATCTGTCATGATCACATTGAATGGCAAGGCAGGGATGATGGGCAGAATGTTTACATTTCCATGAATGTTCATAAGTTGTGTGTTTGTGTGCGTTTGTCTTTGTGTTTCAGTGTGTCCTTTAGCGTATTAATGTGTGTATCTCTGCATCTGCATCTCTGATCATTTGGGTTTTTGTTGTTTTGGGAGTGAATCCATTGACATGAGGATCTGAACGCCCCTCCTCAATGTCACATTCTCTCTGCAACTCCCTCTCCTTCTGAAGTTTAAAGTGATGTCATGCCACCTTCTGCAAGCAGACCCGTGCCTCTGCACGAGAAGCAGCTTTGTTTGGAAAATGTATCAAATACATTGATTCTCTCACATTTAAATTGAATTAGCTTCACGGTCACGTGCACTGCAATGAATGGAATGGGTGTTTTACAGTGTCTTCACATCTGGCAACATCTTAGGTGCAAGGTAGCTAGGTACAATATCTGAAGTATTTGGTACAAAATGAAAAGAATAATAAATGAAATTCCAGCTGAAGAAGAAAAAAAGAAAATCAAAGAACATGCATGATTTAAAGTCGCTTCACGACAGTCTGCGTCAGAACCGAGTCTACTGACTGAATTGGACCCAGTCTCCAAAATGTGCCAGGCTCAGTCTCCAGAATGCACTGGGCCCATACGACATACCGCACCAGGCACAGTCTCTTGACTGCACTGCCTCCAGTCTGTATACATGACCAGACCCAGAGTCCAGACCGGACCGTGAAGAATATCCACACCGCACCTGTTCAGTTCCCCAGACCACATTTGCCCAAGTCTCCACTCCACGACGGGTCCATTGTCCAGATCACGCTGGGCCAATTCTCCAGACTGCACTGGTCCCGGTCTGCAGACTGCACTCGGCCTTGTCTACAGAGCAAACCAGGCTCAGTCTCAAGACCACACCCGGCCCAATATCTTCGTGCTGACCAGATATCCACTCCAGGCTGATAGATAAATTCACTGCTGTGGTCAGTATAGCAACCGGTGCTGAACAGATATCTCGTCCTTGTTTACGGATCAATGTACTGCTGTGATCTGGAGGGAATTCCACACTCGGCAGATTGCTGGTTTGGAACGAGCAGATCTTGATCTACACAGTGCACTGTGTTGAAAATTTCATTCCTCTGGCTTGATTCGGTAAGGTGAAATGAGAATGTGATATAAGTAATCATTTCAGCTGATCTGACAATGCCTTCAGTTCTTACTCTTGTGATTGGATCCTCTGTCTCTCACTCCATGTATAATGCACTGTGATCATTCACAGTACATCATGTTTGTGAATATTTACTGCCCTGGCAGCAACCACAGCCTCTTCAATCAGAAGCAGTCATCATTCTCTTCATCTTTAGGTCTCCATTAAGGAAGGCCGTTCGGTTGAACGTAGTCCATTTGGTACACGTCTCAAAACACCCTCCCGCTTGCTGCCCCCCTTCGCCAAACAACCACACCACAATACATCGTGTGTCCTGAGAGCAATGGGGGAACTGGGAACATCAGTGAACATCTTAGGTGCAAGGTGGCAGGGAGATGAAGCAACACATCCCATGTCTGAACGGGTTAGAGAGAACAATTCAGTGTACACTGGATATCGCTAAGTCCTGCATTCTGTCTCCATTTATGTAATGTGCAGTCTTTTATTCTTCAAGAAATATTGACATGTTCGCCATTATCCAGTTTGCATTCCACCAGTTAAACTGCTGTCTGTTGCTGATGCATTTACTGATTCTATACCTGCGGATTGTCTACATCCTTGATAACTTAGTTTCCTAACTACTTCGTGTCCTCCACAAATGTAGTTGTTTTGTTCCATTTATGAAAAAAAAACATCAGAGGCAGAGATTGCAAATTATACTGGTCACTGTGTCGCTGCCGTCCTTACTTTCTGTCAACCTGATAAAGAAGCTAATTTCTCTCATTCATCACTGCTTCCCGCTCAGTTGCCAGTCCTCCCGGCATTCCTGTGCAGCAGTTTTGGAAAGCGTAATATTCTTGTCCATTTTCTTTGTAACAAGCATGAGAGATGGGAAAAAATCGACTCCAATTGCTGAGAACAGCCTCGAATGGCTGGAATACCCCATTCTGTTCCTGTTTAAATCTCTTGATGGGCTGAGTGCCTGCTTCAGCATAGATATAGTTGTGAATTATGAGGAAAGTATTGGAACCATCAGTGAACAGCCCACTTCTGATTTTCTGATGAGTGGAAAGCTATTGATGCCGTAGCTGCTGATGGCTCACAATGCCTCTTGGATGCCCAGCTTCCATTTGCTCAGTCATTTATAATTATGTCCGACTTCGCAGGGGAAAGTGCCACATAAGACAGTTAGCAATACCTTCAATATGACACTGAGACTTTCTCTCTGCCAGGGCAGTCTGCGTATTGCTCCGACAGAAAGCTTTAGGGGCAGATCCATCTGTGACAAATAGTTTGGTGAGAATGTTTCACTCTTGTTGGTTCACCCATCACGTCTCACAGTCGGGCTACTGAGTATTGGAAGACTCGTCCTACTCGATGAGTGTTGGGCCTGTGGAGACACTGACAGTGCTGCCTCCGATTTGTTTTCCACATCATGGGGAACTGAGTTATCAGTGAAAGCTAGCGTGGAGGTCAACAGATGTCCATCATCAGGCTATTTCCTTGATCATCTCTGACGTGTTACCATGAGATTTCCCAGATTGTGGAATCAATGTTTAGGAATTCCAGGGAAACTCATTTCTTGATTGCATCCCACGGTGAACTCAACACTGATGGATCTGCCCGGACAGTGGGGCAGGATATACCCAGGGATCGTGATTGGGGATTCATGAAACATTACTCATCAGTCCTGATTCTGTGATTATGACGGTGTCTGACAGTTTCATGACTGTATCAACATGAGAAATAAAGGCGAAAATGGAGCACGAAATAACGGGTTAAAATGCTGAATGAAAAGCACGCTATCAGATCGTGTTTTCTATTCTCAAAACATATTAAGGAATTCACTGCATACATTCAGTGAATGGATAAAATTCAATGATATTAGACGGACATGGCTGTAGAGTGACCGAGATTAGAAACTCAATATCCAGAGCTGTTTCGATTTGGGAGTGCTACTGTTATGAAGACGTGGGTGTACTTTCAGAGAGTTAACAGCAGAAGACTACCGGACACAGCACCAAGTGATTTCAGAAAGGCAACAATGTAACACTGGGCTGAAAAACTCGATTGTTTTTTGCTTGAAGACAAAAAACACATTCGAATTCGGCCAATCAGTTTAAATTATCCCCGAAACGTATCAAACTTCAATCAAGTTCGAATCGTGTATATTGACAATCTTGAGGGCTGATGACACATTCCGATGCTCTCGAGTATAAGACCAGGGAAAATTGAACAAGTGGGAGGTGAACTGCCACGACAGAGCATTTAAGCAGACTGCCAAAAAAATTACTCTTTTAAAAAGGCACCTTATCGATCAATTAAGCAGGAATTCTTAACCAGAAGGAAAAAAAGACGCAGGAAGATTTTTAGAACCGAAAGCTCTATGGTTTTAAGATACAAAGTGTTGTTTTTTTTTCTTAATTACGATCTTAATTAGGCGTTTTCTCAACCTAGTATAAAAGAAAGAAGATAAAGATAGCTTAGAGACCGCAATTATAAATAAAGATAAATTAATCATGCTCTGTTTTACTTTAGGAAATAAAGTTGTTAATTTTTACTTTGAGTAGTCCTTGGCGACTCGAATATTTACCGAATACTGCATGGAATAAATCTTTACTGTGTTCCTGGTTTTAAATTTAACAGGAGCGTTTACCCCCGTAACGTCTCAAATATATATAAATGAAAAGGAAGTGAGAGAGTTCTCGGAATAATGAATGACATCTGTACGATCCCAAAAGACGATGGTACAAATCATGATTGATGTATTGTCTTAATAATGTTGTTTTTGCTGCAAAGTCCCAGTTGAATTGAGCTTGGGGAGAGATTCTCACCATGAGCCTGAGTGGGTCTCAGCAAACTCAATGGGAGGATGTGCCTTTGTGATGTGAGTCGCTATGGCTCTGCCGCGTTTCATACCCGACATTCCCGGGAACATTCCGCATTCGACGTTCCCGGAGCATTTTATATACGACATTCCCCAGAATATTCTCTAACTTACCTTCTCCAGGCCATTCCTCATCTGACATTCTGCAGACCAGTCTGTACGCACATTCTACAGCAGTCATTCCTCGGAGCGTTCTGAATACAGCATTCCTCAGGACATTCTATAACCGACCTTTCCAAGATAAATCTCCATCCAACATGTCTCAGAACATTATAAGACTGATATTCTCCGGACTATTCTTTAACTGCCATTCTTCAGAACAATTTATAACTGACATTCTCTGGGAAATACTACACCTAATTTTACCTGGAACATTCCTTCACTGACATTACCAAGGACATTCTGTATCTAACATTCTCTGGAACAATCTACACGCAACCTTCTATAACGGCCATTCTCTTGAACATTCTATAACTATGATTCTCGGGAACATACGAAACCCACCATTCCCTGGAACATTCGAGAACTGACATTGCTGGAAACTTTCTATAACTGACAATCCCCGGAACGTTCACACCGGGTTTTCTGTAACGGCTATTCCTCAGAACATTGTATCCCTCACATTCCCTGCGGCATTACCTTACGAACATTCCTGGAACTTTCTACACTGACATTCCAAAACTGACATTCTCCAAAAGATTCTATAACTTACATTCCCCGGAAAACTGTACCTGACATTACCAAGAACTTTCCATAACCGACATGCTCTGAGATATTCTATGACTGATATTTTCTGTAGCATTCGAAACCCAATATTCCCTGGAATATTCTATAACTGATATTCGTCAGAACATCGTTAAACCGATATTCCCCGGAACAATGTATAACCGACATTCTCGAAAACATTCTGTCTCCATCGTTTTTTGAAATATTGTGCACCCGACATTCCCTGAAGCACTCAATCCCTGAATGTTTTTGTGACTGGCCGAACGTAAGTTAATAGAGCAACAGCTAAGACCGCAAGTTAAGAGATGATGTTCCATGGAGAAGGAAACACTGTCCTGAAGTCTTCTCACGCATTGAAAGCGGTGAGTATGGTTTCCCTGCGTTTGCATTTCTTCCCGACACAGGATCAATCATAAATTCAATCAAAAGACAGAAATTTTCACCTCCATTTGTCTTCAAGGAACTGAGACAGAATCCTTCAGGACGGCGACATTTTCACCCTTCGTATTAGGAAATGGAAAGAAGTGACCTGTATCTGATCTCGAGTGATCGATTGTGCAGGATTGTTCTAGAAACGATCTATTATGATGAATGGGTTTTTGTGTGTTTGGGGATGGGGGGAGGCATTCTTATATTGCATGACTATTTTTGTCATTAGTTTAGAAAGTCCGATTTGTTATTTCAGCTTCAATTATTATAATAAATCTCTGATTACGGTGACACGTATGAAAATCTCACTCTGTCGTCAATCAAACTGTCAATTTGCCTCCAGGCGGATGTATAATGTCTTTGTTTGCTTCCTCATAGTTAACGCAGTGACGATCTACGTCCTACTTTGTAAAGATTGTGGATTATCTTCATGTGTCAGACGTTACTTGGAGGTGATGGCAATGGCGGATCTACTGGTCCTTATCCTTGACCTGATATTGAGACAAATTCCTATCGTTTATCAGAAACTG
This sequence comes from Chiloscyllium plagiosum, assembly GCF_037043375.1. NCBI lineage: Eukaryota > Metazoa > Chordata > Chondrichthyes > Orectolobiformes > Hemiscylliidae > Chiloscyllium > Chiloscyllium plagiosum. Next base: position 19,460,813 of record NW_028270190.1, read on the forward strand.
TTTTATTTCCTGTTCTCCATCCGCGTGTGCAACATCCACGCTGTCCTGCTTTATGCAGCAACTGACTGTTCCGCCTGGTTCACCGTCACTTTCACCTTTGATCGGTTTGTAGCCATTTGTTGCCAGAAGCTGAAAATTATATATTGCAGTGAGAAAACGGCAGCTGTGGTTCTGGGAGTAGTGACTGTGCTGAGCTGTTTAAAGAACATTTTCTGGTATTTTATGCTCGGAGCTCGCTATCAGCTGTTTAATATACCCTGGTTTTGTTATGAGCGAATAGCTGGTGATTCCGTACTTGCCTGGGCAATAATCGAGTTCCTCCACTACATTATAACCCCGGGTCTCCCTTTTCTCCTGAATCTGCTGCTCAATATTATCACCGTCAGACACATTTTAAAGACCAGTGGAGCGCGGGGGAGACTCCGGGCTCACACTAATGAAGCCGCTCAGTCTGACACAGAAATGAGAAATCGAAAAAAATCCATCATTTTATTGTGTGTGATCTCGGCCAATTTCATCCTGTTTTGGTCAACGTTAATGTTGTATTCTACTTGGAACCAGATGAAATTGATTGTGCCTAGCACTTTTCACCAAATTTCTCTGTGGTGGATTTGGGTATTATGCTGCAGCTACTCAGCTGCTGCACAAACACCGTGATTTATGCCGTGACCCAGACTAAGTTCAGACAGCAGCTGAAGAAAGTGCTGAAATTTCCCTTCACACAAATTCATCAATCAATCAAATTCACTCATTAATCAATCTCTCCGTTGTTTTCTCATTTCAGTTCAATGTTTCAACAATGAAGCAACTTGTTGCTATGATAACAGACTGCAGTTTGTTCAATCTTGTCCCACAGCGCATTACAGGGACTTATTTCAAGGTTTCTCTCAACTCAATGATGAGGAAGATCAGGCACCATCCCATTGGTTGTACCGAAAACTCGAATTTGTCAGCAATAAAAGTGTTCATTGTGAAGTGTCTTGCAGCAGAATCAACGATATTGGTGTTTGTCATTGTGTTGAAAAAGCTGAGCTGAGATAGACAGACTCAGCCCCAAGCCCTGCTCCTCAGGGAAGTGGAGGCGAGCGGGACTATGCTCAAGAGTTGTGTTTAAATCATCCTGTGCATGTTTTCACCTCTGGGTCACCCACCGCAACCAGGCCATGGGCATAATTCATCTTCCTACCCCGTTCACCGAATTTCCACTCAATCGCAACCGTCTATCTCTCTCTATCCTTCCGTTGCTCTATCCCCTTTGATTCCTCTCTTGTACTATTTCACCAGATGCTCTCCCCCTCGTCATTTATTTACCTCTGTCTCTCTGCCCACTCTCTATTTCTCTCCCCTTCTGCCTTTCACTCTCACTCATCCTACACGACCGCCACCCTCCCTCTCAAACCAGCCCGATTTCTTCTCTGTCCTTCTTGATTCTCACCCTCCCTTTCTCTTTCACTCTCCTGCTGTCTCTGTCTCCCTCATTTTTATCTCTCCCTAATTTTCCCCTCCTTCCAACACCCCACAGCTGTCTCACCTTCCACACCTCCGTCAAACTCTCCACATCTTTCCGGTCACTGGGTCAGAGGGAGAGAGAAGGACGAGCGAGTGTGTGTCCGATAAAGACTGAAAAAGAGTTTGAGCGAGTGTGTATCTGTACGTGAGGGGAGGGGGACAGAGTGTGCGAATGTGATTTTGTGCGGGATTGCGACATAGGAAACGCCTGTGAAAGTGTGTTGCTATGAGTTTGAGTATGGATGAATGAGTGTGTCTACGAGAGCGAGCGAAACTCGCTCATACACACGCTCTCTCTCTCTGACGCGCACAATCCATATTGCAATCACTCGCACACTCACTCACAGGTATCTGCCCCATCACACCCATGCACACACGCACTCACACACTCTCCCTTCCCTCTCCCTTTCTCACTCTTACTCTCTCACCATATCTGTCTTTCTGTCTCTCACACATTGTTTCTCTTCCTGTTGGACACATCAGCACATATTGGTCTACAGGGCGAAACTGCATTTTCAGAATTATATTTAAATTTGCTGGTAACAAATTAGAAAATTCCGTGGACTTTGTGGCCGTTCTGGGAGATTGGAAAACTCCACGTGTGGTGCTCCTGTTTAAAAAAAAAAGATAGACATAAAACGGGTCACTATAGTTGAGTAAACCTAAATTCTGTAGTGGGTAAGTGCTTGAATCTATCAAGGAAAGAATAGAAAGACATCGTGACGAAATTCTTCGATTTGGCAGATACATCATGGGTTGATGAAAAGCAGGTCGTGTTAAAATGAAACAGAACAATTCGTTGAGGGTATTATGAGTGCAGTGTACAGCAGGAAAACGATGGATGTTGTGTACCTGGATTGCCAGAAAGCATTGGACAACCTGCTGCACAAAAGTTAGATGCATAAGAATAATGCGCCTAACATTTTGCATAATGTGATAGCATAGTGAATGAATACATATCAAAGACTGGGAATAAAGCGGTATATTTCTGGTTCGCCATCACTAGCTAGTGGTGCGCTTCACAGGTCAGTGTGGGGGCCGCAATCGCTTGCATTTGAAAGAGATACCGTTAAGTTGAGGACCACGTGTGGCGTGTTAACGTTCGCAGCGGACACGAAGATGATCTCATCTCCGATGCTGAGTGCATCATAGAGGTGCGTTTTAATCAGCTAGTCACACGGGAGGTGCAGATCGAGAGTACCTGCATGACCACCAGTAAAAGCAACAACGAGTGCAGAAATCTCGTGTGGTCATTACCCTCGAAATCGAGTATTCCGCTTTGTATAATGCCGGGGAGATATTCATTCAGGGGAAAGCAGCAATTGCCAGGTCAGTGGCACTATAACGAGATATGGGGCACAGCAGTTAACGGTAAAGCTTAACAGGCCATTAGTCAAAAGAGACTCTGCAGTTTTGGGGAGAGAATGGAGATGTTGTAGTCGCAGACACGAATCAAGAATGCTTCTCAGGTGCCAGTGTCCAACCAGCTGTTGCAGAACATTCTTATTTGGCACGGTGCGCAGCCAGAGGGGGTCATTATGCAAGTTGGCACAAATGACATAGATTATTTTTTCTGCAGGCGTTAAACTAAAGTGGCAATGGTTGAGAACCTGAGCTACGGATCAGATGATAGTGAATAGCCTGACAGAACGCATGGAGTGACTGTGAAAAGCGACAAGCACTTCATAGGACAAAGGTGTACTCACTGTGGTGGATTCAAGTATGTCGTTTTTAATGTCAAATTTTCAGGAATCAGGGTGACGAAGTCAGAGCATGGATCAGTACTATGAATTGTGATTTCGTGACCATTACAGAGACTTGGTTATCACAGGAGTCGAAATAGTTCTTGGATGTTGCAGAGTTTAAATCTTTCAAATAGAATGTGGATTGGGTCGGTATACGAGTTTTAGGAGTGCATTGCTAATCCAGGAAAGTCTTACACCAGCAGAAAAGAAGATCTTCGACGTGGATTGGTCTGCAGAGGCAGTAATTGGTTAGATTATATACAGTCAATTTAGTGGGAACTTCCTACAATCCATCTAACAGGAACAGAGCACGAATGAGCAGATTTGGAAGCAGAGAATGGACAGAAGTAGCAATGTTGCTGTTATGTGCGATTTTAACTTCCCTCATATTGATCCGAACATATTTTGTTAAAGTAGTTTGGATGGAGCCGTTTGTGTCAGGTGTGCCCAGGAAGGATTTCTGACACAGTATGGGGATAGGTCGAACAGTATGGGGTCCTTATTTGATTTGCTGCTGGCAAGAAACCATGCCAGGTGTCGGATCTCTCAGTTGGTTACCATTTCGGTGATTGTGATCACAAGTCTATTACCTTTCCTGTTTTTGTGGAGAGGAATAGGATCAGATTGTATGGAAACTATTAAATTCGGGGAAGGGACATTATAATGCTATTAGGCTGGATCCGGATGACCTAACTTCGGAGCAAATGTTCTCAGCGACATTTCCGACAGAAATGTGGTCTTTATAAAGAAGCTTGTGGTGATATTGCTGGGTAGGTTTGTCCCACTAATGCTTGTCAGTTGTAAGATTCTTGTTCGACAATGGATGCGGAAGAAAACTAGTCAAGAGGAAGAACGAAGCTTACGTAAGGTTGAGGAGGCAAGGATAAAAGAGTGCTGTGGATGGTTAAAGTCTATCCATGAAGGGACTGAATAATGGACTTGTGTGACACAGTTGGCCAGAGTGAGGGTAGAATCGATCAGGGATAAGGAAGTGAACTTGCGCCCCGAGTCTGAGGAAGAAGGGGATGTCCTGAATGTACTTCTTGCCCCAGTATTCAGCACAGAGAAGAAATTAGAAGTTTGATGTGTGTCTACTCCAATGGCAGGAGCATCCAGAACAAGGTGATTGAATTTGCAGCACGAGTTGGTCGCTGGGATTTTGATGTGGTGGCCATTTCTGAGACATCGAAACAGCAGGGACCAAAGCGGTTTTGCACGTGCCGGGATTTGGATGTTGCAGTAAGAACAGAGAAATGGGAAACGACGGGGAAGTTTAGCATTATTCGTCAAGGACAATATTATGGTAGCAGAAAGGTCGTTTGAGGACTCGTCTACAGAGGTAGGATTGGTTGGGTTTAGAAATAGAAGAAGAGCGGTCACTCTGTTTGGAGATTTCTGTCGGCATCCAAATAGTTCCAGAGATACAGAGGAAAGGACAGTGAATATGATTATGGTCAGCAGAGAGAGTAACAGCGGAATTAATACGGGACTTAACTTTCGAAACATTGGCGGGAAATACAATAGTTCAAGTACTTTCATGGGTAAGTTTTTGACCAATGTGTGCAGGTTAGTTTCCTGACGCATTGTATAGATACGCGATTTAGGGGCGAGGTGACATTGGATTTAGTACTGGGTATTAAGTCTGGCCAGGTATTAGATTTGGAGGTAGGTGAACATTTTGATGATAGTGACAACAATTCAGTTATGTTCACATTAGCGAAGAAAATCGACAATATATACCGCAGCGTAAGAAATATTGCTGGGTGAGAGTCAAGTATGATGGTCGTAGAAAGATTTAGGATACATAGTGTCGGCGAAGGACACTGCGGAGACAGGGCACAATTGAAATGTGGAGCTTATTCAAGAAACAGCTACTGCGACTCCTTGAATGGTATGAACCTCTCGGGGATGGAAGGTAGTGGTCGAGCGAGGCAGCTGTGGTTTTCTAAAGAAGTTGAATGTCTTGTCTAGAGGAAGAAGGAGGTTTATGTTTGGATGAGACGTGAAGACTGAGTTAGGGCGCTTGAGAGTTACACAATAGCGAGGAAATACTTAAAGAAATACCAAAAAAGAGCCAGCAGGGGACATGAGAAGTCGTTGCAAGACAGTGTCAAGGAAAACCCAAAAACATCCATTCGGTATATCAGGAATAAAAGAATGACTGGAGAAAGAGTAGGGCTAATCAAAGATTGTCGTGGGAAGTTGTGCATAGAGTCCCAGGAGATAGTCAGGCGCTAAATGAATATTTTTCAAATGGATCGACACTGGAAAAAGACAATGCTGTTAAGGAGAATACTGAAATGCAGGCTACTGGACTGGATGGGATTCAGGTTCACAAGGTGGAAGTGTGAGCAATTCTGGTAAGTGAGAACATAAATAAGTCGGGGCCGGACTGAATTAACCCTGGCTTGGTCTGTGAAGACAGCGAGGAGATTACAGAGCTTTTGCCTTTGATCTTTATGTCATCATTGTGTCCAGAAATAGTCCCAGACGTATGGAGAATAGCAAATGTTGTCCATTTGTTCAGGAAGGAGATTATAGACAACCCTGATAAGCCAGTGAGCATTATGTCGCTTGCAGGTGAAGTTTTGGAAAATGTTAAAAGCGACAGAACTTATATTCATCTACAGAGGAATGAGTTGTTTAGCGATAGACAACACAGAATTTTATCCTTTCAGTCGTACCTCAAAAATCTTCATGAGTTCTTTAAGGTGATCAAACCGTTTGCTGAGGGTAACAAGGTTGATGTGGTGTGTACGAATTTCAGTAAGACGTTTGACAAGTTTCTCCATAGGGGGTCATTGTATCAATAACGGAGGCAAGGGATTGAGGCTGACTTAGCGGTTTGGATCAGAAATTGGTTTGATGAAAGAACGCAGAGTATGGTGGTTGATGGGAAATACTCATCCTGAAGTTCAGTTGTGAGTGGTGTATCGCAAAGAATCTGTTTTGTGTCGAGCGCTGTTTGTCATTTTCGTAAATGATCTCGATGATGGTGTAGAATGATGTGCTCGTAAATTTGCTGATGACACGAAGGTTGGTGAAGTGATGGACAGTGCTGAAGGATGTTCTAGGTTACGGAGGCATATATGTAAACTGGGCTAAGAGGTGTGAAATGGAGTTTAACACGGAAAGTGTGAGATGATTCACTTTAGAAGGAGCAGCATGAATAAAGGATACTGGGCTAATCGTAAGATTCTTGGTCGTGTAGATGAAAGGAGATACCTCTCTGTCCAGGTACATAGAGTCTGAAAGCTTCCAACGAGGTTAATCGGGTTGTTAAGAAGGCACATTTGGGTTCACATGTATTAGGAGAGGGATTGCGTTTCGGAACCACGAGGGCATGCTCCAGGTGTGTAAAACCCTGATGAAGCCGCACTTGGAGAATTGTGTACAGTTCTGGTCGCCTAATTTTGGGAAAGGGGTCCAACTATTTTAAATGGTGTAGAGGAGATTAATTAAGATGTTGCTTGATATAGAACGAAGGTCTTACAATAGAAGGTTAACGGTTTTTAGGCTTTTTTCCTTTAGCAAGAGAAATGATGAGAGACGATTTAATAGACCTACACAATTACCAGAGGATTACAGAGGGAGAACAGTGACAGTCATGTTCCTTGGATGGTGGTGGCTCGCACGAGGGCACGTAGCTTGAAGTTGAGGTGCAATCGATTCCGGACATATGGTAGACGTAGGTCCTTTACTCAGAGAGACGTAAGTTTATGTAACGTAATGCCTGCAACAGTAGTAGCCTCGCCAACTTTAGGGGCATAAATGGTCATCTGATAAACAAATGGATGTTAATAGAATTAGTGGAGGTTAGATGGGGTTTAGATTATTTGCATATGTTGGTGTAACATCGATTGGCCAAAAGACCTGTACTGTATTATAATACTTTGTGCTCCATGTTCTATTGCTTTAAACAATAAGCCCTCGATCGCAATCTGTCCAATGATATTCATCAAAAGTATTATGTTTGAATATAAACTTGGCTGTTGCTAAACAGGTGCAGAAATCAATCGCCATGTTAAAACATTAAGCATGTTGAATTGAGAAGAAAATTAAACTGCGTATGGACAAAGGTTTGTGGAGGGATTCATACACTTTTGACGAGATGGGTTCAAAGCGTGTCCTTTTAAACAAATCTTATGCATTGCATAAAACATTTAGTCATTCACGCTTAGTGGACAGATGCGCACCATCACCAATATCCCCTTCAACCCGCGAAGATCACCCTTTTAAATTTGCTGTCCGATAAATCACTTCGCTACTGGGAGGACACAGTCACTGCCCTCTCATAACTCGTTTTAAAGTTTTTGCCTTCTCTGTGTTTGTTCATATTGGCGTGTGTCACTCTGAGATACAGATTCAATGAGACATCGAGTCGTACGGCATGGAGACAGGCCCTTTGCCCCATATTGATCTATGCCAAACAAAATATCCCTCATGCTCACTCCATTTCCATGCACTTGACCTTTATCCTCCTACATCTTATCTCTCCATATATTTGTTCAAATAAATGTTGTTAATGTACTCACTGCAGAGCCTCCGCTGGCAGCTTATTGGATATGCAAAAATGTTGACTTTCAGATTTCCTTTTATTTATTCACCTCTAGATTTAAACTGATGGCCTCTCGTTCCGATTCCCCAACTCTGTGAAAAGCCTCAGTTTATTCAAACTATCAATGGTTGCAATGATCGTTTACACTTTTATAAGATCTCCCATCAGGCTCCGATGTTCTAAAGAAAAAAACTTCTAGCTTTTCCAACCTCAATCTCGAACTCAGACACTTGAGTCCTGGCAACATGATTTTCAATTCCATTTGCACTCTTTCCAAATTAATAAAATCTTTTTTCCAACAAACGTGTTCAAACCTGAACGCACTACTCCAGCTGTGGACTCACTAACGTCCTTGCAACATAACTTCCAAACGTCTTTACTATATTCCCTGATTGATGAAAGGCAGTTTGGCAAAATCCTTCCTTACTGCCCTGTCTACCTGTTACTCCAGCTTCAGGAAACTGTACAACTGAACCCCATGATCCCTCTGTTCAATTACGCCACCTATGGCCCAACGATTCACCATGAAAGTCCGACATTGATTTGAATTTCCAAAATGCAACATTTCACACTCATCTACATTAACCTCCATTTTCCATTTCTCAGCAAAACGTAGCATGGTTTTGTTGCAATTTCTGATAACCTCCCAGACTTCTAACTGTACAGTCTAATTTAGTGCATTCTGCAAACACATTAAACATGCCTTGCACATTTTCATCCTAATCATTGACATAGATAACAAACAGCAATATTCATCACTCTGCTTCCTACTAACAAGCCAATTGTGCATCCAATTTGCCAGCTCCTCTGGATTGCAAGCCATCTAAGGTTCAGAGCAGCATCCGTAAGAAATCCATACAGATTTCCTCTACCATCCTACCGACGTCAACCTTCCTGGTTACTTTATCAAAAACACTCTAACTAATTTGTGAGGTATAATGTCGCAAGTACAAAGCCATGCTGACGTTTTCTAGTCAAACGGTGTCATTCGAAATGCATGTTAGTCTTATCTCAGAATGCTCTCCAGTAACTTACTGAACACGCATGTTAGGCTTCCTGATTTAATGTGTCCCAGATTTATCTTTGCAGCCCTTCTTAAATAATTGCACAACATTCGGCAGCTTACACTCGTGTTAAACCTCACCAGTGAATAAAAATGTTGTACAAAATATCCTCTCGGTCCCACACAAATGTTTCTGTCCCATGTTGCAAGTGTTCTTGGAAACATCTGCTCAGGAGCAGGACATATATCCACCTTCATGCACCCAACACTTCCTCTACTGGGGTATTTACTGTCACTTAGCTATGACCACTAACTTCCCAAAGTTTAAAAATCTTCATGTCTGTGTGCATGGTAAGCACAGAGGAGAAACGGTCATGAGGATCTCGCCAACCTCCTCTACTCCGACACATACACGTCTAGATTGGTTCTAGAGGTGTCGTATTCTATCTGTAGATAATCTTTATTTTCCTTTAATATACGTTTAGCTTCTCTATTGATTCATCCTAATCTTCTCAGCCAAAGCTATGGCTTGACCGTTTTAGCGTGCTTGAGTTCTATCTTCAGAAAATTCATGTGTCACTTATATACCTCCAGTGATTTCCGTGATTCCAGCCCCATGTCCCTGAGCCATACCTCCTTCCTTTGTTCTCTGCAAAACCTCAAACTGTCCTGTCGTCCACGGTTCCATATTGCTGTGAAAATTGCCTTTCACCCTCACAGGAAATATATATCCCGTGAACACTTGCTATCTCCCACTTGGCGGCTGTCCTTTTGTCTGTATATAAACTTCTCCAATCAATTCTTGCAAGAGCCTGTCCAATTCCTTTGAAAAATGCATTGCCCCAATTCAGAACTTGAATGTGTGGACCAGTTCTATCCGTGTTTATAAATATTTTAAAATCACGGGTCACAAACTGCCTCAGCAATAGCTCCTCCCTCACCTCTACAGCCCTACTTTCCAAGGGTATGACGATAATTGCCCCTTCTCTAGTAGAATCTATGTATACTGCTAGAGGAACCATCCCTGAAATGCACTGAACGCAGTCCACCCCATCTTACCCCATATCACGCTGGCATCTCAGTCTAAGTTGGAAAGTTGAAATCCCTTACAATGACGAACTTATTGAGTATTGGAGTTGACTATTGGAGTATTGGAGTTGAGTTTTGGAGTGTCCTATAGGAGTGCACCAAGTACATCGCAGGGCCCTTAATTCTTATCTCCACCCACAATGTCTCAGTGGACGATCCGTCAGATACTTCATCTCTGATAACTACAGTGATACTCGCCTTAATCAAAAATGCAACACACTTTCAGCTCTTGCCCGCGCCCGTCACGACAAAAGCAGCTGTACCCTGGTACGTTAAGATGCCAGTCATGCCCCTCCCTTAGATTTTTTTTCTAATATAATCAAGGAATAATAGCATACTACAGCACAGAGATACGCCCTTTGTACCAAACTGTTCCAAGACGACCAAATGCTCCATGCGCAATAACTCCATTTCCCTGCACTGATCCCATGATCGTTAAAGCCCTTCCTGTCTCGGAATGTATCAAAATGCCTTTCTAATGTTGTTAATGTATCAGCTTAAACCACTTCCGCTGGCAGGTGACTCTATATCGTACCATCGTCTAGGAGAATGACATGCCCCATAGATTTCTGTATAGTCTTTCCCCCTAACCGTATTCTAATGTTGTCTGGTCCTCGACTCCCGTACTTGAGAAGGCTACTGAGTGACTTCAATGTATCTGTGCCTCTCATCATCTTAAGCACATCTACCAAGTCCACCCTCAGTATCATATGCTAAACAAATCCTGCCTTGTCCAAGCTCCTCCCTATAACTCAGATCTTTGAGCTACGGACACGACATTTGAATTTCTTCTCCACTATTTCTGGTTAAATAACATCGTTCCGCTCGCAAATTGATCAAAACTGAAAACACTATTCCAATTGCGGTCTCACTAAACTCCTGTACAACTGCAACATAACTTCGCAACTTCTGAACTCAATGCCATGTCTGATAAAGTCTCGTCTGCCAAATGCCTTTTTCGCTGCCCTGTGTATCTATGAAACCAATTTCAGAGAACTGTGACGCTGTTCTCCAAGATCCCTCTGTTCCACTACGCTCCTTAAGGCCCAACCATTCACCATGAAACTCTAAACTTGATTTGACTTTCCAAAATGCAACACTCGCACTTGTCCACATGAACTCCAATTTAAATGATAAGCCAAATTTAGAGTCATCATCAACCTTACTCATCATGCCATGTCCATTCACATCCAAATCAGAGATCTAGAAACCAAACAGTAATAGGTCAAACATCGTAATCTGAGGTACTGCACTTGTCACTGGCCTCCATTCCGACAAGCATCCTTCCAGCATTACCCTCTGCTACTTACCATCAAGCCAATTTCGTATCAAATATTCCAGATCGCTCAGGATTCTATGTTATCTAACTTTCCAAATCACAGTACCATATGGAACCTTATCAAAGGCCTTACTGAACGCTATACAGACTACATCTAACGCCTGCTCCTCGTCAACGTTCATGTTCCTTTCAGCAAAGAACTCGCATATATTTGTAAAACACGATCTCCCACTCACAAAGCCATGCAGAATACTCCTAGTCAACCCCGGTCTTTCCAAATGCATGTATAGCGTATCACTCAGAATCTTCTCAAGTAACGTATCGAGATATTGGGCTTAACTATCTGTAGTTCTCAGGCCATTCTGTCCAGCTCTTTGGGAATTGTTTTGCGAAACACCAGTCTTCTGGTGCCTCACGTCTGGATAATGATGAATACAAAGATATCCGGCAGGTTCCTCACAACTTCTTCTCTAGCCTCTTGCAGTGTGCTTGGATATATTTGGTCAGGACCAAGAGAGGCATCCAACTTCATACATTCTAATATCTCCAACACCTCCTCGACGGTGATATGGACTGGACTGAAGATTATAACACGAAGGTCAGCAAGTTTCAAGTCGTTATGGCTTTCTCCATGGGAATACAGAGGAGAACTGTTCACTGATAACCACGCACAACTCTGGCAATTCTGTACATGTTCGCTTTGGTCTTATCTCTAATTATTCTTTCTTCTTTAATATGCTGAAATTTTCTTTTTGGATTTACCTTAACCTTGTCATTCAATGCTCTGTCATGCCTAATTTTCGTACTCCTGATTTCCTTCTTAAGACAACTCATTTATTCCATGTATACCTCTCGGGACTTCCTTGATCTCAGCTGCTTGTAAAAAGAATGACACCTCATTTTTTATTTCTAGTCAAAGCCTGAATATCTCTTGATATCCAGGGATCCGAGTCCTACCAATCATGCCATTAACTCTCAGAAACATATGGAAATTGAACTCTAGCTATCTCATTTCAAAGGCCTCCCTTTTGCTAGAGATCCATTTGTCTGCAAATAAATACTCCAATCAACCCTGTAAGCTCCTGGCTACTTCCATCGAAATTCGCCTTGGCCCAATTTAGATCTTACAACTGTTGACCTGTTTTGTTCCTCTCGCAAACAATTTACAATATTATAGAGCAATGCTCACTTGACACCAAGTGGCCCCTCAATATCGGTGACCGGCCCTGCCATATTTCCCAAGAGTAGTTCTAGTTATCCCCTTCTCCAGTAGGACTCTGTACACAGAGCTTCAGGAATCGTTCCTGGATGCTCTTAAGAACTTCCACTCTCTCTCAGCCCTTAACACTCTGGCAGCTGCAGTAAATTTAAAAATATAAAAACATCACTTACTATATCAACTCTGTTGCTCCTACCAGTCTCCGTAACCTCCCTGCATATTTGTTCCTCGCATTCCCGTTCAGTATTTGGGGGGCTATATACAGCGTGAATAACGTCCCAATCACTTCTTATTTCTACCATCCACTCATAAAACCTCACAGGTTGGTTCCTCAGTTATTCCAGATCATCGGCTTAATCAGAAATGCAACTCCACCTCCCCTCCTGACACATTAAGCTGGCGTCCCTGTTCTTCCATTAGTCATGCTTGTTAAGTTATTATAATATCCCACTCCTACGTAACTCACCACTCCCTGAATTCATGGGCCTTCCCCATCAGCCCTCTTGCACTGACATTAATGCGGTTTAACCCAACAAACACGTCTTGTGCCCTGGTGTACTCCAGCCTGACCTGTTTCTTCGATTTACTGTTTCTGGTTATTGTGTCTCCTTCCAACCTCGCACTAATTTCTCTGGTGTTGAGAATCCCAACCCCCTGCCAATCGCATTTAAACACTTTTCTGCAGCACGAGGGAACCTAACTGCCAATGTCTGGGTCCCTCTCAAGGTCTGGTGTAACACATCCCTCTTTCGCAGTTCACCTCTGCCTCATTAAACAACACAATGATCTTGAAATCAGAATCCCCGTCCCCTTCACCAATTCTTTAGTCATGCATTGGTCTGCCGTGATACCTGAATTAATTCAAAGATTATCACCAACAAGGTTCTGGCTTTATAACAGTTTTCCTACCTCATTATACTCAATATGCAAGACCTGATCACTCTTTCGACCTAATCCATCCGGGCCATCATGCACAATGATTTTTGACTGCTCACACTCCCCGTTGGGAACATTCTGCCACTGTTCTAAGACACGCTGGAACTTGGTAATCATCGGAAATACACAATTCTGGATTCCAGTTTGCGCCCATAGACTGTCCTATCTGACCGGGTCGAAGTGAGGTCTGCAGATGCTGGAGATCAGAGTCACGACTGTGTGGTTGGAAAAGCACAGCAGGTCAGTCAGCATCCGAGGAGCAGGGGAATCGATGTTTCCGGCCAGAGCCCTAAATCTGGAAGGGCTCCTGCTCGAAACTATCCTAACTATCTACTTAACGACCAACTGTTCTATTACTAATGTCCTGTTTACTTTACCCTTTTCCGCTCTGTTCCAGAGCGAGTCGCAGTGCCACCCACCTGGTTACTACTGTTTTAACCTGAATGGTCATCCCATCTCCGAGGAGTATCCAAATCTGTATACTTGTTTCTGAGGGGAATGTCCACAGGGGATTCTTGCGTTCACTGTCAACTCCCTTTGCTTTTCCTAGTGGTCACCCAGCTACTCTCGTCCTATACCTCCGTTGTGACCACCTCATTAAAACTCGTATCTATGAAGCAGTCAGCATCTCGGACGATCCTGAGTGCATCCAGCTTCAGCTCCGTAACACGGTCTCCCAATAACTGCAGCTGGGTTCACTTCCACAGTTGCAGTGATCAGGGACAATGGAAGTTTGCCAGAACTTCCATATCCTACACGTGGAGCACGTGACTCGTCCAACTGCCATCCTAACTGCTGTAAAACTAAAAATAAAGTTTAAATAACTTTACCTGCGCTTAGGTGTAACATTTTGGGGGTAGGGACCGTTGCGTTCCAAAGCCTCTCAAGCGAGAACCTTACTTCTTTCACTACTCTCAACCAATTTTGTAATGGCACATCTATCGACCCCACCACTTCCTGTTTTATTTTGAGGAGAGGGGAAGGAAAGAAACATTACTGCGATGCACTGCTTGTATTCCTGGCCAGCAAGCCGAAGATAACGTGCTCTTCAGTCCGGTACAACTCTTCACCCCGTCAGCCAATTCCCGTTATCACAGTCCTCTACTGGCCTTCGTGGACATCACTCTGTGTGATGTTTGCATGTTATTCTCATTCGTACTTTCGACACTGTTCAGTTTCATTCACGATAAAATTGTTTTCCGATCAATTTATATCCATTTCTTGCCAGCAGATGACAAAAAATGGAAGTTATGATCATGCCAACTACTTGCATTTTGCTCTGTTTTCCAAACAACTTCGGGTAATTTACATATGAGCTTTGAGAGATAGTTGATAAATATCATTGTTTTGCGATCAAAAGCAAATGTTTTAGAAAGAAATGGCCTTTTACTGTATTGCCACGGTTTTGAAACGTTTGTCTCATTCGTGTTAACTCTGGTAATCAATGGTCTGATATATTTTGCTGAGCAGTCGTGTTCGTAATGGCATGAGAATTCAGGGCATTTAAAAACATTGCCATGATGCAGAAATATTAGGGTAAATGATATTGGTGATATAAAATTCACCATAGTTTCCAGCTTCATACAATCCCTGCAGTGTGGAAAAAGGCCAAATAGCTCACAATTCCACCCGAGCCTGAGGAAGAGCATCTCACGGAGACCAATCCAAGAACCTTTCTCTTTCATTCCACATTACCCATGGCTATTGCACCTAACCTACAACATCCCTGAACTGTATGTGCAATTCACCTCACCAGCGCATGTTTGGGCCATAGGAGGAAACCACAGCTGCCCGGAGCAACCCACAAAGAAATGGGGGCAGGTAAAACTTCAGGCAAACTGTCGCGTGACGATGGAATGGATTTCGCGTCAATTGTCCTGTGAGGGAGCAGTGCGACCCACTGCAGAACCGTGCTGCCCTTCATCCTCCTTTGATCAGTGAATTTTGTATTTTCAAAGTTTGTGAGAAGATTTGTAGCTCCGCTGCTCGTTGTTGTGGTTCTGTTCACCGAGCTGGGAATTTGTGTTGCGGACGTTTCATACCCTGTCTAGGTGACATCCTCAGTGCTTGGGGGCATCCTGTAAAGCGCTCCTGTGATGTTTCCTCATTTTGTATTTTATTTTTGTATATAATAGCATAGAGTCATAGTCATAGAGATGTATAGCATGGGAACAATCGTAAGGATTACATTATTTCTGATCTTATATTTGAAAACCTCAGAATTATGTACGGGAATCTTAATTGCTGCATAAATGCGTTGTTTATGACTTGGACCAAACCAAGATGAGAGTGCAGCTGAAACAAGTAGTGAACGGCCCAGTCAGATCAAGCAGTCATTTTATGAGTACACGAAACAAGGTTCTACAGTCCAGATCGAGGTCAGACAATCAGGGGACTTTGCCCAGTGACTGAATTACACGTTCGATACTTATTCAATTTTTTACCTCCCCGTCACCATGTGAGGCACGTCGAACTTTAACGTGACAACACTATAAGTGATGGCTTAACAAACAGATTAAAATTGGTTTACACTTTGCTTATCAATCCAAATGAAGTACCGTGCCTGCGTTATATTGCCGAATGAAATCATAAAGCTCGAGCTGTCATGTGCTGGCCAAGAAAAAAAAAAGAATTGAACATTGTTTCCCATTCAGAGCAATGGTAGAATTTTTTTTTTTTTTTAGCAGACAGTCACCAGTTTTAAGATCATCCATTTCGGAGACTTCAACAAAGTAATAAACTTTGAGTTTGCTCCTTAAGATCTGTCTTAGTGACATGTTTTAATTTATGTTTTTCTGTCCCTCATCATCCATCGAGTTGAGCATTTGTTTGTTCTATTTTACGATTTTCAGTAGATATACTTTGAGTTGACGTTCAACATCTCTGTTATAAAATGAGCAAAATGCCGAGTTAAAACTTTTCACATGAACGTCAGAAACATTCCAGCAGCAGAATTCCATTTCTGATGCAAAAGAAATTGATTGTCTTGCACTTCATTATTAGCACTTCACATTTTATATTTTTCTTTTACCCCCCCATCATCCTTAAGAGTATTTTGTCTTACACATTTCCAAGACACTCTTCCAGAAGTGTACATTTCTAGGCGTTTTGTAGAAAAATTTCCTGAACAAATTGTTCGATCCTTTGTCCCATTGTGCCTTTACAGTCACTGACAGCCCTTGTAAATTTGTCCCACTTCATTTTCCCGACTGTACAAAGCACTGCAAGTCATTTTTTATTAGTCGTGGCTCTTGAAATACACAGTTTTAAAATGAATCACAAGCATTGTGTAAATATTTAGAGGATAACTATAATTTGTGAATAAAAAAAAACTAATTCCCGGCCAAGGAAAAGAAACAAGCAACTAGAGAGTTCAATATTCCTACAGTGATGACTGAATGATGATATTCTCATAAGGATGCTGCTGAAGCAGCATGAGACTTAAGGGTTCATGCATTGGTGCTGAATTCATTATACTCAGGTTGGGAAATAGTATTTCAAAGAATATAAATGATTTAATTGTTGTAATCAGAATTCTGCAACTGAAACTGGTTACTTAGTATGTGGCACCACAACAGGAATTGATTGTCATGACATGCTTCGCATTCATGTTGCCACCTGCTGCAACATGTTATCGGGATCCAGCAGCATATAACTTGAAAGCTCTGAGATTCTACTGACTCAGCGGTTAATATAGTGAGTTTTGCCTCCATCAAAAAGAGAAATTTTAGATAGAAATGCATTTTCAAATCAGCAGTCTCTTTAAAATTTATTACCATACACTTGCTGTTATTGGCTTAACTGGCAAGTGCGCTATCAACAATCAACCTTCTGTAAAATTGCATGAGAAGTGATGCTTGTTTTGCATTCTGGGTCGTAGTCGGACGAGTAAATGGTCACTTTAAGACCATTTTCTGAGTTTATATTACAGCAAACACTGCCAGTTTACATAACAGTTAAGAGATAGGCTGTTGCAACCTTGGCTGATGAATGAGTACCTGTGTTTTGTTTGCTGCTTTCACCAGAATTTATATCTGAACAATCCATTTAAAACAAACTCTCAACCTTTTAAAGTCAATCAAACAGGGAATATGATGACGTTGACAGCCTGAAACCAATCTTAATATAAGAATTTCAGGTGAATTCTGGATAAAGAACTAAGGACACTTTGAAAATTGGTCAGTGAAATTACCATCGAATATGAGAAAACATCTGGAAATGGCTCTCGAAACAAGTTCTCTCAGGATGCAGTATCTATCAAAGGACACTTTTCCAGTAAAGAAAATGTTTTCAAAAAGTCAGAAGACGACACATGGTGAAGACTGCAGATTCAAAATGACATTCGGAAGCAACAGATTCAGAAGACTGACAGCAAGAAGGCATACGAGACTGCATAGACTTAAAGAGATCAAGTAGAAACAATGGCTCATAATTGTGCTATTGGAGAGGCAGTTGAATACAATTGGGTTCAGGTAGTAATTATTTTTTAAAAAGGTGCTTAGTTTTGTTAATACATTTTGTTTATTGTTCACTGTTAGAGTTAGAAAATACGAACTTTTTTCTGTGAAAAGTGGAATTCGGGCGTTTTCTTTCACTCATTCACACAGCAAGGCGAACTTTTCTAGGATGTTATTATTCAAAAGCATGGGGGGTACGTCTTTTGCGTCTTAACAAATCTGTGATGGATATGATTGCATCCTGTGCTATTGCTTGCCGTTATGGAGCAATCTAAAGAATGGCATTGTCTTGTAGAGAAAAATGTCGTGATTTTTTTTATGTTTGTTGGTGTGCCGTCAAAAAAGAACATTTGTTTACAGCTCACTGGCTGTCTGAATTATTAAGCTACTACTTTTCCTAAAATTCCGTCCACAGTTGAAGCAAGCCTCAGTGTAAGCAACACTCTGATCGTAGATATTGCGACAGGATTACTGGTGGTCAAGTTACACGAACTGGCTATCACTAACATGTGCAGGGCCAGCTAGTTAATGTAAATGGCGGACAGGAATCAGAAATCACTGCCTTCAACAAAGCACTTAATAGATCACGAAGCAGTAATATACACCTGGTACAGAAGACACACTTTATTTGAAACATCTGTTACTGAACCATATTCTCGAATGTAGATTGTTAACGGCAATTAAACAGTTCTATTTCCAAAGAAAAATTTAGGTCATCACAGCCAATGCAAGTGCCCCTGCATTTTTCATATGTGAGAGAAATTGCAGAGATGAAAATTGTGTACTGTTTAATTATACTGAGTGAAATACATTTTCTCTAAGTTTTTACCTCTGCAGCTGCAACAAAGAAGGCTGCTCAGAATTTATTGATAGACAAATATCAGTTGTGATAGTGGTGTTATCGTGTTGACATTCGCCTTTGGATGAAAGGCTGAGATAAGATAGCATTATGCCACTTCCACCTGTCCGATGATCACATGAAGAACACAGCGTGGGATATTGGGGTTTGTACATTGAGGTATGCAACTGGGCCGGGTCTGTGTCAGGTGGAATCAAGGGAAAGCGTTTCCATGTCTCAGAGATGTCAGGCACCTGATGGAATTTGCATTATGTATGCAGTGACGCAATCGAGGAGTTATCCTGGAGTTATATTATGTCCTAACAGTCTAAATTTACCTGAGCAGGTCTTTTACTTCTGCACTTTATGAAAGTAATCTAAGTTAGTTGCAGGCTGCAGAAGATTGCGGGCTTGGATCTCCTGTTCAGTGGGGAATTCAACTTCCTGAGCAGGGTGTTCACAGATAGTTCAATATTTTCGGATCAGTCTGTTTAAAGATGTTATCACACATCACATGAACAACCACGAAGTGAGTCCGGTCAGCCGAGCGTTGAAATCCTACAACAGCATCGCAAGAATGCTGCATTGCTTCGAAGTGTGCTATGATGAACGCTCTGCTCAAGTCTTCTCACGTCTTGCTCCTATCAATGCCTGCATAATGACTGTCCAAACAATGGCAAATCTGAGTCATGAATTCCAACGATTAATAAAAGTCCAAGTGATCCATAATTAACCAGACAAGAAAAAAAAAGGAAAATAAAGAAAAATGCATGCAATTGTGCACAAATTGACTCAGGTCAGAAGAGTGGACAAAACCTACAAATAAAAAAGAAAACATTGAATATGACTGCAGAAGTGAAAATACTCAATGATTATCAGTAGATAATGAGATATTCTATTCAAACATTTTGAAAGAAGCAAAGATTTAACAAAGTGAGCATTGGCCCATCACGGCATGAAAATCGAGAGGTAATAATTCAAATATGGAAAAGGTAATGAATTGAATTGATACTTTGAATCAGTCTTCCCCATAAGGGATAGACATGTAATCGAAGAAACAACAATGAAACAAGAAACTAAGGCATTGAGGATTTGAGAAAAGTCCGAAGCACCACTTCAAAGGAGGGAGACATTGTCTGTTAGATCGGTGTGTTTTATTTTGTATCTTCCAAAATACATTTGGGTATGGGACGGTCCCATTTTATGAGGAGAAAGCGAATGTTACTCATTCACTCAACAAGTGAGAGAGGACGTGGGACATTGCAATGCCGTTGGTTCGACAGCACCAACAGGATTTTCTCACGTGGAAAGTAAATTTCACCAATCTATATGAGTTCATTGTGATGGTGACAATTTCGTTGTGATAATGACCAAGCGGCTGGAGTGAACTATGAGTTCCAGAAGGCACTTCATAAAACATGTTTGACTTTATAATTTATTTCTAAATTAAATACTGACGTTGTAAGTTCTCAAATTTTGTTATGCGTGTTGATTGGTTGGCCAAAAACAGCAACTGCAGAGTTTAATTTTGTATGTATTTCAATGTGGCAAGATGGAAGTTGTTACAGTAAACGTGATCTGAACTGCTCATACTTTATGTAATTGAAGAGATTAACAAACTAATAAGTATTCCTGATGAATGCTTTTCCCCAAAACGTCGACCTTCCTGCTCCTCGGATGCTGCCTGACCTACTGTGCTTTTCCAGCACAACTCTGATAAGTCATCAGTCAGGGCATTCAGTATAAAAGTTGGGAAGTTATATTGCACTTATACAGGACGTTGGTAAGATGGCACTTGGAGTATTTAAACAGGTTTTGGTCAACTTGCAAATATGATATTAAACTAGAAAGATTACACATACTGTCAAGGAAATTCCCTGGACTTAATGGCCTGAATTATAGGGAGAGGTTGGACAAGGAAGTTCTCTTTTTTTTGAGCGTTGGAGACTGAGGGGGAAGCTTACAAACGGGTACAAGATCATGAGACACAGGAATATGATGAATGCAGTCATTCTTTTTTCCTATGGTTGGAGAATCGAGGACAAGACGGCCTCAGTTTCAGATTAGCTGGGAAAGAATAAAACGGAACTTGAGGGGGAACTTTTGTATTAACAGGGTGGTCCTCATATGGAATGAGCTGCCAACGAAAATGGTTGAAGCGAATACGTTAACAGCACTTAACTTGCATTTAGACAATAAATTGTAAGGAAAGCAGCAAAAGAATATGTGCCAAATGCATGATAATGGGTTCAGCATGGATGGACATTTTGATCAGCATGGACCAACTTGGGCCAAAGGGCCTGTCTCCAATTGTGACGTTTCAATAAAAGAAAAACAACAAAGAACCAGGAAAATTTGCAGCCCAGCAACAGGCCATTCTACCCACTAATCCTGAGACGATCCAAATTAACAGTCTAAATATATCGCTCAATTCCTCAGCATCTGTATCCCTCTGCATCTCACCTACACATGCATCTGACCAAATTCACCTTACATGAATCTACCGTGTCTGCCTCTAATATCTCTGATGGCAACGCGATCCAGGCATCTAACACCCCCCGTGTAAAGTATTTACCGGGTGTATCGCCTGAAACCTTTCACCTTTCACCTTGAACGCGTGACCTCATGTCATTGAATCCTTCGCCTTGGGAAAAAGCTTATAGCCATCCATCCTGCCGATACCCTTCATGATTTGTAGACCTCAATCAGGTCCCCCCTCAATCTCCTTTTCTCGAATGAAAACAGTCCTAAACTGTTCAACCTCTCTTCGGAGCTAGAACCTCCCATACCAGGCAACATCCTCGTAAACCTTCTCAGTACCCTTTCCAAAGCGTCCACAGTTTGTGATAACATGGGAAACAGAACTGTACACAGTATTCTAAATGCGGCCAAACCAATTTCTTGCACAATTTTACAATGACCTGACAGCTCTTATACGCAATATCCTGTCTGAAGAGGGCAAGCATCCCATATGCGTTTTGAACACTCTTTTTACATTTTCCTTTATTGCTCGACAGATTGCTATGCTTTCTGCTACTCTACCAATCTTCATATCATCTGGAAACTTACTTATCAGGCCAACAATGCACTCTTCCAGATCATTTATATGTGTCACACACAGCAGTGGCTCCAGAACTGAACCCTGTGGAACACCAATGGTCTCGTTTCTTCACTTCTCAAAACTCCATTCAACTACTACTCTTTGTCACCTGTTGCCCTACCAGTGTTTTACCCACCTAGCTAGAACAGTCTGCACATTATGTGACTTCACTTTCTCCATTAGTTTACTGTGTGGAAGCTTATCAAACGACTTTCTAAATCCATGAATATGACATCTAACAACTTGGTCACTTCCTCAAAGAACTCTATTACGTTGGTTTGGCACGATATCCTCCACAAAAAAAGAACATGTTGCCTCTCACTGATAAACCCTTTTCTTTCCAAATATTGGAAAGAAAATATTTTGTCCCTCATGACCTTCTCCGGCAACGTTCACACCACTGACGTCAGGCTCACTGATCTGTAGTTGTCCCTAGTCCCCTTCTTGTACAGCGAGACAGCATTAACAACCCTCCAGTCCTGTCGTACTTCACCTGTGTCGAGGAATGCTACAAAGGCATCTGTCAGGGCTCCAGCCATTTCGTCTCCCAACTCCCTCAGCGATCTGGGATAGATCGCATCCGGCCCTGGGGATTTTTTCGGCTTAATATCGTTTAGCCGACACAACACATCCTCCCTCCTTATGAAAACGTGATCCAAAGTAAGCAAAATTCGATCTCTAATCTCAACATTCATCATGTCCCACTCCTCAGTGAACACTGATGCAAATTAATCATTGAGAATTTCACCCATTTTCTCAGGCTCGGCAGATAACCTTCCTTCATTAGCCTTTAGTGGACTAAACCTTGCCCTAGTCCCTCTTGCTTCTTACATACGAATAAAAGACCTTGGGAATGTCCTTAATTCTGCTCATTAAAGGTGTTTCAGGAACCCTCTCAGGCCGCTTGATTTATCGTTCAAGATTTCTCCTACTCTCCCAATATTCCTCCAAGGTCAGTTCCATTCTTAGCTGCCTGGAGCATATGTATGCTTCCCTTTACCTCTTGAGTATTTGCACGATTTCCCCTGCCATCCATCGGCCACGTATGTTGCCTTTCCAATCTCTTGTTTTCAAAGGTACACGCCTATTCTGTACTATCTTCAAACTATCTTTGAAAGCCTCCCACATATTAAATGTGGACTTCTAATCAAATACCTGCTCCCAATTCAAATTTCCCAGCTCCAGTCCAATTCTGATACAATTGACCTTGGTCCAGTTTAACATTCGTCCCTTAGGACCACTCTCATTTTGTCTACGAGTATTCTAAAATTTACAGAATCGGGGACATTTTTCCCAAAGAAATCCCACACTGCAACTTCTACCACCTGAATTTGTCTCTCTCTCTCTAACACCACGTCCAATATGGTCCCTTTCCTCGTCGGACTATTGACATCCTGCTCTAGAAGACTTTCCTGGATGCTCCTCACAAATTCTCCCTCTTTCAGACTTCTGACACTAAATGTACCCCTGTCAATTTTCGGAAATTAAAATCTCCCATCACCACCATACTGTTGCCTCTATAACTTTCGATTTTTTGTTCACCTATTTGTTCTTGTACCTCACGCCTACTTTTGGGAGGCCTGTCGTCCAGCCCCAACAATGGAACTGAACGCTTACTATTTCTCAGTTAACTTATAATGACTCTCTGCTCAAGCCCTCCATGGTGTCCTCCTTTAGCACAGCTGTGATATCATCACTGACCAGCAATGCAACTCCTCAAACTTCCCTTTTTATTCCACCACTGTTCTGTCTGAAGCATCTATATCCTGGGACATTTAGTTGAGAAACATGCTCTTCCTTCACCAAGTCTCTGTGATCGCAACAACGTCATACACCCAGGCACTACTCCACACCCGAAATTCATCTTCCTTATTCACTCTCCTACTTGCAATAAAGTATATGCACTTTATAACGCCAGTTCGCTTGCGTTCATCTGCTCTCTGCCTACACTTCCCCTCGGGAATGCCAACTTTATGATGGTTACACTCTCCATTTTCAATCTCATTGTCTACTCATCTTGTCTTCTAGTTCCCAGCTCCCTTCCACATTAATTTAAATGGTTAAAATTTAATTCCGAAAGGTTAACGTGCAGGCAAAGCATATAATTCTGGAATGGTGTTTTATTATAACCTGCATAGATCATGTCTGTTTTTATGTTTCGCATGTTTGAAAACTGTGTTTGTAAGAGATAAAGGGCTGTCTTAAACGACAGAGTTTGAAATAGTATACTTTGGAAGTAACAACAGTGACAGCCCCGCCGAAAATGCATTGGCAATAGTTTGAGAAAGCAGTAAACGAAGTTTGAGTTGCAGACGATTTGGCTAAAAGAATGTACATATACTGTTTTCAACGGCAGCAAAGATTTCATTGGTTTCTGGACTCGTGACAACTTATAATATATCAGTACCTTTTTTGCTTTCCATCAACTCTGAACTTGTTTCTCCGGGGATTGACCTGGATAGAAGTCACGATTCGATGGAAGTGTGCAGTTCTTCTTCAGTTGGAAAAAACTTTTACATTTTCTATTTGCAAAAATCACCAGAAATCGGAAGAAAACAAGTTGGCAAATTGTTGCAAAATGTATGTTTTCACGGAGGAGGTTTGGACACTTTATGAGTGATACAACAACCACGTTTCTATGAGAAAGCAGTGCAAACATGTTCGATATGACGACTGAATCAACACCCTTTTCCAGCAGAAGAGCCATATGGATCACCATAACAGCAGGACAGGAGAACCTGTTTGTCCCCGATACGTTTGGTTGCGGTGAAAGCGGGAGCTTATAAATGGCTATAGTGCTAATTCATTACCGTCAATGCAGGCTACTGATATTTATTTACCTGTAACTGATATCCAATCCATAGCATCACGACAGTACAGATCGTCGGTCCTTTAAGACTGAATCTCTAAAGAGTATCCCGCCCATCCCAACGGCTAAATACATTTGCACATCCATGAACTCTGACGTACAATTTAACTTTACCAAGCCACCGGCTCTGCCCATCTTTTGAATGTGGGAGGAGACCAGACACCAATGGACGCGCATGACAGCACTTGTAATCTCCACTCAGAGAGTCGCCAAAAGCTCAATTTGAACACGTGTCCGTGGGGTGCTGTCGGGCAGCAGGCATTAATCTTCCCAGAGCACCCACCAAAAGAAAAATGACTCCTTTTCGCAAGGGAAAGATTATTGGTAGGTTAGACCAACCTGAGTCTGAAAATCAATCCACTTGTGGAGCTTTTTATATGATATAAAATCTGTAAATCGTAATATGATGCTAAGAGTAAGAGAGCTCGAATTCCAGCGTTACTCCAGTGAGTTGTGACTCATCATGTATTGAAATAATATATAAATATACAGTTACAATGAGCATTGCTGACATTCATCGGGAGTACTCTACTCAGACTGTTCACTTCATTCAAGCAAAGAGTGAATATACTGAAGACAGCTTAACACGTTGTCACAGACTAACACCTGGAATGAGGAGATTGCCTACTTTGGAAACGTCTTTCATGCTGTAGTTAGATGCGACCTGATTGAAAGATATATGCCATTAAAGCGTTTAATTGAAACGTATATTATCCTGAGGGAATTTTGAAACAATATGAGCAAAGAGGGCATTTTAATCACAATTGCATAAAGTAATGAATGACACAGTTTTGGAAGTTAGGGTGAAATAAAATAAATTATTACCTTCGAGAAAGATGAATAATTGGATTTGTCTTGCTACAAATATACTTAAAGTGTTTTACTAATATAGTTAAAGGGAACTGCAGATGAATTCGAAGTAAACACGTGGGTGATTTTTTTTTTCTTGGGAATCGGGTATGTGGTTTCCATTACAATGTAACAATGGATGTTCTATGCAATCTAAATGTAATGCTACTTATTGTTATTCACATGTATGTAAATCCCAAAGTGAAAGTGGAAAGCTTTGTCTTTCGACCATTGTAACACTTAACTGATTAATTTGAATTCAAATTTAGCCGCTTTTTCAAGCGCTTCTTTTGAAATTTCGACATATATTCAGACACACTGTTCAATTTTCCCTTTGAATTTGGCATAATTTATTTTCATACATCTCCATATCTTGTCAAAAGATGCTTCTGCTTTTTAACTTCACTGTTTAAGGTAATTGTGAAGGAAAATATACACGTCACCATTCCTTGCAGAACAGAATTCCCCAGCTTCTGTCAAGGTGTTTGCATGCAATTCATTCACATTTCACTAAGCTATGTTAAATATCAACTATCAGCCCGTTCTTCAAATATCTCGCATTCTTTTGATGCAACTCATCAGGCTTAAGTAAGTCATAATTAACTTTAACCATTGTATTGCTTATATCCACTCATTTTAAAGATCAATCAAATCGAATAAGTAAATTTTTCCGTTGTACAGGATCGCAAGATCTCGGCACTGCCTCAATTGTTCAAGAATGTTCCAAAAAATGAGTGACTTAATTTGTCATGAATTTGGAGTTGCTCTGTAATTTTCCATTTAAAATTCTTTTCATGTCAGTGCACCATCTCTGCCTAGTTTGACCAAGCTATCCTCAGGGCATTGTTTGGCCAACCATGCCATCGATGACAGATCAGTGAGCTTTCACCATCTTGGACGTGCACATAACAAAATCACCATTTGAAATTAATTTATTTTGTTAATTCATGATTTCTGCGTTTTCCTCTCCGACAGAGATTTTTGAATGCTTCAACTCTAATTAACCAAAGTCAATTTAAAGTGTTGAAACATTTCTCGTTGAATAGTTTAACACACATTTCTTTTGTTATTCTGTTTCACGTGCAGTAAGTTTAGTGGCAATTTTCATCTTGTCCCATGGAAAGTTCGGCATTTCAACTTGTACCTCTCGTTACTTGCTGACTCTGTCAATGGCAGATCAATTTGCTATCACAGATGTCATACTGTCACAGATTACTTACTCTTATTTCCCGTCATATTTCTTTCTCAATACACCTGTTTGTAATGTTATCCATGCCTTGCATTGAGCAAAAACAAAATGTTTAGTCTGTTTCACCATTAATTTTTCCTTTACTCCGTTTATAGACCTTTGTTCTCAGTGTCTAATAGTGATATGTTTAGTGCAGTGCGGGTTGTTGTGCTTCGTGATTTTATTTTCCCCTGCACTGGTTGGGACTCTCTGCTTTCCATGGCGTTGGATAAGGCAGAATTTGTCAGGACAATTCAAGAGGGTTGTTGACACAGGATGTATAACTTCCAACAAGGGATGCGTTTATACTGGAATTCGATTCGTGAAGTGAGCTCGACCAGGTGAGTGAAATTTCAATGAGGGAGAATTTCGAGAATACTGATCATAATACTGTATTTTTAAGGTACTCTTGGAAAGGGATATTTGCAGTCTTTGGGAGAAGATCAAGGGCAGGCAAACACAGCAAAGTTAGGGGAGAACTGGAACATTTTCATTGCAGATGGCTTTTTGAGATAAAATTCTCAGTGGACATGTGAGAGTGTTTAAATGGGCAGTTGTAAGACTTCAACAGAGGCACACCCCTGCGAGAATGAAGGACAGGTATGGCAAATTACGTGAACGTTGACTGAGGAATTTGGAATGTCATAATGCGATATTACCGGGCCTTGGTTAAACCATTTTTGGAATATTGCTTACAATCCTGTTCTCATTTTTCAAAATGATGTTGCGAAAACTCAAAACGATGAGAAAAGATTTATAAGTATGGTACCAGGGTTGGAGGGTTTCAGCTATGGGGAGAGGCTGAATAGGCTGTGGCGGTTTTCCCTGCAGCAATAAATGCGAAGGGTGATCTGAACAGATTCATAAAATCATGAGGGGCATGGATAGTCGTAATAGACAAGGGTTTCACTGGGGGAGGGGAAATGGAGCCCAGAACTCAAGGGATTAGGTTCAGTGCAATGGGGAAAGATTTTAAAAAAGACATGAGGAACAATGTTTTCTCGCCGAGGATTTTCATATATTTGCAATAATCTGCCAGGGCAGGTGTGGAGGCTGGTACAATTACAACATTAAAAACAATCTGGATGGGTTCAAGAATAGGAAGGGTTCAGAGAGGTGTGTGCAAAATACTGGCAAATGGGACTCGACTACCTCAGGATGTCTGGTCGACATTGACGAGTTGGAGAGAAATGTCGGTTTCCACTGTGCACATCTCTCTGTCTCCATGACACTATGACTTGGACCGTTAAGAACTTGGGTAAAAAGGAAAATATATCATATGGAATGTCCAGGAGAATGGGAGTTGATTAGGTCCTTGATTTATATAACATGTACAACAAGCAGAGGGTGGCTTTGGAACGCATTGGCCCACTCAAAGTGGAAGGAGGGAACATACGTATGGAACCAGAAGAGGTAGGTGAGGTCCTGAACATCGACTCTGTGTTGTGATTCATCAGAGAGATGGATTTAGGGGAGGATAATCTCAGGGAATTGTGTATCGAACTTCAAAGTCAAGTTTTGCTTGAAATGGAAACGATGTTGTACATCCTAAAAGAGCATTGGTCCTGATGGAAGCTAATCCAGAAAATTGAGGAAGGCAAGAGAGCAAATTTCTGGCGCATTCAGAGTCCTCTTTGTATGCTTTTTGACCGTAGGTTAAGTCCCGGCAAACTGGACAATGTCAATTGTTGTTCCATTATTTCAGAAGGTTAGTGGAAGAATTGGCAAAATTACAGGTGATATAAATATTTTTGGAACTGATTCTGAGGGACAAGATCTAATGCATTTAGAAGCAAATGAAGTTATTACCGAGACAGAGCACGGATTTGAACTGGGAAGTCATGCCTCAATAATGGGTACAGTATATTGAGCAGTCCACGAAAACGATTGATGAGGCAAATGCTATTCATGTTGTCGACATGGACTTCAGCAAAGCCTTTGAGAAATTAGGTCATGACTTACTAGTACAAAAGTTGAAGTGCTGCATTTGAAAGTCCAAGGATAGGTGGAAATTACGTATGGAATGGCAGAACGCTCAGGATTATTGATCAGCAGAGTGATCTGTGTGTGCAGTTTCACGGATAGCAAAAGGTGGTAGCACAGGTTGATAAGGTAATTAAAAAGAGCCACAGCACGCTTGCCTTCACTGGCAGAGGCATTGAACATAAGGCCGACCAACTCTGCTGCAGTTGTATGGAATTATAGGTTGGCCATACTTGGAATATTGCGTACACTTCCGGTTACCACATTACCAGATAGATATGAATGTTTTGGACAGCGAAAATTACATTAAAAATCACCCTTTGAGAACGCAAAACTGTTTAAGAATGCTTGTGTGAAGGACAAGCAAGTTCACTACCGCTGACAGAATATGCTTCTGCAACACAAACAGAACCAAACTCATCTCTGGAAGGCATGGTATTGTCACAATTGTTGGAAGACAAAATGAGAGTATTTACCGATGAGGAATGAATAAGAACACGCCTGTGAATACAGGAAAGAAGAACAGCTTTGTTTCAAGTGTGTGACATTCCTGGAAATATATACAATATTGTTTCTGGGCTTTCGTTTTTGCTTGGGAGGAACATCTTGAACTAGGTCTCAGAGACGGAGATCAACAAACATGGACTGAAGGGGGATCAAATTCGATCATATTGGTGTTGTCAGTTTTTTCTATTTAGCTCAGGATGTTGCAAATGTTCAGTCGTCAGCCTGTGAGAGAATGCGATTGAAAAACGTCTGGGCACTGAACACTTTAAGGTGACTGTTTTAGCTTCATTCGAAAAGTCGTATTCGATACACAACATCGAAATGAATGAAATCCACACAGAATTTAAGTGCACTGTCAAATAGTTTTGATGTATAATCATTTTAGTAATAGAGATACCATGGTTTCAAATATGGAAAACAGATGCGCAAACCAAAAAATGAGCAAACAAAGAGATACATTGCGTTCCTGATCAGGTAATGTTAATGTATCGATGTTTGCACGTGAAAGCATCAGTGAGAAAATCCCTCATTCCCTCAGGTGTGATGTGGAAGGCCAAAATGTGTCAGTACATTTTGATTTGATTTCTTGTAGTCAAGTGTATCTAAGTAAAGTGAAACGTTTTTTTTGTGAGCGGATCCCCGGGTGCTGAGACAGAGTGAAACTCACAGGTTACATTGCACAAGAGGTGTGCAAAGCAAGTTCAATATGATCAACATAATTTGAAGGTACGGATTCCTTTCAGCATTCATGTGGCAGCTGGGAAAAGGCTGTTCTCGAAACTGTCGGCGTGTTTATTTCAAGCTTCTATATTTTCTGCATGGTGGAAGAGGTTGGAGGAGAGGATTACCTGCTTGGCATGGTTGATTGATGATGTTGGCAACCTTTCCGTCGTAACACGAAGTGTGAATCATGTCCGTGGATGGAAGGTTGGCTTCTGTAGTGGCTGGACTGTACACACAAGCTGAGGTAGGTTCTTGGTAACATGGGTTGAGTAGTTTTCGGATCCAGCCAATCTGCAGCCAGACAGTATGTTTTGTATTCTGAACCTGTAAACGTGGGTGAGGGTCCTTGGACATGCCGAATTTCCGAAGCCACCAGAGGTAGAAGAGGGCGATCTATGCCTTCTTGGTCATCACATCTATGTGAGAGGTCCAAGGCAGGATGTTGATTATCATCACTCCGCGGAACTTGACGATCTCCAACCTCTCAACGTCAGTTCCAATAATGTAGATGGAGACATGTTCCCCCCCCCCCCACCCAACCCGAAACCCTTCTTCATGAAGTAAATGATCAGTTATTTTGTTTTGTTGTCATTCAGAGCAAGGTTAAAGTGCACCACGACGCTCAGCCATTATCGCCTTTCTGTGTTCTAACTATCATGGACTAATATCTTTGATGTCATCAACAACATGTTAAATTGTGGTCGTTCGGAATTTGCCTGCACCGTCGTGGAAATTCAAATATTGCAGAAGGGGGCGGCGAATGCATCCGTGAGAACGGGTTTGTATTGATAGAATCTCCACTGTGTGGAAACAGAAACTATTAAGCAACAAGTCCACAACAACGCGCCAAAAGAGTAAGCCACTCAGTCCTAAGACCATAATTCTCTATATTTACCCCAGACTAATACACGTAATGTATACATCCTTGAACACAATGGGTACTTCAGCGTGGTCAATTCACCTATACTGCATATCTTTGTATTGTGCAAGAAAACTGGAGCCCCCAGAGGAAATCCACTCAGACACGGGGAGAATGTGCAAACTCCATACTGAAGTCGCCCGAGGCAGTAAGCAAACCCCAATCCCTGGCACTGTGAGCCAGCAATGGTAATCATTGCGCCACCTTGCCACCCCCACTGTTGACAATTATCGCACAGGAATTACAGTTGACTATCTCATTACCCCACCCTATCTTTGTTTTTCAAAATCATAAAGTAGATGTCAGTGCTGCGCTGACATCAAATAGCGACAATGAACAATCCACTAGTAAGACAAAAATGTGACTCCCGTCGTTTTGAAATTTCTCACATTAGGGAAACGAAAATAACCATAACTTCTATCTATTGGTCTCGTCATTTTATAATTCTACCAGGTCACTTCTCAACTTTTTACACTCCAGTGAAAAAAAAACGATTACAAACCTATCCAGTCTTTCTATACCAATAATCTCTCCATCTTGGTAACAGCAATCCTGTAACTGAGCGACCGTCGTTGGAAACAGTATTCAAGAAGAGGAGCACTCACAAATGTTCTGTACAAACTTACCATAGTGTCCCAACTCCTGTGCTCAAAGGGCTGAGCAATGAAGGCAAACGTGCTAAACGGTTTTTTTGTTTCAAAAAGAAAACCTGCCTACATACAAAACACAGATTAATGGTGTTTCAGTAAAAATCAGCAGTTCTAATAGGCGGTTCAATATCACCTTCTCAGCAGCAAGTTGCAACAGGAATGAAATTGTTGGCCAAGCCAATGATGTCTGAGCCACAGATGGGAATTTAAAAAGGAAAGATGTGTTTTCAGAAGCAAAGGACAGTTGATACAGCATCTGTGGAGACAATCTTATACTTCTGCGTGTAAGTGTGTACGTACATATATGCATTTATATGCGTGTATATGTGTTTTGTACATAGATGCATGCACACGCACGCACATGTTTTGCATTTGTGTATCTGATTGGAATGAATGACAATTTAGTTGGAATTGCAGTGCAGTGATATGAAAGATGGTTAGCCAAGATGAGAGCATTCCTGGCCAACCAATCTTAGGAAATAAAATAGATGGACAGTGGGATCTCAATGGAGTGAAAGGGATAGTATGAAACATCAAAAGGAATCGGCAAAAAAGTGAGAGAGATTAAATAGAGAGCTAATGATGGAAGGATTGAAAGGCTAAAAATTAGCTAGAGGAAATACCGGATTGAATACAACTTGATGAAGGGTCTAAAGGAGTGAAAGGAAAGGATAGAAAGGTAGAGGGCATAATACTGAGAGAGGTATAGGGAGAAGAGAGAATTCGGAGAGATGCAGAGAAGTTGGGACGTTCAGTTTCTGTTGAAGAGATGAAATTGCGACGGAAGGAAATGAAAGAGAAAGAAATTTGAAGGCATAAAAGGGAGAAAGTAGACAACAAGTATATGAAAAGTGAACAGGAAGAGGGCAGACAAAGCAACGCAGCAAAATGAATTTCGCTGACGCAAACTTTGAGTGTCGATAACTAGAGGCGAAAGCAAGAACGGAGTTGCATAAAGCCGACTCCTGAGCTCAGTCGGGTCAGGGCGAGACGGTAGCTCAGTGGTTATCACTGCTACCTCACAGTACCCGGGACTGGGGTTCAATTCCCGCCTTGGTTAACTGTGTGGAGTTTGCGCGTTCTCCCCATATCTGCGTGGGTGTGCTCCACTTTCCTCCCACAGTCCAAAGATGCGCAAGTTAGGTGAATTGGCCATTCTAAATTGCCCATTGTGTTAGGTATAGGGGAATGGGTCGGGTTGGGCTGGCCTTCGGAGGGTCGGTGTGGGCTTGTTGGGCCGAAGGGCCTGTTTCCACACTGTAAGGGATCTAATCTAATCTATCTGTATCCATGATGAGCAGATTTGGACGGAGTCTGTCTTCCTCGAACTCTGTTCCCCAACCTCAAAGACAAAACCATTACTCATCTGCCAATTTAGAACGATTTCGTTTTTTAAAAAAAATCACATTGAATTCTCACATTGTGTATTTTATATATTTTATTAAATTATGCATGCATTACTTAGAATGATGTCATTTCAAGAGAGTATTCAGCGTGCCCTTGTATCCTCTACAAGTGGCGAATATTCTTGCACTACTATCAGTTGCTTTCCAAGTGGTCAGTGTGCGTAACAGCTGAATTATGAACTGAAATGCAATGATCTTGAATTTATTTATTATTTGGTAAATTTTATAGACTGATTAATTTGAGCGAAAGGATATTTCAGTACATTACAAAGCTGCTGTCTGAAATTCTTCTGAACTACAGCATAAATTGCAGTGTTTGTGCAGCAGCCAAGGAGCTGCAACATGAAGCCCAATTCCATGACAAAGTCTTGGAGGTAGAAAAAACGATATCTAAAACTGTACAACCGTTTCCATATTGAATATATCATTGCCGTTGACCATAGCAAGATGAAATTGCCCGAGATGACAAAAAGTAAAACGATGGATTTTCTTCGGCTCTCCATTTCAGTGTCTTTGTGTGTCTGTTCACTTCTTCTGGCCCAGAGTCTCCTGCGGGCTCTGCTGGTCAATAATATGTATCTGACAGTGAACATATTGAGCAGAAGAATCATGGTAAATGGAAGGGTTGGTGTTAAAACCTGGTGAAGGACCTCAATCATGACCCAGACAGGTGAGTAATAAACATTGTTTCGGATAAAACAAAACCAGGGAAGGTTAATCAGAGTATATCGATCTGAGAACATATAATACCAAAAAATGTTCTTGCAGCAGCTTAGCACAGTTACTGTTCCCAGCACCACAGCTGCCGTTTGTTCACTGCAATATTTGCATTTCAGCTTCTGGCAGCAAATGGCGACAAATCGATCAATGGTGAACGTGACTGTGAACCAGACTGAACAGTCAGTGGCTGCATAAAGCAGGATGGCATGGATATTACACATACGGAAGTAACGCAGGGAGTAAAACTGTTCTCCATAAACAATCGGAATGTGCCTCAATCCCAAATCAAATATAATGACCAGTAGATCCGCCGACGCCATAGCTGACAGGTAACGACTGACACATGGAGACAATCCACATTTTTTACAAAGCAAGACGAAGATCGTTACACTGTTAACTGTAATGAAGGAAAACAAAACAAAAGAGAGTAATTAGTTTGGGTGAAAGGTGACTAGGTCGATTGAGGATCCACGAAAA
Source organism: Chiloscyllium plagiosum (assembly GCF_037043375.1). Lineage (NCBI taxonomy): Eukaryota > Metazoa > Chordata > Chondrichthyes > Orectolobiformes > Hemiscylliidae > Chiloscyllium > Chiloscyllium plagiosum. Next base: position 19,494,877 of record NW_028270190.1, read on the forward strand.
TTTCAAAATGAATCAAATAATTGGACCTAAAATAATAAATAAATGAATGTTTCTATTTTACACGCAAGATAACGTAGAAGAAACGCAGCTTCCCAAACACACAAACACGCACGCATAAGAACAGATAAATTCTCCAAAATTTACATGGACTTGATCAGTCGAGAGCAGACACAGGTCCCAGAGGAAGGCTGAAGATTTTTTTGTCCTGAAGAATTCTATCCGTTATTTGAAGCCAGTCTAAGGGTGTAACTTTCAGTCATTTAGACCAAGCTGTGACAGTTCCCTCTATGTTGAATTAATGCAAAATTACGGAATCCCTTTTCACCCTTTTATCTGCCTGAGGGGACTTTGAATCGATGCCTCTTTCTGATTGGAATAAAATATATTATCTTTGAGTCTTGCTCCTTATCAATCAACCGACGTTTTGATGATATTCTGGACAATGGACCAAAAATGAGTATCGGGCCAATCACACTCAATTCACCATATTCCCCACCAACACACTACCCTGTCCACCGCCGCTCCACGGACCACATCTCCAATGTTTGCACAAGAGAGGACCAGGGTCAGTTGTAGCAAACAGTATCAGAGGGATAAGATGAACCAGTCTGTCATCATTCCTTCAAACCTGCACTATCTTTCACAAGCTGACCTTGTTGCATCTCGAGCTCCATATTACCACCCACTGAACTATGGACCTTGACTCAGTTGATCATGTGTATAGATGTCTGTGCCTTAATGATAATCAATGAGTCTGCCTTCTCCGCTCTGTGCATAAGATCTTCCAAAGACTCACAGCACTAAGAGAAAGAAAATAATCGTCCTTATCAGAAAAATAAATCGGGGACATTTTTCTTCAGAAACAAAGAGTGTGTCGTGTGTGTGGTCTCAGTGCGGGGCTTTATTCTGCGGAATCAACGTTGAGGGAACGACATGATGTTGCAGCTGAATCCATTCCCACTGCAACATCGTCAGGTGGTTTCCGGTGGAAACTTCTGATGTATTAACTAAGGTAGGAGATAGTTTTATTTAGTGCAATCCTGAAACATTACACTCCATCAGTCATAGAGTAATAGAATCGTAGAGATGTACAGTAATGCAAACAAATACTTCTGTCCAACCTGTCCATGCCGACCACATATCCCAACTCAATCTATTTCCACCTGCCAGCTCTCGTCCCATATCCCTTCAAATCCTTCCTATTCATATACCCATCCAAATGCCTTTTAACAGTTGTAATTGCACCAGTCTCCACCACTTCCTCTGGCAGCACATTCCATACACGTACCACCCTCTGCATGAACAAGTTGCCCGTTAGGTCCCTTTTATGCCTTTCCCCTCTCACCCTAAATCTATGCCCTCTAGTCTGGTCTCCCCTACCCCTGGGAAATGACTTTGTCTATTTATTCTATCCGTGCCACTCATAATTTTGTAGACTTCTATTAGGTTACCCCTCAGCCTCCGAAGCTCCATGGAAAACAGCCTCTCCCCAAATCTTAAATCCTCCAACCCGGGAAAAATCATCGTAAATATTTTCTGAAGCCATTCATGTTTCACAACATCTTTCCGATTGGAAGGAGACCAGAATTGCACTCAAAGTTCCAACAGTGGCCCAACCAATGTCCTGTATAGCCGCAACATGACCTCCCAACTCTGGTACTCAATACTATGACCAAAAGAAGAAAGCATAACAAACGCCTTCTTCCCTACTCTATCTACCTGCGAATTCACTTTCATGGAGCTATGAACCTGCACTCCAAAGTCTCTTTGTTCAGCAACACTCTCTAACACATTACCATTAAGTGAATAAATCCTACTAGGATTTGCTTTCCCAAAATGCAGCAATTCGCATTCATTAGAATTAAACTCCATCTGCCACTTCTTGGGCTATTGGCCCATCTGATCAAGGACCTGTTGTAATCTGAAGTGGAAATGTAGGACGATGTGGGCGTATGGCATTTGGAATTTAGGTGAAAGAGAGTTGATGCTACTGAGATATAACCGACCCAGAGAGAACTTGACAGGGTGTTCGCTGAGAGAATGTTTGTTTATGTGCCGGTGAGACAAAGAGGTATATAGAAACGTCTTCCATAGATATCAGCGAAGACTGCATAATTTTAGATGTTTGGTTACTGAGAAAGTCAACGGTTATGATGGAAAGGTTGGAGGAGCTGCAAGGTCAACAATTGTCTGCCTTTTGCCATTGAAATGAAGAGGTATGAGGTTACGGATCATTCATTAGTAATAAGGGTTTTCCCAGTGAAGTTGGAAATCAGTGTTTTTCCTTATCCAGAATGCTGCGTTGTTTGTTGGCCTTTTTTTAATTCAGGGAACAGTGAATGTTACTGAAGATTTTCAAGGTTGTGCCAGATATATGTTCGATCGACCTGTGAATGGAAACAGACAGGGCATGATTGTTCGGCCACCATTTCATTAACCAGGATGTTTCCAAGTTGTGGAATAGGCTTGTTGGATCGAATTATTGATGACCGCTTCCACCTCATGTCATATTGTCTGACTCACTCTCTTGAGGCTGTGATTGAGGCACAAACTGATGTGATCCGAGCGGTCTGGAATTTAGAATGAGAGAGGGGAAGATGATTCAGGCCTTCCAAACAGTTACACAAAAAAGGAAGAGACCATTCAACTCTTCTCAGCTTTTCCATAGGAAGGCGGAGACCTGGTTAGCAACCAGAAAAGAAATGCAATAAATGGTTAAATTGTGACGGGTGGATATAACTACTGGATGGCTTCTAAGAATGGATCATTAACTATTTACCGTCGATCATTAGGATCAGAGAAATGCATGGGCTGGACCTCAATTTGGTAACACAAGGAGGAAGTCATTAAATAAATTGTTAGTTGGGGAAGTAACTGAGCTAACATTGAGCCAAAACTGTATAATGTGAAATATGGAAAGGGTTCATTTTAACAGAAAGTATAAAACAAGTGTAAACTGAGCAGTTTGTAGAAGAGAGTTTGTAGAATCCGGTCACGAAAAATTGGAATACAGATGCAGAACATTGCCAGAAACCTTAAAGGAAACATGTAGTTTTGTGCAAAAGGTATTGAATTAAACATAGCGGTGTTTTTTTTCCTGAATTTATACAGATCAGTGGTGAGATGGTGTGCAGGTTTTATCTCCTCAAATACAAAAGCATGTAATTTCTGAAAAGGCTTCGCGACGATGTTTCTTTTCACTCGTTCCTGAAAAGAAGATCTTCTGCTTTGAAAGATCAGCATTTTAGACCTTAGATTAAGAGATAATCTTCTTGGAACATTTAAGCTAATGCGGAGCATTTTACAGCTGGATTTAGAATAGCATGCTTTCATTTTAACACAGACACCACGAGGACATTCGCTTTAAAAAAAGACACAGAAACATAAATTTCAATTTAAAAGAGGGGATTTTCTCGCTGTCAAAAGAAATAGCACCGTGAATGACAGCAGTTTTGATGCACTGGCATGGAAGAAACAACTGCGACAGAGTGATATAGAATAGAGAATATTCATTTGATCGACTTTTGGGATCAAATAATACGATTGTGTGTTTCAGCTCAGAGCGAATGAAAATGCGACCGAGCAGAGTAACAACAATCGAATGTTCTCTGTTTCTTTCTTTGTTACTCCTGACAGCAACGTCGGTGAGCCGAAAACATGTCATGTTGTTGGAAATTCTTAATGAGTCCGATGACGTTTCATTGAAATCGCCCTAACATATGGACAAAAGGGGAGGTGAACCGAATGTAGCTGTTTGAGAATGAATGCCGCACAATCAATATATTGTCCGAAATTAAGAACATTCTACTGCCATTCGTGACAATCTGACATTTTTCCTTTTGTCAGTACTTTGTCCTTACTTCTATAAAGTGCTTCAAGGAAGCACTGCTTGGAATTTTCATGTCTGTGCTTGTACTGGCACGTATGTGTGTGTGTGTGTGCGCGTGCGTGTGTGTAACGGTGTGTGCGTGGCTGCTCTCAGGTGCCTGTGTGCATAAGTGTGTCTGTGTTTGTCTCTATCTATGTCGAAGTGTCTTAATGTGCTTGTGTGCGTCTGCTCGTGTATGTGTATCTGTGCCAGTGTGTGTGTGTGTGTGTGTCTTTGTCAGAATGTGTTTGAACATATGTGACCGGGTCTGTATCAGATTGGCTGTCCGTGTCGTGGCAGTGTGCGCAAATGTACCAGTATTTATAGAATTGGACATTTATCAGCATGATTGCATATTTGAAAAATGTTCATCAGAGACCTTTGCACATTTGTTGAGGAAGCTGATATGTATAATAAACTAGTTATGTACTACTGACGAATGAAATCTGGCTGCCTTGTTCTTCACACTGAACCTGACACCGCCATATAATTTGCTGTAACACTACTCTGTTCTGAAGACTGCTCTCTGCACCTGAAAGGATCACTCTGTTTTTTTTTTGCACGGATGCTGCTCGGCTTGTGATTTTCCAACAGTCTCTGGGCACGTTTGTGGCCATGTCACAGGACATTTTACTTCAAAGTTTTTTTCTTGTGACTCGTGGATGGGTATCGAAAAGGAAAGATTAATCATTCCGAAATTCTGTCAGACAGTTTTGAAGAATATGTGGTAATGATCATTGGAATGTAGAATTCTGTGGATTACAAATTCTGTGTCTCCAAAGTTTTTTGAAGCTCAGTTAATTTTTGTCTGATGAGCGAAACATGGATAACATGGATGGACAGAGCTATAGGGCTAAGATCACAAACGGAAGAGCCATTGTCTAAATGACTGAACGAAATTAGTCAAATCGTCAAATAATCTACTCCTGGTCCTCGGTTTTAAGTGCCTCTGTTTTATTCAGCCTTAGTGTCTGCTTAATGTGCAATGGGAAATCGTTTCAAATCTCGAAGCTATGCATCGAAACAAGGGATAAACTTTCAGAGCCTCTATAGACTGTTCTGTACCATGTCCTGTAGACGAGAAAACTTGCTTGGGAAACACAGGTTGGCCAGCAAAAGACTAACACATCCCGCTTTGCAGAGTTTCCTCCCTCTGCAACTTCTACTCATTTTTTGGTCATACTGCCGGCTAAGATTCAATGTATACGTAGCATCCATAAATACATAGGCTTAGTTTAACAGGCATTCTGATCACCCTCAATACAACATTTTACAACGCGACCTCCAGGAAAACAAATACTGCATGTCAGATAGCGTAATAAGAAAGTAAGGAAAAGGAACATGGGTATGTCATTCAGTTCCTGCTGCACAACTATCATGATCTTCTGGAAGCCTCAAATCCTCATTCACGACTATTCTTCGTAGTCATCGGTTCCTGACAGTTTGTTAACGTATCTGCGATTTCCCGCCGTTTCAATTGTCTAGCCCTTTACGTCCATTTGTTAATGTATTCCAGGCATTCACTACCCTTCCGAGAATAGATTTCTTAGAATCTCAGTTATAAATGAATGCCACTTATTCTGTAAATGTGTCTCTCTAGTTCGATATTCCCCTTTGCATTGAAACATTTCAGTTCTTTCAGTTTTAAACTTCCTCCGGACCTGGTATGTTTCATTCACATCAACCCTTACTCATCTCAATAACGATAAATGAAGTACTATGGGGTCCTTGACAATCATCGCCCCTACTATGGGAACCAACTAATTGCATCAGTATTGTGCTCCGCTCTCAGTTGAAGTCCCGGTGCTGCACTCTTGTCTTCGTACGTACATTTCAATTTAATAATTGTGCTTTTTATTCTTCCAAACAGAGTGAATGACTTTGTACTTTGTTACCTAAGCTTCTTTTGGAAATTGTTTATGCACTCAGCGAACCAAGCTATTTCACTTTCCAAATTCCTTACACTCTCATCAAAACTTGCATTGAACATACTTTTCAGCATCATCAAACTTGGATATATCTCTTCTTACTGCAAAGATATGCCACATTTTCTGTCTTTCAAATCCAATGCAAACCAAACAATCGTCTCTCCCTTCCCTGTGTCTTAATAACCTGTCAATCCAAGCAAATACACTACCAAAAGATCCGAAAATGTGGAATAAACATTTATGTGTATGCCTTACCAAATGCCTTCTAAGTACCCCAATTCACTGTCGAAAGGTTCACTTTTCGTTCTATCTTCTTGTCATATCTTCAAATGAATCAATGCATTTGTCAAGCATATATTTTTATTTCACAAAACGAAGCTAACAATGTTTGATTGTATCACGCTTTTATAAATGCCAACTTTTTTTTGATACATAATAATGGCCCTAGCATTTTCCAAAAGTCCAGTGCGAGGTTCGCTTGGCTTTTACTTTCCTGATTTTTGTCTCTGTAGTTTCTGTAATAAAGGCATCACGTTTGTCACATTTCTCAGTCTACTGATAACATCTTGGACTCGATTCTGTTGCAGAACACTTCTACGCATGCCAGAAATATATTAGCAGGGGAGTGGTACCAGGGGACTGGAGAGTGGCGAATGTTTGCCCCTGTTCAAAAAAGGGAATAGGGATAACCCCGGGAATTACAAGCCAGTTAGTCTTACTTCGGCGGTCGGCAAAGTAATGGAAAGGGTACTGAGGGATAGGATTTATGAGTATCTGGAAAGACAGTGCTTGATTAGGGACAGTCAGCACGGATTTGTGAAGGGTAGGTCTTGCCTTACAAGTTTTATTGAATTCTTTGAGGAGGTGACCAAGCATGTGGATGAGGGTAGAGCAGTGGATGTAGTATACATGGATTTTAGTAAGGCATTTGATAAGGTTCCCCATGGTAGGCTCATGCGGAAAGTCAGGAGACATGGGATAGAGGGAAATTTGGTCAGTTGGATAGAAAACTGGCTAACCGGTCGAAGTCAGAGAGTGGTGGTCGATGGTAAATATACAGCCTGGAGCCCAGTTGCAAGTGGAGTTCCGCAGGGATCAGTTCTGGGTCCTCTGCTGTTTGTAACTTATTAATGACTTGGAAGAGGGAGTCGAATGGTGTGTCAGTAAATTTGCAGATGATACGAAGATTAGTGGAGTTGTGGATAGTGAGGAGGTCTGTTTTCGGCTGCAAAGCGACTTAGATATGATGTAGAGCTGGGCTGAGGAGTGGTAGATGGAGTTGAACCCTGCCAAGTGAGGTTGTCCATTTTGGAAGGACAAATAAGAATGCAGAATACAGGGTTAACGGTAGGGTTCTTAGTAATGTGGAGGAGCAGAGGGATCTTGGGGTCTATGTTCATAGATCTTTGAAATTTGCCACTCAGGTGGATAGAGCTTGTAAGAAGGCCTATGGTGTATTAGCGTTCATTAGCAGAGGGATTGAATTCAAGAGTCATGAAGTGATGTTACAGCTGTACAGGACTTTGGTTAGGCCACATTTGGAGTACTGTGTGCAGTTCTGGTCGCCTCACTTTAGGAAAGATGTGGAAGCTTTGGAGAGGGTGCAGAGAAATTTTACCAGGATGTTGCCTGGAATGGAGAATAGATCGGACGAGGATAGGTTGAGCGTGCTAGGCCTTTTCTCATTGGAACGGAGAAAGATGAGGGGTGACTTGATAGAGGTGTATAAAATGATCAGGGGAATAGATAGAGTGGACAATCAGAAACTTTTTCCCCGGGTACAACAGAGTGTTACAAGGGGACATAAATTTAAGGTGAAGGATGGAAGGTATAGGGGAGATGTCAGTGGTAGGTTCTTTAACCAGAGAGTGGTGGGAGCATGGAATGCGCTGCCTGTGGGAGTGGCAGAGTTAGAATCATTGGCGAACTTTAAGTGGCAATTGGTTAGGTACATGGATGAGTGCTTAAGCTAGGACAAATGTTCGGAACAACATCGTGGGCCGAAGGGCCTATTCTGTTCTGTATTGTTCTATGTTCTATGTTCTATGTTCCGAAAAATAAACTCTGGAAACAGGTCACCGTCTCTCAGTGAATAGTCTGTCTGTACTCTCATTCTGTTGTCCAATATATTCTCCCTCAACATGTGACAAGATCATGATTAAATGCAAGAAGATCTCCGTGTTAATGTGCAAGAAAGATCTGTACACTTTCCAGTCTCAGACTGAAAAGCGGCAAGTAACATTTGCGCCACATAAATGACCATCATCAGTAAAGACAATCAATTCACCGCCCTTTGGTATGCGATGGTGTTACCATTTTTGAACCTTCACTGTCAACACCCTGTAGTTTACCATTGAACAAGAATTCACTGGACACTCCACAAAAAGTTAGTTTTGAGAGGGTTTGCAGCTTTGATTGAGATTTTGTATATAGGTTTGCTCGCTGAGCTGAAAGGTTCATTTCCAGACGTTTCATGACCAAACTAGGTAACACCTGCTGAAACCTCCTGCTTTCTATTTATATGTTTGGGTTTATTTGGGTTGGTGATGCCATTTCTTTGGTGATGTTATTTCCTGTGGTGAAGTCACTTCCTGTTTCTTTTCTCAGGGGGTAGTAGATGGGATCTAAATCGATGTGTGTATTGATAGACTTCTGGTTGGAATGCCATGCTTCTAGGAATTCTCGTGCATATCTTTGTTTGGTTTCTCCTAGGATGGATGTATTAACCCAGTCGAAGTGGTGTCCTTCCTCATCCGTATGTGAGGATACTAGTGAGAGAAGGTCATGTCTTTTTGTGGCTAGTTGGTGTTCATATATCCTGGTGGCTAGTTTTCTGCCTGGTTGTTCAATGTATTGTTTGTTACAGTCCTTGCATGGTATTTTGTAAATGACGTCAGTTTTGCTCATTGTCTGTATCGGGTCTTTCAAGTTCATTAGCTGCTATTTCAGTGTGTTGGTGGTTTGTGGGCGACCATGATGCCAAGAGATCTGAGGAGTCTGGCAGTTATTTCCAAGAAGGTTTTGATGTAAGGGAGAGTGGCTAAGGTTTATGGACCCATTTTGTCTTCTTGTTTATGTTTGTTGCTGAGACATTGGTAGCGAGACTATGGGTCTGAGGGGGACTCCTGGTTTGTGTGTTCAAAAAGAATGGATACCTAATGAACACAGTCCGGCGATTTCCAATCAGACCCCTTGTCATCATGGTAGCCCACAAACCCGCTAATACACTAAACAAAGACATGCATGAGAATTCCGAGAAGCATGGCATTCCAACCAGAACTCTATCAACAAATTTATCGAGTTGGACCAACCCCTGAGAAAAGGAACAGGAAGTGACTTCACCAACAGGAAATGACATCACCAACCCAAAGAAACCAAATATATCGAGAGCAGGAAATTTCAGCATTGCTTTGCATAATGTCCACTGAAGATGTTACCTAGTAACGTCATGAAACGTCTGGAAAAGAAACATTCAGCTCCTCGAGTAAACCTACATCTAAAACTCCACATAAACATAGCGGCTACAAGAACACATTAGAAGATAGGAATACCGTAGCAATTATTTCACCTCCTGCCCTTCCTTCCGTCCCGACCAAAAAAAAACGCACAACTACATTTAGAAGTCAGGAGTGCGACTGAATACACGGAACTTTGTTGTCTGTGTGCATTGCAAACAACAATTAAGAAGCTTCAAATCATGCAGGACAAAGCAGCTAGCTTGATTGACAACGCATCCACAAGCATTCATTCTCTCCACTACTGATGCGCAGTAGCAACCATGTCCAGAAATGCAAGAGGCCACTGAAAGAGTTCAACAAAGATCATCAGAGAACACCTTCCAAACCACCGACTGCTTCCGTCTGGAAGGAAAATGGCAGCATATGCAAGGGAAGACAATCACTTGCAAGCATCCCACCAGGCCAGTCACCATGTTGAATTGGAAGTCTATCTCCCTGACTTCATTGTCGCTCGGTTAAAATCCTGGAATTCCCACCCTAATCTCGTTATGGGTCAACTCACAGCAGGTAGAATACAGCCCACAACCACTTTCTCAAAGCAACTGGGAAAAGGCAATAAATAGTGGTCAGCCAGCAGCACCCACATCCTGCAAATGAATGATTAAAAAAATCCTTCATACGTTTAACACATATGATACTTCTTGGGTTTTTTTTTAAATATTGATTTTAAGTATTTGTCATTTACGCTTTCACGTTTGCAACTTGCTGGTCGTAATCTCCAAGTATCTGAATATACTTCTCAAGGATTTGCTTTCGTCATTAAAGTTTCCACTAATGATTATGTTTTCAGCCATTGCTGCTGGATCCATAACTAATTCCAGTCATCAGGCCTTCCACCAGTTGCCAGACGCTAGTATATGTTTTTTTTAATTCAAGATTCAAAAGCCACATTCATTAATCTTGTGTGATCTGTCATCTAATTTTATTCTTTCTGACATTCTGAGCGAAGAGTTATGTAACATTTCTTGACATATATGCTTCTGTTCATCAGCTGACTTTCCCCTTAGTCTATTTTCCAACCTTACATAATCAATAAGTATTTCAAACATACCCTCGTTTCTGCTTAGCTACTATTTCTTGCCAGACATCCAACCTGAGGCATATGGGTTGGAGGCGAGGAATGTGGCTTCCTTATTTGAGTGAACGCATAATTAATTCAAAATAACAAGCAGACCATCAAATAAGAAGAGCAGAACAAAGAGGAGTGTCACAAGGACACAAACAGCCTGTTCGACAGGAAACTCCTTAGCATACAATGGAAAGTGAATATACACGTTGCACAATATCATTCTTTCCGAACTTCCTCAATCCAGCACTATTAACTCGACAGAGTCCAAGTTCCTGGTCAAGGAAAGAAATAAAGAAAAAGGGCATTCACTCGAAAAAACAGATTTGGATAATTTCGGAAAAGGAAAAGGGTCAAAATGAGCATGCAAACGATGTCGGAATGTTAGCATAACGAAAGCCAGTGTAGGTCAGTGAGGGGAGAAGTGATGGGTGAACAGTACTCTGTGTAATTTGGTTCTAGGCACAAGAGTTGTGGATGAGCTGAAGAGGGTTGTGCAGAATGTCATTGAGACGTGTATTGGAATAAGTGAGTCTGCAACTGCAACTGACGTGCATGAATGTTGCATTCATAGAGGAAGATAGACATCGAAAGAGGTTGGTGAAGTAATGGTGCTCAAATTACGCGGTTGTGCTAACCGACTTCAAATGTGATCAGAAACTCATCTCTGTGTGAAGTAGAAGACCGAGCTCTGCAGACTTAATGGTCCAGGTTCAGTCATCGATTCAAAGATGGATCAAAATCTCACTAAGCACTGACGAGATTGAGAAGATCAGATGGAACTTGGATCCCATTATAAGCCAGAAGGAGAAGTGAACTTATCATCACATATCTTCCAGTTAGCTAAATCATTTATTTGACGGTTGGGATAAGGATGGAACTACTTTGATAATGATAAAACCTCCACCACATTGATTGTCAAAATAACCGAAGAGCAAGAAAAAAAATGCAATCTACATCCCTCACTGACTATTTATCGGCTGTGTTTTGTCCATGTGAGTAAAGGTACTGTGATCCAGAAACCACATCATGAATCGCCTGTTCATCTTTGCTCAATAATTCTGTTAATTACGTACATGCTGTGAATACATTCCAGAGAAAATGTACTTCATTCGTGCCAGACATGCATGAGCTTTTTCATGAGGAAAGTCGACCTCGTTTGTATGGGAGTTTAGAAGAGAGTGCGGGACAAGTATTGACGTTTGGAAATGTCTCCACTGTCCTAACACTATGTCCATGAAAATGAGTTTTCATCTTGTGATGATTCCAGCTACATTTTATTTAACGTATGGCTCATCCGTTTTATATCAATGACGGAAGGTTTCATATTCCTTTGTTTACTTCCATGTATATGGCGATTTTGAATCTTTTCTTTCTGTACAGACAAACACACGCATCATAATGACCAGTAAGTCATTCAGTCTCTGAAGCCTGCACCCGATTCAATTAGATCATACTTGACCTGACAATAACGTTCAATCCGTATTCCTGCCTGCTCTTGATAACCTTTCACCCCTTTGACGAAGGACAACCGATCGACCTGGCCCTAAAAATATGAATGGGTATTTCCTCCACTACCTTTCCAAGCACAAAATTGGAAAACATCGCTGCATTTAAGAAGAAGAAAGTAACCGCAATTTGCAATGGAAAGGCCTGATGTCTAGACAGGGAGTTCGAATCATACGTAAATTGAAGCATTTTCTCCAGTTTTACTCCGTCAATGCCCCACGAAATCAGAGTACGACATGAACAGATAGCTTCAGAAATGATTCTTTCAGACCACCAAACCGGCTCTCCAACATCGTGTCTGATTTGACGATTGGATCATAGAACTGTACAAAGAATAAGACAGCCATTCGCCAAATCCCTGGACACAAATTCCCTCAAGTGCTACTTCTCTAATCCCACTCCCGATCCTTATCACCATAGCCATCTGTCGAAGCAAAGTTGGACGAAACGTGGTGAACTGAACGTCAATTCCCACCTCAGTTGTTGGTCTAGTAATCCCTGCATTCTCAAATGCATCTCTCTATCTTATCCTCATAGTTCTTCATTCCCCGAGTACTTGAACATCTGTCCACCATCAAGATTGAATATAATTCCAGACAAACCTTGGAAAACTTTTTATTCCACTGTTCTCTGAGAGAAGAAGTTTTCGATGTCTATGTCATATATGCGATGATTTAATCTGAACATATTTTCTCCAGACACAGAATCTCCCGCAAGGTGAAATCATCTTTTGACAACTATCTGACAAGCGCACAAATAGTCTTGTATTTCTCTTCCTAATGTTGATCTTTTATTATTTTGACAAACTCCAATGAATACATGCTCAAACTATCAAGTTCGACTCGTGTGAAAGCACCTCAACATCCTCGATAACCTTTCTGAACCTTCACTGGCATACGTCCTGTGCTTCTTGAATCACTCGGATCTATTTCGTTACATATAACGACCATAACTGTTCATCGTGTTGCAGCTGTGGTCAGAGAGAGGCTGGTATACTAGCCTCTGCTTTGAATTCATGACAAATAATGCATTTCCATGCCGAAGTACCAACGGGACTTAGAAGCAAGGTTTCTTTTTTTGTGATTCAAACTCAAAATAATGTAAGCCCCAGCTTCGATCCCTCTGGAATTCTCCAGTGACAGGGCGCCCAACGTGGAAATGCTCCCTTGAACATAATATTCTGTTCATTGTTTAGATAATCATTAGGGCCGAGCTCTTCAATGAATTCAACACTTAAACAAATTAGCTGGAGCGGGAATTCAAATCATACAATGATTATCATTCTGTATTGCGAATCCGACTCCCAGCCAACTGAGATTATGAAATCATTGGAATCCTGGATATTACAACTTTGTGCTCTCAATGTATATTCAATTCTGCTTACAACAACAGATGAATCTTCCTTATTACTTACTACATCTGTACAAACATGGCTTAAAATTCTGGCATGAGAACATTTGGAACCTACTGCTTTTTATGTCACTGTGGACTCTTATTAATTCTATGTAATTAATCGTGAATAATTTCCCATTTAACCACATAATTTTGTATTTGTCATAATCTTTTCCAATCACATGGTCGATCATTAGTTTCTATGCATGTTCTGACACGATTTCTTTCTCAACTACCTCCTTTTCATTATTACTAACTTCAAGCAGTTCCTTCCGAGTTCTGTTTACCGCGTGCACTGCAAGAATCACGAAAATCACGTGTGACAGCACGGTCGAAACCAACAAGCACGTCCATCCTGAGGAGCACGGCAGCAGATCATTAACGCAGCAAATACTATTTTTCCTGAGACAACTAGTGACTAAATATTACTTTTGGCTCGGTAAATGGCCCTCACCTCACATTAACGAATTGATAAAAAAATGAAAACAAATTACTTAAGTCACCGATGCGACTGGAAATTTTTCGACAGCCCTTGATTAAGACAGAAACAATATCTTCATCTTCGCCAGGCATCATGACGTTCAACATTTCGAAAAATTATTGAACAACATACAGGGATATTCCCACTTCTGCCTCGGAATTTGGGGTTCATGTAAAATCAAGGGAACGGTAACTTTTGTGGCCGTGGGCATCAACGTCATCACCATCGTGTGAGACACCAAGTTTGTTGAACGGGATGTGGCAGCTTTGAAAGCACTTCTTTCCGGAGGACATTTGTGTTACACTGGACTCCTGGATTATCGCTAAATTGAAAAGCTTTCCTTGAAAATTTCGAGGACGTTGGCTATCACATTTCCTCCTCCTCACTTTTAAAAGGAAGTTTGTCCCCGTTTCACTGTTTGCTCAAATTGACAGTTAACTTCCAGATCTTCATTGAATCTATTTAACAGTTGTACAACAAACCATTCACAGCATCTCCCCTAAATCTCCATGAGAGAAGGACATCAACTGCTGCGCATGGACGGGATGCCATCTCGGGAATTATTGGAAACCTCACCTGCTCGATCTTCCCTGTTTTCTATTCATCTTCTGTTCTGATGAATCATGACCACTTTCTCCTCTCAACCTGCAAAATGGACAGTTCGTTTCTCCATAGAAGTGGTTGGCAGCGTAGCTCGCACCATATTCTGCAGGTCAGCAGTTCTAATGTTTGAAAAAGGTTGTCCGTGAAGCAAAGAACCAAGTTGAAGGGCAGAACACATACACACGCAATGCGCAGGCGCACGAACACGCACATACACACACACACACACACACACACACACACACACACAGAGAGACAGACAGAGAGAGATAAAAAAGACACTTCGACAGCGAAGTGGATGCATACGAAAATGAAAGTGATTTTGATAGGATGGTAACGTCATAGGGAAGGGACTCATGTATTTTTTGTTGTCTTTCATAATAGTTAAAGTTTCCAGTCGATTTACTCGTGGGTGGTAGTGTCGTGAGAAGAGAATTGGAACATTCGTGTCTGGTCTCAACAAAGAGAACAAAGAAGATTTAGTCAGCAGCTGGAGTGAGAACAAAGTTGAAACTTGGGTTAATATCGACCAGGCAGCGAAAGGGATCAAGGCTGACTAAAATTATGGCGACAAAAATAAAGTCAATTGAGAGCAATAACACTGATCGCGTTTTGAACAGTTTGGTTCCTCTTCAGACAATGGAGGTGGACTTGCTTAACAAAAGTGGAGTATGCGGGTCGAAATAATGGCAATTGTATCCATCTTTTCAGCGTTTTAATTACGACTTCATTAAGCAAGTTCCGCATCTTTATTGAACTAATAGTGAGATGAAGTAACTTACCAGGAAGACCAACAATAGCGAGGATTGGATAGTAACCAGCTTGCATCACCCAAAGTATAAACCTTATCCGCATTGCTAACGATGGCAAACCTTGAGAAAGATTGTAAATACCTAAAGACAAACTTCGATCCATTGCTTTAAAATTCCAGTCTGTTGCTGTGAGATTCTGGTCTTTCTGTCCCTCCCTATGCAGCTGATGATTCCTTATCATGTCGCACGTGATGCTGCCGCTGATGTTTTGGGGGAAAACAGCGACAGGTGTCGACTATTAATAGATGATGGAATCCTTCTGAGAGAATTAGGATCCATAGAGACTGACAATAATCACCTCATCCTACAGAAAAGTTTTAGTTAACACTTTTCAATTTTAAAAAAAATCTATTGTTACACTGCAGCTCCTTCAACAAGGTTATGTTTTCCTTAGCTTTTTATTTTTTTCCAGAGGGGCCATAAAGGCAAAGGTTCGGATATGAGTGCAATATCCTTTAATTATTTTTCGAAAAGCCCGTGTGCAATAAAACAGGAGTGGCTAGCTCTACCAGTGCAAGGTTTGGCTCTTTTCCGTTTGATCCAGCTGTTTTGTTTGAAGCTGCTGACCAAGTTTTAAATGGAAACCCAGAGAAGCTGCTGATTTCCAAAAAGGAGCAGTTTCATGCTGATCCTCTCTCTCTCTCTCTCTATCTCTGTCTTTCTGATATCTCTCCTGGAAGAATCTGTGTTTGATTCATTTTTTTCTTTTGCCAAACGTGTATTTTTGGAACTGTTGCAATTATCTGTAACGGTATCATTAGGTTGTGACAGATAAGAATGGGATTTCAGAAAGGTTAAATTATTCTAAATGCAGTACGTGTTGTTCGTGTTTCATTCTGTAGTGTCTAAATGTATTCTGTTTTGAATAAAACTGAGTGGTTGACAAGATGCATGACTCCTGGAATATCCAAAGGACATCTGCTTAAAACAGTTATTGCCTGACCTACATCCTTGACAACTATTCTATGGGTCTGGCCTGGTCTATAACCCTATGAAGTGAAAATATTTTTAATCAGTCTGGTTAGAATTTATTCGGATTGATCATGGAATTAATTATGGAAACAGCAGAGGGACTGACGATAATCAGTCCATCCTACATAAATATGAAGTTCTACCAGAAGTGTGGAGTGTTGGTAATATCTATCTCTGTGTGGGAGAATGTGTAGACAGTATAATCACGTACACAACTTTTATATCCATCGAATATTTTGGAAAAACTTCGACTCCAAAATATCAGAACTATGTTGTTGTTTTGAAATTATATATTTTTGAGGGATAACCAGTCCACATATGTGAATGGAAAATTATGCCACATTTACCCAATTCAGTGGCGTAAATTCAGATCAAAATATATTCACGTCTATTTACTGACTTGACGAGAAAACAGGTAAATGATAATCTGGACATGACATGGTATACGAGATTAAAAATTGGAGCGAGTGTGGGAAGAAGGTTTCTGTAATGATATTCTGGAGACATTAGTTTTTGTCTCTATCACATAGACTCGGGAGGACGCAGTGACTTTTCTCCATGACCTCGGATTACTCCCGCAAACCAAACACGTCCTACGTGGCTTGGCCATGTTAAATTGTCCATAGTGTCAAGGAACATATAGGTCAGACAAGGGAAATATAGGGTTACAAGGATGGTCCGGGGATGAATCTGAGTGAGATACTCTTCATATAATAGATGTGTACTTCAGAGAGTCCGCGTCAGTTTTCTGAATTGCCTGTTTCCACACAGTGGAGAACCTTTGCTTCATGCTGCTTAGAGTCCAGGATATCTCAGCTGTGCGGATTGAGAACAGATAATATCAATTAAATGCATCAGATTTAAACAGGGAGAAGGAACACACTGTGTTTTTTTCATCTTTAGAAATTTAAGGGCATACGATTGTGAAAATGCAGTCAGCGTCGAGGAGTTTACAGAGACGTAGATTAGAAAATTACAGAAGTAATGTCCAGAATTCATATGTAGTTATGTTTTCCTCATCTATAATATTGAATCTACATCTCTTGGTGATCGTTCTCACCAGATTATTTGCTGCAGTTTCTCATTCACATCTTTGCTATTGTTTCCTGCTTCTGCACTCTGTGTCTGCTTCCATGCTTTTTTACCAGGAACAAATCCATTGACCAAAGTGTTGCTATTCAGTTGTGAACAAATTACATGCATGACACTTCCTTTTAATCAAATGAAATATATTTCCACAGCGAGTGCTCAACATCTTTGATCCATGACCGAAGAGTGCCGTGGAAGACGGTCATGTCGATGTAGTTAAGAGAAAGTTGGATTTTCATTCGAGAAGAAAAAATGTTAAGTATATGGGAGGAACCCAGGAGAATATTAATAGGCAATAATCAGTTGGAAGCTTGCGCACACATGAAGAACTGAAGGGCTAGCATCTGATTTATAGTAATTTCCAGCTTTTATGACGCTTATTTGATAGTATAGCCACCTGAAAAGATAGCCTTGCTTGATGTAGGGTGCCCGGGGTTCACCGGTTAATGATCTTTTCCACAGTTGACATGTCCCCAGGATCTGATGACGTACATCATGGAATGCTGAAGAAGTCAAATGATGAAATTACTGCGGACCTGCGCGAAATAGTTATATCATGTTTTGTCAAAGGGGACGTGCCAAAGGCTTGGAGACGAACAACATTTTTTTTTCACATTTCCAACAGGAATGATTCGTAAAATTACAGGCCAGCTAGTCTTACGATAATAGCAGGTAAATTATTGTATAGATTTCTTTAAAAATTGAGTTATTCACATTTATAATAGACGAATGAACATATTTGGAATACTCTCACAATGCCAGGCTATAGTCAAATAAGGTTATTTGGAAGCTGAAGCTTTCACAGAGCTTTAATTATTTTACATGAACGACTGAAGAACAATGTAGGGATGTTTAATAGATCACCTCTGTTGCATGATACTGTAATCTTCTGCGATACGTTCTGTGTCTAATTGTCCACTCGGAAAACGACCTCATGATGGAGCAAGGGTCTGAAAGCTCGTGCTTCCAAATAAACCTGCTGGACTGGAAGCTAGTGTTGCATGACATTGAACTTCGTCTATCCCAGTCCCATCACCAGCACCTCCACCTCATTATTAGGAATAGACAGATAGCCTTGAGCAGAGAATTTCGTATCTCACAAACTAGATTGAGTTTGTTTTTGAAGAAATGACAAAATGATTAACGAGCACAGAGCAAGATATGTTGCCTCTGTGGACGTTTGGAGGACGTTTGACAAAGTCACTTAAGTCAGGCCGATGCAAAATCTGAAGTTGCGTGGGATCTACTGTGAGAGAAGAACATGGATTCAGAAAATGCTGAGCAATGGATGATGGAAAGTACAATGGAACAATTATTTTCAGGTTGGAAATGTTGACAAGTATGTTCCATAAGAATTACTGCTGGGACACCCGTTAATGATTTGGGTGAGAATTCAGGTATCCTGTTTAATAAGCTTGCCATTAACATAAAGATTGTGGGACCTGAGGACTGTCAGGATGTTTGCCAAGGACACAGCAGGGCGTCAAGAGGCTCAAGACCTGCGTGGAGAAACTACTGTTTGAGGTGATGTAATTGAGATATCTAACGGTAGATGAAGGCATCGGTTAGTTGCATCAAACCTGTCATCAACAGACAAAGAAATGCTGGCTTGGAGGTCCGCTGTTTCCGGGAAGTGGCAATAGATTTAGGTAAGGTCGTCACAAATGCATATGTCATGCCTATCTTTATTAGTGCACCACACGCCTGAAAATTTGGCGAGTATTGTTGCATACTTATAGAACGTTAGTTCGGCCACATTTAGAATATTGAGTACAGTTCTTGACGTCACACGATGAGAAGAATGTGGATGTTTTCGTGAGGCTCCATAGCTGACTCATCAAGATGTTGTCCAGTAAGCAATATATTACATATGGCGTTAGATTTGGAAAAATTAAATTGATTGTATTGAATTGAAAATTGGAGGATGACTGGCAATCCATGAAGAGCTTAGAACATTTTAAGGGCATTGGTGTAATTAATAATTTGATTTTTTTCACCCGAAGTTTGAAATATCAATTACTTGTGAACACAGGCTTAAGATGAGAATGCTTAAGATGAAAGGAGATGAGAGACACGGATTTCGCTTTCGTACCCAGAGGGTGCTATGTGTCCGGAACGCACATCCAGAGCAGTGATGAAGGCGGAAACAATGGTCAAGTTTCGGAGGCATCTTGCCAGATAAATGAACAGGCGAGGAATGGAGTGATACGGAGCACGGAGAGGCAAAGTAAGTTTTGTCTCGAAAGGCATTTTGTGTCAGGGAAGTCATGGGAATTCCTGTTCCTGTGCTGAACAGTTCTTTGCTCTTTAACTCTGAAATTACAATATTGAGAAAGCTCAAGGCATGCTGAGGGTAAATATGTTGCTTTATCTTTAAGGCACGTCTGTTCATCTTGCACTCAATTTTTAGCTGAGTAACTTCACAGTCCAACTTCTGTTGATGTCAATCCCACACAGCATATCTCAGTGTTTCTGCTTCGTATTGCTACAAGTGGAACACATAGATTTTCTCATTTTCACGTATCATATTTAGGCGTAATTTTCATTTCCAATTTTTTTTTCTGACCATTTTCATTGCTTTTCTTTCTTATGATTTGGGCACAAAAGGTCATACGTTCTCCTGTTGTAATCCACCCCTTAGGCCTTTTTTCCCATACAGATACATACATCTGCAGTTGTGCTTTTTTAAAAAAAATCTTAATGTTTCGATTTCTATCAGTAATTAAGACGACCCGTATTCGTCTCTAAATATTACTGTTTTCTCATTACGGAGCTATTGCCAGACACGCTAAGTTTCTCCATTATTTTATTTTCTAATACTTAATAATTAAAGTGTTACGACACGGGTTAAACCTTGTGCTAATTTAAACCGGACACGCTGGAAATCTCACCTCCTGCCATAATCTGCTAAATTTCGAGGAGTGGGGGGGAAGAGCTATCCCAAATAAAACAATTTAAAGAAAATAATAGTAATATTATTGTTTAAGTCCAAAAGGGAACTTTAGACAACAATCTGATACAACTCCTTTCTCTTAAAACTGTTTTTAATATTTGCCACTATACAATACTGGTATGAAAGTTCACTCTTAAATTTATGAAAAATCTATTTACAAAGCCAGTTGTCGTCTTCCGTGTCGACCCTCCTGTGTATGTTCCTGTAGGTCATCTTCGGTCTGCTACACAATTTTCTGACAGCCAAGTACCTTTCAGAGATTGATCCTGCTGGCAGTCTGTTGGTGTTTGGCTGCGCTTTTCTGTTCTAAAAGTATGACATTTTTCTTTCCTTCAAAAATTCATGGCAAATTTGAGAATCATCTTCAAATCCCAAAACCTCTTTCGAAATTTGAAGAGCCGCTTCTCTCACCTTTAATTAAACCAACCACAAATCACAGAAAGTAAAGAAAATATCTCACCTACTTTACTTTTAAATATCTGGGGCATTAATCTGCATAGCAAATATTCACAAATCTGTCCAAATGACAGACTGAATCTGTCTCAACGTCTTCAAATCACAAGTCCAAGACCGAAACTGGTCAAGTCCTGGTGGTGAACCCACAAAACATCGGACCGACTCAGTGGTACGATGTAACACAAAAGAGTAACATTCAAATTCGGTTGGATTTTGGATTCTGGGCTATAATTTAAACTAATTGTGCGAATTTGAATTTGTTGTATACCATGACACTGCTGCTCCAGGTATTTGTTTCACAACCAAATGGTTACATTGTTAAACCTTTCACAACACTCTTTGCAAGTCAGAAGTTTCAGCTCCATTAACGTTACTGGACATGTTTGTAACTTCACACCAATCCCCACCAAGACAAAATGAACATCATGTTGAAAAGGTGGCTTCTTTTTTTGTATTCCTCAACCACATTCCCATGACAGACATATAACTACATGTGTAAACTTTATCAGTTCAATTTGCGAAAGCGCATCTGCCCTTATATTCTTACGACTCACAGCATTCAGGATGTGTAAATTAAATATCTGCTACATGAGACGCCAATGAAGCATTCTCGTATTCTTGTTTGAAAAGCGTTCCAAGAATGGCAGGAGATTGTGATCCATGAACAGGACCATCTCTGACAAATTGTTCATAACGTGCACATTAAAATGTTGCAAAGCCAATGCCAAGCACAGTTGTTATTTTTCGATCGTGGAGTATTTCCTCTGGAAAAGTAACCAGCTAGCTGTTCAATTCCATCATTATCTTCCTGTAGAAATACAGCTCTAACTCCTGTGTCATTAGCATCGATGGCAACGTTGAGGGGTTCGAAAGGTTTGGTGCAGCTAAAACTGGTGTCCTGTTTAAAATTGCTTCTAAAGGTGCAAATGCATCCAGGCATTATTCTGTCCACCTTAATGTTCTGTTCATCTACATCAAATCTGTTATTTGTGTCACTGCACAAGACCTTTGAACAATCTTCTGACAGGATCTGCTGATTTGCAAAAATCGAAGCACTTCTTTCTTCGAAATTGCTTGAAGAAATTCCTAGATGGCCTTGGTCCTTGCATTCCGTGGGGTTAACCTTCCATGTTATGTTATGTAGCAAAAACGTCATCTCTTCTTTCACGAATTCAGTTTTGTTTAAGTTTATTACCGGTTTTGACATTTGTAGTCATTCAACAGTTCTGCCATCTGTACCGCGTGGTATGTCCTGCACTTACAACACGTAAATAGACTGCATAGTGTATTAACGCAGCCACAACTCTGTTCATGAGGATGTGGAACGTGGCGGGTGTATCATTGCGGTTTGATATAACCCATTCGAGTTTACAAACACAGAAATTTATTTCGCCATTTCTGGTAAAGTTACCTGCTAACAACCACGCAGGATGTACAATTTAGTGATTTGACTAACTTGTCCAACTTTCTCAACACAATTCTCCAATCTCTGTATTGCACATATGTCCAATTCTGTTACAGTATTGACCTTCTGGTAATCCAAGCAAAATCGCTGAATGACATCCGGGTTTGGTAACTCAGACGATCAGTGAACTCCACTCTCGCTGGCATTGTTCAATGGCATCATCATTGAGCATGCCTCATTCAAGACCTGTCTGAGTTTGAAACGATGAACCCAATAGTTATGTTCTTTTATCGGAATATCATTCCCTGAGCAATAGCATTAGTCCTCCTCTTTGATTCCTACATATGTCCTCATACTGCCGTAACAAACCTTTCAATTGGGCTATTTGCTCCTGCAACAGATAGCTTACTAACCTATCCCACTCCTCCAAGCTTTATTCATTTTTTAAACATTAGTTTGAGGCACATCAAAATCAACAATATCTGAATTTGGTTCCTCTCTCTGCGGGGCAGTAACTAAAACCTGTTTCTCCAGTTCATTCTCTCCTGTATATTATGGTTTCAACATGCTCTCGTCACACTCAATACACAGTTTTTTTTTTCTGTCTGGCATCTTTACTAGATAGTTCAGCTGACTCAGCTTTCTCCAATTTGATAAGAGCCAACAAAACTGGCTTTGAAGAGAGCTGCTATCACTGGTAACAACAGTAATACACCATCACCCGGGAAAACTTCCGAGGCACAGTGTTTTCATCTGCAACCTTCTTCATTGTTGGTTGTACCCTCTTTCGGTGTTTAACTAACTTCCCTACATGATTTAATGTATCTCTCTCCTCTGATACGTCATCTAAGTGAGAGATCCATTACTTTGGTCCTGTCAATTTCTCTTCAATTAATTCCAAAGGGCCTTTCACCTCATGTCAGAACATTAACTCGAATTTTGCAAAATGAGTCGAGTCGTTTGGGGCATCTCGAATGGCAAATGATAGGAACGAGGTACGTTTATCTCAATTATTCAGGTAATCCTGACAGTATGCCCTCAACATGGTCTTCAATGTCTGAGATTACCTCTCTAAAGCTCCCTGGGATTCAGGTTAATACAAACTTGATTTAAACTGCTGTATATCAAAGCTATCCATGACCTCTTTTTAACAGCCTCGCAGCAAAGTAGACCCTTGGTACAATTGAATCTATCTGGGTTGCCCATGGCGTGTGAACTAATTTCCGTTACACGTCTACCAATCTTTTTGCCTTGATACTCCGTAATGGAACTGCATCCAATATGGTTAGAAAACATTGGTTCCCACTGTCAGTTCTCAGCAGGGTATCTACGCAATCAATAAAACCCGAGTGAAATCTTCTTCAAACGTGGGATTTTTAACAGAGGCGCTTAACTGCCATTTGGCATGTCTGACACATATGGGAAATATTAACTATATCCTTGCGCATTCTAGCCCAATGAAAATGATTTTACACAAGGGCTTGAGTCTTTAGTACCTCGAGGTGACCTTCTACAGTTAGGTTATGTGGTGCCAGTAACACCTTCGCTCCAAATCCTACCGGTTACACAACCTGGTTCACTTCTGCGTATTCCTCCTCTGCATCTGAACTGCCCTGTTTTCCATTTCCGTTTAAGGATTTTAGCTCTTAGATAATTACCCTCAGGAATATCCTCTGCCTCCTTCTCAGAATATGAATGGAAGATAACTGACCCTCTGCCTGCTTAGGTTTGTCCATCGCTATTACACCAAACAGGGTGTCCACGATCTGAACCACAATTCATTCAACTGACTCTTTAGTTTTTGCTCGTGCGGTGACTTCTGATATTGGATCTGGTTAAAGCACAATCTGGGAAAGTACCAGTTTACTTCCGTTTTATCTCTTCGGTTTCTTGATCTTCCTTGGGGTTCTCCACAAAAAGGGGACTCACTCCCACCTTGAACCTTCCTAACTCATTCCCAAGAACAAACTGAATTCCTGGAACTGACACTCTGTCAAACACTATCACTGTAAACTCCCCAGTCTTCAGCTGACATTCTAATCTGATCTTACATAGGCAACGCTAAAGTCCTGTCCACCTATCCCATAAATTCGCACACTCTCGAGGAACAAATCAGTAAGAGTGCAAATTCGCTGATCCCTTACTTCCAGGCACTGGTTCGATGCAGTATCTCTCAAAATGATAACTTCTCGTCCAAGTCCCCCTGTTCGTTCGCGCTAGACTTTACCCCCAGAGGCGAATCCTTAATAAAGATCAGGTAATAACTCCATACTCACCCACTGCTGAGGCTGTGCACTTTCCTGACTCTCCTCGGCTCTTTTTTTGGAGTTTTCTTTACTGATTCAGCAATTGCACCGTTTAGCTTCTTATGCCACATTTTTCCCCACAGCTATTGGTGCTGATCCTCAGTGAGAGTTCGAAGAATGCATATTATCGCTTTTTGTTTGGTTCACTGCCATTGTGATACATTGCAGCAGTAATGTATTTTTTTCGTTTGCAGCATGCTGCCTGATCCAGCCATACCCCTCACAAAACAAGCTTTCTGGAAGAGGAAGGCAGGGTCAAAATGCAGACAGTTGTGAAAAATGCAGAACTGATTTGTGAGCCACAAATCTTCGTAAAACGCTGCGGTGAAAACACTGCAAATTTTGCAAAATGGTGCGAGGTCGTGTCATGATTTCCGAGTAATACACACTTTAAACGATGCAGTGCAATGGAAAGGTCACATCAGCCGTGACTTGAAACGAGTCACCCCATCACCTACATCTGTGGTATCAACGTCATCCGACTGTTTCCAACATTTGTTAACCATTTGAGCGATGTTTCAACCAACGTCTAATTCTTGTGATGAACATCACGGAATCAGCGTGACTATTTTGAGATAATCTGTAGATCCTCAGAGAGCGACTGTGGAAATCAATGCACTGGCACGGGAAGGGGTTTGAAGGTGGGATCGCCTTAGAGGTAGACAATTTGTTACACTGATCCGGGCTCGGTTTGAAGAAAAGGAAACGGAATGGCGATCTTCTTGGGTCCGGGATGATGGACAACTTAGCAGGATGGGACAATAAGAAAGAGAAACGGTGAAAGAGGTCCCTATTCATGGCTCCTATTGCTGAAAGGTCAAGTTCAATGAATAGAGCCTCGTTCACAGGTGCAAGAAGAATACAGCACAGGAACTGGCTCTTCGGCCCATTTCGTCCATGGTTTACCAAATGGAAAAAAATATCCATTTCCCTGTACTTAGTCCATAGCACATTATTTTATAGCCAGATGCTGCATTGATTAAGAAAGGGGTTAAAATTTGGTGACAGGCAACGGCTCGTAAATATTCTATATTCTACACAAGGATAGGGAGTGTATTAGTGCAGCATTACTTCACACTGCATCTGACGTCTATGAACGAAACTCAGGACGAAAGTCACCATGTTCATTGAAACGTCGAAATATCCCTGCGTATTCAATCTAAGCACAGAACTGCGGCAGCTGTGAACAAATCCACAAAGGTACAATAATGTAAGCTCAACTTCCTGGTCAACCGCATAGAGCAAACACCACACTGGTTTCCAAAGATGGAGGCAGCCGTGGGCAGGAGTCGCTGTTCTCGACATTTAAACATTCCGTGAGCATGCTTGCAGTCTCTTTTTGAAGCTGTGTCCATTTTGGAAGTTTCGGTCTGTAAGGTGATTGCTTCAATGGAACAACATTTCTGGTTTTGACATGACGCATGATTAGTACCCTGTTTATTCCATATATCTCTCCAAGCGACTTTTGCAACTCCATGAGCTCATCCTTTTTTTCCATCTGGAAGGTAACTTAATAATTTATTTCAATTTTCATGAACTTTCTCATGTGAGTAATGTCAAGTTCAGAACTATCTCGATTGGGCCCTGTCGTCTCAGTTGTAACAATTGCCACATTATCCTTTTGCTCTCGTTCCGGAATGAGAAACGGTGTGAACATATTCACGTGACACATTGTGAGACCTGGAATTATTTGAGGGATTATGGCCGCGGTGGCCAATGGACAATCAGCGCATGTGGTGCATCGGAATAACCAGGTAACATTGATCAAGAAGATGCACAAAAGGCTGCTGCAACAGAAAAAATTGGACGGTATCGTTGGGAATGTAGTCACATGTGTAGATGATTGGCTCATGAAAAGAAAGCAGTAGGTGTAAAGAAATGGTTATTTTTGGGGTTGGCAAACAATGGCTACTGGTTTTCCTCAGGGACCAGTGTTTTAATCGCAATTGTCCCGTTTGACATGGAGCAGAGATTAGTGGTGCATCAGGCTCAGGAAAAGGACACAGAGCAGTATTGAGCAAAGTGCATGTTTCTTGGGGGAAAGTACCAGTTTCTGCAGCAATTTGCACCATTTATTTCATTTGTTCCTTCAGAGCGAGCCAGAGCATTGTGTGCAGTTCTGCAATTCATATTATTGCAGGTTGTAACTGCACTGGAAACGGTGCAGAAGAAGTTTAGCATGGATATTGTCTGGTTGAAGGCTTTCAGTTATGAAGAGAGATTGGACAGACTGGGTTTGTTTTGTTTTCTGAGACGAGAGGAAGTGTGAGGAGACATGGCTATATTTAGAAAATAATGAGAGATAAAATGTTTCGAGTGAAAGAGTGATTGATCCCCAGGCAGCATAGGTTTAAAGTAAGAGGCAGGAAGGATTGAGTCAATGTGTAGGAAAACTTGATCAGCCAGCGGGTGTGTAAATCTCAATTCACTGTCTGTCAAGGTCAGACACGTGGAAACCCACATAACATTCAGAGTTATTCAGGTTTGAATTTGTGAAGATAAGGCATACAAAAGAAACTGATAGAAAATGGGATGAGGCTCGTCAAGCGTTTGTTCCTGACAAGAGCACGTACAAGGAGCTTGAAGGCTGGTGCTCGACCCGCGGAAGACGATGTAGTGCTGATCTGTGATGGTTTAGTGATAAGGATTCGGCCCTTTCACCGCTGTAGCTTGGTCTGGATTCCTGCTCAGGGAGTGTTGTGCTTTTGTTCCTGGCAGTGACAACAGAAAAAGCAGAGCATTTCGGACGGGAGTCCTTTCAATGTCCCGGTCAATAATATTTCCGATAGCCTCTAAGCCAAAGTCGCATTCTCTTGAAGAAGCCAACGTGTCCCGATAGTCTCTGCTTCATCCAACAGTTCACTATTTACTCTCCTCTGATTCCGCTTCTAAAAAAGATTTCGAAAGATTTTCAATGCTGCAGCTAGGGTATTATTTTGTTTCCTTGCCATTCCCCGGAGCCACATTGATTGCGTGGGTGGGATTGGGAAATGGAAATGGGCACTTGAGCAGCGTGTCGGACTATTTCTTCTACGCCTCCTTTGATGAAGCTGGGACGTTGACTCTGATGTTCTCGTGGACCTTTCCTGAAGGTTTCTGCAGATCTGACATTCAAAGCTCAAATCGGCTTCTCAACAATGAGGAAGATCAATTTGTGAGTGTAATAAATGCCAACATTACATGAAAGCTGTGTAGGAATAGAACCTACAAATGCCTGTTCTATCGTGGGTCGCGACATTCATTGCGCCCTGGCCCCAAGCGTCCTTCAGAATTGCATGCTGCAGAGTTCTCATCTTAATTCGATCATCATCAACAGCAGTCATGTTCCCAAGTTGAACAACCAGAATGATAACCACCGTCACTGCTTCAGTCCAATGGTTTGCACATTGTGGAGCGGGGATAAAGACAATGCATTTGTCGTCATGAAGCTTCCATTCACCCTCTGCCTGCTCAGCAATTCAATGGGATATCGCTGATCTGATGAATTTCAAACCCGCTCGTTTTTCCTTTACAAATGGGGGTAAACTCGTGCTTAATCACAATATCATATATACCTTTTTTTGGAAGTTTAGTTTAAATTGAATAATATGAAACGAGCTGAAAATCCCTTCTTGCATTTTAATCCAGCACAGAGTGAGCCAAACGAGAAATGTCAAAAAGTGAAAATATTCACCCGTTTCTCTCTGCACAAATGCTGATCCACGTGTTAATCTTTGCAGGAATTTTCTTCATAACTAAGAAATTTCGCTGTGACATATGCTCCCTGAATCCACGAACATGTGTTCTGCTCAAAACTATTTCACTTCAGAGGAAAATAGCTGAGTAACCTTTCCCCAGCCTGATATCCCAATGCTCCCTGTCAACAGAGGCTGCTCCAGTTGCGTTTGGGGCTCCCATCCTAATGTCCCAATGCTCCTTGTTCTATGTCAATAGAACCTGCTCCAGGTGAGGTTGTGGCTCGTAGCCATGGGCATTCATGCGCCGATCTCCCGTCAGAGAAGGACATTGTGCTCACCGATTGCATCGTTGTATCCACATCCGCGCACTCATTTCATCCCTATTTTAAGTTGGATCTCCGGAGCTGCGCCACTCTCTCTCTGATTCTGCTCCTGTAGGTGAATGATATGATCGTCTGCAGCAGTGGTTACTTCCTTGAGTGTACAAGTTGGTGAAGTAACCAATATTAATCTCCACTGTTATTGAGAAATTCATTTCAGAACTACCCTGCGTTGTCCCTTCATCCTTGGAAATTTAGTAGAAATCTACCAATCTCAGTCTGCAGAAAAGTCAGAGTGGGCAGACCTTTTATACGTCGAAGTCCGCAGAGGCTGGTTAAATTCTGCTTTACCCCGTCTTACAAGCTGGTTGGCAAGAATTTCTTTTGTGCATGTGGTGCCTTTCTTGACATATGCTCTGCCACTATCCTTTTGGCATTTTGCATCCTGCTTTCCCACGTGGCGCTGGGGTCGTGGTGTTGTTATTATCTTACGTTTTCGCCACAGTGGTATCAGGTCGAATCTGAATTGTGACTTTATTCACGTTTTGCTAACATCGCATGTGCTTAGCGAACGCGGGAAGGAATCAGTGACTTTTAAAATGAAAACATTCTTCGAGGTGAACATTTTGCTCCTTCAAACACCCGCTACCTACATCTCTGCATTTTATATATCAGGATACAAAACCCACCCATTCTTGGAGATTTTATCTCCTTCAAACACTCAAACAATCCTCCCTTTCGTCCTTATTCACATTTCACCGAGGCGATGCACAATCAAACACTCACATTGACACCATTCAGTCCGTCCTGATGGGGTACTGTTGCTGGGTGAACGTCTCCGACTCCCACCATCTGGACCTCCAATCTCGTCAATTCCTTTATTTGCCTCGGTTCTGAGATCAATCCTCATACATCAGCTTTTACAAATATGGACCAGAATTAATAGAACATCAGGCTCAGGTAAAGAACATCGTGAAATACTGAGCAAAGGTACTTCATTAGAAAAGACCCGTTTCCGTGATTATCTGCATCATTTGTTTCGTTTGTTCATTTGGCTCGAGCTGGAGTATTGTGTGCAGTTCTGCATTTCTCGTTACAGCAGGTATCTGATAGGTCTGGCAACGGCGCAGAAGATCTTTACCAGGACATTGACTGGTTGAATAGTTTCACTTATCAAAGTCCTTATCAAAGGCCTTACTGAACGCTATACAGACTACATCTAACGCGTTTTCCTCGTCAACGTTCATGTTCCTTTCATCAAAGAACTCGAATATATTTGTAAAACACGATCTCCCACTCAAAGCCATGCAGAATAATTCTAGTCAACCCCGGTCTTTCCAAATGCATGTATACCTTATCACTCAGAATCTTCTCAAGTAACGTATCGAGCACAGATTTTAGGATTAACTGTCTGTATTTCTCAGGCCGTTATTTCCAGCTCTTGGGGAATAGTTTTGCTCACCACCAGTCTTCTGGAGCCTCATGTCTGGCTAACGATGAATACAAAAATATCCGGCAGGATCCTCACAATTTCTTCTCTAGCCTCTTGCAGTGTGCTTCGATATACCTGGTCAGGACCAAGAGATGCTACAACTTCATATATTCTAACATTTCCAACACCTCCTCTACAGTGATATGGACTGTGCTTAAGATATTAACACGAAATTCCGCAAGTTCCAAGTCTTCATGGCTTTCTCCATGGGAAATACAGAGGAGAAATATTCACTGAGAACCACGCCCAACTCCTGCAATTCTGTACATGTTCACTTTGGTCCTATCTCGAATTCTTCTTTTTCCTTCAATATGCTGATATTTTCTTTATGGATTCACCTTAACCTCCTCATTCAATGCTATATCGTGCCTAGTTTTCGTACTCCTGAAGTCCTTTTTATTCAACCCATGTATTCCATGTACACCTCTAGGGATTTCCTTGATCTCAGCTGCCCGTAACTGAATTACACCTGATTCTGTATTTCTGGTCAAAACCTGAATATTTCTTGACATCCAGGATGCCCTAGTCCTTCCAAACATGCCCTTTTACTCTCGGGAACATTTGGAACTAGAACTCCAGCTAGCTCATTTCAAAGGCCTCCCTTTTGCGAGAGATCCATTTCCCTGCAAATAGACTACTCCAATCAAACCTGTAAGCTCCTGGCGAATTCCATCGAAATTCGCCTTGACCCAATTTAGATCTTGCAACTGTGGACCTGTTTTGTTCCGCTCAAAAACCATTAAAAAAATTATAGAGCAATGCTCACTGGACCCAAAGTGGCCCCTCAATATCGCCTTGGTCACCGGCCCTGCAATATTTCCCAAGAGTAGTTCTAGTTTTCCCCTTCTCCAGTACGACCCTCTGCATGCTGCTTCAGGAATCGTTCCGGGACACTCTTAAGAACTTCCATTCTATCTCAGCCCTTAACACTCAGGCAGTCGCAGTCAATTTAAAAATATAAAAAACATTCCCTACTATATCAACTCTATTGTTCCTACCAGTCTCCTTAATCTCCTTGCACATTTCTTCCTTGCATTCCCGTTCAGTATTTGAGGGCCTATAGTACAACATGAATAACGTCCCCATCACCTTCTTATTCCTTATCTCCACTCAAAAAACCTCACAGGTTGGTTCTCGGTTATTTCAGATAGTCGGCTTAATCATAAATGCAACTCCACCTTCCCTCCTGACACATTAAGCTGGCGTCCCTGTTTTTCCATTCGCCATGTTTGTGAAGATATAATAATATCCCACTCCTGCGTAACTCTCCACTCCCTGAATTCATGGGCCTTTGCCATCAGCCCTCTTGCACTGACATTAATGCAGTTTAACCCAACAAGCATTCCTTGCTACCTGCCGTAATCCAGCCTGTCCTATCTCTTCGATTTACTTTTTCTGATTATTGTATCTACTTCCAACCTAGCACTAGTTTCTCTGCTGTTGAGAATCCCAACCTCCTGCCCATCGCATTTAAACACATTTTGCAACACTGGGAAACTTGACGGCCAATGTCTTGGTTCCTCTCAACGTCTGGTGCAACACGTCCCTCTTTCGCAGTTCAACTCTGCCTCAGCAAACATCTCAATGAACTTGAAATCAGAATCCCTGTACCCTTCACCAATTCTTTAGTCATGCATTGGTCTGCTATGATACCAGAATTAATTCAAAGATTATCACCAGCGAGGTCCTGACTTTATAATAGTTGTCCTACCTCATTATAATCAATATGCTGGAACTCATCACTATTTCGACCTAATCCATCCGTGCCAACATGCACATTGATTTCTTACTGCTCACACTCCCCATTGGGAACCTTCTGCCACTGTTCTAAGACATGCTGGACCCGAGAAATCATCGGAAATACACCATTCTGGATTCCAGTTTGCGCCCATAGACTGTCCTATCTGTCCAATTCAAAGTGAGGTCTGCAGATGCTGGAGATCAGAGTCAAGACTGTGTGGTTGGAAAAGCACAGCAGGTCAGGCAGCATCCGAGGAGCAGGGGAATCGATGTTTCCGGCCAGAGCCCTAAATCAGGAAGGGCTCAGGCTCGAAACTATGCTATCTATCCACTTAACGACCAACTCTCCTATTACTAATGTCCTGTTTACTTTACCCTTTTCCGCTCTGTTCCAGAGCGAGTCGCAGTGCCACCCACCTGGTTACTGCTGTTTTACCATGAATGGTCATCCCATCTCCGAGCAGTATCCAAATCTGTATACTTGTTTCTGAGGGGAATGTCCACAGGGGATTCTTGACTTCTCTGTCAACTCCCTTTGCTTTTCCTAGTGGTCACCCAGGTACTCTCGTCCTATACCTCGTTTGTGACCACCTCATTAAAACTCGTATCTGTGAAGCAGTCAGCATCTCGGACGATCCTGAGTGCATCCAGCTTCAACTCCGTAACACGGTCTCCCAATAACTGCAGCTGGGTTCACTTCCACAGCTGCAGTGATCATGGACAATGGAAGTCTGCCAGAGCTTCCATATCCTACACGTGGAGCACGTGACTGGTCCAACTGCCATCCTAACTGCTGTAAAACTAAAAATAAAGTTTAAATAACTTTACCTGCGCTTATGTGTAACATTTTGGGGGTAGGGGCCGTTGTGTTCCAAAACCCCTCAAGCTCGAACCTTACTTCTATCACTGCTATCAACCAATTATGTAATGGCACATCTATCGACCCCACCACTTCCTGTTTTATTTTGAGGAGAGGGGAAGGAAAGAAACATTACAGAGATGCACTGCTTGTATTCCTGGCCAGCAAGCCGAAGATAACGTACTCTTCAGTCCGGTACAACTCTTCACCCCGCCAGCCAATTCCCGTTATCACAGTCCTCTACTGGCCCTCGTGGACATCAATCTATGTGATGTTTGCATGTTATTCTCATTCGCACTTTCGACACTGTTCAGTTTCATTCACTATGAAATTATTTTCCGATCAATTTATGTCCATTTTGTTGCCAGCAGATGACAAAAAACAGAAGTTATGATCATGCCAACTGCATTTTGCTCTGCTTTCAAAACAACTTCGGGTAATTTACATATGAGCTTTGAGAGATAGTTCATAAATATCATTGTTTTGCGATCAAAAGTAAATGTTTTAGAAAGAAATGACATTTTACTGTCTTACCACGGCTTTGAAACGTTTGTCTCATTCGTGTGAACTCTGGTACTCAATGGTCTGATATATTTTGATGAGCAGTCGTGTTCGTAATGGCATGAGAATTCATGGCATTAAAAAACATTGCCATGATGCAGAAATAGAAGGCTAAATGATATTGGTGATATAAAATTCACCATAACTTCCAGATTCATAGAATCCCTGCAGCCAGGAAACAGGCCATACAGCTCACAATTCCACCCGAGCCTGAGGAAGAGCATCTCACCGAGACCATTCCACGAACCTTTCTCTTTCATTCTACATTACCCATGGTTATTGCACCTAACCTACAACATCCCTGAACTGTATGTGCAATTCACCTCACCTGCACCTGTTTGGGCCGTAGGAGGAACCCACAGCTGCCGGGGGAAACCCACAAAGAAATGGGGGCAGGTAAAACTTCAGGCAAACTGTTGCGCGACGGCGGAATGGATTTCGCGTCACTTGTCCTGTGAGGGAGCAGTGCGACCCACTGCAGAACCGTGCTGCCCTTCATCCTCCTTTGATCAGTGTATTTTGTATTTTCAAAGTTTGTGAGAAGATTTGTAGCTCCGCTGCTCGTTGTTGTGGTTCTTTTCACCGAGCTGGGAATTTGTGTTGCGGAGGTTTCATCCCCTGTCTAGGTGACATCCTCAGTGCTTGGGGGCCTCCTGTAAAGCGCTTCTGTGATGTTTCCGCATTTTGTATTTTTTTTTGTATATAATAGCATAGAGTCATAGTCATAGAGATGTATAGCATGGGAACAATCGTAAGGATTACATTATTTCTGATCTTATATTTGAAAACCTCAGAATTATGTACGGGAATCTTAATTGCTGCACAAATGCGTTGTTTATGACGTGGTACAAACCAAGGTGAGAGTGCAGCTCAAACAAGTAGTGAACGGCCCAGTCAGATCAAGCAGTCATTTTATGAGTACACGAAACAAGGTTCTACAGTCCAGATCGAGGTCAGACAATCAGGGGACTTTGCCCAGTGACTGAATTACACGTTCGATACTTATTCAATTTTTTAATTCCCCGTCACCATTGAGGCACGTCGAACTTTAGCGTGACAACACTACAAGTGATGGCTTAACAAACAGATTAAAATTGGTTTACACTTTGCTTATCAATCCAAATGAAGTACGGTGCCTGCGTTATATTGCCGAATGAAATCATAAAGCTCGAGCTGTCATGTGCTGGCCAAGAAAAAAAAAATAATTGAACCTTGTTTCCCATTCAGAGCAATGGTAGAAAGGTCATCCATGTCGGAGACTTCAACAAAGTAATAAACTTTGAGTTTGCTCCTTAAGATCTGTCTTAGTGATACGTTTTAATTTATATTTTTCTGTCCCTCATCATCCATCGAGTTGAGCATTTGTTTGTTCTATTTTACGGTTTTCAGTAGATATACTTTGAGAGAATGTTCACCATCTCTGTTATTAAATGAGCAAAATGCCGAGTTAAAACTTTTCACATGGACGTCAGTAACATTCCAGCAGCAGAATTCCATTTCTGATGCAAAAGAAATTGATTTTCTTGCACTTCATTCTTCGCACTTCACATTTTATATTTTTCTTTTACCCACCATCATCCTTAAGAGTATTTTCTCTAACTCATTTCCAAGACACTCTTCCAGAAGTGTACATTTCTAGGCGTTTTGTAGAAAATTTTCCTGAACAAATTGTTCGATCCTTTGCTCCGTTGTGCCTTTACAGTCACTGACAGCCCTTGTAAATTTGTCCCACTTCATTTTTTCGACTGTACAAAGCACTGCAAGTCATTTTTTATTGGTCGTGGCTCTTGAAATGCACGGTTTTAAAATGAATTTCAAGTATTCTGTAAATATGTAAAGGATAACTATCATTTGTGAATAAAAAAATAACTAATCCACGGCCAAGGAAAAGAAGCAAGCAACGAGAGAGTCAATATTCCTATAGTAATGACTGAATGATCATAATCTCATAAGGATGCTGCTGAAGCAGCATGAGACATAAGGATGCATGCATTGGGGCTGAATGAATTATACCCAGGTTGGGAAATTGCATTTCAAAGAAAACAAATGATTTAATTGTTATGATCAGAATTCTGCAACTGAAACTGGTTACTCAATATGTTGCACCAGAACAGGGAATTGATTGTCATGACATGCTTAGCATTCATGTTGTCACCTGCTGCAACATGTTATCGGGATCCAGCAGCATATAACTTGAATGATCTGAGATTCTACTGACTCAGCGGTTAATATAGTAAGTTTTGCCTCCATCGAAAAAGAGAACTTTTAGATAGAAATGCATTACCGAATCAGCAGTCTGTTTAAAATTTATTATCATTATTATTATTGGCTTAACTGGCAAGTGCGCTATCAACAATCAACCTTCTGTAAAATTGTATGAGAAGTGATGCTTGTTTTGCATTCTGTTACGTAGTCGGAAGAATGAATAGTCGCTTTAAGACCATTTTATGAGTTTATGTTACAGCAAACACTGCCAGTGTACATAACAGTTAAGAAATAGGCTGTTCCAAACTTGGCTGATGAATGAGTACCTGAGTTTTGGTTGCTGCTTTCACCACAATTTAAATCTGAACAATTCATTTAAAACAAACTCTTAACCTTTTAAAGGCAATCGAATATAAAATATGATGACGTTGACAGCCTGCAACCAAACTTAATATACGAATTTCAGGTGTATTCTGGATAACGAAATGAGGACATTTTGAAAATTGGTCCGAAGAATTACCATCGAATATGAGAGCACATCTGGAAGGAGCTCTCGAATAAAATTCTCTCAGGATGCAGTATCTATCAAAGGACAATTTTCCAGAAAAAAAAACAGTTTAAAATAAGTCAGAAGACGACACATGGTGAAGACTGCAGATTCGGAATGATATTAGGAAGCAACAGATTCAGAAGACTGACAGCAAGAGAGCATACGTGACTGCATAGACATAAAGAGATCAAGTAGAAACAATGGCTAATAATTGTGCTATTGGAGAGGCAGATCAATACAGTCGGGTTCAGATAGTAATTATTTTTTAAAAAGGTGTTTAGATTTGTTAATACGTTTTGTTTATTGTTCATTGTTAGAGTTATAAAACACGATCTTTTTTCTGCGAAAAGTGGAATTCGGGCATTTTCTTTCACTCACTCACACTTTTACCAGGTACAAAGCAAGGCAAACTTTTCTGGGATGTTATTATTCAATAGTATGAGGGGTACGTCTTTTACATCTTAACAAATCTGTGATGGGTATGATTGCATCCTGTGCTAATACTTACCAGTATGTAGCAATCTAAAGAATGGCATTGCCTTGTGGAGAAAAATATCGTGAATTTTTTTGATGTTTGTTTGTGTGCCGTCAAAAAGAACATTTGTTTACAGCTTACTGGCTGCCTGAATTATTAATCTACTACTTTTCCTAAAACTCCGTACACAGTTGAAGCAGCCCTCAGTGTAAACAACACTCTGATAGTAGATATTGCGACAGGATTACTGGCGGTTAAGTGAGACGAACTGGATATCAATAACATGTGCAGGGCCAGCTAGTTAATGTTAATGGCGTACAGGAATGAGAAATTACTGTCTTCAACAATGCACTGAATAGATCACGAAGCAGTAATATACAGCTTGTACAAAAGAAACATTTTATGTGAAACATCTGTTACAGAATCATATTCTCGCAAGTAAACTGTTAACGGCAATTAAACAGTTCTATTTCCAAAGAAAAGTTTAGGTCATCACAGCCAATGCAAGTGCCTCGGCATGTTTCAGATGTGAGAGAAATTGCAGAGATGAAAATTTTGCACTGTTTAATTATACTGAGTGAAATACATTTTCTCTAAGTTTTCACCTCTGCTGCTGCAACAAAGAAGGCTGCTCATAATTTATTGATAGACAAATATCAATAGTGATGGTGGTGCTATCGTGTTGACATTCGCCTTTGGGTGAAAGGCTGAGATAAGATAGCATTACGCCACTTCCACCTGTCCGATGAGCAGATGAAGAACACAGCGTGGGATATTGAGGTTTGTACATTGAGGTATGCAACTGGGTCGGGTCTGTGTCAGGCGGAAACAAAGGAAAGCGTTTCCATGTCTCTGAAATGTAAGTTACCTGACGAAATTTGCATTATGTATGCAGTGAAGAAATTGAGGAGTTATCCTGGAGTTAGATTATGTCCTAACAGTCTAAATTTACCTGAGCAGATATTTTACTTCTGCACTTTATGAAAATAATCTAAGTTAGTTGCAGACTGCAGAAAAATGCGGGCTTCGAGCTCCTGTAGAGTGGGGAATTCAACTTCCTGAGCAGGGTGTTCACAGATAGTTCAATATTTTCGGATCAGTCTGTTTAAAGATGTTATCACACATCGCATGAAAAACTAAGAAGTAAGTCCAGTCAGCCAAGACTTA
This sequence comes from Chiloscyllium plagiosum, assembly GCF_037043375.1. Taxonomy (NCBI): domain Eukaryota; kingdom Metazoa; phylum Chordata; class Chondrichthyes; order Orectolobiformes; family Hemiscylliidae; genus Chiloscyllium; species Chiloscyllium plagiosum. Next base: position 19,532,281 of record NW_028270190.1, read on the forward strand.
GAATCCTACAACTGCATCGCAAGAATGCTGCTTTGCTTCGAAGTCTGCAATGATGTACGCTCCGCTCAAATCTTCTCAAGTTCTGCTCCCATCAATGCTTGCATAATGGCTGTCCAGACAATGGCAAATCTGAGTCATGAATTCCAACGATTAAGAAAAAACCAAGTGATCCATAATTAACTAGACATGAAAAATAAAACAGGAAAATGAAGAAAAAATGCATGCAATTGTGCACAAATTGACTCAGGAATGAAGAGTGGACAAAACATACATACAAAAAGAAAACATCAAATATGACTGCAGAAGTGAAAATACTCAATGATGTAATAGTAGATAATGAAATATTCTATTTAAACATTTTGAAAGAAGCAAAGATTTTACAAAGTGAGCGTTGGCCCATCACGGCGTGAAAATCGAGAGGTAATAATAGAAAATATTGAAAAGGCAATGAATTGAATTGATACTTTGAATCAGTCTTCCACAGAAGGGATAGACATGTAATCGAAGAAACAACAATGAAACCACAAAGTAAGGCATTGAGGATTTGAGAAAAGCCTTACACACCACTTCAAAGCAGGGAGACATTGTCTGTGAGATCGGTGTGTTTTATTTTGTATGTTCCAAAATACATTTGGGTATGGGACGGTCCCATTTTATGAGGAGAAAGCGAATGTTACTCATTCACTCAACAAGTGAGAGAGGACGTGGGACGTTGCCGTGCCGTTGTTTCGACAGCACCAACAGGATTTTCTCACGTGGAAAGTATATTTCACCAATCTATATTAGTTCATTGTGATGGTGACAATTTCGTTGGTGATCATGACCAAGTGGCAGGAGTGGACTCTGAGTTCCAGAGATATTTCATAAAACATATTTGGCTTTCTCAATTATATACTAACGTTGTAAGTGCTCAAACTTTGTTATTCCTGTTGATTGGTTGGCCAAAAACAGCAAATGTCGAGTTTAAATTTGTGTGTATTTCAATGTGGCAAGATGGAAGTTGTTACAGGAAACGTGATCTGAACTGCAAATACTTTCTTTTAACAAACTAATAAGTATTCCTGATGAATGCTTTTGCCCAAAACGTCGACTTACCTGCTCCTCGGATGCTGCCTGACCTACTGTGCTTTTCCAGCACCACTCTAATAAGTCTTCAGTCTAGAAGTTGGGAAGTTATGTTGCAGTTATTCAGGACTTTGGTGAGATGGCATTTGGAGTATTTCCACAGGTTTTGGTCAAATTGCTATCGCAAATATGATATTAAACTAGAAAGATGGATATACTGCCATGTAAATTCCCTGGACTTCATGGCCTGAGGTACAGGGAGAAGTTGGACAAGGAAGTTCTCTTTTTTTCTTTTGAGAATTGGAGGCTGAGGGGGAAGCTTAAAAACGTGTACAAGATCATGAGACATAAGAATATGGTGAAAGCAGTCAGTCTTTTTTCCCATGGTTGGGGAATCGAGGACGAGACGGCCTCAGTTTAAGATTAGCTGGGAAAGAATAAAATGGAACTTGAGGGAGAACTTTTTTATTAACAGAGTGGTCCTCATTTGGAATGAGCTGCCAAGGAAAATGGTTGAAGCGAATACGTTAACAACACTTAACTTGCGTTTGGACAATAAATTGGAAGGAAAGCAGCAAAAGAATATGTGCCAAATGCATGATAATGTGTTCAGAATGGATGGACAGTTTGATCAGCATGGACCAAGTTGGGCCAAAGGACCTGTTTCCAATTGTGACGTTTTAATAATAGAAAAACAACAAAGAACCAGGTAAATTTGCAGCCCAGGAACAGGCCATTCTACCCTCTAAGCCTGAGATGATCCAAATTAACAGTCTAAATATATCGACCAATTCCTCAGCATCTGTATCCCTCTGCATCTCACCTACCCATGCATCTGACCAAATTCACTTTACATGAATCTACCGCCTGCCTCTAATATTTCTGATGGCAAAGCGTTCCAGGCACCTAACACCCCCCGTGTAAAGAATTTACCGTGTGTATCGCCTGAAACCTTTCACCTTTCACCTTGAACGCGTGACCTCATGTCATTGAATCCTTCGCCTTGGGAAAAAGCTTAAATCCATCCAAACTGCCGACACCCTTCATGATTTGTAGACCTCAATCAGGTTCCTCCTCAAACTCCTTTTCTCGAATGAAAACTGTCCTAACCTATTCAACCTCTCTTCGTAGCTGGAACCTCCCATACCAGGCAACAACCTTGTAAACCTTCTCAGTACCCTTTCCAAAGCGTCCACAGTTTGTGATCATATGGGAAACAGAACTGCACACAGTATTCTAAATGCGGCCAAACTAACTTTTGCACAATTTTCAAATGACCTGACAGCTCTTGTACTCAATATCCTGTCTGCAGAGGGCAAGCATTCCATATGCGTTTTGAACACTCCTTTTTCGTATTCCTTTATTGCTCGACAGATTGCTATGCTTTCTGTTACTCTACCAATCTTCATATCATCTGGAAACTTACTTATCAGGCCAAAAATGCACTCTTCCAGATCATCTATATGTATCACACACAGAGGTGGCTCCAGCAGTAAACCCTATGGAACAGCAATGTTCTCGTTTCTCCACTTCTCAAAACTCCATTCAACTACTACTCTTTGTCACCTGTTGCTCTACCAGTGTTTTAGCCACATGGCTAGAACAGTGTGCACACTATGTGATTTCACTTTCTCCATTAGTTTACTGTGGGAACCTTATCAAACGACTTTCTAAATCCATGTATATGAAATCAACAACCCTTCCTCATCTACCAACTGGGTCACTTCCTCAAACAACTCTATTAAGTTGGTTTGGCACGATCTCCTCCACAAAAACAGAACATGTTGCCTCTCACTGGGAAACCCTTTTCTTTCCAAAGATTGGAAAGAAAATATTGTGTCCCTCATGACCTTCTCCGGCAACGTTCACACCACTAACGTCAATCTCACTGGTCTGCAGTTGTCCCTACTCCCCTTCTTGTACAGCGAGACAGCATTAACAACCATCTAATCCTATGGTACTTCACCGGTGTCGAGGAATGCTACAAAGGCATCTCTCAGGGCTCCAGCCATTTCCTCTCCCAACTCCCTCAGCGATCTGGGATAGATCGCATCAGGCCCTGGGGATTTTTTAGGCTTAATATCGTTTAGCCGACACAACACATCGTCCCTCCTTACGAAAACGGGATCCAAAGTAAGCAACATTCGATCTCTAATCTCAACATTCATCATGCCCCACACCTCAGTGAACACTGATGCAAATTAATTATTGAGAATTTCACCCATTTTCTCAGGTTCGACAGACAACCTTCCTTCATTAGGCTTTAGTGTACTCAGCCATGTCCTAGTCCCTCTTGCTTCTTACATACGAATAAAAGACCTTGGGAATGTCCTTAATGCTGCGCATTAAAGGTGTTTCAGGAACCCTCTCAGGCCGCTTGATTTATCGTTTAAGATTTCTCCTACTCTCCCAATATTCCTCCAAGATCCGTTCCATTCTTAGCTGCCTGGAGCATATGTATGCTTCCCTTTAACTCTTGACTATTTACACGATTTCCCCTGCCATCCACCGGCCACGTATGTTGTCTTTCCAATCTCTTGGTTTCAAAGGTACACACCTATTCTGTACTATCTTCAAACTATCTTTGACAGCCTCCCACGTATTAAATGTGGACTTCTAATCAAATACGTGCTCCCACTTCAAATTTCCCAGCGCCAGTCTAATTCTGATACAATTGACCTTGGTCCAGAAGAACATTCGTCCCTTAGGACCACTCTCATCTTTGTCTACGAGTATTCTAAAATTTACAGAATCGTGGTCATTCTTCCCAAAGAAATCCCACACTGCAAATTCTACCACCTGAATTGGTTCTCCCTCTAACACCAGGTCCAATATGGCCACTTTACTGTCGGAATATTGACATCCTGCTCTCGAAAGCTTTCCTGGATGCTCCTCACAAATTCTGCCACACGCAGACCTCTGACACTAAATGTACCCCTGGTCAGTTTTCGGAAAATAAAAATCTCCCATCACCACCATATTGTTGCCTCTTCAACTTTCCATTTTTGTTCACCTATTTGTTCTTCTACCTCACGTTTACTTTTGGGAGGCGTGTTGTACAGCCCCAACAATGGAACTGAACGCTTACTATTTCTCAGTTAATTTATAAAGACCCTCTGCTCAAGCCCTACATGGTGTCCTCCTTCAGCACAGCTTTGATATCATCACTGACCAGCAATGCAACTCCTTCGAAGCTCCCCTTTATTCCGCTCCTGTCCTGTATGAACCATCTATATCCTGGGGCATTTAGTTGAGAAACATGCCCTTCCTTCAACCAAGTCTCTGTGATTGCAATAACGTCATACACCCTGGCACTACTCCACACCCGAAATTCATTTTCCTTATTCTCTCTCCTACTTGCTTTAAAGTATATGCATTTCAGGCCGCCAGTTATCTTGCGTTCATCTGCTCGCTGCCTACACTTCGCCTCGGGAATGCCAACTTTATGATGGTTACACTCTCCATTTTTAATCTCACTGTCTGCTTATCTTCTCTTCTCGTTCCCAATTCCCTTCCACATTAATTTAAATGGTTAAAATTTAATTCCAAAAGATTAACGTGCAGATAAAGCATATAATTCTGGAATGGGGTTTTATTATTAACTACATAGATCGTGTCTGTTTTTAAGTTTCGCATGTTTGAAAACTGTGGTTGTACGAGATAAAGAGCTGTCTTAGCTCACAGTGATTGAAATCGTATACTTTGAAAGTAACAACAGTGACAGCCCCGCCGAAAATGCGTTCGCAACAGTTCGAGAAAGCAATAAACGAAGTTTGAGTTGAAGATGATTTGGCTAAAAGAATGTTTATATACTGTTTGCAACGTCAGCAAAAAAATTAATTGGTTTCTGGTCTAGTGACAAGTTATAATATATCGGTACCTTTTTTGCTTTCCAACAACTCTGAACTTGTTTCTCCGGGGATTGAGCTGGATAGAAGTCGCGATTCTATGGAAGTTTTCAGTTCTTCTTCAGTTGGAATAAACTTTTACATTTTCTATTTGCAAAAATCACCAGAAATCGGAAGAAAACAAGTTCGCAAATTGTTGCAAAATGTATCTTTTCACGGTGGAGGTTTGGACACTTTATGAGTGATCCAACAACCACGTTTCTCTGAGAAAGCAGTGCAAACATGTTGGATATGACGACTGAATCAACACCCTTTTCCAGCAGAAGAGCCACATGTATCACCGTAACAGCAGGACAGGAGAACCTATTTGTCCCCGATACGTTTGGTTGTGCTGGATGCGGGAGTTTATAAATAGCTATCGTGCTAATTCATTACCTTAAATTCAGGCTATTGATATTTATTCACCTGCAACTGATATCCAATCCATAGCATCACGACAGTACAGATCGTCTGTCCTTTAAGACTGAATCTCTAAAGAGTATCCCGCCCATCGCAACGGCTAAGTACATTTGCACATCCATGAACTCTGACGGTCAATTTAACTTTACTAATCCACTGACTCTGCCCATCTTCTGAGTGTGGGAGGAGACCAGAAACCAACGGACGCCCATGCAAGCACTTGTAATCTCCAATCAGAGAGTCGCCAAAGGCTCAATTTGAACACGTTTCCATGAGGTGCTGTCGGGCAGCAGGCATTAATCTGCCCAGAGCACCCACCAAAAGAAAACTGACTCCTTTTCACAAGGGAAAGATTATTGGTAGGTTAGACAAACCTGAGTCTGAAAATCAATCCACTTGTGGAGCTTTTTATATGATATAAAATCTATGAATCGTAATATGACGCTAAAAGTAAGAGAGTTCGAATTCCAGCGTTACACCAGTGAGTTGCGACTCATCACGTATTGAAATAATATCTAAATCTAGAGTTACAATGATAATTGCGGAAAAGGTATCGGCATTACTCTACTCAGACTGTTCACTTCATTCAAGCAATGAGTGGATATACCGAAGACAGCTCAATATGTTGTCACAGACTTGCACCTGAAATGAGGAGACTGCCGATTTTGGATACTTCTTTCATGCTGTAGCAAAATGCGACCTGATTGAAAGACATATGCCATTAAAGTGTCTTAATTGAAACTTATATTATCCTGAGGGAATTTTGAAACAATTAGAGCGAAGAGGCGTTATAATCAGTAATTATAAAATAATGAATGACACAGTTTTGGAAGTTCGGGTGAAATAAGTGAAATCACAACACCGAGAAAGGTGAATCATTGGATTTGTCTTTCTACAAATATACTTAAAGTGTTTTACTAATATAGTTAAAGGGAACTGGAGATGAATTCGAGTTAAGCACGTGGATGATTTTTTTTTCTTGGGAATCGGGTATGTGGTTTCAATTACAATGTAACGGATGTTATATGCAATCTAAATGTTATGTTACTTATTGCTATTCACATGTATGTAAATCCCGAGGTGGAACTGGAAAACTTTGTCTTTCGACCATTGTAAAACGCAACTGATGAATTTGAATTCAAATTTAGCCGCTTTTTCAAACGCTTCTTTTGAAATTTCGACATATATTCAGACACACTGTTCAATTTTCCCTTTGAATTTGGCATAATTTCTTTTCATATATCTCCATATCTTGTCAAAAATGCTTCTGTTTTTTAACTTCACTGTTTAAGGTAATTGTGAAGGAAAATATACACGTCACCATTCCTTGCAGAACAGAATTCCCAGCTTCTGTCAAGGTGTTTGCATGCAATTCATTCACATTTCACTAAGCTATGTTTTGTATCAACTATCAGCCCGGTCTTCAAATATCTCGCATTATTTTGATGCAACACATCAAGCTTAAGCAAGTCATAATTAACTTTAACCATTGTATTGCTTATATCCACTCATTTTAAAGATCAATCAAATCGCATAAGTAATTTTTTTCCGTTGTACAGGATCGCAAGATCGAGGCGCTGCCTCAATTGTTCAAGAATGTTCCAAAACATGAGTGATTTACTTTCTCATGAACGTGAGTTGTTCTGTAATTGTCCATTTAAAATTCCTTTCATGTCAGTGCACCATCTCTGCCTAGTTTAACCAAGCTATCCTCAGGGTATTGTTTGGCCAACCATGCTATCTATGACAGATCAGTGAGCTTTCACCATCATGGACGTGCTCATAGCAAAATCACCATTTGAAATTAATTTATTTTGTTAATTCGTGATTTCTGTGGATTCCTCTCCTTCATCAGAGATTTTTGAATGCTTCAATTCTAATTAACCAAAGTCAAGTTAAAGTGTTGAAACATTTCTCGTTGAATAGTTTAACACACATTTCTTTTGTTATTCTGTTTCACCTGCCGTAAGTTTGGTGGCAATTTTGATGCTGCCCCATGGAAGTTTCGGCATTTCAACTTGTATCTCTCGTTACTTGCTGACTCTGTCAATGGCAGATCAATTTGTTATCACAGATGTCATACTGTCACAGATTACTTACTGTTTTTTCACGTCATATTTCTGTTTGTAATGTTATCCATGCCTTGCATTGAGCAAAAACAAAATGTTTCGTCTGTTTCACCATTACTTTTTCCTTTTATCCGTTTTTCGACCTTTGTTCTCAGTGTCTGATGGCGATATGTCTTGACTGCGAAACAGCATTTGTGGTTCTAACAACGACTGGTGTTCTCTTCTGATTTTTTAAAAAGAAAAGCATACCTCACTACATTATCGAGGAACCTGGAGACGGAATAGATAATGTGTCATGGTTCTGTTATTTCAGCCATGCTATTCTCATGATCCTGGTTTGCAGTTATTTCATAATTTTGACGTGGTTTTAACTCCAATGATTCTATTGGTTTTTTTTCGCTGAACACTCGAAACACTCGATACATATTAATGAATTGTTACATCCGTAAGAGACTGAGATGTCAGACCACCAAAGACAATTACCATGGCGCAGAAATGGATAGCAGGAGGATTTCTTTGATTTTACTCTTCACCATATACAGCAGGTACGTTATTTTGTGGATGGCACATTTTATGTAGTCTTATATTATAACATACAGGACCAATGCAAAGGATTGTGAAAAATCCGGGCTTACATTGTAAAGCATCGATTTCATACTGTGTAATTTAAGGTGCTGCACATGCATATTGATATGTGGAGCAACTCAGTGCAAGTTTGGAGAGCAGCTCAAGAATGCAATTGACTGTCCCATCAAATCAGTGCTTCAACGATTTAAGAAACAGGGCAACTGAGAGCATGGAGAGGATTTTTTCCATTGCTTTAAGTCCATTAACATCAAATTCACTGCAGATTCCCAATTAAATATATGACAAAGAGTAACACAAACCATCAAAAACTGGTGAAGAACACATCGCCACTGTTAATATCATCAAGCCTTTCGACTACCACTTGCAACAGTTTGAGCAGCATTGTTATACACAAATTAAATTTCGGAAATCAATTTTTTCTGTTCAAGTTGTTGTACCCTATTTGACGAACGATTCTCTCCTGAAGAACGATTTTTTTTCAGCTTCTGAAGTTAATTAACATGCCTGGCCTCGAATCTTTACTTTTAACGTTGCAATTTTCTGTGATCAAGGCATTTGCAACATTGCAGTCGAAAAGTGTTGTGCTGGAAAAGAAAAGCCAGTCAGGCCGTACCGAGGAACAGGCGAATCGACGTTTTGTAATAAACCCTTCAAAAGGAATGAGGCTTTTCCAGCACAACACTTTTTGACTCTGACCTCTAGCATTTGTAAACGTCGCTTTCTCCTCTCCCGCTCCTTGGATGTTGCCTGACCGGCTGTGTTTTCCAAACACCACACTATTCGACTCTGATCTCTGGCATCTGCAGTCCACGCTTTCTCCTAAATGCAATATTACAGTCTTCCGTGTCCAGTGCTCTGATAAACCTTATCCTCTCAAAATCATTTAATGTATTTCATCAAGAATCCATCTCTTGTCAAATTTAGACTAAACATATTTTCTACGAAATTTCACACCTTCTTGATGCATAGATTTTGACAGTCACCATGGCCGAGCTATCATCTCCCTCTTTGATAAATGATCACCTTCATATGAATATAATAAGAAAAGTAACAAAAGGTTTTCTGACAAGCAAAGTGATCTTCTCAAATATAGATACATACTAATCATATAACGCATATGAGCTGAACACTAAAAGTGCCCTTAAGATTAGCTGTAAGTTCTCACTAAAATGTAAGTACACCCCGAATGCAAACCTTGCTGTAAGTTAAACATAAAACCACTTTCAACTAAAATTCAAAATGGAAAACCTCGTTCCAATTATATCCTGTCCCTCAAATTAATATTTTTCTTCATCCACCGAGCAACTTTAAATTTGTGTTGAAAATAGAAAGCACAGAACACAATCCTTTCATGTCCTGTCAACGTCACTCCTCTTCCTTTTTTGGTCGCTGTCTCAGGGAATTACTGTGTGTTGCATGTATTTTTACATGTAGACTTTGACAGGGGAAGTAACCGAGGTAAAGGTCATATGTATTGAACAAAGATGGCAAAAGGAAGTGACGGCGCTCATGGAAAGCACTCTGAATACACCAGGTTTCAATATTTCAACATAAATAGAATAGTCGAGGAACTTTTTGGAAATCGGAATCACAGATATTAAAGTTGATTGTGGAGCTTTTTAGGCTGGTGCCTAAGTAAGTTAGAGATTTTACTTGGAAGTCTGAGGTCCGCTGTTGAATCTATAGTTCTCCTTCTTATAGGTAACATATATGCAATGGGAGACAAATAATTTAAAATTGACTTATTCCCGAGGGTCTGCTCTGGTCAAGTGATTATGTACGAAGGACTGAGTTTCACGGCAAAACTTAGTATGTATTTATTTCGCTTTCGATCGGAGCAAACGCATACTGCAAAAGTATATTATGGAGATATTCTAGATCCTAAACATTGATTACATTCCTTTAAAAAGAACGTGGCTGACATTATTTTCAACTTGTCCGCCAATAAGTGCAGTGCAGGTTGTTGTGCTTGGTGATTTTTATCTTCCTCTGCACTGGTTGGGACTCTATACTTTCCATGGCCTTGGATAAGGCAGAATTTGTCAGGACAATTCAGGAGAGTTTGTTGACACAGGAGGTATAACTTCCAACAAGGGATGCGGTTATACTGGAATTAGATTTGTGAAGTGAGCTCGACCAGGTGAGTGAAATTTCAATGAGGGAAAATTTCGAGAATAGTGATCATAATACCGTATTTTTTAAGGTACTCTTGGAAAAGGCTATTTGCAGTCTTTGGGAGAAGATCAAGGGCAGGCAAACACACCAATGTTGGGGAGTACTGGAAGATTTTCATTGCAGATGGCTTTTTGAGATTAAATTCTCAGTGGGCATGTGAGAGGGTTTAAAAGGGCAGTTGTAAGACTTCAACAGAGGCACACCCCTGCGAGAATGAAGGACAGGTATGGCAAATTACGTGAACGTTGGATGATGAATTTTAAATGTCATGATGCGGCTTTACAGAGTATTTGTTAAAACATTTTTGAACTATTGCTTACAATTCTGTTCTCATTTTTTAAGAAAATGATGTTGCGAAAGTTCAGAGCGTTGAGAAAAGATTTGATGCCAGGGTTGGAGGGTTTTAGCTATGGGGAGAGGCTGAATAGGCTGCGGCGGTTTTCCCTGCAGTAACCAATGCCAAGGGTGACCTGACCAGACTCATAAGATCATGAGGGTCATGGATAGTCGTAATAAACAAGGTTTTCACTGGGGGGAGGTGGAACGGAGTCCAGAACTCGAGGGCATAGGTTCAGTGCGATGGGGGAAAAGATTTAAAAAAAAGACATGAGGAACAATGTCTTCTCACCGACGTTTTCGTATATGGAATAAATTGCCAGGGCATGTGTGGAGGCTGGTACAATTACAACATTAAGAACACTCTGGATGGGTTAATGAATAGGAAGGGTTCAGAGAAATGTGTGCAAAGTACCGCTAAATGGGACTAGACTAGCTAAGGATATCTGGTCGACTTTGACGAGTTGGAGAGAAATTTCTGTTTCCACGATGCACATCTCTCTGTCTGCATGGTGCACATCTCTCTGTGTCGATGGCACTATGTCTTGGGCCGTTAAGAACTTGGGGAAAAAGGAAAATATATCAAATGGAATGTCCAGGAGCATGGGGGTTGTTGAAGCCCTTGATTTATATAATATGTACAACAAGCAGAGGATTGCTTTGGAACGCATTGGGCCACTCAAAGTGAAAAGAGGGAACATACGTATGAAACCAGAAGAGGTAGGCGAGGTCCTGCACAGAGACTTTGTGTTGCGATTCATCAGTGAGATGGAATTAGGGGAGGATAATCTCAGGGAACTGTGCATCGAACTTCAATGTCAAGTTTTGCTTGAAATGGAAGCGATGTTGTACATCCTAAAGTGCATTGGTCCTGGTGGGAGCTATCCCAGAAAAGGCAAGAGAGCAAATTTCTGGCGCATTCATAGTCCTCTTTGTATGCTTTATGACCTTAGGTTAAGTCCCTCAAAACTGGACAATGTGAATTGTTGTTCCATTATGTCAGAAGGTTAGTGGAGGAATTGACACAATTACAGGTGATAGAAATATTATTGGAACTGATTCTGACGGACAGGATCTAATGCATTTAGAAGCAAATGAACTTATTACCGAGACAGAGCATGGCTTTGAACTGAGAAGTCATGCCTCAATGATGGATACAGTATATTGAGCAGTCCACGAAGACGACTGATGAGGCAAATGCTATTCATGTTGTCAATATGGACTTCAGCAAAGCCTTTGAGAAATTAGGTCATGACTTACTAGTACAAAAGTTGAAGTGCTGCCTTTGTAAATCCAAAGATAGGTGGGAATTATGTATGGAATGGCAGAACCCTATGGATTATTGATCCTGAGTGGATGAGGGTCCTTGGACATGCCGAATTTCCGAAGCCACCAGAGGTAGAAGAGGGCGAGTTATGCCTTCTTGATCTACACATCTATGTGAGAGGTCCAAGCCAGGATGTTGGTTATCACCACTCTGTGGAACTTGACGATCTCCATCCTCTCAACGTCAGTTCCATTAATGTAGATGGAGACATGATCCCCCCCCACCCAAACCGACACCCTTCTTCATGAAGTAAATGATCAGTTATTTTTTTTTGTCATTCAGAGCAAGGTTATAAGTGCATCAACACGCTAAGCCGTTTTCGCCTTTCTGTATTCTAACTGATCACGGACTGATATCTTTGATGTCATCAACAACATGTTAAATCATGGTCATTCGGAATGTGTCTGCACCGTTGTGGAAATTCAAATATTGCAGTTGGGGGCGGCGAATGTATCCGTGAGAAGGGAGCTGCATTGATAGAATCTCTACCGTGTGGAATCAGAAACTATTAAGCAAATTGTCCACACCAACCCTCCAAAGAGTAAACCACTCAGCCCTAAGACCATAATACTCTATATTTTCCCCAGACTAATGCACATAATGTATACATCCTTGAACACAATGGTTCCTTCAGCGTGGTCAATTCACCTATACTGCATATCTTTGTATTGTGCGAGGAAACTGGAGCCCCCAGAGGAAATCCACTCAGACATGGGGAGAATGTGCAAACTCCATACAGAAGTCGCCCGAGGTAGTAAGCGAACCCCAATCCATGGCACTGTGAGCCAGTAATGGTAATAATTGCGCCACCTAGCCACCCCCACTGTCGACAATTATCGCACAGGAAGTACAGTTGACTATCTTCACTGATTGTTGTCTGTGCAACAGGAAGCTGACGATACGGCTACACATGACAGAACAAAGAATTTAGTCTCGTAATTTAGAGATTAGTCTGGAGGGGATCATGATGTAGAAGGTGGAGTTATAATCAATGATTCGGGGTCTTGCTGCCCAAATGTCCCAAAGCCAAGTTCAGTGCGAGGGAAATGGTGAATTCTGTGTACACCATATCTGAAATATCAGACGAAGTAGCATATGGAAATCAAAATTTTGACAATTAACTTCATTAAAAACAAGGTTTTCTTTTATTGAGAGGTCGCGAAAAAGGATTTGAGAGCACGGCAAATGGGATGACAGAGAAATTGGTCAGCTTTCAATACCATACAACAGAATGCACTCACGCTAATAAACATTTACCAACGATTTCCAATGTTCATGATCGGGGAAGAAACAAATACATGCACTATTTTCCCGATTCAGGCATTAACACCAAGGAGCTGCCGAAATTACGCTGAGTTATTTTAACAGAAAGGCTGAACAAGCTGGGGCTGTTTTCCCTGGAGCGTCGGAGGCTGAGGGGTGGCCTTATAGATGTTTACAAAATTATGAAGGGCATGGATAGGATAAATAGGCAAAGTCTTTTCCCTCGGGTTGGGGAGTCCAGAACTAGAGTGCATAGGTTTAGGGTGAGAGGGGAAAGATATAAAAGAGACCTAAGGGGCAACGTTTTCACGCAGAGGGTGGTACGTATATGGAATGAGCTGCCAGAGGATGTGGTGGAGGCTGGTACAATTGCAACATTTAAGTGGCATTTGGATGAGTATATGAATAGGAAGGGTTTGGAGGGATATAGGCCGGTCGCTGGCAGGTGGGACTCGATTGTGTTGGGATATCTGGTCGGCATGGACGGGTTGAACAGAAGGGTCTGTTTCCATGCTGTATATCTCTATGACTCTATGACTCTAGAAGCAAAGTATCTCACTGAGAGACAAGTTGGCACTTAGTGCAATTGTGCAACGAAGGTATAGGACACGAATGGAGATTCATTTATGATAAGATATTGAGGAAGATAATGTGGAGTTTATTGGTTCAAAGTATCAATTTGTCGACAATGTTTTCACCCGTTTTGAAATGCGAGGTTAGTATGAGCTGCTAGAAAGGTTGTAGAGGCAGGTACACTTGTGACATTTAAAATGCATTAGAATTCGTACTTTTCAATGTCAATAAATCTATCCCTTTTTATATGTTCCATCAGTTCCGAGAATCATACTGCAGCACAAACTCCTTTGGTTTATAAACTCTGTAGTGCAACGCTGCTGATACAAGCCAAAATTCCCAGGCATATAGCATTAAATGCCATGACACTGCAAGTCATTCCAAGATCTGTTTAAAATCTGTGAGCTTTTCCAACTCAAGTATTCTCCAATGGAGTGAATTCCAGAGCCCCACCAAACTCTTGGTGAAAACAAATGTCTCAATTCAGGAAGAATCAAGAAATATCTCTGTCTCTACCTAAAACGGCAGTTTCTGTTATTACTTGTAAAAGTATAATCAACTCAGATCGCTCTAAATTGGAGGAATATACATCTGGGTAATTGTCATTGCAGTCTGATTAATCTCCATTGCTTCCAAAAGGACATGGAGTCCCATTACCCCACCGTATCTTTCATTTTCAAAATCATAAAGTAGATGTCAGTGCTGCGCTGACATCAAATGGCGACAATGAACAATCCACCAGTAGGACAAAAATGTGGCTCCCCTCGTTCTGAAATTTCTCACATTAGGGAAACGAAAATAACCATAAATTCTATCTATTGGTCTCATTATTTTTTAATTCTACCAGGTCACCTCTCAACCTTCTATGCTCCAGTGAAAAGAAGACGATTACAAACCTATCCAGCCTTTCTATATAAATAAGTCCTCCGAAAGGACAATATCACCAACAATCTCGCCATAACCGTCTCCATCTTGGTCATAGCAATCCTGTAACTGAGCGACCATCGTTGGAAACAGTATCCAAGAAGAGGAATACTCACGAATGTCCTGCACAAACTTACCATAGTGTCCCAACTCCTGTGCTCAAAGGGCTGAGCAATGAAGGCAAACGTGCTAAACGGTCTTTTGTTTCAAAAAGAAAACCTGCCTACAGATAAAACACAGATTAACGGTGGTTCACGAAAAATCAGCAGTTCTCATCGGCGGTTCAATATCACCTTCTCAGCAGCAAGTTGCAACAGGAATGAAATTGTTGGCCAAGGCAATGATGCCTGGGACACAGATGGCAATTTAAAAATGGAATAAGTGTTTTCAGAAGCAAAGAACAGTTGATGCAGCATCTGTGGAGAAAACTTTATACTTCTGCGTGTAAGCATGTACGTAAATATATGCATTTGTATGCGTGTATGTGTGTTTTGTACATAGATGCATGCACACGCACGCACATCTTTTGCATTTGTATATCTGATTGGAATGAATGACAATTTAGTTGGAAATGCAGTGCAGTGATATGAAAGACAGTTAGGCAAGGCAAGAGTATTCCTGGCCAACCAATCTTAAGGGATATAATAGATGGACAGTAGGAACTCAATGGATTGAAAGGGATAGTATGAGAGATGGATTGAAACATCAAAACGAATCGGCAAAAAAAAAGTGAGAGAGATTAAATGGAGAGCTAATGATGGAAGGATGGAAAGGATAAAAATTAGCAAGAGGAAATAACGGATTGAATAGAACTGGATGAAGAGTCTAAAGGAGTGAAAGGAAAGGACGGAAAGGTAGAGGGCATAGTAATGAGAGAGATTTAGGGAGAAGGGAGAGTTCGGAGAGATGCAGAGAAGTTGGGAGATTCAGTTTTTGTTGAAGAGATGAAATTGCGAGGAAAGGAAATGAAAGAGGAAGAAATTTGAAGGCAGAAAGGGGAGAAAGTAGACAGCAGGTGTATAAAAAGTAAACAGGAAGAGGGCAGACAAAGCAACGCAGCAAGATGAATTTCGCTGAGGCAAACTTTGAGTGTGGATAACTGGAGGCGAAAGCTAGAATGGAGTTGCACAAAGCCGACTGCTGAGCTCAGTCGGGCCAGGGAGGCACGGTAGCTCAGTGGTTAGCACTGCTACCTCACAGTACCAGGGATCGGGGTTCAATTCCCGCCTTTGTAACTGTCTGAGTGGAGTTTGCACGTTCTCCCCGTATCTGCGTGGGTGTGCTCCGGTTTGCTCCCACAGTCCAAAGATGTGCAGGTTAGGTGAATTCTAAATTGTCCATCGTGTTAGGTGTAGGGGAATGAGTTGGGGTGGGCTGGTGTTCAGAGGGTCGGTGTGGACTTGTTGGGCCGAAGGGCCTGTTTCCACACTGTAAGGAATCTAATCTAATCTAAACTATCTGTATCCAGGATGAGCAGATTTGGACGGAGTCTGTCTTCCTCGAACTCGCTTCCCCAACCTCAAAGACAAAACCATTACTCATCTGCCAATTTAGAACGATTTTGTTTTTTTTAAAAAATCACATTGAATTCTCACATTGTGTATTTTGTATATTTTATTAAATTCTGCATGCATTACTTAGAACGATGTCATTTGAAGAGAGTATTAAGCGTGCCCTTGTATCCTCTACTGGTGGCAAATATTCTTGCACTACTATCAGTTGCTTTCCAAGTGGTCAGTGTGCGTAACAGATGAATTATGAACTGAAATGCAATGATCTTGAATTTATTTATTATTTGGTAAATTTTATAGACTGATTAATTTGAGCGAAAGGATATTTCAGTACATTACAAAGCTGCTGTCTGAAATTCTTCTGAACTACAGCATAATTTGCAGTGTTTGTACAGCAGCCAAGGAGCTGCAACATGAAGCCCAATTCCATGACAAAGTCTTGGAGGTAGAGAGACAGACATCCAAAACTGTAGAACCGTTTCCATATTGAATACATCATTGTCGTTGACCATAGTAAGATGAAATTGCCCGAGATGACGAAAAGTAAAACGAAGGATTTTCTTCTGCTCTCCATTTCAGTGTCTTTGTGTGTCTGTTCACTTCTTCTGGCCCAGAGTCTCCTGCGGGCTCTGCTGGTCAATAATATGTATCTGACAGTGAACACATTGAGCAGAAGAATCATGGCAAATGGAAGGGTTGGTGTTAAAATCTGGTGAAGGACCTCAGTCATGACCCAGACAGGTGAGTAATAAACATTGTTATTGATAAAACAAAACCAGGGAATGTTAATCAGAGTATATCGATCTGAGAACATATAATACCAAAAAATGTTCTTGCAGCAGCTTAGCGCAGTTACTGTGCCCAGCACCACAGCTGCCGTTTGTTCACTGCAATATTTGCATTTCAGCTTCTGGCAGCAAATGGCAACAAATCGATCAATGGTGAACGTGACTGTGAACCAGACTGAACAGTCTGTGGCTGCATAAAGCAGGATGGCATGGATATTACAGACACGGATGTAAAGCAGGGAGTAAAAGTGTTTTCTATAAACAATCGGAATGTGCCTCAATACCAAATCAAAGATAATGACCAGTAGATCCGCCGATGCCATAGCTTACAGTTAACGACTGACACATGGAGACAATCCCCATTTTTTACAAAGCAAGACGAAGATCGTTACACTGTTAACTGTGATGAAGGAAAACAAAACAGAAGAGAGTAATTAGTTTGGATGAAATGTTACCAGGGCGATTGAGGATCCACGAAAATTTCCAAATGGATCAAATAATTGGACCTAAAATAATAAATAAATTGATGTTTTTATTTTATACGCAAGATAACTCAGACGAAACGCACCTTTCCAAACACACAAACATGCACGCATAAGACCAGATAAATTCTCCAAACTTCGCATGGACTTGATCAGTCGAGAGCAGACACAGGTCCCACGAGGAATGCTGAAGATTTTGTTGTCCTGAATAATTTTACCCGTTATTTGAAACCAGTATAAGAGTAACTTTCAGTCATTTAGACCAAGCTGTGACCGTTACCTCTACGTTGAATCAATGCAAAATTACGGAATCCCTTTTCACCCTTTTATCTGCCTGAGGGGACTGTGAATCAATGCCTATTTCTGATTGGAATAAAATATATTATCTTTGGGTCTGACTTCTTATCAATCAACCGACGTTGCCATGATATTCTGGATAATTGGCCAAAAATGAGTATCGGGCTCAGGCCAATCATACTCAACTCACTATATACCCCACCAACACACTACCCTGCCCACCGCCGCTCCACGGACCACATCTCCAATGTTTGCACATGAGGAGGAACAGGGTCAGTTGTAGAAAACAGTATCATAGGGATACGATGAACCAGTCTGTCATCATTCCTTCAAGCCTGCTCTCTCTTTCACAGGCTGACCTGGTTGCATCTCGAGCTCCGTATTACCACCCACTGAACTATGGACCTTGACTCAGTTGATCATGTGTATAGATGTCTGTGCCTTAACGATAATCAATGAGTCTGCCTTCTCCGTTCTGTGCATAAGATCGTTCCAAAGACTAAGCACTAAGAGAAAGAAAATAATCCTCCTTATTAGAATAATAAATCGGGGACATTTTTCTTCAGAAACAAAGAGTGTGTCGTGCGTGTGGTCTCAGTGCTGGGCGTTATTCTGAGGAATCAACGTTGAGGGAACGGCATGCTGTTGCAGCTGAATCCATTCCCACTGCAACATCATCAGGTGGTTTCCGTTGGAAACTTCTGATGTTTTAACTAAGGTGGGAGATAGTTATATTTAGTGCAATCCTGAAACGTTACACTCCATCAGTCATAGACTCATAGAATCATAGAGATGTACAGCAATGGAAACAAATATTGCTGTCCAACCATTTCATGCCGACCACATATCGCAACGCCATTTATTTCCACCTACCAGCACTCGTCCCATATCCCTCCGAACCCTTCCTATTCATATACCCATCCAAATGACTTTTAGACTTGTAATTGCATCAGTATCCACCACTTCCTCTGGCAGCACATTCCATACACGTACCACCCTCTGCATGAACAAGTTGCCCCTTAGGTCCCTTTTATGCCTTTCCCCTCTCACCCTAAATCTATGTCCTCAAGTCTGGTCTTCCTTACCCCGGGAAATGACTTTGTCTATTTATCCAATCCGTTCCAGTCATAATTTTGTTAACTTCTATTAAATTACCCCTCAGCCTCCGAAGCGCCAGGGCAAACAGCCTCTCCCCAAATCTTAAATCCTCCAACCCGGGAAAAATCCTCGTTAATATTTTCTGAAGCCATTCATGTTTCACAACATCTTTCCGATTGGAAGGAGACCAGAATTGCAAGCAGAATTCCAACAGTGGCCCAATCAATGTCATGTATAGCCGCAACATGACTTCCAAACTCTTGTACTCAATACTCTAACCAATAAAAGAAAGCATAACAATCGCCTTCTTCCCTACCCTATCGACCTGCGAATCCACTTTCATGGAGTTACGAACCTGCACTCCAAGGTATCTTTATTCAGCAACACTCTCTAGCACCTTACCATTAAGTGAATAATCCTGCTAAGATTTGCTTTCCCAAAATGCAGCAAGTCGCTTTATTAGAATTAAACTCCATCTGCCACTTCTCCGGCTATTGGCCCATCTGAACAAGATCCTGTTGTAATCTGAGGTGGAAATGTAGGACGATGTGGGCATGTGACATTTGGAATTTAGGTGAAAGTAAGTTGATGCTCCTTAGATATAACAGACCCAGAGAGAACTTTACAGGGTGTTCGCTGAGAGAATGTTTGTCTATGTGCCGTTGAGACAAGCAGTTTTATAGAAACATCTTCCATAGATATCAGCGAAGACTGCATACTTTTAGCTGTTTGATTTCCATCAACGGTTTGATGGAAAGGTTGGAGGAGCTGCAATGTCAACAATTGTTTGCCTTTTGCCATTAAAATGAAGAGGTATAAAGTTACGGATCATTCATTAGTAATAAGAGATTTCCCAGTGAAGTTGGAAATCAGTGTTTTTCCTTATCCAGAATGCTGCGCTGTTTGCTGGCCTTCTTTAATTCAGGGAGCAGTGAAGGTTACTGAAGATTTTCAAGGTTGTGCCAGATATATGTTCGATCGACTTGTGAAAGGAGACAGACAGGGCGTGATTGTTCGGCCACCATTTCATCAACCAGGATGTTTCCAAATTGTTGAATAGGCTTGTTGGATCGAACTATTGATGAACGCTTCCATCTCATGTCATATCGTCTGAGTCAGTCTCTTCAGGCTGTTATTGCGGCACAATATGATGTCATCAGAGCACTCCGTAATTTAGAATGAGAGAGGGGAAGATGATTCGGACCTTCCAAACAGTTACACAAAAAAGGAAGAGGCCATTCAATTCTTCTCAGCTTCTCCATAGGAAGGCGGAGACCTGATTAGCAACCAGAAAAAAAAATGCGATAAATTGTTAAATTGTGACAGGTAGATATAACTATTGGATGGCTTCTAAGAATGGATCACCAACTATTTACCGTCTGTGTCAATCATTTGGATCAGAGAAATGCATGGGTTGGACCTCAATTCGCTAACACAAGGAGTAAGTCATTAAATAAATTGTCAGTTGGAAGTAGAGAATAAGAAACGTGATGCAGAACCAGCAAGTAACTGAGCTAACATTGAGCCAAAACAATAAAAAATGAGTAATGGAAAAGGTCCATTTGGACAGAAAGTATAAAATAAGAGTAAACCGAGCAGTTTGGAGAAACTGGTGACATGAAGGGACTGGTACATGGGTCACGAAAAATTGGAATAGAGATGCAGAAAATCGTCAGAAACGTAAAAGGAAACATGCTGTTTTGTGCAAAAGGTATTGAATTTAAACATGGGGTATTTTTTTCTGAATTTGTAAGATGAGTGTTGAGATAGTGTGCAGGTGTTATCTCCTCAAATACAAAAGCATGTAATTTCTGATAAAGCTTCGCGAGGATGTTTCTTTTAACTCGTTCCTGAAAAGAAGATCTTCTGCTTTGAAAGATCAGCATTTCGACCTGAGATTAAGAGATCATCTTCTTAGAACATTTAAGCTAATGCGGAGCATTTTACAGCTGGATTTAGAAGAGCATGCTTTCATTTTATCACAGACACCACGAGGACATTCGCTTTAAAAAGAGACACAGAAACATTCAATTTAAAAGAGGGGATTTTCTTGCTGTCAAAAGAAACAGCACCGTGAATGACAGCAGTTTTGATGCACTGGCATGGACAAAGGAGCTGCGATAGAGTGATACAGAATGGAGAATATTCATTTGATCGACTTTTGGGATCAAATTATACGATTGTGTGTTTCAACTCAGAGAGAAAGAAAATGCGACCGAGCAGAGTAACAACAATCGAATGCTCTCTCTTTCTTTCTTTGTTACTCCTGACAGCAACGTCGGTGAACTGAAAACAAGTCATGTTGTTGGAAATTCTTAATGAATCCGATGACGTTTCATTGAAATCGCCCTACCATATGGACAAAAGGGGAGGTGAACCGAATGTAGCTGTCCGAGAATGAATCCCGCACAGTCAATATATTGTCCGAAATTAATAACATTCGACTGCCATTCGTGACAATCTTACATTTTTCCTTTTGTCAGTACTTTGTCCTTACTTCGACAAAGTGCTTCAAGTTAGCACTGCTTGGAATTTTCATGTCTGTGCTTGTACTGGCACGTGTGTGTGTTTATTTGTGTGTGCGTGTGTGTATCTGTGTGTGCGTGGCTGCTTTAGGGCCCCTGTGTGCATCAGTGTGTCTGTGTTTGTCTCTATCTATGTCGAAGTGTGTTAATGTGCTTGTCTGCGTCTGCTCGGGTATGTGTGTCTGTGCCTGTGTGTGTGTGTGTGTGTGTCAGAATGTGTTTGAACAAATGTGAACGGGTCTGTGTCAGATTGGCTGTCCGTGTCGTGTCAGTGTGCGCAAATGTACCAGTATTTATAGAATTGTATATTTATCAGCATGCTTGCATATTTGAAAAATGTTCATCAGATACCTTTGCACATTTGTTGAGGAAGCTGATATGTATAATAAACTAGTTATGTACTACTGACGAATGAAATCTGGCTGACTTGTTCTTCACACTGAACCTGACACCGTCATATAATTTGCTGTAACACTACTTTGTTCTGAACACTGGTCTCTGGACATGAAAGGATCACTTTGTTTTTTCTGCACGGATGCTGCTCGGCTTGTGATTTTCCAACAGTCTCTGGGCATTCTTGTGGCCATGTCACAGGACATTTTACTTCAAAGTTTTTTTTGTGACTCGTGGATGGGTATCGAAAAGGAAAGATTAATCATTTCGAAATTCAGTCAGACAGTTTTGAAGAATATGTGGCAATGATCATTGGAATGTAGAATTCTGTGCATTACAAATTCTGTGTCTCCAAAGTTTTTTGAAGCTCAGTTAATTTTTGTCTGTTGAGCGAAACATGGATAACATGGATAGACAGAGCTATAGGGCGAAGATCACAAACGGAAGAGCCATTGTCTAAATGACTGAATGAAATTAGTCAAATCGTCAAATAATCTATTCCTGGTCCTCGGTCCTAAGTGCCTCTGTTTTATTCAGCCTTAGAATCTGCTTAATGTGCAATTGGAAATCGTTTCAAATCTCGAAGCTATGCATCGAAACAAGGGATAAACTTTCAGAGCCTCTGTAGACTGTTCTGTACCATGTCCTGTAGACGAGAAAACTTGCTTGGGAAACACATGTTTGCCAGCAAAAGACTAACACATCCCGCTTTGCAGAGTTTCCTCCCTCTGCAACTTCTACTCATTTTTTGGTCATACTGTCAGCTAAGATTCAATGTATACGTAGCATCCATAAATACATAGGCTTAGTTCAACATACATTCTGATCACCCTCACTACAACATTTTACAACGCGACCTACAGGAAAACAAATACTGCATGTCAGATAGTGTAATAAGAAAGTAAGGAAAAGGAACATGGGTATGTCATTCAGTACCTGCTTCACAACTAACATGATCTCCTGGAAGCCTCAAATCCTCATTCACGACTATTCTTCGTAGTCATCGGTTCCTGACAGTTTGTTAACGTGTCTGCGTTTTTCCGCCGTTTCAATTGTCTAGCCCTTTACGTCCATTTGTTAATGTATTCCAGGCATTCACTACCCTTCCGAGAATAGATTTCTTAGAATCTCAGTTATAAATGAATGCCACATATTCTGTAAATGTGTCTCTCTAGCTCGATATTCCCCTTTGCATTGAAACATATCAGTGCTTTTACTTTTAAACTTCCTCTGGACCTAGTATGTTTCATTCACATCAACCCTTACTCATCTCAATAACGATAAATGAAGTACTATGGCGTCCTTGACAGTCATCGCCCTCACTGTGGGAACCAACTAATTGCATCAGTCTTGTGCTCCGCTGTCCGTTGAAGTCCCGGTGCTGCACTCTTGTCTTTGTACATACATTTCAATTTAATAAGTGTGCTTTATATTCTTCCAAACAGAGTGAATGACTTTGTACTTTGTTACCTAAGCTCCTTTTGGAAAATGTTTATGTACTCAGCGAACCAAGCTATTTCACTTTCCAACTTCCTTACACTCTCATCAAAACTTGCATTCAACATACTTTTCAGCATCATCAAACTTGGATACATCTCTTTTTACTGCCAAAGATAGGCCACATGTTCTGTCTTTCAAATCCAATACAAACTAAACAATCGTCTCTCCCTTCCCTGTGTCTTAATAAACTGTCAATCCAAGCAAATACACTGCCCAAAGATCCGAACATGTGCAATAAACATTTATGTGTATGCCTTATCAAATGCCTTCTAAGAATCCCAATTCACTGTCAAAAGGTTCACTTTTCATTCTATCTACTTGTCATATCTTCAAATGAATCAATGCATTTGTCAAACATATATTTTTTCACAAAATGAAGCTAACACTGTTTGATTGTTTCACGCATTTATAAATGACAAACTTTTTTTGATCCATAATAATGGCCCTAGCATTTTCCAAACGTCCAGTGCGAGGTTAGCTGGCTTTTACTTTCCTGAATTTTGTCTCTGTCGTTTCCGTAATAAAGGCATCACGTTTGGCACATTTTGCAGTCTACTGGTAACATCTTGGACTCGATTCTGCTGCAGAACACTTCAACGAATGCCAAAAATATCTTAACAGTATCTTCCGAAAAATAAAATCTGGAAACAGGCCACCGTCTCTCAGTGAATAGTCTGTCTGTACTCTCATTCTGTTATCCAATATATTCTCCCTCAACATGTGACAAGATCATGATTAAATGCAAGAAGATCTCCCTGTTCAAGTGCAAGAAAGATCTTTACATTATCCAGGCTTGGACTGACAAGCGGTAAGTAAAATTTGTACCACATAAATGATCATCATCAGTAAAAACTATCAATTCACCGCCCTTTGGCATGCGATGGTGTTACCATTCTTGAACTTTCACTATCAACATCCTGGGGTTTACCATTGAACAGGAACCCACTGGACACTCCACACAAAGCGAGTTTAGAGAAGATTTGTAGCTTTGATTGAGATTTTGGATGTAGGTTTGCTCGCTGAGCTGAAACGTTCATTTCCAGAAGTTTCATGACCTTACTAGGTAACATCTGCTGAAACTTCTTGCTTTCTATTTATATGTTTGGGTTTATTTGGGATGATGGTGCCATTTCTTTGGTGATGTTATTTCCTGTGGTGAAGTCACTTCCTGTTTCTTTTCTCAGGGGGTGGTGGATGGGGTCTAAATCGATGTGTTTATTGGTAGACTTCTGGTTGGAATGCCATGCTTCTAGGAATTCTCGTGCATATCTTTGTTTGGCTTCTCCTAGGATGGATGTATTATCTCAGTCGAAGTGGTGTCCTTCCTCATCCGTATGTGCGGATGCTAGTGAGAGAGGGTCATGTCTTTTTGTGGCTAGTTGGTGTTCATATATCCTGGTGGCTAGTTTTCTGCCCGATTGTCCTAAGTATTGTTTGTTACAGTCCATGCACGGTATTTTTAAATGACGTCAGTTTTGCTCATTGTCTGTATCGAGTCTTTCAAGTTCATTAGCTGCTATTTCAGTGTGTGGTGGTTTGTGGGCGACCATGATGCCAAGGGGTCTGAGTAGTCTGGCAGTTACTTCCGAAATGTTTTTGATGTAAGGGTGAGTGGCTAGGGTTTCTGGACGTGTTTTGTCTTCTTGTTTGGGTTTGTTGCTAAGAAATCGGTAGCGAGACTATAGGTCTGAGGGGGACTCCTGGTTTGTGTGTTCAAAATGAATGGATATCCAATGAACACAGTCCGCCGATTTCGACTCAGACCCTTTGTCATTGTGATAGCCCACAAATCCACTAATACACTAAACAAAGACATGCACGAGAATTCCGAGAAGCATGGCATTCCAACCAGAACTCTATCAACAAACATATCGAGTTGGACCCCATCTACCAACTTCCGAGAAAAGGAACAGGAAGTGACTTCACCCACAGGAAATAACGTCACCAAAGGAAATGACATCACCAACCCAAAGAAACCAAACATATCGAGAGCAGGGAATTTCAGCATTGCTTTGCATAATGTCCACTGAATATGTTACATAGTAAGGTCATGAAACGTCTGGAAAAGAAACATTCAGCTCAGCGAGCAAACCTACATCTAAAACTCCACATAAGCATAGCGGCTACAAGAACACATTTGAAGATAGGAATACCGTGCAATTATTTCACCTCCTGCTCTTCCTTCCGTCCCGACCAAAAAAAAACGCACAACTACGTTTAGAAGTCAGGAGTGCCTCAGAATACACCCAACTTGGTTGTCTGTGTGCATTGCAAACAACAATTAAAAAGCTTCAAATTATGCTGGACAAAGCAGCTGGCTTGATTGACAACACATCCACAAGCATTCACTCTCTCCACTACTGATGCGCAGTAGCAACAATGTCCAAAAATGCAAGAGGCGACTGAAAGAGTTTAACAAAGATCATCAGAGAACACCTTCCAAACCACCAACTGCTTCCATCTGGAAGGAAAATGGCAGCATATGCAACGGAAGACAATGACTGGCAAGAACCCCACCAGGCCAGTCACAAGTTCCAACAGAATCCAAGTTCCTGGTCAGGGAAAGAAATAAAGAAAAACGGCATTTAGTCGAAAAAACAGATTTGGATAATTTCGGAAAAGGAAAAGGGTCAAAATGAGCATGCAAACGATGTGGGAATGGGACTCATTTGTGGAGTGACGTTTGAGGTGGTCCCGACAAAGGCAGCGAATATTAATATGGACGTGTTAGCATAACGAAAGCCAGTGTAGGTCAGTGAGGGGAGAAGTGATGGGTGAACAGTACTCTGTGTAATTTGGTTCTAGGCAGAAGAGTTGTGGATGAGCTGAAGAGGGTTGTGCAGAATGTCATTGAGACGTGTATTGGAATAAGTGAGTCTGCAGCTGCAACCGACGTGCATGAATGTTGCAGTCATAGAGGAAGATAGACATCGACAGAGGTTGGTGAAGTAATGGTGGCCAAATTACGCGGTCGTGCTAACCGACTTCAAATGTGATCAGAAACTCATCTCTGTGTGAAGTAGAAGAACGAGCTCTGCAGACTTAATGGTCCAGGTTCAGTCATCGATTCAGAGATGGACCAAAATCTCACTAAGCACTGACGAGATTGAGGAGATCAGATGGAACTTGGATCCCATTATGAGCCAGAAGGAGAAGTGAACTTATCATGACATATCTTCCAGTTAGTTAAATCATTTATTTGACGGTTGGGATAAGGACGGAACTACTTTGATAATAATATAACTTTCACCACATTGATTGTCAAAATAACCGAAGAGCAGGAAAAAAAATGCTTTCTACATCCCTCACTGACAATTTGTCGGCAGTGTTTTGTCCATGTGAGTATAGGTACTGTGATCCAGAAACCATATCATGAATCGCCTGTTCACTTTTGCTCAATAATTCTGTTAATTACGTACATGCTATGAATACATTCCAGAGACAATGTACCTAATTCGTGCCAGACATGCATTAGCTTTTTCATGAGGAATGTCGACCTCGTTTGTATGGGAGTTTAGAAGAGAGTGAAGGGTAATTATTGACGTTTGGAAATGTCTCCACTGTCCTAACACTGTGTCCATGAAAATGAGTTTTCATCTTGTGATGATTCCAGCTACATTTTATTTAATGTATGGCTCATCCGTTTTATATCAATGATGGAAGGTTTCATATTCCTTTGTTTACTTCCATGTATATGGAGGTTTTGAATCTTTTGTTTCTGTACAGACAAACACACGCATCATAATGACCAGTAAGTCATTCAGTCTCTGAAGCATGCATCCGATTCAATTAGATCATAGATGAACTGACAATAACGTTCAATCCGCATTCCTGCCTGTTCCTAATAACGTTTCACCCCTTTGTCGAAGGACAACCGATCGACCTGGGACCTAAAAATATTAATGGGTATTTCCTCCACTACCTTTCCAAGCACAAAATTGGAAAACATCACTGCATTTAAGAAGAAGAAAGTAACCGCAATGGAAAGGCCTGATGGTTAGACAGGAATTTTGATTCATACGTAAATTGAAGCATTTTCTCCAGTTTTACTCCGTCAATGACCCACGAAATCAGAGTACGACATTAACAGATAGCTTCAGAAATGATTCTTTCAGTCCACCAAACCGGCTTGCCAACATCGTGTCTGATTTGATAATCGGATCATAGAACTGTACAAAGAATAAGAAAGCCATTCGCCAAATCCCTGGACTCAAATTCCCTCAAGTGCTACTTCTCTAATCCCACTCCCGATCTTTATCACCATCGCCGTCTGTTGGACTAAACGTGGTGAACTGAACGACAATTCCCACCTCAGTTGTTGGTCTAGTAATCACTGCATTCTCAAATGCATCTCTCTATCTTATCCTCATGGTTCTTCATTCCCCGAATACTTGAACATCTGTCCACCATCAAGATTGAATATAATTCCAGACAAACCTTGGAAAAAAAATTATTCCACTGTTCTCTGACAGAAGAAGTTTTCGATGTCTATGTCATAAATGCGATGATTTTATCTGAAGATATTTTCTCCAGACACAGAATCTCCCGCAAGGTGAAATCATCTTTTGACAACTATCTGGCAAGCGCACAAATAGTCTTGTATTTCTCTTCCTAATGTTGATCTTTTATTATTTTAACAAACTCCAATGAATACCTGCTCAAACTATCAAGTTCGACTCCTGTGAAAGCACCTCAACATCCTCGATAACCTTTCTGAACCTTCACTGGCATACGTCCTGTGCTTCTTAAATCACTCGGATCTATTTCGTTACATATGACGACCATAACCGTTCATCGTGTTGCAGGTTTGGTCAGAGAGAGGCTGGTATACTTATGACATGATCTGTATGCACCACTGCTTTGAATTAATGACAAACAATGCATTTCCATGCCGAAGTACCAACGGAACTTAGAAGCAAGGTTTCTTTATTTGTGATTCAAACTCAAAATAATTTAAGCCCCAGCTTCGATCCCTCTGGAATTCTCCAGTGACAGGGCGCCCAATGTGGAAATGCTACCTTGAACATAATATTCTGTTCATTGGTTAGATAATCATTGCGGCCGAGCTCTTCAATGAATTCAACACTTAAACAAATTAGCTGGAGCGGGAATTCAAATCGTACAATGGTCATCATTCTGTACTGCGAATCCAACTCCCAACCAACTGAGATTATGAAATCACTGGAATCCCGGATATTACAGATTTGTGCTCTAAATGTATATTCAATTCTGCGTACAATAACAGATTAATCTTCCTTATTACTTACTCCATCTGTACAAACATGGCTTAAAATTCTCGCATGAGAACATTTGGATCCAACTGCTTTTTTATGTCACTGTGGACTCTTATTAATTCTATGCAATTATTTTCCATTTAACCGCATAATTTTGTATTTGTCATAATTTTTTTCCAATCACATGGTCGATCATTAGTCTCTGTGCATGTTCTGACACGGTTTCTTTCTCAACTACCTTCTTTTCATTATTACTAACTTCAAGCAGTTCCTAACGAGTTCTGTTTACCACGTGCACTGCAAAAATCACCAAACGTACTGTGACAGCACGGTTGAAACTAACAAGCACGTCCATCCTGAGGAGCACAGCAGCAGATCATTAACACAGCAAATACTATTTTGCCTGAGGCAACTAGTGACTAAATATAACTTTTGGCTCGGTAAATGGCACTCACCTCAAATTAACGAATTGATAAAAAAATGAAAACAAATTACTTAAGTCACCGATGCGACTGGAAATTTTTTGATAGCCCTTGATTAAGACAGAAACAGTATCTTCATCTTCGCCAGGCATCATGACGTTCAACATTTCGAAAAATTATTGAACAACATACAAGGATATTCCCACTTCTGCCTTGGAATTTGCGGTTCATGGAAAATCAAGGTACCGGTAACTTTTGTGGCCGTGGGCATCAACGTCATCACCGTCGTGTGAGACACCATGTTTGTTGAACGGGATGTGGCTCCTTTGAAAGCACTTCTTTCCGGAGGACATTTGTGTTACACTGGACTCCTGCATTATCGCTAAATTGAAAAGTTTTCCTGGAAAATTTCGAGGACGTTGGCTATCACATTTCCTCCTCCTCACTTTTAAAAGGAAGTTTGTCCCCGTTTCACTGTTTGCTCAAATTGACAGTTAACTTTCAGATCTTCATTGAATGTATTTAACAGTTGTACAACAAACCATTCACAGCGTCTCCCCTAAATCTCTATGAACGAAGGACATCAACTGCTGCGCATGCACGGGATGCCATCTCGGGAATTATTGGAAACCTCACCTGCTCTATCTTCCGTGTTTTCTATTCATCTTCTGTTCTGATGAATCATGACCACTTTCTCCTCTCAACCTGCAAAATGGACAGTTCGTTTCTCCATATAAGTGGTTTTCAGCGTAGCTCGCACCATTTTCTGCAGATCAGCAGTTCTAATGTTTGAAAAAGGTTGTCCGTGAAGCAAAGAACCAAGTTAAAGGGCAGAACACATACACACGCAATGCGCAGGCGCACGCACATGCACACATACACACACACACACACACATACACACACACACACACACACACAACCTAAGGGGCCATAAAGGCAAACGTTTGGATATGAGTGCAATATCCTTTAATTATTTTTCGAATAGCTCGTGTGCAATAAAAGAGGAGTGGCTAGCTCTCCCAAAAAGTAGCAGTTTCACGCTGAACCCCCCCCCCCCCCGCCACTGTCTCCATCTCTCTATCTTTCTGATATCTCTCCTGGAAGAATCTGTGTTTGATTAATTTTTTTTCTTTTGCCAAATGTGTATTTTTGGAACTGTTGCAATTATCTGTAACCGTATCATTAAGTTGTGATATATAAGAATGGGATTTCAGAAAGAGTAAATTATTCTAAATTCCGTATTTCTTGTTCGTGTTTCATTCAGTAGTTTCTAAATGTATTCTGTTTTGATTAAAACTGAGTGGTTGACCAGTTGCATTACTCCTGGAATATCTGTTTTGATTAAAACTGAGTGGTTGACCAGTTGCATTACTCCTGGAATATCCAAAGTACATCTGCTTATAACAGTTATTGCCTGACCTACATTCTTGACACATATTCTGTGGGTCTGGTCTGGTCTATAACCCAATGAAGTGAAAATATTTTTAATCAGTCCGGTTAGAATTTTTTCGGATTGATCATGGAAGAAATTATGGAAACAGCAGAGGGACTGTCAATAATCAGTCTATCCTACATAAATATGAAGATCTACTAGAAGTGTGGACTTTTGGAAATATCTATCTCTGTATGGGAAAGGAGAATCTGTAGACACTATAATTTTGTACACAACTGTTATATCTGTCGAATATTTTGGAAACACTTCGCCTCCAAAATATTGGAATTATATTGTTGCTTTGAAATTATATATTTTTGAGGGATAACCAGTCCAGATATGTGAATGGAAAATTATGCCCATTCACTCAATTCAGTTGCATAATTTCAGATCAAAATATATTCATGTCTATTTACTGACCTGACGAGAAAACAGGTAATCTAATTGATAATAGGGAAGTGATAATCTGGACATGACATGGTATACGAGACTAAAAATTGGCGGGAGTGTGGGAAGAAGGTTTCTGTAATGATATTCTTTACACATTAGTTTTTGTATCAGTCACATAGACTCGGGGTGGGGGGGGGGGGGGCAGTGGCTCGGTGATTAGCACTGCTGCCTCACAGCGCCATGGCTCTGTTTCAATACCAGCCTCTGTCGACAGTCTGTGTGGAGTATTTATATTCTTCCCATGTCTTCGTGACTTTTCTCCATGACCTCGGATTACTCCCGCAAACCAAACACGTCCTACGTGGCTTGGCCATGTTGAATTGCCCATAGTGTCAAGGAACATATAGGTCAGACAAGGGAAATATCGTGTTACAAGAATGGTCCGAGGGAGAATCTGAGTGAGATGCACTTCATAGAACAGATGTGGACTTCAATGCGTCACCGTCAGTTTTCTAAATGACCTGTTTCCACACTGTGGAGAATCTATGCTTCATTCTGCTTAGAGTCCAGGATATCTCAGGAGTGTGGATTGAGAACAGATAATATCAATTAAATGCATCAGATTTAAACAGTGAGACGGAACACACTGTCTTGACGTGCTTTTTTCATCTTTCGAAATTTGAGGGCATACGATTGTCAGCGTCGAGGAGATTACAGAGACGAAGATGACGAAATTACAGAAGTAATGTCCAGAATTCATATGTAGTTATTTGTTCCTCAACTATAATATTGAATCTGCATCTCTTGGTGATCGTTCTCACCAGATTATTTGCTGCAGTCTCTCATTCACATCATTGTTTGCCATTGTTTCCTACTTCTGCACTCCGTGTCTGCTTCCATGCTTTTCAACAGGAACAAATCCATTGACCAAAGTGTTGCTATTCAGTTGTGAACAAATTACATGCATGACACTTCCTTTTTATCACAGGAAATACATTTCCACAGCGAGTGCTCAATACCTTTCATCCATGACCGAAGAGTGCCATGGACGACCGGTGATGTCGATGTCGTCAAGAGAAAGTGGATTTTCATTCGAGAAGAAAAAATGTGTAGGTATATGGGAGGAACTCAGTAGAATTTTAATAGGCATTGATCAGTTGGAAGCTTGCGCACACATGATAGACTGAAGGGCCTGCATCTGATTTATAGTAATTTCCATATTCATGACGCTTATTTGATAGTATAGCCACTTGAAAAGACAGCCTTGCTTGATGAAGGGTGCAGGGGGTTCACCTGTGAGTGATATTTTCCACAGTAGACAAGTCCCCAGGACCTGTTGACATACATCATGGAATGCTGAAGAAGTCAAATGTTGAAATTACTGCGGACCTGCGCGAAATAGTTATATCATGTTTTATCAAAGGGGACGTGCCAGAGGCTTGGAGACGAACAACATTTTTTTTCACATTTTCAACAGGAATGATTCGTGAAATTACAGGCCAGTAAGCCTTACGATAATAGCAGGGAAATTAATGTATAAATTTCTTAAAAAATTGAGTTATTCACATTTAGAATAGAAGAATGAACATATTTGCAATACTCTCACAATGCAAGGCGAGAGTCCAATAAGTTTATTTGGAAGCTGAAGCTTTCACAGAGCTTTAATTATTTTACATGAACTACCTAAGAACAATGTAGGGATGTTTATTATATCACGTCTGTTGCATGATACTGTAATCTTCTGCGATAAGTTCTGTGTCTAATTATCCATTCGGAAAATGACCACATGAAGGAGCAAGGCTCTGAAAGCTGGTGCTCCCAAATAAACCTTGTGTTGCATGACATTTAACTTTGTTTAACCCAGTCCCAACACCAGCACCTCCACCTCATTATTAGGAATAGACAGATAGCCTTGAGCAGAGAATTTCGTATCTCACAAACTAGATTGAGTTTATTTTTGAGGAAATGACAAAATGATTAACGAACATAGAGCAAGATATGATGCCTCTGTGGACTTTTGGAGGACGTTTGACAAAGTCTCTTAAGTCAGGCCGATGCAAAATCTGAAGTTACGTGGGATCTACTGTGAGATTCGAACATGGATTCAGAAAATGCTGAGCAATGGATGACGGAAAGGACAATGGAACGAATACTTTCAGGTTGGAAATGTTGACAAGTATGTTCCATAAGAATTACTGCTGTGACACCTGTAAATGGTTTGGGTGAGAATTCAGCTACCCTGTTTAATAACTTGCCATTAACATAAAGATTGTGGGACCTGAGGACTGTCACGATATTTGCCAAGGACACAGCAGGGCGTCAAGAGGCTCAAGACCTGCGTGGAGAAACTACTGTTTGAGGTGATGTAAATGAGATATCTAACGGTAGATGAAGGCATCGGTTAGTTACATCAAACCTGTCATCAACAGACAAATAGATGTTGGCTTAGAGGTCCGCGCTTTCCGGGAAGTGGCAATAGATATAGGTAAGGTCGTCATAAATGCATATGTCATACCTGTCTTTATTAGTGCAGCACACGCCTGAAAATTTGGCGATTATTGTTGCATACTTATAGAACTTTAGGTCGGCAACATTTAGAATATTGAGTACAGTTCTTGACATCACACAATGAGAAGAATGTGGATGTTTTGGTGAGGCTACGTAGCTGACTCATTAGGATGTTGCCCAGATAGCAATGTATTACCTATGGCGTTAGATTTGGAACAAATAAATTGATTATATTGAATTGAAATTTGGAGGATGACGGGCAATCCATGAAGAGCTTAGAACATTACGAGGGCTGGTTTAATTAATAATTTGATTTTTTTCATCCCAAGTTTGAAATATCAATTACTTGTGAACACAGGCTTCAGATGAGAATGCTTAAGATGAAAGGAGATGAGAGACACGGGTTTCGCTCTAGTACCCAGAGGGTGCTAAGTGTCCGGAACGCACATCCAGAGCAGTGATGAAGCGGAAACAATGGCCAAGTTTCGGAGGCAGCTTGCCAGATAAATGAACAGGCGAGGAATGGAGAGACACGGAGCACGTAGCGGCAAAGTAAGTTTTGTCTCGAAAGGCATTTTGTGTCAGGGAAGTCATAGGAATTCCTGTTCCTGTGCTGAACAGTTCTTTGCCCTTTAACTCTGAAATTACAATGTTGAGAAAGGTCAAGGCATGCTGAGGGTACATATGTTGCTTTATCTTTCAGGCACCTCTTTTCGTCTTGCACTCAATTTGCAGCTGAGTAACTTCACAGTACAACTTCTGCTGATGTCAACCCCACATAGCATATCTCGGTGTTTCTACTTTGTATTGCTACAAGTAGAACAGATACATTTTCTCATTTTCACATATCATATTTAGGCGTAATTTACGTTTCCAAATCTTTTTTCCGACCATTTTCATCGCTTTTCTTTCTTATGATTTGGGCACAAAGGTCATACGTTCTCCTATTGTAATCCACCCCGAGACCTTTTTTCCCATACAGATACATACATCTGCAACTGTGCTTATTAAAAAAAATCTTAATGCTTCTGTTCCTATCAGTAATTATGACTAACCATATTCGTCTCTAAATATTACTTTTTTCTCTTTACGTAGCTATTGCCTCTAAGTTTCTCCATTGTTTTATTTTCTAATACTTAGTAATTATAGTGTTACGACACGGGTTAAACCTTGTGCTAATTTAAACCGGACACGCTGGAAATCTCACCTCCTGCCATAATCTGCTGAATTTCGAGGGCCAAAGAGCTGTCCCAAATATAACTATTGAAAGAAAATAATAATAATAATGTTATCTTAAGTCCAAAAGTGAACTGTAGACAACAACCTGTTACAACTCCTTTCCCTTAAACCTGCTTCTTTTTATTTGCCATTATCCAACACGGGCATGAAAGTTCACTCTTAAATTTATGAAAAATCTATTTACAAAACCAGTTGTCATCTTCCGTGTCGAATCTCCTGTGTATGTTCCTGTAGGTCATCTTCGGTCTGCTACACAACTTTCTGAAAGCCAGGTACCTTTCAGAGATATATCCTGCTGACAGTCTTTTGGTGTTTGGCTGCACTTTTCTGTTCTAAAAGTATGACATTTTTCTTTCCTTCAAAACCTTCATGGCAAATATGAGAATCATCTTCAAATCCCAAAACCTCTTTCGAAATTTGAAGAGCCACTTCTCTCACCTTTAATTGAACCAACCACAAGTCACAGAAAGTAAAGAAAATATCTCACCTACGTTCCTTTTAAATATTTGGGCCACTAATCTGCAAGGCAAATATACACAAATCTGTCCAAATCACAGACTGAATCTGTCTAAACGTATTTAAATCACAAATCCGAGATCCAAACTGTTCAAGTCCTGGTGATGAACCCACAAAACATCGGACCGACTCATTGGTA
Source organism: Chiloscyllium plagiosum (assembly GCF_037043375.1). Taxonomy (NCBI): domain Eukaryota; kingdom Metazoa; phylum Chordata; class Chondrichthyes; order Orectolobiformes; family Hemiscylliidae; genus Chiloscyllium; species Chiloscyllium plagiosum. The sequence continues at coordinate 19,567,385 of NW_028270190.1, forward strand.
TAATGTAACACAAAGAGTAACATTCAAATTCGGTTGGATTTTGGATTCTGGGCTATAATTTAAACTGATTGTGCGAATTTGAATTTGTTGTATACCATGACACTGCTGCTCCAGGTATTTGTTTCACAACCAAATGGTAACATTGTTAAATCTTTCACAACACTCTTTGCAAGTCAGAAATTTCAGATTCATTAACGTTACATAACATGTTTATAACTTCATACCAATCCCCACTAAAGATAAAATGAACATTATGTTGAAAAGGTGGCTTCTTTTTTTTGTATTTCTTAACCACATTCCCATGAAAGACATACAACTACATGTATATACTTTATCAGTTCAATTAGCGAAAGTGCATCTGCACTTATATTCTTACGACTCACCGCATTTAGGATTTGTAAATTAAATATCTGCAACATGAGACTCCAATGAAGCATTCTCATATTCATGTTTGTAAAGCGTTCCAAAAATGGCAGGAGATTGTGATCCATGAACAGGACCATCTCTGACAAATTGTTCATGATGTGTACATTAAAATGTTGCAAGGCCAATGCCAAGCACAGTAGTTATTTTTCGATCGTGGAGTATTTCCTCTGGAAAAGTAACCAACTGGCTGTTCAATTCCATCATTACCTTCCTGTCGCAATACAGCTCTAACTCCTGTGTCATTAGCATCGAGGGCAACGTTGAGGGGTTCGAAAGGTTTGGTGTAGCTAAAACTGGTGTCCTGGTTAATATTTCTTCTAAAGGTGCAAATGCATCCGGGCATTGTTCTGTCCACCTTAATGTTCTGTTCTTCTTCATCAAATCTGTTACTTGTGTCACTGCACAAGACTTTTGAACAATCTTCTGGCAGGATCTGCTTAGTCGCAAAAATAGAAGCACTTCTTTCTTCGAAATTGGTTGAATAAATTCCTTGATGGCCTTGGTCCTTGCATTCTGTGGGGTTAACCTTCCATGACCGATGTTATGTAGCAAGAAGGTCATCTCTCCTTTCACGAATTCAGTTTTGTTTATGTTTATTACCGGTTTTGCCATTTGTAGTCATTCAACAGTTCTGCCATCTATACGGCGTGGTCTGTCCTGCACTTACAACACCTAAATAGACTGCACAGTGTATTAACGCAGCCACAACTCTGTTCATGAGGGTGTGGAACGTGGCGGGTGTATCATTGTGGTTTGATATAATCCATTCGGGTTTACAACACAGAAATTTCTTTCGCCGTCTCTGGTAAAGTTACCTGCTAATAACCACGCAGGAAGTATAACTTAGTGATTTTACTAACTTGTCCAACTTTCTCAATTCAATTCTCCAATCGCTGTATTGCACATATGTCCAATTCTGTTACAGTGTTGACCTTCTGATAATCCAAGAAAAATCGCTGAGTCACGTCCGGGTTTGGTAACTCAGACGATCAGTGAACTCCACTCTCGCTGGCATTGTTCAATGGCATCGTCATTGAGCATGTCTCATTCAAGATTGTCTGAGTTTGAAACGATTAACACGATAGGAGTGTTCTTTTATTGGAACATCATTCCCTGAGCAATAGCATTTGTCCTCCTCCTTGATTCCTACATATGTCTTCATACTGCCGTAACCAACCTTTCAATTGGGTTCTTTGCTCCTGCGACAGATAGTTTACTTAACTATCCCACTCCTCCAACATTTATGCATTTTTTAAAACAGTAGTTTGAGGCACATCAAAATCAACAATATCTGAATTTGATTTCTCTCTCTTTCGTGGAACTCACACTCTGTCAAACACTTCCACTGTAAACTCCCCAGCCTTCAGCTGACAGTCTAATCTGATCTTACATAGGGAACGCTAAAGTCCTGTTCACCTGTCCCATAAATTCGCACACTCTCGAGGAACAAATCATTAAGAGTGCAAATTCGCTGACCCCTTACAACCAGCCACTGGTTCGATGCTGTATCTCTCAAAATGATAACTTATCGTCCAAGTCCCCCTGTTCGTTCTCACTAGACTTTACCCCCAGAGGCGAATCCTTTATAAACATCAGGTAATAACTCCATACTCACCCACCGCTGAGGCTGTGCAATTTCCTGCATCTCCTCGGCTTTGTTTTTTGGAGTTTTCTTTACTGATTCAGCAATTGCACCATTTAGCTTATTATTCCACATTTTTCCCCACAGCTATTGGTGCTGATCTTCAATGAGAGTTCGAAGAAAGCATATTATCGCTTTTTGTTTGGTTCACTGCCATTGTGATACATTGCAGCAGTAATGTATTTTTTCCGTTTGCATGATGCTGTCAGATCCAGCCATACCCCTCACAAAACAAGCTTTCTGGAAGAGGAAGGCAGGGTCAAAATTCAGACAGTTGTGAAAAATGCAGAACTGATTTGTGAGCCACAAATCTTCGCAAAACGCTGCGGTGAAAACACTGCAAACTTTGCAAAATGGTGTGAATAATCGACACTTTCAACGATGCAATGCAATGGAAAGGTCACATCAGCCGTGACATGTAACGAGTCACCCCATCACTTACATCAGTGGTATCAACGTCATCCGACACTATTTACAACATTTGTTAACCATTTGAGTGATGTCTAATTCTTGTGATGAACATCACGGAATCAGCGTGACTATTTTGAGATAATCTGTCGATTCTCAGAGAGCGACTGTGGTGATCAATGCACTGGCACGGGAAGGGGTTTGAAGGAGGGATCGCCTTAGAGTCAGACAATTTGTTATACTGATCCGGGCCTTGGTGAATACCGGCCAAAACAGGCTCGGATTTGAAGAAAAGGAAAGGGAATGGTGATCTTCTGGGGTCCGGGATGATGGACAACTTAGCAGGACAGGACAATAAGAAAGAGAAACGGTGACAGAGGTCTCCATTCATGGCTCCTATTGCTGAAAAGCCAAGTTCAATGAATAGAGCCTCGTTCACAGGTGCAAGAGGAATACAGCACATGAACTGGCTCTTCGGCCCATTTCGTCCATGGTTTGCCAAACGGAAAAAATTCCATTTCCCTGTACTTAGTCCATAGCACATTACTTTAAAGCCAGATCCTGCATTGATTAAGAACGGGTTTACAGTTTGGTGACAGGCTACGGCTCGTAAATATTCCATATTCTACACAAGAATTGGGAGTGTATTAGTGCAGCATTACTTCACACTGCGTGTGACGTCTATGAACGAAGCTCAGGAGGAAAGTCACCATGTTCATTGAAACGTCCAAATAGACCTGTGTATTCAATCTAAGCAAAGAACTGCAGCAGCTGTGAACAAATCCACAAAGCTACAATAATGTCAGGTCAATTCCCTGGTCAAACACCACAATGGTTTCGCAGGATGGGGGCAGCAGTGGGCTGGAGTCGGTGTTCTCGACATTTCAACATTTCGTGAGCATGCTTGCGATCCCTTTTTGAAGCTGTATCCATCTTGGAAGTTTGGGTCTGTAAGGTGATTGCTTCAATTGAACAAGATTTCTGATTTTTACATGACGCGTAATCAGTACCCTGTTTATTCCATGTATCTCTCCAAGCAATTTTGCAACTCACTGAGCTCATCTTTTATTTCATCTGGAAGGTAAATAAATAATTTAGCCCAATTTTCAAGAACTAACTCATGTGAGTAATGTCAAGTTCAGAACTATCTGGATTGGGCCTTGTCGTCTCAGTTGTAACAAGTGCTAAATTATCCTTTTGCTCTCGTTCCGGACTGAAAAACGGTTTGAGCATATTCACGTGACATATTGTGAGACCTGGAATTCTTTGAGGGCATTATGGCCGCGGTGGACAATGGACAATCAGCGCATGTGGTGCATCTGAATCACCAGGTGACATTGATCAAGAAGATACACAAAAGACTGCTGCAACAGAAAAAAAGTGCACGACATTGGTAATGTAGTAGCATGTATAGATAATTGGGTAAAGAAAATAAAGCAGTAAGTGTAGAGAAATGGTTATTTGTGGGGTTGGCAAACAACGGCTACTTGGTTTTCCTCAGGGACCAGTGTTGGAATCGCAATTATTCCGTTTGATATCGATGATTTGGAATTGGGTGGCAACTGCACTTTGTCAGTGTTTACATCTGACACCACGGTGAATGGTACAGCAAAAATCACAGACGTATATAGAGAGGTTAAAGAAGTGGGCAAGAGTGAGGCAAGTGCAGTACAATGCTGGTAAATATGAAGTCATCCATTTTGAATGATTAACAGCAGTACATACTATTATTTGAATGGTGAAAAATTGCAGCATGCTGCGTTTCAGAAGGCTCTGGGTGTTCTTGTGCATGCGTCCCAGCAGTTTGATTTGCAGTTTCAACATGAAATCAAGAAAGGAAATAGACTATTGTCCTTAACTGCGTGAGGGATCGATTTCCAAAAAAATAAAACCGCAAATTATGCTGTAACTTTATCACAAAGTTGAGGCCGCACCTGGAGAATTATGTACATTTTTTCTTACTTGAGAAATAATGTAACAGCACTGTATGGGACGGGGATGAGTTTCACTAAATTGATTTTGGAATCAAGACAGTTGGATTCTGAGGACAGATTGAGACGCTGAGACGATAATTGGAATTTAGAGCAATGGGGGAAGTCTTATACCTGCATGTAAAATTATGAATGGAATAGGGGAATAGTTAATGTAGATGCAGAGAGGTGATTTCCACTAACTGATTACATGTATACTAAGTGATACTTCTCCAAACTAAAGGGAAGAAGATTTATGACTGTGTTGAAAAAATCATTCATTACCCAAAAGGTTGAGAATCTGTAAATTTCCCTGCCATCTGAAGCAATTGAATTCATCACATTGTATGCATTTAAGGCAAAGTTAGATAGATAGTTGAACAATTTAGAAATTCAGGCTTTTTGCGTGTGGACAGGTAAGTTGAGTAGAGCCCCCGAAAGATTAGCTGCAAACTTATTGAATTGTGAATCAGGCTTGGGGGTGGGGGCACATGGTCTACTCCTGCTCCTTATCTTTCTTGGGTTGGAACGCAGAACAGAGAATATTTTAGCAGAGTACAGGCCCTTCGACCGTCGATACTGCGGCGACCTGCAAAACCAATCTGAATTCCGTTTAAAATGTATAATCTCATTTTCATCCATGTTTCTCCAATGAACATTTAAATGCTCTTAACCCTGGCCGGTCTCTTACTGTTGCAGATAGGCCATTCCACGCCCTTCGTACTCTCTGAGTAAAGAAAGTACCTCTGACATCTGTGCTATATCAAACAAACCTCAATATAAATCTATATCCCATCATTCTTGGCATCACCATTCCATGAAGAAGGCTCTCACCATCCACCCGATATAACCCTCTGATTATCCTTTACGTCTCAATTGAGTCACATCTCAAACTTTTCAAACGAACAAAAATAGCCTATGGTCTCAGCATATCCTCGTAACACCGTCCATCGACACCAAGCAACATCCTGGTAAATCTCCTTCGAAACATTTCCAAAGTTTCCATATCCATCCTACAATGTGGTAACCAGAACTGTCCGCAATATTGCAAGTGTGGTCGCAAAAGAATACTGTTCATTTGCAGCATCACTTATTGGCTCCGAATCTCAGTAACTATAAGCTAATGTTGAGCTTTAAACGATGTGCAACAGTAAGTGTTAAATTGAAAAAAATAACAAACAGGCATTTCTATATTCGGGAGTTCATGCTTGAGGTTCAACACGGGTTGTTTGCCGATCAGAATATCCTATGCAGGAATTATTTCCAGCAAACTCCGCACAAGACCTCATAATAAAGAACAACGCAGAGGAACCTCATAGAGAAAATACTTAGCCTCTCAGTAAGTCAGCAGACTTCTAAATGGATTTTGGACTGCTTCCTCTACGAAGAACAATTCTTAGTTATCGTGACAGCATGCAGCTTTGAAAGCCCCCTATCTAACATCCCATGAACGGGTCTAAGAGTTTATAGAATAGAAAATGTTGATATATGATTTATATCCTCTTTACTGGGTGAACTGTAAAAATTACCATCAGAAACTCAATCAGGAAGTAATTATCAATGCCTGCAGGACGACCCATCGTGGAAACCTGCCAAATAATAGGGTCTGATTCGTCTTTATTTTTATTTCATTTATACCTTGACTGTGATTGTGTAGCCTCCTTTCGGGCACGAATTATGTTGAAAACAAAACCTTGTTGGTTGAATGCATTCACCAATTAGATAACGTTGTTGTTTAGTTTTGCACAGCTGAAGTTGTTTTTGAGTGCAATTGCGAAGTATTTCGTTTACGGTACAAACAATGCCTTGAACTGAGTATTTGCAGAGACCACTGATGATGATTTTAAAGTCAAGTTAGGACACTTTGGCATACATTTGCGCAGAGCAAAACGTTGTAATTCGACGGTTTTGCATATACAGAGGGAGAAAGGCTCACCTATTTTAGGTGTCTCCTTCTTTATCGTTGAAATCCACAAAACAGGTAGATGAGAGTAAGCCAGTTGATGTGGTGATATGGATTTAAGCAAGGCGTTCGATAAGGTTATTGTAGGCTATAGTACAAAATGAGGAGGAATGGGATTGTGGGAGACGTAGCACTTTGGATCAGTAATTGCCTTGCTTAAAGAATACAGAGGGCTGTAGTTGATGGAACATGTTCATCTTGATGTACAGTTACGAGCGGCGTACCGCAAGGGTTGGTGTTGGGTCCACTGCTGTTCATCATCTTTATAAATGACCTGGTTGAGGGCTTAGAAGGGTGGGCTAGTAAATTTGCGGACGATACTATGGTCGCAGGAGCTGTGGATAGTGACGAAGGACGTAGTAGGCTGCAGAGAGACATATATAGGATGCAGAGCTGAGCTGAGAGGTGGCAAATGGAGTTAAATGTGAACAAATGTGAGGTAATACACTTTGGACGGAATAATCGGAATGCAAAGTACTGGGCTAATGGTAAGATTCTTGGGAGTGCAGATTAGCAGAGAGATCAGTGTCCATGTACACAGATCCCTGGAAGTTGCCGCCCAGATTGACAGGGTTGTTAAGAAGGCATACAGGTTTTTGGCCTTTATTAATAGAAGGATTGAGTTCCAGAACCAGGAGGTTATTCTGCAGCTGTACAAAGTTCTGATACAGCTACACTTGGAGTATTGTGTACAGCTTGGTACACTGCATGATAAGAAGGATGTGTAAAGTTTGTAAAGTGTACAGAGGAGGTTTACTAGGATGTTGCCTGGTATGGAAGGAATGTCTTATTGGGAAAGGCTGAGGGCCTTGAGGCTGTTCTCGTCAGAGAGATGAGGGTTTAGAGGTGATTTACTAGAAACATACAAGATAATCAGAAGGTTAGATAGGGTGGACAGGGAGAGCCTTTTTCCAAGTATGGGGACGGCAAATACGAGCGGACACAACTCTAATGTGAGGGGAGATATGTATAAGACAAATGTCAGAGGTAGTTCGTTACTCAGAGAGTAGTAAGGGTATGGAATGCTTTGCCTGCAATGGCAGTAGATTCGCCAAGTTTAAGTGCATTTAAGTCGTCATTGGACAGGCATATGGACGTACATGCAATCGTGTAGGTAGGATCGGCTTCAGATTAGTATGACAGGGCGGCGCAACATCGAGGGCCGAAGGTCCTGTACTGCGCTGTGATGTCCTATGTTCTATGTAAACACAAGGCAAAACGGAATAAAATACAGACACTTTAGTATGTGTGCAGACGTGCAAATTAGCATACAGATAAATGCACACATAATTATATCTGGCGACGTGCAGATACTCAGACACCAGCAGATAATCACACAGTCAATCACACTGGCCACGAGCACACAGATGCAAAGCCGCACAGTCTTAAAGTGATATACATAAATATACATTAAAAAGGCACATAAATATGAAAACATTGAAAATGACATAAATGTTGTCAGGCACATCGACACAGATATAACGATGTATGTGCAAAAACAAATCCGCATGCGCAAGCAGAGAAAAGCAGAGAAAAAAAGTACCGGCCAACCGATCGCCATTGTGATACCATTGCAATTGGCACAGCAGAAACAAGTTCGCTCACACAGAAAAAATAAATGAATTACATACTGCCAAAAAAGACACAGACTTTCAACTATATACACAGGCGTGTGTGAACACACACACAAGGTTATAAATAGTGGAAACGAAGAAACTCACGGTCATTTGCATGAACGTTTCATGTACATGCAAAAGCTGACACACTCATAAACAAAAATAAATAACAGAGACAATATCACAGTCCCATACGGAATACTGATACGTGTAAAGATTTGAACATCTATAAATATGAAAGGCATATGTACACTCACAAGTAAAGCTTCATTAGCATACTTGCAAACATTTACCCACCCTTAAACCCATATATAAATATGCAAGCAAACGTATGCACAGCAACACGGACACATGCAGGGAGCAACACACTCAGCAAATGCCGAGTCACCATGATTCCTCAAAGTAATAAACGTACACTCACACTCAGCCGCAACACAAACACATGCTAAGTAGATGCAGAGTCAAATAAGAAGACACTGAGGGCAGGTTACCCATCACAACAGTGCGATGAATCGTAGGCATGGAAGAGTGAGCGACGGTGGACTAATTGTATTGACTATAACAAATTGGACAGGCATAATCTTTGGTAAGCCACTGAAATGCTGAGCAACGGATTGGAATTTGGATATTTTTTTCTCAATTCCAGGACCTGCAATGACGTTTCACTCCATTGATTAGGTAAGGCACCTGTCACTTCGAAGACACATGTTAATGATTTAAAGAAAGAGAAAATGTGGTCACAAATTCGGCACTGTCAATTTGTTGGATCATGTACCTAAAATGCTTGATAGAATCAATTCGCCAGTAAGCACACAAATTGTGATTGGACTTTTGTCCCTGTGGAAGGAAATCTCCAGAGGCAGCCTTTGAACATTCGCAGGTTATTACATGTTGTGTCATTTGGAGACCCCCGTCTCAAGTAAGGCTCAGCAGAACGCGAAGTACAACATAAAGTTGCAGGAGTATAAAGAAAAACTGACATGGACTGAGACACAGGCTGGCCGTTAATTAAAACGTGTCAGGATGGTTAAAGAAGGTACCGAATCAGAGGTCAGTTTTTGGGGTCAGCCCTAATTGGTTTGCCACATTCCACAAGTGGACAGGAGTAAAGGTTATCACCTCACGTTTGTTGCAGGGATTTGCAACAAATGTAGGACAGATGCCCTTAATTAGATCAACAACATACATTAGCAACATATCATAAAGCAATTCACGGGGTGACGCGCGGTTCAGCAACTAATGTGATTTATTGCTACATGCTATAGCAATACATCACATTGAGGCAACATTGATTAAGCAAACTCTGACGTCTTGAACAAGTAAGTTAAACATTAACATTACATAAAATGAGAGCGATGCGAGTGGTTTTTGGGAAAGGCAGAGCTAACATGCCAAGGAAATTGTCTACTAGCGTGAGGGTGAACTTAACAAAAGTGGTTTCTGAACAAGGACGGAAACCAAAGCCAAGAAACAAACCTCCATTTTCTTCTAACAATCGAAGAAGCCAGGTGAGGATCATCAGCAAAAGGGGCAGAAGAGCAAGAGCCAGGAGCTTGTCTGGAGGTGGAGGTTCGGAACCGGAAAGATAGACCCCCGAATATGAGGTTTTAGCGCTGTAAGGGATGGGATCGAAGGATCAGGACCACTGCCATGGGATGGAGGGGGAATCTGACCATGGGATGGAGAGCAGAAGTGAGACAAAGCGCGCACAACACTGCTTAATGAAACTAACCGCGACGGCAAGAAGTACAAAACAACAAGGTTAATGCCGACTTGAAGAAGGTCCCTGCTGCGGGATTCCAGCTAAAAGCCCACGGAACTCCACAAGTCCCACAAGGAGCTGTGTTCCCTCTCAGGCGTTGATCTCTCGCATCGATTTCCATGCATCCACTCGAGTCTTCCTGGAATGTTGACTGATGTGTGGGTGACGATCAGAACAAGACCCAGGCTTTCCCAATTCGGCTGTATTTTTCTCCGATGCCCATTCTTAGGCTTGGTGTACCTGTGAATATAAACTGTAAAGTTTTTTGGTTAACTTATACAGATATTTCCCGATTGTGAGCTTATAGAGGTATACAAAATTATGAGTGGCATGGATAAAGTAAATAGGCAAAGTCTCTTCCCTGGGGTTGGGCAGTCCAGAACGAGAGTGCATAGGTTTAGGTTTAGAGGGGAAGACCTAAGAGACATAAGGGGCCACGTTTTCACACAGATGGTGGTGCGTGTATGGAAAGAGCTGTCAGAGGAAGTGGTGGAGGCTGGTACACTTGCAACATTTAAGAGTCATTTGGATGAGAATTTGAATAGGATGGGTTTGAATGGATATGGGCCGGGTGCTGGCAGGTGGGAATTGATTAGGTTGTTTTTTTTTTGGCATGGATGGGTTGGACCCAAGGGTCTGTTTCCATGCTGTACATCTCTATGACTCTATGAGTCTATGTTGTGGCAGTAGTGGCAGTCATTGGGACGTTTCTGATTCATCGACTCAATTCAACTGTTATTATTACGTGGTATTTGTAGCAATGCACTCAAGATAATTCTAAAAACTCAAGTTGTAGAAAAGTGAAAAGGCCCATCAGGCAAAGGAGTGGCTGTAGAACCCTCCTTGCCCAAGTATGTGCAACTATGCACGTAATCATCTAAAATAGGCAGAAGCAACGAAGGAACGCAAATTTGTCCCACGTGGAGCACAAATAGGTTGGTTTGAGTATCGAAAGAGTGCTCCATGTGAATCCACAGCTTGTGCTCTTCAGGCGGGGCTTCCCCATCGGATTGCTGCACCTTACCCAGATCTGGCATTTCCGTGCTTATATTGTTACTGACCAGGTTTTGCTGGGGACCCAATTGGAACAGAAAATCCGTGCGTAATGCTGCCTGCTTGGTAGTAGCATCTATCTGCTCATTTCCTTTGGAGAAACCATCAGTTATCTCAGCGTGAATAAAACATTTTGATAACAGCCAGACTGGTTTGGACATAACAGCACTACTGATAGTGTGTCCCATGGACATTAAACCCCCTATGGTCCCACAACGGTCCGTAATCGTTGACCAAAACAAGACCACAACGATGGTCAGTCTTTTGTTAGAATGGAAACATGTCGATTCTTACGTGAGCTTCAAGGCAACAGCAAGGACAGTTCACTCCTCGGTATCAATATTTCTAATTAAAGTAAGGCCCTACCGGTCCCACCTTCCAGTGTACCCTCGAGAAAGGGCTGCTGAGTAGCGGTTGTTTTGTTGGCATCTGAGGTAGATTGCGACCCCAGTTGGTATGCTGGTTTCAATCAACCTCTTCGGGGTTGGCAAATGGGGCATAGGGATCGCGAAGTCGCTGGACATCTTCAGTTTTATCTGTAATTTGGATCGTGGGTTGGTCTCGTTCTGGCCATCCAAGTAAAAGATCACTGCTCACCTAATTGGCGACCATACGTTGTTAGACTCGTTCATATTTTTTTCCGGATCATGTCGGTGATACCAGAAGGAATACATCGCACTAAGCGATGGTGACTCAGCTTGTCCATTGAAAAGCTGATGACCTGCAAATAAATCCTCAACAGGCAATACACCGCTCCCAAAAGTCATCTGCTGACTACGAAGGTTTGAGATTGTATTTCAGTCGTTCATGAATATTTACAGGTTGTCGCAACGCTCGTTCTAATAACTAGAATAATAACTGTTCATCACTGTCAGGGAATCTATCCTTTTTATGCCCATAACTGCGGACAGTCTCGAGCAGTAGCATTATACACCCATACTGTCCTTCAAACATATTCAGCAAATAGAGCTGTTTTCTCCTTGCTGTCAGGGGCTTGGTTCATTAACATTCATCTGCTTTTCGATACAGCTCCAGAAACAGATGTCTCAGGGTGCTTACTCTCATGATGTCGTGTATGAAGCTGGTTACTGATACTGGAAACGTCATCTTCACAGAAAGGGGAGGTTTATAATCATGAGACAATGGCACATAATACTGAAAACGTATGAAGGTATAAAACCAATCAATTTTGCCAATTAATCCAGATTATTTCATTCAGGTCTAATACAAATGAGTTTCAAAATATTGATTAATATAGCCAAAATGTTAATGAGTGATGGAGACTGAGCAATTGACTGAGACATTTCACTATTAATTAATAAGAACAAACAGATTTTGAAAGCACAAAAAAGTATTCAAGTCTGCTTAGTGTTGCAGACATGTAATTGTATCAGAATTGGGATATTACGTGCATATCGCACTCAGTTTATTAAATCACATGTTTTGTTCGGTTTTAGTATAAGTTTTCTCCGGAGACTTCAATATAAAATTGAAATTCACTCATTCAAAGCTCAGTTCGATCACATAAAATGGGCACTGTTTCCAATTCTGAAATCCATTATAATTACTTGGTTCTATACTGTTAATGTAAATCCCAGATTAGGTTCCTGAAGCAATTCTGATCAGTCATTTCTCAGTCATTGTGTTGTAAGGTGTTCAATAACTTCATCTGCATCAGTAAAGACATGTCTGATCCCAAAGTGTCAAAATTCTCTTCTGCGCAAATGAGATCTTAATCGAAAGACATAGATATGAACAACAGTATCTTTATCGTTGTCAGATTATTTATCACTCACAAGATAATGTTGAAATGAAACTTCAATTCTCAATGAGGAAGAGAAACTGATCTAGAATAAAGCTACGATTGACACTTCACAAAAAATGAGATCAAGCAGTCTAACAATTACGTGGAAACAAAAGAGTCCAAAACAAAAAATAATTCTGCTAGAAACATTTTCTGAAAACATTATCGATGGTTTGGCATATTTACATCCGTCTTCATACTTGCAGTTTTACGATTTTTAAATTAATTATATGATAGTCACTGCAAATTCCTCCACAGATTGATCAAATGTTATAGTCTGAAATGATTCCATTAATGTTAGGTTTCGATTAGTTTTAAGTAATCAGCAGACACATATTTTCATCCCGAAGCAGAATCATTCTGCACCCGAGTCCAAGGGTTACACTGTTACAGCATTCACTAACTTCACTCAATCTTTTAATTGGTCCAAAACTGAGGATTTCAATGGCTGACATAGATGGATGACAGTAGCAGAAATTATGGGAGAGTTGAGAGCAGCTTTATACTGGTGTCAAATGTTGCAAAATCAAAGGAATTTTTTTGGATTGGAATGTCGTCTCCCGCCATGTTGAAATGACTTGAACTTCATGAAAACATAAAAATATGTCGAGTTAACAATTGATTGTCTTGCCATCATAGTTAATGAGAACAATATGCCTGGATCTTGACCTTTAGGCAACACAATGTAAATATACAATCAACAACAAGCAAATGTGCATCCCTTCTCGACCACAAAAATGTTACCCACTCTGCAAGGTTCAGTGACTCGGCGCTGACGGTATCACTCTCTCTCCATGGCAACTTTTTTCGATTCCAGGTTTTAGATTCTGGTGATTCTAATTGTCAAGAAACATTCACATTCCAGAACAGTCAAAATTAGAGAGTTTCAATTCTAATGACGTTTCAAGCCAAGTTGTCCGTGCTTCTACAGTATTCGATGACTCAGGGGAAAATACAATGGAGTTTTTAATGGTCGCCCAATGTGGCCGATTGGGTAAATGCAATAATGCCTGGACATCCTGATGCAAGCACATATGAATACTGCAGATTTGTACGTGCCAATTAAACGAGTTAGGCACACGAGCTGATCAGGGCGTCTTGAAACACGCAGCAGACATCAGAGTGGGTCCAAGGATTTTCAAATGGGGTTTCACCTGTCATAAGTCTGAGGCAAGCAAGTTCTTTATTACTTAACTCAATGAATCGAGAGATGCTTAGACCAGCATTTGCAATCCAGACACTAGGTCCGAGAAATCATGGATGTGTTGGTGATTATTTTGCAGAGTTCGATAGATTCGGGATCAGTTCCTGCGGATTTGAGGGTGGCTAATGTTGTACCACCTTTTAAGAAAGGTGGGAGAGAGAAAGCAGGTAATTATAGACCAGTTAGTCTGACCTCAGTGGTGGGAAAGATGCTGGAGTCTATTATAAAGGATGAAATTAGGACACATCTGGATAGTTGTAACAGGATTGGTCAGTGTCAGCATGGATTTATGAAGGGGAAATCATGCTTGACTAATCTTCTGGAATTATTTGAGGATGTAAGTCTGAAGATGGACGAGGGAGATCCAGTAGATGTAGTGTACCTGGACTTTCAGAAAGCTTTTGATAACGACCCACATAGGAGGTTAGTGAGCAAAATTAGGGCGCATGGTATTGGGGTCAAAGTACTAACTTGGACTGAAATTTGGTTGCCTGATAGGAAACAAAGAGTAGTGATAAACTGCTCCATTTCGGAATGGCAGGCAGTTACCAGTGGGATGCCGCAGGAATCAGTACTGGGAACGCAGCTTTTTACAATATATGTTAATGACATAGAAGATGGTATTAGCAATAACATCAGCAAATTTGCTGATGATACTAAGCTGTGTGTCAGGGTGAAATGTGATGAGTATGTTAGGAGCTTACAGGGTGATCTGGACAAGTTAGGTGAGTGGTCAGATGCATGGCAGATGCAATTTTCTGTGGATAAATGTATGGTTATCCACTTTGGTGGCAAGAACAGGAAGGTAGATTACTACCTAAATGGAAACACTTTAGGTAAAGGGGCAGTACAGAGAGGTCTGGGTGTTCTTGTACACCAGTCAACGAAGGTAAGCATGCAGGTACAGCAGGTAGTGAAGAAGGCTAATAGCATGCTGGCCTTCATAAGAAGACGATTCTGGATTAGTGGTGCTGGAAGAGCACAGCAATTCAGGCAGCATCCGAGGACAGGCAAAATCCGAGGACAGGTAAAATCGGCGTTTCAGGCAAAAGCCCTTCATCAGGAATCGTTTTTACCTTCATAACAAGACGAATTGAGTATAGAAGCAAAGAGGTACTTCTGCAGCTGTACAGGGCCTTGGTGAGACCACACCTGGAGTACTGTGTGCAGTTGTCGTCCCAAATGTTGGAAAGACATTCTGGCTATTGAGGGAGTGCAGCGTAGGTTCACGAGGCCAATTCCTGGAATACGGGATTACCATAAACTGAAAGACGGGAGCGACTGGGCTTGTATACCCTTGGGCTTAGAAGACTGAGAGGGGATCTGATTGAGACATATAAGATTATTAAAGGATTGGACACTCTGGAGGCAGGAAACATGTTTCCGCTGCTCCGTGAGTGCCGAACCAGAGGACACAGCTTAAAAATACGGGGTAGACTATTTAGGACAGAGATGAGGAGAAACTTCTTCACCCAGAGAGTGGTGGCTGTGTGGAATGATCTGCCCCAGAGGGCAGTGGCAGCCCAGTCTCTGGATTCATTTAAGAAAGAGTTAGATAGAGCTCTCAAGGATAGTGGAATCAAGGGTTATGGAGATGAGGCAGGAACAGGATACTGATTAAGAATGATCAACCATGATCTTATGAATGGTGTTGCAGGCCGAAGGGCAGAATGTCCGACTCCTGCACCTATTGTCTATTGTCTACAAATCACGACAAATGACGGAGGAAACTTCAAAGAAGCGATTCACAGGAGGCTCCCAAGCACTGAGGATGTCACCAAGACAGGGGACGAAACGTGTGCAACACAAATTCCCCGCTCGGCGAACAGAACCACAACAGTGCCAACAGCAGCAATCTGGTCCGAGACGGTAATTTTGGGGTATTTGCTGGAATACCTTGCAATGGCTTTGAAAGAGTTCCTTGGATGCTGATTGCAATTGCAACTGTCGGGATTGATGTCTCTTAGCCACTTCCATAAATCAAAAAGGGATGGATTTTGCCTCTTTCTCATTCTGACTCCCTCTCCCACTCTCCAGTCTGTTTCATACCCCCTCTCATCTCTTCACCTTTCTTCTTCTCACTATTTTTCTCTCCCCCTCTCTCCCTCACATCACATGCTGTCTCCCCTCAAACTTTCTGTTTCCCCATTCACTCTCTTTCGTCCCATCCATCTGTCTCTCTCACCTCCATCACTTTTCTTTCTGTTTCTCTCCCTCGTCTCTCTCTCTGACTCCATCTCTCGCTCTCCACTCTCCTTCCACCCCTCGCTCATCTCTTCATCTGTCTCTTTCCCCCTCTGTTTATCTCTTCCTTCTCTCTCTCTTTTTGTCCATCACCACTCTCTCCCCTGCGTACTCACTCTTCTCTCTCTCCGTCTCTACCACCTGCCTCTATCTCTCACCGTCCTGCACTCTCTCCCTTCCCAAAGTATCTGAGTCCCACTCTCACCCTCTCTCGATCACTTTTTATCTCTCTCTCCTCTCCCACTCTCTCCGGCTCACTCTCTCTTCTCCCGCTTTTTTACCTCTCCCCTCCAACTCTCTCTGTCTCTCTCCCTCTTTCCCTGTCTCCCCTCGCACTTCCCCTGTCCTCTCTCTCTCGCTCTGTCCCACTTCTCACTCTATTACCCAACTCTCTCGCTTCTGCCAATCTTAATGTCTTTCTCCAATCTTTCTCTCCCTTCCCTCGCTCTCTCCCTTTGCACTCTCCCTCTCCACATTCTGTTCCACCTTCCCATTCTGTCTTTGTGCCACATTCCAGCTTTCCCCTCCAATTCTCTTTCCTCCTCGTACTCTCTCTTGCTCTCCCACCGCCCCACTCTATCCCTTTCGCCCTCACTCTCACTCGATCTCTGCATCCCTCCCACCTCTCTCTACGTCAATTCCACTCTCTCTCCCTCTACAGCTTTGTCTCCGTCGCATCGCCCAAGCATTCAGTCTCTCCCCCTTTCTCAATCCCTTTCTCAGAGGGCAGTAGAGGCCCACTGTCTGTATTCATTTAAGAAAGAGTTGGTTAGAGCTCTCAAGGATAGTGGAATCAGGCGTTATGGAGATAAGGCAGGAACAGGATAATGATTAAGGATGATCAGCCATGATCATATTAAATGGCGGTGCAGGCTCGAAGGGCGGAATGGACTACTCCTGCACCTATGTCTATTGTCTATTGTCTTTACCCCTAACACTCTGTCTATCTTCCCTCCCACTCTATCTCTGCAGCAGTCTGTCTCTCCCACCATGTCCCTCTCCATGGATCTAAACATGGATTGCAGTAGTTCAAGAAGGCAGCTCACCAACAACTTCACAAGCGAATCTAGTAAAAGAAAGTAATTTTTCTCCCAGTTAGCAACACACATATCCTATTATTGACGAGACGAGATGGACATGATCACTGAAGAGAGACAGCGGGGTCATAACTCAATTTAATCAAAGCTTTGGATGTTAACTTACATGGATATGCTACTTAGGTTTAAGGGAAAAGGCAAAAACAAAGACATTAACATCACATCCATTTCTACCTCAGATACTCATCGAGAATGTTTTATGGAATTAATAAATATTAAGGTCTCGAGTGATTTCCCAGGCACGACTACAACAACAGTGAGGATGTGATATTAGCCTGCCTGAATTATCAGCAGGAGACCGTATATCCAATATGGTAATGCTGGCTGGGAAATATCGAAAAGACCCAATGATAAACTCCCATCGTCCACTGTTGAAACCTTCTAGTCCATTGCTCTAAAATTCTGATCTCCCCTCTCCCTGTCTCCGCAGACAATACACCTATTACCACAATGAGATAAGACATTGAATGAACACTATTACTAATAAGGAGAGCGAAAGCCTCCCGTGACACACGGGAATCCATGCAGACTGAAATCAATCACAGTCGCTGAGTAGGCAGTTCCAGTTATGTCCTAAAATACAGCATTATCAGCCCATGATGGTAACTGGACTGGTTTGGTCGTCAATTGACCTAGCCAAGTCCTGGTGAGAGAAACTGATGGATGTTTTCTTTTTCCAGGCGAGATGATAATGTTGTGTTGTCGGTTTACAATGCTAAACCACCTGACTCCCAAACTTCCCAGAAACACACAACACAAAGGTTTTCAATCTACTCTTCTCATCTTCACTGGAAAAAACATCAGATAAAGGATTTTCACAGGTTACGTTTGTCCTGACCGTAAACAGAATGTGTGGACTTGTCTCACTCCTCGAGTGAGTCAACGTTGTAACTTCAATACTCAATGTTCTTCAGTTTTGTTCGATAAAATGACAATGATCACATTGCAGTTTATGTTTCTTTAAAACAACAATATTTACATGTTATGACTTTAGATCGAAGCCAAACATGGCACATACAATGACTTCTTTATTGAAACCCATGGATTAATGAGTCAGGATCAGAATGAATATGACATTGGCGAGGTGGCAGTATGGAAAGCGGGACAGTGGCTATAGAGACTGCTTGGAAAGTACAATGATATTCCACAGTGATCATAGTTCTTTCCGACAGCTGGAATGAAATATAATGCAAAGCAAGGAAACCAAGGATATTTGGGAGATGCAATGCAAATGGACAATATGAGAAGCACGGGATAACTTTAAATGTAGGGAATAATATTTTACGCATACACTGTTTAATTCGTGCGTAAGGTTTGATAATATTGTTCATATCTGCACAAGGTACTCTAAATTAAAATGAAAGACACGGGTGATCAAAATGCACAGGACTACATGGGGAATACAGGATAACAACGTTAGAAATGTAGTACAGTCCGATTGTGAGACATGTGACCACTGCCTTTGCTGCAATATTTGCATAGAACATCTGAGGCGTGGAAGCAGTCCATTCAGACTTTCGGTCTTCCGCAGACACTCTGAAGAGCATCCCATCTGTACACACCCCTCTTCTGCATGGCTGATGTGCCAACTCTAGAGATCCCTTTGCAATATGGGCAATTTACCATGGCTAATCCACTCTAACCTGCACATCTTCAGACTTTGGAACATTGCTGGTGGACCCAATCAGACACAGGAAGAATGTGAAATCTCTGTACAGACAGGCAGCTGAAGTTGGAATCGATACCGGACCTCTGGCGCTGTGAAATAGCCATGTTAACATCAGTACCGTCTCCACGAAATCACTACACAGCCACTGTGATATGTATTACAACTTTTTGGAACCTCAGGAGACCAGCTTGTTCAGTTAAGGAAATAGAATCGTAATCGATTACGTGAAGTGCAACTGCCTCCAAAATTTGTTTTCAAACAAAAATAATTCCCTGACTTTTGACCATTTATACATTATTCATAGGATTTGTGCGCGTTACTGAGCGAAGGAATGTTGTAGATTGTGGATTGATTGTGTGTATTGGGACATCCATCCTGCAACTACAGATCAGTCATTACAATGTATGTAAAAACATTGAAAGAAATGTTTTATGTCCAAAATCTATGTTCAGACAATGTGGTTATAAAGGCAAACAGCATGGTTTTGTTAACCTGACAAACACAATTCCGATGTTTATTCCAGGTTCAGACAGGGCAGATGAGGGTTATGATGTTGAGCTTACCAATATCAATGAACTCTGATGAACTATCATCAACTGCAGGTCAATTGAAGTCTGATTATGACGTTGGGAAAGAGACAGAAAACAAGACAGCAATGGGGACATGGATGTTCCTATTGCACCGAGGGACCATATTATAAGACAGTCATCAGTATTGAACCATTACTCTTTACAACTCATATGAAGAGCAGATTCAAGTATACATCTCCAATGCGGAATGAGGACAGACAATATTAATGAAATGCGTTGATTCAAGTGAAAACAGGAGGACCGAATGTTTTTTTCCGTACATTCCAAATTATCGAAAGAGCAATGAAATAAGAATGTTAAAATTCACTCATGTTATTGATCTGCATAAATTAAAAATGTGGATTACACATCTCTAGAAATGGTAGGCAAACTTGATCAATCTTAGAAGGAAGAATACACCAGGTATGGCCAGGAGGGATCGAATGTAAACTTAGTAGAGAATAAAGACAGGAGGAATATACTTAAGAGGGAAACAGGGAGGGCAAAAACGTGACATGAGATAGCTTCGGCCATTAAGGTTTCGGAGATTCCAAAGGGATTTTATAAATACAGTGTGGACAAAATGGTAATTAGTGTGAGGATATGGTGCCTCAACAATCAGCAAGGCATTCAATGTGTGGAGCCGCAGAAGATGGCGGAGGTTATGAAACGAGTATTTGAATCTGTGTTTACGATGGAGAACGACGTTGAAGACATAGCATGTGGCTAAACAGATGGTGACGACTTGAAAAATGTCCATATTAGAGAGGAAGAGGTGCTGGTAACTCTCTAGGACTTGCTGAGGTTTACTCTACAACTCTGTGGGAAGTTCGGGAAGCGTTTGCTGGGAACTTTGCTGAGATATTTGTATAAAAGACCGTCACAGGAGAGGTGCCGAAGACGAGAGGTTGGCTCAGGTCGTGCCACTACTTAAGAAAGGTGATAAGGTAAAGCTCGGAAACTATAGACCAGTGAGACTGACATCGATGGTGGTTAAGTTTTGGGCGGCGTCCAGATGGACAGGATTTACATCTATTTGGAAATGCAAGGAATCATTCGGAAGAGTCAGCATGGTTGTATGCGTGGGAAATCTTATCTGACGAACTTGTTTGGTTGTTTTGAAGAATTACAAAAGAGGATTGCTGAGGGCAGAGCTGTAATCGATATAACTTGAGTAAGGCACTCCACAGGGTTCCTTAAGGGACACTGTTTAGAAAGGTTAAATCTCATGGGATAAAGGGAGAACTGGCCACTTGCATAGACAACTCGCTCAAAATTAGAAGACAGAGGGTGGCGGTAATGGAGGGTTGTTTCAGACAGGAAGCCTGTGTCCATCGCTGTGCCACAAGGATCGGTTGAGTGTCCACTGATTTTCACCATTTAAGTAAAGATTTGCATGTGACCTTATGATGAATAGTTAGTAAATTTGAAGTTGTCACCAACATTGGAGGTGTCTTAGACAGCGAAGAAAGGGTATCTCAGAGTGTAATGAAATCTTGATCAGCTGGGCAAATAGGCTGAGTTGTGACAGATAGAGTTTAATTTAGATAAACTTGAAGGACTGCAATTTGAACAAAAATCAAAGCAGTAATTGTACCCTTAATCGTAAGATTTTGCGGAGTGTTGTTGAACAAACAGACCTTGGAGTGAAAGTTCAAATTTCCTTGAAAGTGGAGTAGCATGTAGACAGGATAGTGAACATAGCATCTGGTATGCTTTCCGTTATTTGTTAGAGCACTGGGTACAGGAGTTGGGAGGTCCTTTTGCAGCTGTACAGGAAGTTGATTTGGCCACCTTTGGAATATTGCATGCTACTCTGATGTCCATCCTGTCCGAAGGTGGCCAAACCTGAAAGGGTTCAGAAAAGATTTACAAAGATATTGCCAGCTTGGGTGGATTTGAGTTATCGGGAGAGACTGAATAGTCTGGGGCTTTCTTTTTCCTGGAGTTTCGGAGGATGAGGGGTGACCTTATAGAGATTTGTAAAATCATGAGTGGCATTGATGGAATAAGTGGAGAAGATATGTTCCCTGGATTGCGAGAGTCCAGAACTTGCGAGCACAGGTGTAGTTTGAGAGATGAAAGGTGTAATAGGGACGTACCACAGAACCTTTCACGCCAAGAGTGGTGCAATTATGGAATGGGCTGCCAGAGGAAGTGTTGGATACTCGCACATTTACAGCATTTAAAAACGTCTGAAATGGTGTATGAATAGAAAGGAGTATATGGGCCAGCTGTTAGAAAATGGGACGAGATTAGTTCAGGATATCTGTTCGGCATGAACGAATTGGACCAAATAACCTTTTGGTGCTGTACATCTTCTATCTCTATGACTCTAATCAGTATTTTATCCACAGCTGAGATACAGATTTCTCGCTGTTAGTGATCTTCCTCACCGCGATTCTGTACTTCAGTCCTTCACACAGTGTGAACGTTATCAATTTAAGCTGTTGTTGGCAAGTCTATGGAAAATTAACCTAACTTCTCCTTGGAACATATCTATTGGCCTATTGGTTTCCGTTTAACTAACAGCAACTCAGCTCTGTAATATTATCAGAGATAAATGAACTGGGATCTCAGCCAGTTTTACCATAATGATCATGTGGTATGGAAACAAACAAAATGTTTACAGTACATGGGAATTTCTAAGTAAAATTTCCATCATCTGTGTGTTCATGTCTACGTGCCCTCATCGTCTCTTCTGATGTCTCTTACTTCCGTTCATGAAGGCTACTTCCTCCCTTACTTATTCTGTTGTTCCGCTTTCCCTCCTATCCGTTTACCACCCGTCACGTTCTTCTGTTTATCTCTCTCTCCTTCTCATCCCTCAATCTCCAGAAACTCTCTCTGTCTGCAAGTTGTGCAGTTGGAGAACTCATGTACACACGATGGGCTGAATGTCCTCCATCTGTGCTACAACAGTTTCGAGCTTCTCTGAACCACACTAAAAACTTTTAGTGCCTGGACAGAAAAGCTGTTTAAGTGATAGTCACCATCTACTATTATCAATTAGCTCCTCCTGTTCTTCTCTGATGTGCAACTGCTTCGACATGTCTGCTCAGACAAAACAGATTAAGTCGGGGACGCATTCACGAGCGCATTTTTCAATACATTCCAGAATAATATAAGTACCAAAAAGAACTCACAGCAGATAACAAATATCAGCAGAGTAAAATATAAGGTTCCAAGTAGGTGTCGTGATATTTTTGTTACGTTACTAGTCCGGAAAGTTAGCAGATATTCCGGACACGCACATCCAAATCACTACAGAACACTGTTTGAAATTGAATTCAATGTTTACAAACCTCAGGAATAATAATTCTATTGATGACAATGAAATCATCGACGACTGTCAAGAAAACTAAACTTTTTCACTAATCTTTTTAAGGGATGGAACTCTGCCATCCTCCCTTGGGCTGGCTGACAAATAACCCCAGACACACAACAATGTGTTGACTCACAATCGCCCCTTGAAAAGGGCCAGTGAGTCATTCAGTTCTGCCAACGCAACAATGCCCCCAAGACATGAAAATGGACCGGTCACCTGGCAGCGACCTGGACTCCAGAATAGTCAATGTCAGATACATCGCTGTCTATCCTGCAAACCACTGCTTACTAACAGGAACTCGTGCCAACATTGGGAGCGTTATCTTACAGAGGAGACAAATAACAGCCTGACATATTCATACTCACAGAATTGTACCTTACAGACAATGTTCAAGTTATGGCCAACACCATCCCTGCATATGTTCTGTCCAACCAGCAGAACAGAGCCAGCAGATTCGGCAGGGAATTGCTTTGGGAGTCCTCAACATTTATTCAGTGCACCGTGAAATGTCGTGGCTTTAGGGTAAATATGGGCAAAGTCATCTCCTAGTATTTACACGTAGAGTCCTCATTCGAATGATGAATCAGTACTCCTCCATGTTAAACAATACTCATCAGAGTATTCAGAAAGTCGGACGGGAAGGTTAGGGAGGAAATGTAGCGCTGACATTCATGGACGACATCACGGCGGTGCTGAGAAGTAATGTAGGTACGATGCAGATTAGGTCAGAATTTAGGAAGAAAAATGTCACTGATCGCCAGAGTCTCTTGGCCACCACGTAACAACACATATTGGGCAGGCTACAACCAAATACATTACTAATATCTGTAAAAATGGTCTGGCAAATATCATCAACAATCATGCCGATTTGGGTGACCAGCTAGGTCAGAGTAGCATTGGGCAGGAGTTTGCTGAGTGTATCCGTTATAGTTTTCTTGAACAGTATGGAATGGAATCGACAAGGCAGCAATCTATCATCGAATGGCCCTGTGTAATGAGACGAATAATTAATGACCTCATACTTAGGGATCCTCTTGGAAGGAGAGAACACATACATTAGAATTTAGAACTCAGATAAAAGCTAGTACCAGGGTCCTGTGCTTCAGTAATTGAGACAACAAGAGGATGGCTGAAGTAGATTATTTTATGGCGGGGCAGTTGACGAGCAGTGGACGCATTTCAAAACAGTTTTTCAGAGTGCTCAGCAAAAAATATATTCCAGTAAAAAAGGTAGGACTGTAAGAAGAATGGTAATCAACCATGGATGTTTTGGGAAATAAGGCAGGCTATCAAATCGAAAGAGAAATCATCCAAAGAGGACAAGATCAGTAAGTCAGTAGGAGTTTGGGGAAACGTCAAAGGTCAATTGAAAGGGCACAAAGAGAGCTATAATGAAAAATAAGATAGAACATGAGAAAACAAAGTATAGAACATAAAGACAGATCACAAACCTGTCTATAAATGTATAAACGGAAGGACATTTAGTTCTGGGATGCGGTGAAATGACATAGGAATTAAATAGGTATTTTGTGTCAGTCTATATAGTGGAGGGCACTAATTACATGCTACTAATTGACAAAGAGGCAAAGGTTTGTGAGGACCTAAAACAATCATTATTTCAGAACAGGTCGTGTGGGCAAGCGAATGGAGTGAAGGCCAGGCAAGTCCACTGGTCCTGATGGATTGCATTACAGAGTAATAAGCAAGAAGGCGCGAGAAGTAGCAAAGGCACTTGTGATAATTTTCCAAAATTCTCTGGACTCTCTGACAGTTCCAGCAGTTTGGAAAACAGCAAATTTGATGCCACTATTTAGAAAGTAAGGTAGACAAAAATGGAGAATAATAGACTGGTTAGCTTAAATTCTGTCGTGGGGGAAGATGCTTGAGTTTATTATCGTGAAAGAAATAGCAAAACATTTGCATGGAAAATGTTCTTTTGGTCAGTCACAGCATTGCTTCATGAAGCGCAGGTCTTCATTAACAAATCTCTTGGAAATCTATGAAGACATTATGAGCAAGATGGGCAAGGTGACCCAATGTATGTGGTGGACTTAGATTTCCCAAACGCATTCTACAAGATGACACAGAAGAGGCTGCTGCACGAGATAAATATGCATGGCGTCATGGGTAGTCAATTAACCTTGACAGATAATTGGTTGACTAACAGGACGCAATGACCGAGGATAAATGAGTGATTTCCTGAATGGTAACCAGCAATGAGTGGTGTGCCTCAGGGTTCAATGTTGGGACTGGAATTATTCACAATTCAGAAAGATGATTTGGAGTTGACGACCACGTGTCGTGTGTCAACGTTTCAGGTGACACTAAGATGTGTGGCAGAGCAAAATATGCAACGGACTGTGAAACTTTGCAGAGGATACTTTATGGGTATGGACAATTTTCTGCAGATGGGATGCAATGTTAGTAAAGGTGAAGTAATCAATTTTGTAAGCAATAAGTTTGAAATAGATGATTAATTCAATGGTTAAAAAGATTTGCATCACGCTGCTATGCAGAGACACCTTTGTGCCCTTACGGATGAATCACAGAGGGCTGGTGTGCAGTTGCAACAAGAAATTAGCAGGGAAAATGGAACGTTATCGTTCCTTGCCAAAGAAATTAAGTTTCAAAGCAGAGAGGATATGTTGCAGCAAGACAGAGTCCTAGTGACGCCACACCTCGAGTACTGTATTTATTTAGTCTCACTTCTTGAGAAAGGATGTACTGGCAATTGTGGGGGTGCAGAGGAGGTTCACTGGGTTGATTGTGGAGTTGGGGAGATGAGCTGATGTGGGGATACTGACGAGATTGGGATTATATTCATTGGTATTTAGAAGAACGAGTGGTGAACTTCCAGAAACAGTCTAAATTACAAAGGGAATATATAGAATAGGACGTTTCTACTGGCATGCGAAACTTGGACAAAAGGTAACAGCCTCAAAATTAGTGCGAGCAGGTTTAGTCCTGAACGGAGAAGGAACATCTTTCCTCACGGGGTTCAAAATCCATGGAAGTCCTTGCCCAGATAAGTTGTTGATGCAACATCAGCAAAAGTTTTTGATGTAAAAATAGATATTATTTGAACACTGAACGAATAAAGGGACAGGATGAGATGAAATGTAAGTGAAGTTGAAAACCTGATCAGGTCCACGCCCGCAAAGACCGTTCCCTCTGTGACTACCTGGTCAGGTCCACGCTCCCCTATGAACCACCCTCCCATCCTGGCACTTTCCCCTGCTCGGCAGGAACTGTAAAACCTGTGCCCACACCTCCTCCATCACATCTGTCCAAGGCCCTAAAGGAGCCTTCCACATCCATCGAAGTTTTACCTGCACATCCACCAATATCATTTATTGTATCCGTTGCTCCCGATGCAGTCTCCTCTACGTTGGGGAGACTGGGCGCCTCCTAGCAGAGCGCTTTAGGGAACATCTCCGAGACACCAAACCGCCCCCTGACCCAACATTTCAACTCCTCCTCCCACTCTCCTGGGCCTCCTTCACCGCCGCTCCCTCACCACCAAACGCCTGAAGGAAGAACACCTCATCTTCCGCCACGGAACACTTCGATCCCAGGGCATCAATGTGGACTTCAACAGCTTCCTCAGTTCCCCTTCCCAAACCTCATCCTCTTTTCAAACTTCCAGCTCCGCAATGTCACCTTGACTTGTCCGGACTTGTCCGACCTGCCTAGCTCCTTTACCACCTATCCACTCCACCCTCTCCTTCCTGACCTATCACCTTCATCTCCTCCCCCACTCACCCATTGTACTTTATGCTACTCTCTCCCCACCCCCACCCTCCCCGAGCTTATCTCTCCACGCTTCAGGCTCTCTGCCTTTATTCCTGATGAAGGGCTTTTGCCCGAAACGTCGATTTCGCTGCTCGTTGAATGCTGTCTGAATTGCTGTGCTCTTCCAGCACCACTGATCCAGAACACAAAAAGATCTTACTGAATGGCGGAGCAGGGTCCTCCTTCTCCAAGATCGTATGCTGTTATGTTCGGAAAACACCTGTCCCACTTATAATGTACCATTCAGAGACCATAATTTTAAACATAATTGTTCCCTGCACAGCCATTTCCATTCAATGACTGCAATATTTAACACAGCTGCCTGCACAAAACTGACCATTCATCGCGAGTAATACTAAACACTCCTTCAATGCACTCAAGGCAGACTCTCCTCGCAACCCGCTAATCACATCCTCCCCTTCCCAAGCCGCTGAACCCAACACCATTCTCCGACTCCTTCAATCCACATCCTCCTCTCGCCCCCTCCATCTGCTCCCTACCTCTGCTCCGCAAACATCTCCCTCCCTGTGTACTCTCAATCAGCATCGGCCCTTCACCAAACCCGTCAAAGCAACACCATTCTGCCGCCCTTCAATCCGCACCCTACACACGCCTCTCAACCTGCATCCATTCCCCACTCCCTCAAATCGCTCCCTACCCCTTCCCCCTCATTCTGCTATCTCCCTGCATTGCTAAAATCCACACTCTCATTTCACCAAGCTCCTCAACTCAAACCATTCCACAAACCCTTAGATTAGATTACTTACAGTGTGGAAACAGGCCTTTCAGCCCAACAAGTCCACACTGACCCTCCGAAGAGTAACCCACCCAAACCCGTTCCCCTGCATTTACCCCATCACCTAACACGACAGACAATTTAGCATGGCCAATACACCTAACCTGCACAGTTTTTGGACTGTGGGAGGAAACCAAAGCACCAGGAGGAACCCCACACAGACATGGGGAGAATGATGGTATGGATAGAGCTGAGAAATTCTAAGGGTAGAATTATGGAGCCATGAGGGAGGAGCTGGCCAAAGTTCAATGGTGAAATACCCAAGCAGGGATGGCAGTGGCACAACAATGGCAGGTCTTTCTATGTATAATACAGAAGATGCAGGATCAGTTCATTCCAAAAAGGAAGAAAGATCCAAAGGGGAGGCAGGGTGGCCGTGGCTGACGAGGGAAGTTAAGGACCATATAAAGACAAAAGGGAAAATGTATAAAATAGCAAAGATGAGTGGGAAATCGGACGACTGGGACGCTTTTAAAGAAGAACAGGCGATAACTAAAAAGGAAATGCGCAAATAAAAAATAAGGTACGAAAGTAAACTGGCCAAAAATATAAAGGAGTATAGTAAAGGGTTTTTTTTTAGGTATGCGAAAAGAAAGAAATTTGTTTAATACTAAAATTGGGTCCTGGAAGACTGAAACGGGTGAATTTATTACGAGGAACAAAGAAATGGCAGAAGAGTTGAATTGGTACTTTAGATCTGCCTTAAGTAGGGAAGACACGTGGCACCTCCCAGATGTAATAGTGGCTGAAGGATCTGAACTGAAGGCAATTAATATTAGGCAGGAAATGGTTTTGGAGAGACTGTTAGGTCTGAAGGCTGATAAGTCCCCGGAACCTGATGGTCTGCTTCCCAGAGTAGTGAAGGAGGTGGCTCTAGAATTCGTGGATGCATTGGTGAACATTTTCCAATGTTCAATAGTTTCAGGATCAGTTCCTGCGGATTGGAGGGTGGTCATTGTTGTCCCACTTTTTACGCAAGGAGGGAGAGATAAAACAGAGAATTCTCGACCAGTTAGTCTGACCTCAGTGGTGAGGAAAATGCTGGAATCAATTATAAAGAGTGAAATTGCGAACATCTGGATAGCAGTAAATGGATAGGTCAGAATCAGCATAGAGTCATGAAGGGGAAATCCTGCTTGACTAATTTTCTGGACTTTTTGTGCATGTAACTCTGAAGGTGGACAAGGGAGATCCAGTGGATGTAGTAAACCTGGACTTTCAGTAAGTCTTTGATAAAGTCCCACTCAGGAAGTTACTGAGCAAAATTAGGGCACATGGTATTAGGGGCAAAATAATGACATGGATTGAAAATTGTTTGGCTGACAGGAAACAAAGAGTAGTGAAACACGGCTCCCTTTTGGAACGGAAGTGGTGACCACTGATGTGCCACAGGGATCGGTGCTGGGACTGCAGCTTTTTACAATGTTCATTCATGATATAGATGAAGGTATTAAACAGAAATCTTAGCAAATTTGCTGATGACACAAAGCTGATTGGCACAGTGAAATGTGAGGAGGATGTTAGGAAAATACAGGGTGACCTGGACAGGCTAGGTGAATGGGCGGATGCATGGTAGATGCAGTTTAATGTGGATAAATGTGTGGTTATCCACTTTGGTGGCAAGAACATGAAGGCAGATTATTACCTGAATAGAGTCAAGTTAGGTAAAAGGGCAGTACAACGAGATTTCGTTGTTCATGTATATCAGTCAATAAAAGCAAGCATGTAGGTACAGCAGGCAGTAAATAAATCTAACAGAATTCTGGCCTTCGTAACAAGAGGAATTGAGTATAGAAGCAAAAAGGTCCTTCTGCAGCTGGACAGGGCCCTGGTGAGACAGTGCCTGGAATATTGTGCGCAGGTTTAGTCTCCGAAATTGAGGAAGGACATTCTGGCTGTTGAGGAAGTGCAGCGTCGGTTCACGAGGTCAATTCCCAGATTGGCGGGACTATCATACGCTGAAAGATTGGAGCGACTGGGCTTGTATGCCCTTGAGTTTAGAAGGCTGAGAGGGGATCTTGTTGAGACGTATAACGTTAATCAAGGATTGGACACTCTTGAGGCAGGACGCATGTTTCCGCTGATGGGTGAGTCCCGAACCACAGGACACAGTTTAAAAATAAGGGGTAGGCCACTTAGAACATTGTCGAGGAGAAACGTCTTCAGCCAGAGAGTGGTGGGTGTATGGAATGTTCTGTGGCAGAAGGTTGTGGAAGACAATCTCTGGATAGTTTCAATAAAGAGTTGGATAGAGCTCTTAAGGATAGTGGAATCAAAGGTTATGGGGATAAGGCAGGAACAAGATGCTGATTGAGGATGATCAGCCATGATCATACTGAATGGTGGTGCTGGCTCAAAGGGCAGAATGGCCTACTACGGTACCTATTGTCTACACAAACAGTTCCCTGAGGCGAAGAATTGAACTCGGGTCTCTGGCGCTATGAATCGGCAGTGCTAAACACTTTGCCATCATGCCACCACACCCTCTCGGCCTCTTAATCTGCACCAATACCCTCAATCTGCTCCCTTCCCAAGACCCCTCAATCCGCACCCTCCATCCATAAGCCACATAACCCAAATCAATTCCTCCATCCCATAATTGAGCACTGCCCTACCGCCTTCTCAATCTTCCTCTTCCAAGTCCCCTTAATCAGCTCCCTCATCGCCCCCTCAACCCGCACACTTGCCACCCACACCCTACGCGCCCTCTAAATACACAATTTCTCCTGACTCCTCAACCTGCTCTCATCCCCGACCAAACTTTTTTATCATCCCCTTGCCCCATGAATACATACCATAATCCTGTCTCGTCAATCTACATCCACGCTCCTGCCTCCTCAATTCACTCTTTACCCCTGCCCACCTCAGTCTACATCCACCCCCGACACCTACAAACCACGCCTTGATTTACGGCCCTTGGCTGCTTCAATGGAGAATTGCAGCGTATTGCAATAAAATAAAAAGCCAGCAGTTGAATGATTATAAGTAGCTCTGATTGAATGTGAATGCTCAGCCGGTTGAGCGTCTGAGAGTGAACTGAACTCTCTCCTCACAGGCAGACCTTCAGTTGGGGATTGAAGACAATGTGGGTCTTTACCATGAAGCTGAAACTTTATTGCTGGAACAGCACAGCAGGTCAGGCAGCATCTAGGGAACAGAAGATTCGACGTTTCCGGCACATGCCCTTCTTCAGGAATGAGCAGAGAGTGTTCAGCAGGAGAAGATAAAAGGTAGGGAGGAGGGATTTGGAGGAGGGGCGTTGGAAATGTGATAGGTGGAAAGAGGTCAAGGTGAAGGTGATAGGTCGGAGTAGGGTGGAGGCGGAGAGGTCAAGAAGAAGACTGCAGGTCAGGAAGGCGGTGCCGGGCTGGAGGGATTCGGCTGAGACAAGGTGGGGGGAGGGGGGATGAAGAAACTGGTGAAGTCCAAGTTCATCCCCTGTGGTTGGAGGGTTCCCAGTCGGAAGATAAGACGCTCCTCCTCCGACCGTCGCGTTGTTGTGGTTTGGCGGTGGATGAGTCCAATGACCTGCATATCCTCGGTGGAGTGGGAGGGGGAGTTGAAATGCTGTGCTACAGGGTGATTGGGTTAGTTCGTCCGGGTGGCCCAGAGGTGCTCTCTGAATCGCTCCGCAAGTAGGCGGCCTGTCTCCCCAATATCGAGGAGGCCACACCGGCTGCAGCGGATGCAGTAGATAATGTGGGTGGAGGTGCAGGTGAATCTGTGGCGGATATGGAAGTTTCCTTTGGGGCCTTGGAGAGATGTGAGGGGGGAGTTGTGGGCGCAAGTGTTGCACCTCCTGCGGTTGCAAGGGAAGGTGCCGGGAGTGGAGGTTGGGTTGGTGGGGGGTATGGATCTGACAAGGGAGTCGCGGAGGGAGTGGTCTCTACGGAAAGCTGATAGAGGAGGGGAGGGAAATATATCCTTGGTGGTGGGGTCCGTTTGGAGGTGGCGGAAGTGACGGCGGATGATGCGCTGTACATGGAGATTGGTGGGGTGGTAGGTGAGGACCAGTGGGGTTCTGTCCTGGTGGCGGTTGGAGGGGCGGGGCTCAAGGGCAGAGGAGCGGGAAGTGGAGGAGATGCGGTGGAGGGCATCGTCGATCACGTCGGGGGGGAACTTGCGGTCCTTGAAGAAGGAGGCCGTCTGTGTTGTGCGTATTTTGAACTGGTCCTCCGGCCGAGTTCCGTCACCTCGCCTAACCCCGCCCCCCGGCCGAGTTCCGTCACCGCGCCTTGTCCCGCCCCCCGGCCGAGTCCCGTCACCGCGCCTAACCCCGCGCCCCCGCCGACCTCTGTCCCCGCCCCCAGGCCTAACCCCGCCCCCACATCCAGCTCCAGTCCCACACCAGGTCCTAGCTCCCCGCCCTGCCGTGTGTTCACCATCCCTCCGGACCTGCCCCTCTCTGAGGATGAGAGATCAGTCCTCAGGAGGGGCCTCACCTTCGTTCCCACACGTTCTCGGGTCAATGAATTCAATACACGGAGTGACATTGAACGATTCTTCCGCCGCCTTCGCCTCCGTGCCTTCTTTTTCAATCAAGACCCTCACCCACCCTCTGACGACCCCTTCTCCAACCTCCAACACACCCCGTCCACCTGGACACCCCGTGCTGGCCTCCTACCTGCCCTCGACCTCTTTATTGCAAACTGCCACCACGATATTAACCGCTACCTGAACTTCCACACCCCTCCCACCCACTCCAACCTCTCACCCTCGGAACGCACAGCCCTCCACTCCCTCCGTTCCAACCCCAACCTCACCATCAAACCAGCTGACAAGGGAGGCGCAGTAGTAGTTTGGCGCACCGACCTCTACACCGCTGAGGCCAAACGCCAGCTCGCAGATACCTCCTCCTACTGCCCCCTTGACCATGACCCCACCCCCCACCACCAAACCATCATCTCCCAGACCGTCCATAACCTCATCACCTCAGGGGACCTCCCATCCACCGCCTCCAACCTCATAGTACCACAACCCCGCACCGCCCGCTTCTACCTCCTGCCCAAAATCCACAAACCTGACTGCCCCGGACGACCCATTGTCTCAGCCTGCTCCTGCCCCACCGAACTCATCTCCTCCTACCTCGACACGGTCCTGTCCCCATTAGTCCAAGAACTCCCCACCTACGTCCGTGACACCACCCACGCCCTCCACCTCCTCCAGGATTTCCGCTTCCCCGGTCCCCAACGCCTCATCTTCACCATGGACATCCAGTCCCTGTACACCTCCATCCCCCATCACGAAGGACTCAAAGCACTCCGCTTCTTCCTTTCCCGCCGTACCACCCAGTACCCTTCCACCGACACCCTCCTTCGACTGACTGAACTGGTCCTCACCCTGAACAACTTTTCTTTCCAATCCTCCCACTTTCTCCAAACAAAAGGAGTAGCCATGGGCACCCGCATGGGCCCCAGCTATGCCTGCCTCTTCGTAGGGTATGTGGAACAATCCATCTTCCGCAACTACACTGGCCCCACCCCCCATCTTTTCCTCCGCTACATTGATGACTGTATCGGCGCTACCTCGTGCTCCCACGAGGAGGTTGAACAGTTCATCCACTACACTAACACCTTCCACCCCGACCTCAAATTCACCTGGACAGTCTCGGACTCCTCCCTCCCCTTCCTAGACCTTTCTGTTTCTATCTCAGACGACCGAATCAACACGGACATCTACTACAAACCGACCGACTCCCACAGCTACCTGGACTACACCTCCTGCCACCCCGCCCCCTGTAAAAACGCCATCCCATTCTCCCAATTCCTTCGTCTCCACCGCATCTGCTCCCAGGAGGACCAGTTCAAAATACACACAACACAGACGGCCTCCTTCTTCAAGGACCGCAATTTCCCCCCCGACGTGATCGACGATGCCCTCCACCGCATCTCCTCCACTTCCCGCTCCTCCGCCCTTGAGCCCCGCCCCTCCAACCGCCACCAGGACAGAACCCCACTGGTCCTCACCTACCACCCCACCAATCTCCATGTACAGCGCATCATCCGCCGTCACTTCCGCCACCTCCAAACGGACCCCACCACCAAGGATATATTTCCCTCCCCTCCTCTATCAGCTTTCCGTAGAGACCACTCCCTCCGCGACTCCCTTGTCAGATCCATACCCCCCACCAACCCAACCTCCACTCCCGGCACCTTCCCTTGCAACCGCAGGAGGTGCAACACTTGCGCCCACACCTCCCCCCTCACTTCTTTCCAAGGCCCCAAAGGAAACTTCCATATCCGCCACAGATTCACCTGCACCTCCACCCACATTATCTACTGCATCCGCTGCAGCCGGTGTGGCCTCCTCTATATTGGGGAGACAGGCCGCCTACTTGCGGAGCGATTCAGAGAGCACCTCTGGGCCACCCGGACGAACCAACCCAATCACCCTGTAGCACAGCATTTCAACTCCCCCTCCCACTCCACCGAGGATATGCAGGTCATTGGACTCATCCACCGCCAAACCACAACAACGCGACGGTCGGAGGAGGAGCGTCTTATCTTCCGACTGGGAACCCTCCAACCACAGGGGATGAACTTGGACTTCACCAGTTTCTTCATCCCCCCTCCCCCCACCTTGTCTCAGCCGAATCCCTCCAGCCCGGCACCGCCTTCCTGACCTGCAGTCTTCTTCTTGACCTCTCCGCCTCCACCCTACTCCGACCTATCACCTTCACCTTGACCTCTTTCCACCTATCACATTTCCAACGCCCCTCCTCCAAGTCCCTCCTCCCTACCTTTTATCTTCTCCTGCTGAACACTCTCTGCTCATTCCTGAAAAAGGGCATGTGCCCGAAACTTCGAATCTTCTGTTCCCTAGATGCTGCCTGACCTGTTGTGCTGTTCCAGCAATAAAGTTTCAGCTTTGATCTCCAGCGTCTGCAGACGTCTGCGTCTGCTTGGGTCTCTGCAGTCACCTTACAGCTAAATTCACATTCTAACTGGGAGGGTAACATCCCATTCCCCCCAGAAACCCTTATGGATTGGCAGTTTCCCAGTTAGTGCGAAGCATGCGCATGCAATTCACCACCACCCCAAACACAGTGGACATCAGAGAACATGGAAATCACGCCGATGTTATTTAAATATTTTCCCTCCAGTCAGGATGGGAAACAACAAAAAAGCTCAAATCGTCCAAGGAGAATAAGACATTTAAAGATAGCAGCATTAATAAAGGCAAAACAAAGTACTGACGATAATGGAGATCTGACTGAAAAGCAAAGTTCTGGTGAAGCTCAGTTAGTCTGGCAGCATTTGTGGACAGACTGGTCTGGAATTCCAAAGGCGCTAGCTCAATTTTCTGGTGACAGAGGTTTGAATCTTCGCAGCTTGTCTGGGGGAACAAGAATGTAATTGTGTCAATGCCATGAAAAAAACTTAGTCCTGACCACTATAAAACTGTCAGTTA
Organism: Chiloscyllium plagiosum; assembly: GCF_037043375.1. Classification (NCBI taxonomy): domain Eukaryota; kingdom Metazoa; phylum Chordata; class Chondrichthyes; order Orectolobiformes; family Hemiscylliidae; genus Chiloscyllium; species Chiloscyllium plagiosum. Next base: position 19,602,138 of record NW_028270190.1, read on the forward strand.
TAATTGTCAACGAACAGGTTCATTCATGCCCTTTAAAGGAGTGCAATTTTACTTCTTCATCTGCTCTGGCCCAGAATCTAGCCCACAGTGATGCGATCAACCCCACAGGATAATAACGTTTGAGGTTAAAAAGAGTGAAAAAGTATCTGATTAAAATACGTCACAGGATGAATATTGATTAAAAAGTCACACCCAATTCCAGGCTGTCGCCCTGAATATATATCAAATACTGAAACACTCACTCTGTTTCTCGCGACGCAGTTGCACCGCATTTACTCTGGTTATTTAATCCCCAGACCACTGGGTAACAGTTTCAGAAGGGATGGATTATTTCGAATCAAAATGATGAGAAATGCAGAAAAACTCTGTGCTATTACATGTAACATTTCAAGAAGAATAATGAAACAGAATACACTGCAACAGGAGAAGGTCATTCAGTCCCTCAAAACTGCTGCCATTCAGCTGAATACTCATTAATTATCCAGCTCATCTCCTGTTCCAGTTTACTTCCGATGCAGTTTGATCCGTCTCACTCCAAGAAGCATCCATCTACTTCCGTGTAACATTAAATTCATTGGCTTCAACTACTTCTTTTGGCAGTGAATTCCCCAGACACAACACTCTGCAGATGAGGACGTCTCTCCTAATCTCAGTTCTGAATGACCCACCTTGTATCCTTAGACAGTGACCACTGCTTCTGAACTGCCTGGTCGTCAGGAACATCTTTCGTGTGTTTACCATGTCAAAACCCTGTCAAAATTTTGTTGGCTCTGTGATTCCCCTTCATTCTTCTCAACTCCACTGAATATCCTAACTAATCTGATCTCTCTTCATACCTCATTTCTGCCATCCCAGGAATCAGGTTGGTAAACATTTGTTACACTACCTCTGCAGCAAGAACATCCTTCTGACGATGAATGAAACCAACACTGCACATAAGTATCCAGCGATGGCCTCAGCGAGTCCATGTATAATTGCAGAAAGACCATGATTGCTCCTGTACCTGAATGCTCAATGAATGAGGGCCAACATTACATTTCCCTTCTCAGCCCCTGCTACACCTGCCTGCGAATTTCAGTGAATTGTGCACAATGAAAGATCTTTCTGACTGAAACCTCCCCTTTTCCCGTACTAAGATCAGAGAGCCAAGAAACTGCCTTCTTGTTTTGCGGACCAAAACAAGAAAGAAAAAAAAACACATTTGTCTGTATCATAATTGAGCTGCCAAGCGTTTTCCGACTGCATGCAACCATCACAAATGTTTATACATTCCCCGAGGACACATACAAACATTCCATGAGTGCACGAAATACTGAAAAAAAGGTGCCTGCGATTATTTGCAAATATTGATACACTTCTTGGGATTAACTGTGCTCAATGACACTGTAGCTCATCACCCCCCGACAAATGTTGATAGATTCACAATGAACTCCTGTGAATAATGACCCTCTCGCTGAGGATACCCACAAATGTATCTCACACTGGGGATGCTCAGTACGTACTGCAACTCTTCCTGCGGCCATCTGTCAGAACGAATTCCCCAACAAATCGCTTGGATACTAAATTAATTCAGAGTGATCATCCTGAAACTACCACCTCCTGGCCCATGTCAACACTCTGGTCTCTGTGCGGATTTCTGTTACAATCTGACGCACTTCATCCAGTCTCATGTAAACATCAACAAGATATTGCGTAAATGATGGGACACTATGACAAGTGTCCTGTAAAATATTGCCCGTGAAAGTCCATGTAATTATGAACAATCCCAGTGGACTCTTTGTAAACGCATTCGGTGTTACCCTGGGCCCACTGTAAATCCGTAGAGTGTTCCTCGGTACAAATATTTGAAAAGGCTGCATCCTCTATGGGACCATTTTTTCATCACATTTGGGACAACCTGGAGATACTGCTACATACCCTCTGGGACACACTGAAGATACCTATGCATCCTCCTTCGGACAGCATGTAGATTCTGCTGCGTACATGAAAATGCTAACAAACACTGCAGTGATTCCTGTAAAACTCTGACACATTGTTCAGGTATGCCATCTTAATTCTGGCAGTTTCACTGGACACACAGTGTACGTAATAATTATCAATTTGGGACTCCAACAAAATACTCTCACTATCCCTCCTGGTATACTGCAAATTCTGAATCAATTACACAAACTCTCCGTGAATACTGTCACACGACCCGAGGACATTTTAAATAATGTTCACTCACTGACGATGCTCAGTATTTCCCAAAATCCCTTTGAAACACTGTAAGGGGATATGAACACCCCAGTATACCACTTGGAAACTGAAATATAAACAGGTGACCACCCTGTAAATGGACTGCTTTCATGTTTACACTGCCGATGATGCACACAGTTCACGTGGACACACAGTGAATGCTGTGATAGATAACGAGGACAGCTTGTTAATACTGACTCATTCCCCACAGTCACCCTGGAAATTCTGTGACATCGCTTGTAAATATGAATATGATCCCCACTGACTCTTAATCCTGACTGTGCCCTTGGGTACAGCTTCAAATAATGCAATGCTCGCTGGGTCTCTCTCTCTCTCTGTCTTTTACACACTGACCATTTGGACATGGACATGACCCTGTGTGAATGTGGACACACTTTTGGCGGTCTCCTGATAAATACTCCAAATGAGACATCCAGTTAATGTTCACAAATTCCTTGAGAGACCGTCTCATGCACTGACACTCAAACTGGACAATGCCTTTAAATAATGAAATCATAAATTGGAAGTGCCTTTACAGACTGATATACTCTCACTGGGAACAACCCATGTTATGGTTCCTCTCTTAAATGCTGACACACAACTCTAGGTGTCAATGTAGGTACGGATATGCTGTTCTAAATAAGAGCCACTTCAGACACAAAATGTTAACTCTGTTTGTTTTGCCACAGGGAATGCCCAACTGGCTAGACCACCGCTGCATTTTCTGTTTTGTTTCAAATGTCCAGCATTCACAGATTTAGTTTTTTTGTAATCTCACTAGTATCATTATCATTCTTGATGTTTCTGCACTCATCCATTTACTGCAACATCTTTTGATCCACTTAGTTTTGCAAATATTGCGAATCTTTGTGGAATATAGCAAGTTATTCAGTCCTTCAGGTGGTAATGATCCCAGATTCAGAGTTATTTGTGTGAAGTCAGTTCTCCTTATCTGAATCACTCAGACTGTTGTACAGTTGTGAGATTGTGACCCATTGTTCGAGATTCCCATCAGCAGAGACATCTGTCAACATGAATGCAGTCAATCGATTTTCAATAATTTGCAATTCAATGAAAACAAATCTTATTCATATGCAGGACAGGTTATCTAAATTTAACCGATTTAGTTCCATTTCATAAACAGTCTCCACTCCCGGGAATGTGTCTGATGCTCCTCAGTTACAATCACTCCAATGTCTACTTGTGCTTCCTTAAGTGATCTGACCATGTCTGGGCACATCTGTGTCTCTCTGGCTTCAGAAAGGTTCCACAAAGTATATTGATAGAAATCACATTGCAATGGACACAGGTGTTTACTTCACTTCATGTGTAATTTGCATACAAAGGGAATCTGTGTTCACAGAACATCATCCTACGTGTGACAGACTGCTACACACGGTAAACTGACCCTCTCTTAATCAGAAGTCATAGCTTTATTAAATATACGCAGAAACGATCACGTAAAGCGCCTAATCCTTGTGCCTTTAATAAAATAAATTGCTGATAATATCGTGTTAGAAGCAATGTAATACAGTGAGATAGGTAAGCGATTATTGCTAACTGAATAAGCTGGCTCATATCACATTTTGACTTCAAGACATCAGAAAAGAGAGGCTGAATTCTAATCAAACTGACAAGCATTTACTGTCAGGTTTGTAGATGAACACCGGAGTTACGCCAGAAGAAAACAAAACCTTATCAGATATTGTGTTTGTTGGTATGTGCGAGAAAACATTCTCAGTCAAAGAAAGTTTATGATCTGTCAATTATTCGATGAGAAATAATACTTTACTTCACCTGAGAAAATCAGGTGTGTTCCACACTGCAGAAAAGAAAAACTTACCAAGAACTATCAGGTAAATTACATTATTAGTGACAATCCATCACACACGACAACAAGTCTCTTATACAGTGAAGGGAACAGATTCTAGTTAAACACACACTCGTCCCAAAATGAAAATCTCTCACAAACACGCTGTCTGTTTGAAAATCATGAACAGATAGTCATTATAATAATAGCTTTTATAATGCCTAACATAACTACTTTCTCATTTCAGTGGTTAGTGTTTTTATGTATTCTCCATGCAATTATGAACTGTGCATACATATTTAGTCTATGAAAAAAACTCCTGTATTCTATTGAATAAACACGTTTTAACCTGCTTAGATTAATTATGATCGTAAAATGTAAATATTTTCCGTCATTATTATCTTTTAAATGATCGATACATAATCACAATTCATTTCCAATTACTCTGAGTACACAACACCTTACAAACCAAGTTTTTTTTTTCACATTAGTGGTGATTATAGAAAACTATTAGTTTCCAGTGCAATAATCCAAATGGATGTCCAAAAGCTATTTATTTCCATTATCGCAGTAAAGCTAAACTGAAGGTAATTTTTTTCATGGCGTAATTTCCTTACTTCTTTCTTGAATTACAATAAACAGCATATTTTTCAAGCATCAAATCAGATTGCATTTTTAATGCAAGAACTGATGCATATCATACTATATTCAGTTCATTAATTGTAGTTGGTGTCTAATGCCTTTTTCACTGTATCATCACGAATTTCACTTGAAATAATCACAGTACACTTGTCTGCTCCATATGTATGCAGAAGCAATGTCACGTTATTAAATGAAGTGAAAAAGACACATTTTGTTCTTTTGTATTCTAATAATCAAGGAAGATTTTCCACTATTACTGAGTCCATGAATCAACGTAAATATATTTAACGGTACAACTTAATAAGCACCAAGACTATCGAATTATTGTCTCAAAACCTACCTTTGATATTTCACCTCTAATGCTTGCAGTTGTCATCAGGGCGCTGCTTCGGTTCGTGAACGACAGTGTAGATCTGAACTGGGCGGCATGTTTAATACCACCTTTCAGGGTGAGGTCAAATCCCATAGTCCTTCCTGACTGGACCTGGCACGAAGAGAAGTCAGAGAGAGAAGGGAGTTGTGCAGTGTTCAATCAACAACATTAGATCGAGCATGCGCCGAATGCTGATCAGGAAGTGTTATAACGTCGAGGGCCAAAAACCAGGGCAGAGAGCCAGGGAAAATCTTGATATTCTGGGTCCATTTTCCCTGGAGATTCAGAGGCTGAACGGTGTCTGATAAGAGTTAAAATAATCATTGGGAGATGAATTGGTTGAATATCGAATTTCTTTTTTATTATCCCCTAGATTTGGGAAATATAAAAACCAGGGGCAATAAGTTTATTGTGAGAGGGGATAGATGCAAAAGTGATGCACAGAACAACTGCTTTACATGCCAAAGGTGTTGCGTGCATAGAATGAACTGCCTGAGGAAATGATGGAGGTTAGATTACATTACATTACAGTGTGGAAACAGGCCCTTCGGCCCAATAACTCCACACCGACCCGCCGAAGCGCAACCCACCCATACATTTACCCCCAACCCAACACTACGGGCAATTTAGCTTGGTCAATTCACCTGACCTGCGCATCTTTGGACTATCGGAGGAAACCGGAGCACCTGGAGAAAACCAACGCAGACACGGGGAGAACGTGGAACTGCACACAGTCAGTCGCCTGAGGCGGGAATTGAACCCAGGTCTCTGGCGCTGCGAGGCAGCAGCGCTAACCACTGGGCCACCGTGCCGTAAATGTAGAGCGTTTAAAAGACACCTGGGAACATATGTGAATAGGAAAAGTTTATAAGGATATAGGAAAATTGCTAGCAAAAGCGGTCAGCTTAATTTAGGATCTCTGGTCAGCGTAAACGCGTTAGACCGAAGTGTCTGTTTCCATGCAATACATCTCTACTGGCAAAACTCAAACCAGCATTTATCCCAGTTGAATAACATGATGGTGAATGAATGCCCAACCTTTAAAGAGAAGTGATAATATTCTCCGTTATGGAGAGAAAATGTATGAATTTTTCGAGGCACACAATCTCACTAATGATGATGTACATATTATCCCTAAGACCAAGATGCACAAAGTAGCGACCTAAGAGGTAGGGATGTTGAAGGAAAGCTGTCCATAAACATTTATTTACGTATTGTCAGGGGGCCAGCAGTGCACTATGCTACATCAGCTGCATCTACACTAGTTACTGATATTGATGTACCACTCTCCCGCGTCACTTTCCAAAAGGAGAGCTGTCGGCGATGGAAATGACGAAGCTGAATGGAGTCAACCTGTCTCGATGCAGATCGGGTATATGAGAAAATGTTTTTAGATATGGGTGAGTGAAGCTGAGGAACGGACCATTTTGCGAATTATACATTAGAACAATTAAGAACAATTATTGATGTAGAGACACGAAATATGATATGGGGACCCTCTGGTCAGGAACAGAACATTAAGAAAAGCAAAGTCTAAATCCCAGAGTAGCTACATTGCAAGGAGACTAGGGCAGGCAAGGAATCCGGAGTGTTACGTCGATAGTCACACAGAGAGTGGTGTGTGTATGGAATGAGCTGACAGAGGAAGTGGTAGAGGATTGCACAATTACATTTAAAAGACATCTGGCTCGGATGGGTTTAGAAAGATATGAGTTAAATGGAACTAGATTAATTTAGAATATCAGCTCGCCATGGACGTGTTGAACCGTATGATCTGTTTCCATGATTTACATCACTATGACTCTATGACAACTCTGCAAAGCGTTTCACTCAAGCATGAATGTGGATTATTACCTGTTGACGCTGTATAGATTGCGAGCTTTCTCACTCCTCACACAAACAGGATGCCATCAAAGCGGTGGTTGAGGACGCAGTAAGTTTGGACTATAAACTGGTATCTTGTTATTTTTTAACTTTGTCATCCCCAGTCCAGCATTAGCACCTCGATATTGAGGCAGTACTTGTCACAGTAGGATTCAGAGAAACAGGAAATTGTCAGACTGGCAGCATCTCAGACAAAATCACAGCAACCGGACACAGCATATTCCACCTCATTATTGTGTACACCTCCTTAAGTAAATCTGCCACGAACGTGTGTCCAGCAGTAAAGAACCCTGCCGCTATATTTAATGGTTTGAAATCTAAAAGGATATAATCATATTCCTTGATATTGTAATTGTGATCTGCTCCATACATGGGAAACTGGAATCTCAGAATAAGCTGGAGTTTACTGTCTGATGAAAAAGTTACACATGAACTCCGTTCACAAAGGGATTCCAAAATCGTCCAGCCATGTCGAAGAGATGTGAGGCTGATGGAGTTAGTCAAATTGATCATATTAACACCTTTTTGCATCAGTCGCTGGGGAATAAAAATGGATAAGTTTAGAATGGCGTCAAGGTTAGCACAGACATGATGGGCCGAAGGGATTATTCCAGTGCTGTACTTTTTTATTTACCGTGTGACAGAATGTATGTTGTGAGAGTTACGACTTCGAACAGAGTATGTCTCTTATTTTGAACACACAGTAAGTGGAGGAATTTTGAAATAAATAAATGACTAAATATTTGAATGGCACATATGAAAAGAGCAGGGACAGAGAAAACAGGTGGATAGTATTCATAAATGTTTAAATGAGAGACAACATACTTAGAGCAGATTACTTACTGAGTGGAAACAGGCTGTTCAGGATAACAAGTCCATACCAACCCACACCCATTCCCCTACATTTCCCCCTTCACCAAACACTACGGGCAATTTGGCATGGCCAATTCATCTAACCTGCATGTTTTTGGACTGTGGGACAAAACCGGAGGACGTGGAGGAAACCCACGCGGACACGGGGAGAATGTGCAAACTCCACAGTCAGTCGCCTGAGGCGCGATTCGAATCCGGGACTTTGGTGCTATAAGGCAGCAGTGCTAACCACTTTGCAACCGTGCTGCCCATAAAGTACATTTCCAGAAATATATGGAATCTTAGCCTCCATTAATAGAGGGAATGAGAACACATTCATGGAAAAGTTTATGACGTTTGAAATAACTCTGGTTTAGTCATAATTAATCATTGCGTCCGATTGTCGTCACCGCAGTCCTGCTCACGAATGGTATGAGGGCCATGGAAGATGTGGAATGCCGATTTACTAGAGTGGCTCATTAACAAAGAAATGTAAACATTGGGTTGATTTGGAGAAATTGTCATTTTCTTCGGAGAAAACAACATTAATGTATTTATGATAGAGATCTACAAGAGTATCACACAGCGAGATATCACAGATAATAATAAAAAAACATTTAATCCATTACGTGATGGCACAGGGATTAATATGAGATGTAACGCTTTGAGAAAGTGGGAAAGAGCAAGTGATTCTAATGAGTGATTGGAAATATGTAAAATACGCTGCATACGAGAGTGATGGTCAATGATTGACGAATGCAATTTTATCAGACCTGAGGGAAATGAACTTGTAGGGTATGGGGACAGATAGTGAATGAGAATATGGCATTGTGCTACAGCGAGCTAGTTTGGATTTTTGGGTGGACTGGCCTCTTTCAGTCCCACAATGCATTTTTATGTACTTCTTTAACTTCTTCTGGTCACTTTTATCCAGGTGTTAAGTTATCATGTCGGTAGATATGTTCCATTCACCAATTCAAGACAATAAAGGGTCTCCTTCTACAGCAGCGTGTAATGTTTCCTGTTTTATATTGGGTTCTGGGGGAGTCCCCAGCTCATGTACACAGAACTTAGCACATATTACGGAGTGGCTTAACCAGGATTGTGAATATCTCGGAACACTTGGAGCCACACAAATACCTGAAATAACAGCTTTCCTTCCACAGTCATAGGTTAATATTCTGATGTAAAAATTGGCTGCATGATGTCTGTTTGGAATCTGCAAATCATTCAAATTCAAACACTTTAAAAGGTGATGAGAAAAAAAAAACAAGTCTATCACTGACAGGCGAGATAAATATTCTTATTCCTCTTTGATTTGACAAAGGAAAACAGCACATGACCCCATGAAACACCCTTGCTCACTCCATGCTTTGTAACAGTCATCTCCATTCTTCAGCCCCAGCCACATCCTACTACCCCCAACCCCATTCCCCACCGTACAACTCTGATCTAAAACAACGACCATTCTCCCATAACCTCCCGAGGCATTGCCCACAAACATGATAGCGGCGGTGACCATGTCCGCACTCCACCTGATGTCCGGGAACCCTTTATCCGTTTAGTGTAAAAACGGCGCTGAAAGTTTCAAATTCTGATCAATATTGGTACACAATTGTCTATAAAACTTCACAGACCGCACTGACAACAGTTTCATTCTGATATCAGTGTGTCTCCCCCTTTACCGGCTCCTGCAGACACGGCACTCATCAATCCATCATTGTAGTACTGCGCCTGTTTTCAATCACTGGCGGGAATCTTCGGGAACTGTTAACATCGAACCCCGCACCGACATTCCAATTACTTGGAGGGCCAACCTCTGCCGTCTGTTGCTCCAGCCCTGCCCCTTTTCACCTGTTGGTGAGAACCAGCCGGGTCCATTGTGAACTGGAACAGCACACTGTTTCCTGTGTCTCTGAGCTTCAGGTGTGAGGGTGAGGTTTCACTCTGAGGAAGGGAAGTAATCTGTCGAGACGCTCTCCTCCATGGTTCATACATATCTCCTAGACCCAGAAATCAATCTGCCATAGAACTGGCTTTACAGTGAGTAGCAACAGCGAGGAAAGCTGCAAAGAAGCTGGAACCATTCGGATCACATTGTGAAAATGTCTGACGGTACTGAGGTAACGTCAGACCCGAAAGGATCCGAAATGTTAACTCTGAGTTCACTTCACAGGTAGTGCCCGATCTGCTGCGCTATTCCAGCAATTTCTGTTCTTTTGTTTGTGAATAAATACTGTGTCTGTGTCCTTACAAAATTTCACTGACCTCCACGAACTGGTCGACATCCAAGATGTGACTATGGATCTGGGAAGCCTGATGGAGAACACAGGGAATGCAGGTTATCCCAACAGCAAACTAATAAGCAGAAAAGAAAAACTTGAATTTCTCCCCACATAATCCTGTCCCGTGATAGCGGCGTTTGGCCCTCTGAAGGTCGCGGTGAAACGCTTTGCAGAAACCCTCCGGGGGTCTAACACTCTGGGGGGATCCAAAGCCATCCACGCAGAGTGTAGGGATTCGAACAAACAGTCTGTAACTTTGCTGGAAGCTACGGGATGGACACGGAATAGGAAACTCTTGGATTACAAATTGGAAAAGACCGTGAGTGCCCGGATGAGATTGACCAAATGCTCAGTTTTGTCTTTAAAAGTAAAAAAACAACGTAAACATTGAAGCAAGTAACAATCCTCGGCCATTCTGATATCTCGAGATTAACCGTTCACTGGTTTAACATTATAACTTTTTTATGACACCAAAATGAATTTTGTTTATTCCTTCATGGGATATCGTTCTCACTGGCTGCTCAACATGTAATACCCATTCTTTGTACCCCATGGGAAGGTGGTGGTGAGCTGCTTTCTTAAAACGCTGCAATCTATGTGCTGCAAGTTGACCCACAATGGTGTTAGAGAGCGTATTCCTGAATTTTGAACCAGCAAAATTTAAGGAACTGCGATATATTTCTAACTCGGAACTTGAGTAGCTCGGAGGGGAACATTCAGTGGGTGGTGTTCTCGTGCAGCAGCTGCTCTTGCCCTTCT